>NC_047660.1:35509220-36250053 GCF_011762505.2 Arvicanthis niloticus
AAACACATGTGATAATATGTACGTTCTCAGGAAGAAATTTAGATAGGTGTTAAATACCACATTCCCTTCAGACCTTGCTATATCTGGGGTACCTGTTGGGAAGTTTGGTTCACTGTTAATGGATCTGTTCACCTTCAGCCAACTCCCTGGAAAACATTTCACAGAGTCTACCAGAGATCTCCCTCAGGTGGTTCCAGGGCCAATCAAACTGACAGTATACCTCACCCATCACCATTTCAGAAGAGATACGATAATTGTAGCAATATGCAATTTAACTGACATTGGAAAGAACTTGAGAAGTGTGAAAAAATTTAAATGGTATCATAACGTTATGTTTTTTTTTAAAGCTGGGAATTTTCAAAGTATTCTTTAGTTGACAAGTCAAATAATAATTACACGAAAATGTGAGTAAGCCCTCAGTGCTTCTTAGGAACTATGAGTTTCTTAATTTTCGAAATTCTAATAGGGCAATGATTATCAATTTTGTTTTAAATTATACAGTTATCTGGACTTGCTCCTGCCATATTTGCAAGTCTCAGTAAGCGATCCCTAGTAGTTAATTAAGTTGTTCTGTCATGTTTTTTCCTTCTTGATGTTTGCCTGCTCCATCCTCCCCACAATACATGGTGATAGGTTAATTCACCTCTATGGCCACGTTCCTCAAGTCCTAACAAAGTTTCCCACTGGTGACCTATTGGCATTTTAGTCTACAATGATGAAAAATACCATAATTTCTTCATCATAGTCTTTTATTTTGCTTCTGACTATTTTTGGTTGATAAATTTCATAATCCAGAAACCCAGCACTATCTTTAAGTCTTTCTAGTCCCTAATTTCCTCTGTCCACAAAAATGTCATATTGATTCTATCTACAAACTATCACTTGAGTTATGAATCTGTCTGGTTTTAATATCCTCGCTGTTGCAACCTGAAGTTAGTCCCTTGCCCTCTCCTGTCTGGATTCCTGTAACAGCCTCCTGGCTGGATTCCTTTCTTCTAGTTTTACTTTCTTCTAATCCATTATTTACACTGCTTCTGGAGTGTGCTTTCTAAAATGCAAATCTAATCATGTCTTTCGCCTGCTTCAGAATCTTATAATGACTCCCATAGCTTTGATGATAAAGCCCAAACTCCTTACCTTGGCATGTAAGATATTTTATAACCTGGCATCTGCTTCCTTCCCCAGGTGTACTTCTATTTATTCACTCATATTCTGATACTGAGCTAAAGACCATTTGCTAAAAGATTTGTCTGTACCAGTCTATATAGTGCATATAACTTCACACACTATAACCATGCCCATTGCTATACTAAAGTGATGATAAGTCATCATTTTAAAATCCAATATAGATGACAGCTTATTAAAGAAAACAGTACACCTTGATTCTAGTCTAGTGTAGAGTACTCCTCACCCTTAGTACCTTAATATATGGTGTATTTCACACCATACTTCTTGTAAATACTGTTAATTGGATACAAGATAGATAAACTAATATTGTGGTTTATTTTTCTCTTCTCTAGTCAATACATTCTTAATGAGCAGATGAAAGAGTGCAGAAATAAGACTTGATAAGATAGCTCCATTACAAGAATTTCAGACACTTTAAATCCCAGCTGCTCTGACAGATGCTAGTTATAGGACCTGCTCAGTTACAAAATCTCTCTGAAGTTCCAGTTATTTCAAGTGATAACCCATAGTCCCTAACACATAATGGAAGATAAAATGAGGTAATTCAGAAAAGTACTTATCATAGTGCTTAAAAAATGCTAGCTCCTATTACCCTCACTGTCGAGTGGCCAAATGGATAGGCATGCTTGATCCTGCTCCAAAGAAAGAGAGAATTAATGGTTTTGACAGGAGACATATTTTTCCTGATGTGAGGAAAAACTTTGTAAAAATTTTAAATGCCCTATTACTAGATAGCTGTCTTATAAAGTAGTTTATATGTACAAGAAGAAAGAAACAAAGCTTAGTATCAGAGTATTCAAAGTATAACACAAATTGCAATAGACAAGGAGTTCCATGTGATTTGAACGGTAAATAATTTGAAGACAATCTGAAGTATGGTTGATACACAATGTCTCATTAAGGTGCCATGATAATTCAGATTATTCTGTGGTTTTCACAGCTATAACTAGTATTTACAGTCAACCAAAATCCTGTTTATATTATAGATGCCAAGAAATTGAGGAGATTAGCCTGGACCAAGAGAAACTACAGGTAAATCAGTGTGGAGTTAGAGGATGAAGACTTGCTTCTGGCTTACTCCTTACTCCTTGTGACTAATGAGAACTACTAGGATCTTTTTTTTTTTTTTTTTTTTTTTTTTTTTGGTTTTTCGAGACAGGGTTTTCTCTGTGTAGGCCTGGCTGTCCTGGAACTCACTCTGTAGACCAGGCTGGCCTCAAACTAACTACTAGGATCTTACTCTTTGTCGCATGATCACCTGAAACTCAGGGCAACGCTACAGCCTTTGGCTTCTTGGCATTGAGACTATAGCGATGCATCACTGTACCTAACTCAGTGTCCTTGTTTGAAAAAGAAGCATCTATCTCTAGGTTGTTTGGGATACAATATTACATAATTAAGTATGCATTACTTATTGGCTTAGTGATTGATATTTAAGTGATATACTAGAGACAAAACCTTTAAGCTTTCATTCTATTGAGCTGTGAAGATATAATTGAAATAGAGAAGAGAGGGTGCCACTGTGATATCAGGCAAGCAGAGCAGATTAGCTTCTGGTTATTAGGTCTTAAAAATCACTTTCAGAGAAGCTGTCTTTAAAATATCAGTTAGTGGTTTGACCATTGCATAGCATTTTAGAGCATCTATAGTTTTACAGGTTTTTGTTTGTTTGTTTCTTTGTTTGTTTGTTGTGAATGCAGAGTGTGAAATGAGGCAATATGCATGACATGATTCATATCTCAGTCCTCCGTTTCTACCATGTTTGAGTCAGGTGGTATTGTGCTTTGTCACCATTGCATGTTAGGCTTATTGGCCCTCAAGCTTCCAGGGATCCTCCTGCCTCCACTTCCCAACTCTTTGCAGAGGTGTTGATAATACAGGTGTGTGCTACAGACTGCCTTTCTAGGGATTTAAAAATGAGCTCTTCATGGGGAAATGGCACATGTGTTTTCTCTGAAAACCATGTCTCCGTCTTCCAGATGTTTATTTATTTGCTATTAAATATATATCACTTTTATCTAGAGCATAATGCTCTACCAGAAAACAACCATCACTGCTTGATTTCAATACTGTTTTTACAGAAATTAAAACTTACATTTTTTTCAAACAGGATAATGTTCACCTTTTATTGAATAAAGTAACAACGATTTACTAAGGCATTGATGCAATCACATTTAAACATTTTTAATTAAAAAAATGTCTGAAGCTTACTGTTAAAATATAATTGAGTATTTAAATTTTGACAGTTTAGACAAATTGTCCACTGATTTTTCCCTTGTCCCAAATTCTTTTAATCTTGAGTGAGTTCATCTTCTTAAAAATTGCTAATAAAGCTCACTTAAAATCCATCAGAAATCATTTAGAAAAATGAAATTCACTACTTACAAGGCTTAGTTGGGTTTTCTGTAAGTTACTGTCTAGCATTAAAGTTCAGTGAATTATCTGATGGATATATATAGAAATTGTATTGAAAATTGTATTGAAGGAAGACTTAATCAAAATACAAAAAAAAATCAAAGAAGTCATATTGTCACAGTTGAAATTGATATATGAATTTCCTTTTTATAAAATCTGGTTACTTAAACAAAATGTAGTTATACACAATCAACTTAGTAATTAGTGGCATATTAATCACCTTAGTAAGTCACCATTTCTCAGAGTGAAATTTGTTCTATTATATTTTTGTTTTGTTGGAAAACATGATTCCTTTCCAACTGGCAATTACTCCATTTATTTTCTCTTACCAAGAGACTGGTTTCTGGTTAATATTGCAAGAAAGGCTCAGAGTAGCTGGTGATACAACTCCCTTGAGTTGCACTACAACTCTTCCGTGGTCTCAGGAGAAAGAGCAGGAATAAGCAGATATTTCCTTTAATTCTCAAACACATCCTGTCCCATGCACCATAACCCTGGAATTTCTAATTAGATGGCTTTAACATATATATGGACTATTTACTACTGGCACCCCATTAGGCACTCAAATAGGTATTGGTAAAAACAGAAGAAAAAAAAAGAATATTTGAGATTCAGTAGGAAGAAATCTCAACAGTTGCATGAAGACTATAGAGATGTTCATGAACATAATAATAAAAATCTTGGAAAAACATTCTAAATTCATGAATCAGCTTTTGTATATTTTCTCATACCTGGTGCTATTGATGTGTTGACTTGGATAAGCATGTGTGCACACATAAACATATTACATAGCAAATAAAAATAAACATTTAATAAAAGATAATTAGAATAGGCACAATCCTTATATGCATGTAGACTTATAGAGAGGAGAAGACAAATTGAGATAATATGTTCTGCTCTTCTGCTCTGTGGGACCCAGGAATTGAATTGAAATCAGATGTGATGGCATGCACTTAGTATGATGAGTAACCTCTCTGGCCTTCTGTTTTGATTTTAAACCAGAAAACATGTTATAATTCAATAAAAAGGACAGACAAATGAGAAACATAATGAAAATAATTTATTTACTATTAAGAATCTTTAGAATGCATATCATTGCATATTAGTTACATATTTTGATCATCTTCAAGATATCCTCACAGTTTCAGAATTTTATGCACAATATATTACAATTAGGATTTTACTTCTGGATTTTTATCACAAAGAGCCAAGTGGAAGAGGCATGCCTTTGATTGTTATATTTAATTTATAGCACTTGAACTTGATTATGTCAGATAACTGAAGAAGCTTTTCTTAAGGAAGTCAGTAAATACTCCTTATCAGAAAAGACCCACGATAAGCGTTTTAAGATTTAATTCCATAGTTTTCTATTCCATCTGTGGTTTATTACTCTTTCAAGGAGCTCAGTGCAAGACATGAATTCTCTGTAAAAGGCTAACCAGCAAGGAAAATAAAACCGACAAACAAAGGCACTAGAGCATTAAAGAGTCAGAGAAGTTTAGGACTGTCTTTCTCTTAGTGTGATTTGTAAAGCACTTTGGGTTTTTCCATATCTGATGTTCCATGGGGCTTTTGTATTTCTTACAGTATAACAGCTGCAAAATTCTTTGTACAGCCTACTATTTTATTATTTGCAAGATTCCCTTCACTGATGGAAAAATAAAATACTCTTTAACATATGCCTAATACAATTACTATTGGGAAGAGACCATTTCCTGACACGTAATTGGACTGCAAGGTAAGTCGATGATTTTGAAGGTGATTTGGAGTTAAGACCTGTGACTCATATTTCACAATTTACCAATTAGCAATGAGATATATTTTATTGTTATTAAAGAAGACAGTGTTAAATCTTGTTTTTTTTTTTTTCTGATGCAGTTTCCTATTTAACCACTCAGAAGAATCAGAAAGTAAATTGCTCCAGTACTTCTCTATTATGACCTCAAGAGGCAGAAGCAATTGACCCTCTTAAATGTAAGAGGCACAGCAGCACACTTTGCGAATTCTTTCTTCTGTGTATTATTGGTTCAGTATTTTTCTGTAAAGTTCAACGAGGTTCATTAGCTTATCTGAAGAATACAAGGCTGGTACTTTTGAGCAACTTCCCTCTATGACTTTTCTAATTAAATCCCTTCCATCCGATGAAGAGCTGCCCTTTTTACTTGACAAACATTTGTTCTAATTTGGCCTTGCTTGATTTTTCCGTGATTTTACGTTCTCTCCCCCTCTATACCCGCCAGCATCTGTTAGTCATAAGATGGCTCTGGCTGACATTTACTCTGAATATGCCTGCTTATTAAAATATTTCAATGTTAGACAAGCTTATCAGTTGAAAAATACAATATAGTTCAGGAGCAGGGAAGCACTCATCTTAAAGAAAGGCTTTGTTTACTGATGTGTCTTGGTTTTTGTGAGATAAGATGTTTAGTACTCTGAACCAAAGCGTCTCCCTTGATATTTCTCTAAAGTGTAAGAATTACAGGCTGGCTAGAGAAACATAGGGAGTGAAACTATAATCAAAACTGAAATGGCATAAAGCATATTAGAGGATGCAAGTGAAAGTAAAACAAAGAACTAATTGATAGCGTTAGTCTGATTAGAGATAAACTGTACGGGAGAGAGGACACCTCAAAAATACCTAAATTCCCAGATTTTTTTTTTAACAGACCCTGAATGTAAAATCTCCTGGGTATTAGCCTGACTGGTGACTGATCCTGCCAAAAGACTCTTCTTCATAATCTTGGTGATGGTAGGTAAGGTTAAATGCTTACCAAGGAACTGGTGCATGTCAGGGCTGTGAGTGTTTACCCGGGACTTCAGAAAGGCATGCTCCATCAGTGACAAGCCTTGCTACTTTCAGTTTATTCTCCTATTTTCTTTAACACTATCCAGTGCTATTAGCTTGCCGGCCATGTAGTCTGTAAGTAATAGGTTGCAATAGGAGTTGAAATTGACAAGTGCTTAGCCCAGAGCATGGATTGAATGTAATTCATAGGGTTCTCAAGTTAATTTCCAATACCTATTTCATCAAGGCAGACTGATAGATGGCTGCCAGCATCTTTTGGCTTTATCTGTAAATCCCTGTGTCTTTTACTGCCATCATTTCAGGTTTTATACATTCCATCCCTTGCCTTGCTCCTCCCCATTTCCATAACTTCAAATGGAGCTTCTCTCCAGGCACATCAGTCATTTGGGCAAGAGGCCCTTGCAGCTAAATGTGAGACCTTCAAATGTTATTGAAGTGCATTTTTCCATGTGGCCCTGTTTAAAGTGATGTTTCTTTAGGGACTGCAGGGTGAAATATGAAGTTATCTGGGAGAGTAAATCTAAGATGTTGGACAGATGGTGAAGTGTCAGTACATCCAGAGAAACGTGTTTCATTTTATACAGGGGACACTCTCAATCAATTTCGGCTTGAGAAAACAGCCGCTTGTACTGCATCGATGGGTTTTTTGGCTGATGTCATCTTTAACAGATCAATAGTGAAGCCTATCAATTTCTAATAGATTTAAAATAAATTCATGAAAAAATACACCTAAAAATGAAAAGACAATTCAAAAAGGAAAAAGTTCTTAAGGATTAAGATTTTATTGAAAGTGGATCTAAGATTGTCACTATTGGATCAAATAAAGTGACTGCTGATAGAACATGAAATCTGTAGGACATGAGAAGTTGCATTTTTCACCTTAGTGTATGTTGAGAGCAAATATCCTCGTGGAAGTTCTTACTTAAACTTTGCACAATGGCTTTTTTAAAGTGAATGTCTAAAGCCTCCATTTATAACTACAAGAATTTAACAGACTTCAAATCACCATCTTTGTCCTCTTCCCTTTCTTGTGTCAGCTGCTCTTACCTCAAACCACCTCAATTTACAAAGACACAGGTTTGGGCAATGGCTATTCTGTTCTTAAACTGTTAAAAAAAAATTATATATGATAAGCTAACCATGCATAAGCTAGGCTTACATGGACACACACACACACACACACACACATCTTGTCCTATAATGATTTGCCATGTTAAAATGTTAGTTGCCTTTGTTAAAATAGATGTTTTTCAGTAACCCTCAAATGCAGTCAAATGTGAAATGCCTACTAACGCATTTGAATCACAGATGATGCATTTCTACAAAAGTACAAACGTTATACAACCATATGGAGATTTCCCAAAAGTCTTGATTTGTATTTCAAAAATGACAGGATCTACATATTGATTGTTTAGCAGTGGTGGAATTCCAGGGAGATTCGTCTACCAAGGTTTGTATTAGTTCCAGAGGAAGGTTAAGTTAATTCTATGCATTTTGGATCAAAATTGACATTGTTTTATAAAGCTAACTACATAAAGACTCTGTGTGAGTTGTATGTTATCTGCAACTATACTACCTTGCCATTGTACTGTAAAAGGGCTCTTAACAACCTATATGTGTGTAAGCATGTGTTCCTATAAAGCAGTATTTACAAAAACGTGTGCTATAATATACTTGATATCTCTTACTCTAGATCATAGTTTAGAAGTCCCATAAACCCAAGCGTAAGTCCTAACTCTCATTAGCTAATTAATTAAGAGTAAGTTACTTAATCCTTCTAACATCAGCTTCTTCCTCTTTCATACAAAGCATTTAGCACATGAAATTGCAGATGAAATGATATCTTGTGACACACTATTCATGCTGTGGGAGTAGAATTATTAATGCTAGACAAGAGAAGGTTAACCTATTTCATAAATATCAAAGGGTCTATGGTTAAGGAAGAATGGGTCAGAACAGCATATAAAAGAAAACCTACCTAGGGTTGGCAAATGGGATCCTAGGCTGAAGTGGAGACCATCTTCACAGAACTCAACAGCCTTACTTAACAAATTTACAATTATTTTCTTGAGGTGACAGGGGCTTGAAATTGATGTGGAAAGAACATAGTAAAATTTTACTCATTCGGAGTAATTGAGGTGGAATCCCTTCTGGATCATTATAAAGTTTGAATTATATGATGCTTTTTATAGAAAGCAGTTTTGTTGTTTTCAAGTACATACAGTAATTGGCAAAACATTCAAGAAAGTATTGCCAAGTAGACTTCCTGCTGGCATGCTTAAGTGAAAAGCTGAGACTCATTTAAAATTAGCATATTATTATGTGCATATGGAAATGGCCCAAATAAAGTTCTTGGAAATAGTTTCTTTTCTTAGGTAGGTTAGATATTCTTCCTAATCTAGAACATGAAGAAACATGTTCCTCATGCCTTTCATTGGGGTTCTCTATTTAATTTTACATGAGCTACTTTACAAGTCAGGAAATATGTCTTTCAAATAGCAGAAATTTGATGAAACTTCCAGCCACATTGAGGTCACTCCTTCCTCATGTATCAAAACAACATGAAGCAGTTAATTATCTTTAGTGAAGAAGTAATGTATTCTGTATCTTGAGCTACTCACCATAAATTTACAAGCAGATAGGGTACTATATTGAGAAGTAGCTAAGGTTATAACGAATGTGACTTGAATCATTATAGTTGGTCATCCTTGATAGTCCTCTTTATACATCTAATAATTTAGTGTGAATGTCATTTTTAAATTAATTTAAAAGTGTTTCATCTTACAGTCCTGATTATATCCTGGGTAATGTCTCTTTAGCTCCTAAAACTGTTTATATAAGAAGTACCTCCATTTTTTGTACCTTTATTTGTTTTGTCAGCAAAGGGTTGTTGAGTCCTCATTATAATTGCTTAGTTAATTATAAACTATAATTGCCTTCTAACTTTAAATACTCCAATTCTAACTTTTGTCTGGTTCTAGATTATCACGACCACATGCTACTCTTTTCCTTTTATGTGGCTTACATTTTATATAATGTCTATCTGCTGATGTAAGTACTTTTCAGATCTAGGACGTAATGGCAAACCCTTTAATCATGTCTATATGTTGCTATAGATCCTTCATAGTGAAACCATACCTCGAGTGCATATTCATAGAATTATACAGCCTTTGGCCTTGATATTACCTGCTAAATAGTTGTTGTAGGAGATTTTAACTTGTGATCATACCAATAATAATTGAAACTGGTTGAAACTGGATTAATAAAGATAAAAATAGTAGAACTGTTAAATCTTGATGTCTTCAACTGCATTTTTTTATTTTCTTATTTTTTATTTTGGCCTGTGAATCCCTTATATATGTAACAGTCCTATTGTTTTAGGGCTCATTCTATAATTTCATTGATTTAAGTCATTACTTTCTTAAGACATGCTGGGGATTTGAGTTTCATTATACAATAGGTTTGGGGAAGGAAATAATGTTACAAAGTTTTTGGCTCTTTGATTTTAAATGTTCAGTATGTAAGAACTCTTTTAATTTTACCATGAGAGAGAAACCAACAGTAGCCTCTGCATATCTGACTGTTTCATGGCAGTGTTTCTTCAAGGCCTCATTCCAAAAGCTTGATGAAGTATAATATTCTTCTCAGGAAGTAACGTACTGTCACCCATTAAAGTCTGAAAAGAATACTTTAAAAATGAAACCTGTAATTTAGTCTCTTTCTGACATAATTCTTTGCATTTTGTAAAACGGTTAGGGGGTAGACAAAGTGTATACATTAAATGTATTTAGTAAAGCATCTCTTTTTAAATACACACATACACACACACACACACACAAAGCACATATGCAAAATCATTTGCATACACCCTTAAATCTGGATAGAATCACCATGACAGAGTTTTCTATCAAAAGGTAAAAGATTAAAGCAGATGTAGTTTTAATGCACCAAGAGCAAATATATTTTTGCAATCTTGTAAACAATTGATAATTTGGATTTTATGCATTACACAAATGTGCTAATTGGTTTTTTACATTGTAGACTGCGCTTTTTTGTTCAACAGTAGCTTTAGGAGCCCTTTCATCCAAGTACTCTAAATATTCTGGATTTTAACAAGGAAGAAATTAAATAATATGTAATACCTTTACTAATATTTAGTATATAACCTTGAAATGAGTGAATAGACATTCTAACACTTCAGATTTTGCATTTTGGAAAGTGTTATGATAGTGCTTGCAACCAGCTTTCAAACATATGTAACAGGAATACTCTGGAGGTTAATTACATTTAAAAATCTGCAAATTGCTGCGACTTTCCTGAGGTTGGAGGCCATATAAATATAGCTGTCATTCTTTTCCTGGGACTGGACCAAATTTTTTTTTTAAAGCAAAAGGTTTTCATCTTGTTTTCCTGAAGGCTGACCTATGTTAGCAGTCATGATGCTTTATAGCATTGATGCAGCTGCCTACTGAACCATTTAGAGCACCTTTCGATCTGGGAACTCTGATTACATTTTATGATCACTCTCCTAAGGTCAAGGAATTTGATTTGCATCCATCAGGCAAGTAGAAGGAGGAAAAGTCTCTCACAAACATCATCTCCAGCAAATTAGTTTGTCAGTGTCAGCCCATATACATATAGATATACATCCATATGTATATATGTATATGTATATATATACACATACGTATGTGTGTGCATATATATGTGTGTGTGTATGTATACATATATGTATATATTCAGTTAGTGCTTTTATACTACATTTTCAAGATTTAAAAACATAAAATCTAATTTATTAACTCATCTTTCATCCTGGAGACCCTTTGCTATTTTAAAGGTTCCAGAAGGCAGAAGTACTTTTTTAATAAAACAAGTAGCCACACATGAGGCAATCATTTTGTAAAGGGCACAGAGCTGGTGGAGCCAACATAATTTAGTCTGCAGATGCTGAACTATTCCTCCTGGGATTTGAAGAGCCATCCCTGGAGCTGCCATTTCTGAAGCTGTCTACTAAGCCCCACATGTGAAAATGTAAAATAAATTCAGTCCTGGACACATTTAATTCTAATGCTCTCTACTCACTTTATTAGACTCAAATATAGGAATAGTAGTTATTTAAAAACTACCAAATTAAAGACTACCAAATTTAGTTTTGAGAGCTTTAAAAATCACAGGATATGAATCCCAACTTTGTGCCTTATAAAGGCACTTAAAAACCACACAATTGAGGTAGCTATTTTACACACTGAAGAAGGGCGGTGGGTGGGGGAAGAAATTTAATTTCGGAGAGATGGCTGTTCCTGGAGTTTCATTTGACTTGATGCAACTAAATGTCAAATTGTGGGAAAAGCAAAGAATATCAGAAAACCTGAATTTGATCACGTGGTTTATGTAGGCTGTTTATACGGTCACCTTCAGTTTCACTACTAACAGTTCCTATTTTGTCAGAATGTCATTACCACCTCATGTGATAGCTATAACATTTTTGAAAAACAATTTTCTTGGGAGAACTTATGCCACAGACCTCTGTATTTAATAAAGATGTCTCAGTAAACTTCTAGGCATTTCCCAGCCTTCATTTTTGCTGGCTTATTCTACAGTTAATTGGTAATCAATCTCTGTCAAGATAAGCAATTTGATCTGCTTTAATGGAGTAACGAGTTCAGTTGGGAAGTGATAAAAACTCATTTCGTTTTAATATGACCTACTCTGCAGGTATTGCATGAGTTAGGACAGACATTGCTTGCTTCTAAGTTATAGAGAAAGAAAGACTCAGATTTATCAAAGGTGGACCTGCTCCACATCTGTATGGAAAGGTACACTTTAATGGGAGGCCTCATTTTTAATTATGAATCCTTGATCAATCGGTATCTTGTACTATGTTATTATACTAATTGTTTGGTGTTTTAACAAATAATGAAAATAGTTGTTTGTCTACCAAAATAATAGTTAGTGAAATCAAAGTCTCCCTAAAAAAATAAATATGCTAACTTTAGGGGTTGGTGATCACTTTAGAAGTTGATTGTACATGTCAACAAAATGCTGTAACACTGTGCATAATGCTAAAGTGTAACCGAGTAAGCATACTGTGCCATTGATCAACTGACTGATTTCAATGTAAGATAAAAAATTTCAATTTAACAGAAACACAAATTGTTGAAGAAAATAAGAATTTAGAGTCAGCTTACATGTTGATCAATAAAGATAATAAGAAATGTAAATAAGGCTCATCAAAATTAGAGGAGTGGTAGGGAAAGGTATGAAAATATAAGTTGGTATATAATGTGAATCCAGTTCTAGCGCAACATTGTGAGGTTTTGTTAGTTCAAATACCTGAGTATCTACCTGATTGGTGTGGTGGTGCTGCACCTAAAAGGGAAGATGGAGAACAAACTTTCAGCAGATGAAAATCTTATACAGCTACATAGTTAAGTTCAAGAAGAAAAAGAAGCATGTATAGATCTAATTAGACAAAATAACATGACTACTAGATTCAATGTAATAACTTTTGTTCAGTGTGTGTGTGTGTGTGTGTGTGTGTGTGTGTGCATGTATAAGGTTGAAATAACTATTATGCCATGCCAAAAATTATAGATAATATATAAAAATTATATTATATATTGCCAACTACTGATACATATATACTGTATATATATATATATATATATATATATATATATATATATATATTCTGTAAAGTAAAATATTGGGTCTCTTGTCTGGGAATAGTATTTATAGTTAGACTTCCTTATCTATTTTAAATATACAATATTTGTTGATGCTGATTAACTGTTGGGAAGAGTCAGGACAAAAGGAGTATTTTATTTATTGTTTGTAGTTGGAATGTGTATGAGATTTTTTTTGCTGTGTGCATTGTTTACATTATGAGCACTTGAGATTAATAGCTGATAATAACTCCAAGGGTTTTCACGTGTATGACCAAACTAATTTGGAATAAACCAATACAATTAAATCATATTCTGTCAGAACATCCAAAATTCATCAGAAAGCTTTTGAGTTTCAGATTAACTGTATTGAAATAAGTTAGAATCTTGTGATTCTTTTAATGTTCTACATTGACTTACCAAATCAATAACACAGTTCTTAAAAGTCTGACAATTTTCTCTATTATTCCATGAATTTATACCTGTTTCAGGTGCAAGTAAATCATAAAACCTCATAGGTTCATGAAATCTGAGTGAGCTCACAACTTTCCTTGTGTGAGGCCATATCATAAGTATTTTTTCATTCACTATTTAACTCAATACACAAGCTACTACAAGGATAAAGGTATTACTAATCCAATTAAAAATAGAAGAGAGTTTATCCATGAGAAGAGAGGTAGTCCTTACTTCCTCATCAAGATACTTCTCTTTGCAACAGTTGGAAACCATTAGAGAAAATGACAGTCAATCAAAATTCAGAGCTGGGGAACTCTGTCCCAACTGATACATCCACAGTGCAACTTCCTCAGTGATCAGGAATCACTGAGGAAGAGATGATCAAAAATATCTAAGATGAATAGGAAACTTGCAGTGAGATTGCATCTCAGAAATGTCAGAAGCTGCATTCATTAAAACTCACCATTATGACTGCCTGAAGATGAGAAGAATAAGGCTAACACAAATTGTCTGGTAGCACCCAGAAAGGAACATGGAACCTTCATCCTGTACAGACAGCTCGGGCCATGAGGGAATGCAGAGAGCAGTGAAAATAGTCCTGAAAACACATACTTACAAATCACATGATAACATAATATAGACAGACAAGTTTGTATCATGATTTAGGAGTAGATAAAAACATCCCTGTAGTATGTATTTAGGATATGCAATCCACCCATCCATACAAATGTGCATATAACAATAATAAAGCCAAGAGAGCCCATGAATATGGAGAATAAGGAGGCTTACATGGGATGGTTTGGAGGGAGAAAAGGGAACTGAGAAAATGATGTAATTAAACTTAGACTCGATTTTGAAATAGTAAAAAAAAAAGTTATGTAAAACCTAGTGTTCATTAAAAAAATGAAGAGAGACCTAAGAGTGATATTAATTGTTTTTACTCAAAGGAACAGCATACAACTGATGTTCAAATCCACATTTTTTTTCTGACTCAAAAACCATATCCTCCTTTTATCCAAGCCAAAACACTTTGTCAAACAATTATGCATATAGCAAAACTTATATGAATAAGTAAATTTATTCAAAATTTATGTGTAACCTTAAACACCAATGCAAGTTATATAAAATATCTTAATTTCATTTCTTCTCAGTAGAATCCTAGGAGATGTACTTTAAATATTAGAATAAGTCTGATATTTTTAAAAATTATTTTCACCTTACTAAGCCTAAGTAGAACTTACAATATTTTTTGCACTCATTCTCATTAATCATTGTGCATTAACTATCTTTTTGGTTCTGCCTTCTCCTCTTAAAGGATTTCTGTACTGTAGGACAAGTGTACATACTCTTTCTGCCATCTATCCCATCCAATATAATCTTCAATCTAGTTAATTGAGTGGCAAATACAATATGAGAAACCAGTGTGATTTACAAAGCTGGACTCCACCCAGACTGTCAAGTGTGTTCCCTGAGCTTAGACAACAAACACAAAATCCTAAGTCGTGGGCTTGCTGTGGGTGTAAGAGGAAGAGTAAAGCCTGGTCCTTGGATTGGTTATTAGTTTAATTGTTAAGCTATGGTTCCTGTACTCCTATTTGGCAAATGATTCTGTATCTATCTGCACATGAGGATGTTCTTTGCCTCGAACCACAAACAAGTCAACAACCTATTTGGTGGTGTGTATTTGTTTTCAAACATATTCATGTAAAAAATATCAAATTAAAGCAAAATGTACATTCTCAGGAGTACTACCTCCAGGAGACAAATGACTTCCTTTTACTCCCAACTTTTGTTCCATGGGCAATGTTGATAAATTACAGTATAAAGTAATAAAGGGAACTTTATCTGGGCACTTCTATGGGTAATATTTCTTTAAGAAATCATCCACTTGCTGCTCTTTAAAGAGGCAAGGCAACATTTCTCCTCCAGACAGGTGAGCAAGTTAATGAGGACAGAGGCCTCAGCTGAAGACAAGACGGACAACATGACACCTGCCGGTTTCATCTTGGAATTTCAAGTTTGCACTTGCCCCCAGGGAAATTAGAAAGGAAGGGCCATAAAGCACTGCTTGCTGACAAGGCAGACTGCTTGGTGAAGGCATTCCCACTTATTGACAAATACGTGGCAAAGTGTCTAATTTATCAGATTGAATGGTAGTTCATTTTCCATCCTGGGGTCAGGCTGACTATTTGTCTAGATCTGAAGATGCACACTCAGATAGAAGTGAGGAAACGGCCTCAGAAAAGATCAGAGTTAATAAAAGATTATAGAATGCATATCAGTTAAAGATAACATGCATAATCCCAAAGACTGCATAGAGTTTTATTACCCACTCTATCATATTCATTTTCATTAATTAATTATTTTAGTTTATATCATTGAATTCAGGCCTAAGTATGACAAATGTCACCCAAAGGATTCAAAGACAACAAAGGGAACCTGGGAGATAGAAGGATTTTATGGTTCTATGCTTGATTTTCTTCTGGTTTGAAGAACAACTTTTTACCTTATGTTTAGCTCAAGAAAAATGATGAAAATGAGATTGTTCAGGTATTTTTTTTCCTCTTACATGACTAGAGAGTCACAATTTTAAGGTATGTAAAATATATCCAACAAAATGCAAAGAAAGCAAATAGTTTATTATAAGCTGCTATTAAGATGTGATTCTTTTACCTTTATTTTCGAGTATTATGGTGTATAAAAGTAATATCTGAGCTTAAAAATAAATTATTGTTAGCTTTGTGTTTTGGGACACATTCTGTCTTCTGGGTCTTTGAAGAGGCTGTTTCTTATGCCATGCAGGCTTCCCCAGACTATTCGCCAGCCTATCGCACTATATAGCTTTTCTTAGTAATAGTTCTTAGAGTTTCTTTGTCTTGATGTAGTTTATCTAGAGAAGTCCTTTCCTTTGAAATTATAGGAAATACTTTGCTTTCTTGGTAGTTTCTGTTGTTAAGTAAGATATCCTGGCATTTTCTATGTCTTTGAAGACTTACAGATTTTCTTGGAACTTTATATTAGGAACTCTGAGGTGAATAGGGAAGTCTTTGCTGAAAAGCTTAAAATCCAATATAAAAGTCACATACAAATTATGAATGAAATGTTTGAAAGTGGAGAGAATAAAATATGTTAATAACAGGAGGATGTTAGGAAATGGAGAAATGTAATGTTTCAGCCACATTTTAAATGATTAAAATTCTTCTATTTATGACTGAATGCTTAAGCCGTAGTTGCTATTAGGTAATAATTTTCAATCTTCCTGATGCTGTGACCATTTAGTACAGTTCCTCGTGGTGTGGTGA
This sequence comes from Arvicanthis niloticus, assembly GCF_011762505.2. Taxonomy (NCBI): domain Eukaryota; kingdom Metazoa; phylum Chordata; class Mammalia; order Rodentia; family Muridae; genus Arvicanthis; species Arvicanthis niloticus. The sequence goes on from NC_047660.1 coordinate 35,526,053, forward strand.
CCCCACCCATAACATTTTTACATTGATAATTTTAACAGTAAGTTTGCTATTTATATAGATTATAAGGTAAATATATGATATGCAGGATATCTGAAATGCAACCCCTGTGAAAGGCCATTAAGCTCCCTGAAGGGGTCTTGACCCACAGGTTGAGAATTCTGGAGCTAAATTGTTGAGAATGCACTTGGGCTACAAGCACAAAGATACATATTTGCAACAAAATGCTGCAACAGGGACTTGTAAGGAATCTGGCCTGGACCAAAATAGGACTATGAACCAAGTGGAAAGTAGTGTAAAAAGGAAGAGGACACAACAAGATTGTCCTCTTCTGCCATACTAGGAAGTTTTTATTTATCCAGTGCTACACGGGGAACCATTAAAAGGTTTTAATCAGGAGCAAACATGATTAGATTTGCATTTTAGAAAAATCAATCTGGCAGTAAAAGCCAGATGGATTGTGCATGACTGGTGGGGGAAAAAAAGCGTTTTGGAGCTTATTATTATAAATCAGGCAACAGGCTTGGTAAGCACTATGGACGTGGAAGTAACAATTGAAAAGGAGAGATCAGATACAAGAAATGTTTAGGAGGCCCGATTGAGAGAATCTGACAACTGATTTGTGTTAAGGTGTCTGCAATAGTAGTCACAACGAGGACGTCAGCGTTTTCTAGCTGTCTGTTTAATTATCTTAAAGATAGGGCTTGATTTATCACAGGAATCTGGGAGCCTGGCATTTAGAATAAAAACTAAAATTAAACATAGAACAGGGTAGATAAACAGGTAAATAAGAAAAAGCTTACTTTGACTAGAGACAGGAAACCTACATCATAAGCCCCGTGGAAGAAAATAAAAATGAAAAAGTATAAAGCTTAAGAATGGCTATCAAAAAAGATATTTATATACATCAATGAGCATAGAAGAAAGAAATAGCATAAAACTGTAGGTCATTTTAGAAAAGTGGAATCAATTCAGTTAAGGCATGTGTATGTGTAGATAGTATATGATCTAAGGACTACCGTGAGGAAATGCTCTGGTGGGACTAAGTAATGCGATTAGAAAGTATTTTAGTTTGGGTTTCTATTACTATACAGGCATGGCAACTTTTATAAAGGGAAATATTGAACAGGGGCTGGCTTATAGTTTCAGAGATTGAGTCTATTATCATCATGGCAAGAAACATGGTAGCATGCATACAGACATGGTGATGGAGAAGGAGCTCAGAGTTCTACATCTTGATCTGCAGGCAGCTGCAAAAGAATTGCCATATTGAGTATGGATTGAGTACCTCAGACCTCAAAGCCTGACCACAGTGACCAGTTCTGCCAATAACTCCTAATAGTGTCACTGCCTATGGGCCTCTGGAAGACATTTGCTTTTAAACATGTAGAAAATGTAATACAATAACAACATGAATATATTTACAGAATAAAGCAATGGATCTATTGAAAAGGAGGGGGTGGTAAATATTAACCACTAGAGATTCTAAAGTACATAACACTATAAAAAAAATACAACATGTGATACTCCACCCATATCTAATATTTCCATTTCTTATTCAAAACAGTCAATTAAGAGTAATTTTCAATTGTATAACTTCACTCTCTTCTCTTAAAAATTAAGTTTGTTATGTATTTTTATTTTATGTATATGAATGCTTTGTTGGAATTTGTGTTTGTGTGTAACATATATGCCTTGCACTACGGAGTTCAGAAGCCTCTGTCTGTTCTCCTGGGACCGAGGTTATTTATGACTGTGAGCCACCATATAGGGGCTAGGATCAAACTTGGGTTATCTACAAGAATAGCTCATGCTCTTAGCCACTGAACCATTACATCAGCTCACATTTTTCTACTTAAATGAAAAATAATTCTGTCTAAAGCAGAGAACCTACAGTCCAAATTTGGTTCTATATCTGTACAAGATGTTGTGCAAAGTCAGGAAAATAACTCATTTTCTGAAACCCTTCTTTTTGAAAGTATAACACTTTTATCTCCTAACAATGTATGAATTAGATAATCAACTTTACATATACACTCATATCTTCTGCATGTGTTGTGCTATGGTTGGCTTTGGTTATCTCTGTCTTTGTTTGAAAGGATAGCCCAAAACTAATTACAAATTTTAAAAGAATAAATATTAAATACTGAATAAATATTAAATTACTCACTGTTACTAGAACTGAATCTCCAGGGGGAAAGTCTTTATGTTATTCATGAGAAAATTCTCCATGAGAAAGAAAGACAACCTCTCTCAAACTAATACCTCCTAGTCTTTCTGTCTTACTTTGAAGAAAGGAAAGATAAAAGCACTGTAAATGAAATAGCCTCTGTGTGGGTCACAGAGCTGTGAACAGAAGCCAACAAAAATGAGATTAATTACAATCTTTGGGTTTATTTTGCTGTCATTGCAGCATAGAGAGGCAGATAATGACTAGGATCTTCTGAGGTCTTGTATATCTCCCAAATACTTGGCTACAGGTACATGTCTCCACACCTGGATCTCTGTTTTATTTTGCAACTGTTCCATCCTATATCATGTTATTAGTTTACAAAGGGTATTTGTTATCTGTGAGGACAGCTTTTCATATATTCAAAATCAAATTGAGAGATGAACAAAGTGACCCCTGATAAATTTCAAGATTCTGCAACTCACATATAAAGCAAACATTGGCCATTATAATTTCTGAGCCACCTTGCATAAATCTTGATAATTCAAAGCCTGTTTCTATTATTTTATGCTGTACCTATCATGCCCAGATTTGAGCTAGAAAGAGATATAATGAGAGATATAAAGCATGGATAGAGATGAAAAACATTGATTTATATTTTGATTACCTGTATTTGTTATGCTATTTTTATGTCAATAAAAACATTTACACCTAACTGTATAGAAAAATGGTTTGTAAAGTATTTGAATGTAAAATAAAAAATGAATTAAAATAATAAAATAAAAAGGAAGAAAAATATGTAACAGGACAGTAGAAATACTTCAAGTACAAATAGCTGAAAATTTTCCAAAATTAAAATCAAATATCAAAGCATAGATCCAGGAAACTCAAGGAAAACAAGTACAAAACAATAACAGGAACTAATTTAGATGTGATACATTAAAACTAGGGCATGATAGTTATTTTGGAATTATTTGGTAGGCCTTAAATATTCACATGTGAATTATATGTAAAGGAAATACAAAACAAAAAATAGGCTTATACAGATGGGTAATGGAAACAGACTGATGGAAATGAATAAAAAGGGAACATAATATGTTACAAGAAGAAAAACCTAACAAAACCTAAGTATCTGTCAAATGGACTTAGTAGACTAGATATACAGAAGGAAGGGATCATTAATTTCAACATTAGATTAATACATATTTCCAGACTACAATCGAGAGAAAAAAAGTAATAAATATAGAAAAGTTTATTTAAAAAAAAAACCTATGAAATAATTTAACAGATTGAAAATATTTTAAATGTTTTAAATTTTTAACTAATTTAAATATTTGCATTTGAAATAAAGGAAGGAAAAATATGTAACAGAAATGTAGAAATATTTGAAGTAGAAATGGCTGAAAACTCTTCAAAATTAACAACAAATATCAAAGCATAGATCCAGAAAACTCAAGGAAAAGAAACAAAAATTCCCAAAAGAACATTTTTAAAAACAAAATATCAGCAACATATGGGTGTATCAAGCTACAGAAAACTCAACACAAAGGATAGCATAAAGCTCGACCTGCCTATGTAGGAGAGGAGTGTCTTATCTGACATCAATGGGAAGGGAGCCCCTTGGTCCTGTGGCGGCTTGATGACCCAGTGTAGGGGAATGTGAGGGTGATGAGGAGGGAGTGGGTGCATATAGATGAGAGAGCATCTTCATAGAGGCAGGTGAATGGGGGAAGGGATAAGGAATTTGTGGAGAGGAAACTGGGAAGGGGATAACATTTGAAATAAAATATGTTCATTAAAAAAAATCTATTTGGCTCTGTACTTCAGGTTCGGCTCCATTGCTGAGCAAGCAGTAAAGTGGTTGGTGTGATGTGGTTTTACCTCTGCTGCTGGGTGCCTTAGTGGAGTGACGACAGGCTGAGCTACTAAATCGCAATATGCCACTACATGTACTCAGCAGTGGCATCAGAAAACTTCATCCCTTGCCTGGGCCTGCTGCCTTCAGCAGACACCCACCAGGTCTGCTCCTGTGTGGACACTGGATCCCGAGACATCCTAGAGGTACCACTGAACTCAAAGCAGCAGGTAAGAACATTCACACACTACCCTAAGCCTGCCCCAGACCCATAACTGGGTCCAGGCAGCTCAGGTTCTAGCAGACACCCAAACCCTGCCCCTGTGAAATACCACTCCCCTTCCGCCCCTAGCCTGGGCCTGCTGCCTTCAGTTGACACATGCCTGGTTTGCTCCTGTGTAGACACCGGATCCCGAGACATCCTAGAGGGACCACTGAACCCAGAGCAGCAGATCCCGAGACATTCTAGAGGAGACACTGCACCCAGAGAAGTAGACACCTAGCTGGTTTGCCACCGTGGAGACACCATATTCTGAGACATCCTAAAGGATGTCTGGAGCAACTAAAGGAGCAACTGGAGCTCAGGATTAAAAGATCACAGAGACATCTGGTCCCTGAGGAGTTCAGACACAAGCAAGATAACTGAAAAGACAGGCTCCAGTCAGAGACAGCAAATACAGGCAGAACTAGAGTTAACCAGATGGCAAAAGGCAAGTGCAAGAATGTAAGCAAAAAAAAAAAAAAAAAAAATCCAAAGTTACATGGAATCATCAGAACCCAGTTCTCCCATTATAGCAAGCCCTGAACACCACATCACACTGGAAAAGCAAGATTCAGAATTAAAATCACTTCTCATGATGATGATAGAGGACTTTAAGATGGACATAAATAACACTCTCAAAGAATTTAAGGAGAACACAGGTAGACAGGTAGAAGCCCTTAAAGAAGAAACACAAAAATCCCTTAAAGAATTGCTAGAAAACACAACCAAACAGGTGAAGGAATTAAACAAAACCATCCAGGATCTAAAAATCAAGTAGAAACAATAAAAAATCACAAAGGGAAACTACCCTGGAAATAGAAAACCTAGGAAAAAGATCAGAAGACATAGACACAAGTATCACCAACAGAATACAAGAGATAGAAGAGATAATCTCATGTGCAGAAGTTACCATGGAAAACATTGACACAACTGTCAAAGAAAATGCAAAATACAAAAAGCTACTAACCCAAAACATACAGGAAATCCAGGACACAATGATAAGGCCAAATCTAAGAATAATAGGTATAGATGAGGGGGAAGACTCCCAACTTAAAGGACCAGTAAATATCTTCAACAAAATTATAGAGGAAAACTGTAATAACTAACCTACAGAAAGAGATGTCGATAAATATACAAGAAGCCTACAGAACGCCAAATAGACTAGACCAGAAAAGAAATACTTCCTGCCACTTAATAATCAAGACATCAAATGTACAAAACAAAGAAAAAGTACTAAAAGCTGTAAGGGAAAAAGGTAAAGTAACATATAAAGGCTGACTTTTAAGAATTACACCAGACTTCTCACCAGAGACTATAAAAGCCAGAAAATCCTGGACTGATATCATACAGACCGTAAGAGAACATAAATGCCAGCCCAGATTACTATACCCAGCAAAACTCTCAATCAATATTGAGGGAAAAACCAAGATATTCCACGACAAAACCAAATTTACAAAATATCTTAGCCACTAATCCAGCACTTCAAAGGATAATTAGCAGAAAACTCCAACACAAGGAGGGATACCATAGCCTAGGAAAATGAAGAAAGTAATCTTCCAACAACCCCCAAAGCAGATAATTATACAAAGATAATTCCACCTCTAATAACAAAAATAACAGGAAGCAACATTCATTTTTCCTTAATATCTCTTAATATCAATGGACTCAACTCTCCAATAAAAAGACATAGACTATCAGACTGGATATATAAACAGGACCCAACATTTTGCTGCACACAGGAAACACACCTCTTTGAAAAAGGATGGAAAACAATCTTCCAAGCAAATGGTCCAAAGAAACAAGCTGGAGTAGTGATTCTAATATGAAATAAAATCGATTTTCAACCAAAAGTAGTCAAAAAAGATAAGGAAGGACACTTCATATTCATCAAAGGAAAAATGTACCAAGATGAACTCTCAATTCTGAACATCTATGCCTCAAATGCAAGAGCACCCACATACATAAAAGAAACTTTACTAAAGCTTGAAGCATACATTGCACCTCACACAATAAAAGTGGGAGATTTCAACACCCTGTGGGGAGCTGACAGAAGGCAGCTATCATCCTTGCAGCCATCTTGAGCCATATACACTAACAAGAGACTTGTTTACAATAGCCTACAACAGCTGAGCACACTCTGATAGCATCTTGTTTTAGATACTCACGATTTTCCCTTGGGTATGTGAGACTTAAAGGTGTGATTTAGAGACAATACCTAAGGGTGTGACTTAAGGGCATGACTTAGAGGCGTGGCTTAGAAGTGAGACATATAAAAGGTGAGAGGCAGACAGAAGAAATTATTAGGTAGTAGGCACTTGAGACTCAAGACAGGCAACTTGAGATTAGACACTTGTACTTGGAAGAGAACTAGGGATTAGACACTTGGAAGAAGTAACTTGGAACTGGGAAAGAGTCTAGCAATTTAGGACTGGGATTAGGACCTGAGACTTGGGACCAGGAAGTAGGGACTAGGAACTAGGAACTTGGAGAGAAGAAGAGAGACAAAAGAATAAATGGGATTGAATCACAGTCTGTCTGGTCTCCAGCCTTTACATCTGTCCTCACTCTCTCTTGCTGAATCCCTATCCAAGAACTGGAGCAACTTGGGGCAGTGTGGGCTCCAACATTGATAGAACAGTCCCTGACATTTTGGCCCAGAAGTGTGGGACAGCTTGGGCCACAACAACACCCCACTCTCAGCAATGGACAGATCATGGAAACAAAAACTAAATACAATGAAAGACACAATGAAATTAACAGAAGTTATGAACCAATTAAACTTAACTGATATCTATAGAACATTTCATCCTAAAACAAAAGAATATACCTTTTCTTAGCACCTCATGGTACCTTCTCCAAAATAGACCATATAATTGGTCACAAAACAAGCCTCAACAGATATAAAAAGATTGAAATAATTCCTTGTACCCTATCAGACCACCATGGACTAAGGCTGGTCTTTAGTAATGTCAAAAACAATGGAAAGTCCACATACATGTGGAAACTGAACAATGCTCTACTCAATGATGACTTAGACAACAAAAGGAAGTCAAAGTGATACAAATAGGAAAAAAAGAAGTCAAAATTTCACTATTTGCAGATGATGATAGTATACTTAAGTGATTCTAAAACTTCCACCAGAGAACTCCTAAACCTGATTAACAACTTCAGCAAATTGGCTGGATATAAATCAACTCAAACAAATCAATAGCCTTCCTCTACTCAAAGGATAAACAGGCTGAAAAAGAACTTAGGGAAATGACACCCTTCACAATAGTCACAAATAATATAAAGTATCTTGGGGTGAATCTAACCAAGAAAGTGAAATATCTGTATGACAAGAACTTCAAATCTCTGAAGAAAGAAATTGAAGAAGATCTCAGAAGGTAGAAAGATCTCCCATGCTCCTGGATTGGCAGGATTGATTTAGTAAAAATGGCTATCTTGCCAAAAGAAATCTATAGGGTTCAATGCAATACCCATCAAAATTCCAAATCAATATTTCATAGAAATAGAAAGAGCAATTTACAAATTCATTTGGAATAAAAAAAAAAAAACAGGATAGGGAGAACCATTCTCAAAGATAAAATAACTTCTGGGGGAATCATCATCCCTGACCTCAAACTCTACTGCAGAGCAGTAGTGATAAAAGCTGCATGGTATTGGTACAGAGACAGGCAGGAAGATCAATGGAATAGAATTGAAGATCCAGAAATGAACCCACAAACCTATGGTCACTTGATCTTTGACAAAGGAGCTAAAACCATTCAGTGGAAAAAGGACAGCATTTTCAACAAATGGTGCTGACTCAACTGGAGGTCAGCATGTAGAAGAATGCAAATTAATCCATTCTTATCCCCTTGTACAAAGCTCAACTCCAAGTGGATAAAGGACCTTCAAATAAAACCAGATACACTGAAACTAATAGAAGAGAAGGTGGGGAAGACTCTCTCTAATACCTGGGCACAGGGGAAAAGTTCCTGAACAGAACACCAATGGCTTATGCTCTAAGATCAAGAATTGACAAATGGTACCTCATAAAATTGCAAAGCTTCTGTAAGGCAAAGGCCTCTATCAATAAAACAAAATGGCAACCAACTGTTTGGGAAAAGATCTTTACCAATCCTATATCTAATAGAGGGCTAATATCCAAGATATACAAAGAACTCAAGAAATTAGACCGCAGACAAGCAAATAACCCTATTAAAAATGGGGTACAGAGCTAAACAAAGAATTCTCAACTGAAGAAACTCGAATGGCCGAGAAGCACCTTAAGAAATGCTCAACATCCTTAGTCATCATGGAAATGCAAATCAAAACAACCCTGAGATACCACCTCACACCAATCAGAATGGCTAAGATCAAAACCTCAGGGGATAGCAGATGCTGGCAAGGATGTGGAGAAAGAGGAACACTCCTCCATTGTTGGTGGGGTTGCAAGCTGGTACAACCACTCTGGAAATCAGTCTGGTGGTTTCTCAGAAAATTGGACATAGCATTACCTGAGGACCCAGCTATACCACTCTTGAGCATATACCCAGAAGATGCTCCAACATATAACAAGGACATGGCTCCACTATGTTCATAGCAGCCTTATTTATAATAGCCAGAAACTGGAAAAAATCCAGATGTCCTTCAACAGAGGAATGGATACAAAAAATGTGGTACATTTACACAATGGAGTATTACTCAGCTATTAAAAATAATGAATTTGAAAAATTCTTAGGTAAATGTATGCAACTAGAAATTATCATCCTGAGTGAGTTACCACAATCACAAAAGAACACACATGGTATTTAATCACTGGTAAGCGGATGTTAGCCCAAAAGCTTGAAATAGCCATGACTCAACACACAGACCACATGAAGCTCATGACGAGACTACAGGAAGCTCATGAAGAAGAAAGACCAAGTGTGGATGCCACAGTTCTACTTAGAAGGAGTAACAAAAATACTCAAGGGAGCAAAATTGAAACAAAGTGTGGGACATAAACTGAAAAAGGAGCCATCTGGAGGCCATTCCACCTAGGTCTCCATCCCAGGTACAATCACCAAAGGTAGACACTGATGTGGATGGCTGGAAGTGCATGCTGACAAGAACCTGATATAGCTGTCTCCTTAGAGGTCTGCCAAAGCCTAAGACATTCAGAGGCCAATGTTCACAGCTAACCATTGATCTGATCAAGGGTTTCCCAATGGAGAAGTTAGAGAGAAGACTGAAGAAGCAGAAAGTGTTTGTGACCCCATGAGGAGAGTAACAATACCAACCAACCAGAGCTCCCTAACGTCTAAACCACCAGCCTGGGAGCACACAGGGAGGGACCCATGACTCCATCTGTACATGAAGGGGAGGATGGCCTTGTACGGCATAGGTGGAAGAGGAGACTCTTGGTCTCATGAAGGATGAACACCGATTGGGGGGGTATTCGAGGGTGGGAAGGTGGGGAGGGTGGGGGGGTAGATGGGAACACATCCTTATAGAAGCATGAGGAGGAGGGATGGAATAGGAGGTTCCTGGGTGGTGAGGGGAAGGGGGATTAGGGGATAAAATCTGACATGTAAATATAATATCCAATAAAAAAAAAAAAAGAAAAAAATTCTATTTCTGAGCCAGAATTTTATAAAAACTGATATCTCAGAAAAAGCAAGCAGGCAACAAAAAATATTGAAAAATACCGAAAGCTAAAACAACAATACACTCACCAAAGAAAACAAAAACCAACAACAAAAGAATCCCACTGACCTGAAATGGTATAGTTGTGAAATTGTGCTCTAAATAGTTCATTTACTGGTCTGGAGATAGTAAGATCTCGAGAAGGTAGACAGTATGTAGTCTGGTGCAGGATTATAGTGGGGCTAAAGATGGCCATGTGGTCAATGTGTTCACGTCCTCCCAAGATGGAAAGGGAAATCCCTGATGGTTCTACTTAAATATCAAGGAACCTCAAGGCAGACCTCCATATATCCTTGTAGGTTGTAGTTAAGGCTCTAATGTATGAATTTTAAAAGGTAAACAGCCATATATTTCTAATGAGCACAATCTTTCGAATAAAAATATGTTTATTGTAAAAAAAATTATAGAGCATTTAAGAAAAAGTATATATATAGTTTGAAGATTCAGATCTCTATAATGGTGATATTAAGGTAGGAATAAAAATAATTAATATTTTCAATTGAATCATTAAATAATAATAATTTAAGTAATAATTATTTAAGTAGTAGTTTGTGATAGTGGTATATCAATTCATAACACGAATGGCATGAAGATGTGGAAGGTATTTACGGATAGGCAATGCTCCCGCAAAGCTTCAGTGAAACTGGAATAGAGAGAATAAACCCTTCAAAGCCTCTCAAACACCCTGTTTCTTCAATGATGCCCTCTTTCATAAGTTTTTACTATCTCCTCCTACCCTATTAAGCTACAAATCTTTGCATATTAGCACTTCAATTTTCCCCTGTTTACGTGTATATGCCTGTGTGCATCCACATGTACCACGTACCTTCTAAGTGCCATAAAGACCAAAACATGGAATCAGAATATGTTGATCTGAAATTAAAGAAAGTTGTGGGAAGTCTCTCTCGTCTACTGCTCATCCATATCTCAGCCAAGTGTTTCTAAATTTTTAAATCAATTTTAAATTATTTCCAGATAATTTATATTTTGAACACATTTCGTATTGTCAATAAAATCATGTTATAGAACAATATTATCCTAAAATATTTAGAAGAACAACAATAGACCCATAAATTTTTCTGATGCTCTCAAGCGAAACTTTGTTCATAATCAGGCTTTTCCTGATTATTAACAGTGTGGGTTTCATGTCAGCAGTTCATACCTGCTGACAATGTTGGCACCAACTCCCTTACCAGTCATCAGGAGACCAAAGCTCTGCTGCCTGGCTTCAGTGCTTGCCACGCCCTTAGAAATGTTATCTTACACACCTGTTAAATTTCTATTAAGATAACTAAAATCTACTATGCAGGCAGCATCAAGAATACAATTTATAGTTATAGTTATTAGCTATATTCACAATCCTGATTTTTTTCTTTTTTTAACTAGTTCTTTTCTTTATTTACATTTCAAATGTTATCCCCTTCACCTTTATCCTATCTCCCATCTCCTTGCTTCTATGAGGGTGTTCCCCTACCCACCCATCCACTCCCACCTTCCTGTCCTGGCAGTCCCCTACACTAGGGCACTCTTTTAAATTGATCTCTTCTGTCTAATTGAAATTTCATTGGGCATCTTCCCAGTCTTTCTGCTACCAGCCTCTATTAATCGCCACGCTACTCCATTCCTATGAGATAAACTTCTGTAGATTTATCTATGTGAGATTCTTAGCTTTAATTTCCTAAAGGTATGTGGAGAAAGCATTACTGCATACCAAATGCTTTAAGATATGCAATGTCACAACTGTAGCTACTGTTACATTTTTATTAATTTTAATAAAAGCTATGGTCGGTGTTTCTGAAACATATGATTTCTAGGTCTACAGAAGTTCACCAAATTACTAAAAGATTGTCCATTTTACATCTGGGACATTTGCCCCAAGGTCTTTGGATTATGAGATAGAGGAAGATCGTGTTTCAGTAAGATGTATATTACTGGTTTTAAAAAGAAAAGAGTTTTGGTTTCTAACTTTTTCTGTCTGCTGCAATTATCGCAATACACATCACTACCACTCACACAAGACCACCACTAAAAGAAAAGTGCTAATGAGCTGGATCAAAGGACAGTAATTAGCTTATTTATTTATTTATTTATTTATTTATTTAAAACATTAGATGGCTAGTGTATACGGGGAAACAGGTGGCCTTTTGTCTGTCGAACTTTTAATAAATTCAGAGTGACAAATGGTCTGGGCTCTTCCTCATCATTTCTTGAGAACTCGTTCATCTTCTCTTCAATGTCTCCCAATTTATCTTTCCTACCTGAACATCTAGTCTCCCTGTCCCTTTAGGTATGTGTGCATGTTTTGTTCTTCGTTCATGTGTTTGTTTCTTTGATGGTTTGTTTTTGAGACAGGGTCTCTTAGAGTTCAGGCTATTCTCAAAATCTCTGTGTTACCATGGATGACTTCTGATCATCCTGGCTCCACCTCCCAAGTTTTGGAATTACAGGAGAGTACCACTAAGCCAGGCTACTCTCTCATTATCTGGATAAGTATGGCCCATATCATCTCTATGTTCTCTTTAGAAAACTGGGATATATATTTGGTTTTTTCTGGGAATCATGACCATGCCCACTATCCTTCCTCTAGAAATTTTAAGTCCGAGGGCACAGACAGCAGAGAAATGTCCTTGTGCCCTCACTTGTACTCTATGCATGTTTATGTGATATAAGGATGCCCTCTCAGTCACATTATTGTCTTAGCCATTTCCTTAGAGGTGGAAAGGCAGAGTGTCCTGCAGCTGTGGCTCTGGACTTGAAGGCCACTTTGGGTTTGAGTAAACATTATGGCTTTTTCTCCTGGTGTAGAAGAATAAACTCCCATGCCCAGCTTTGGAAATTCAGCCCAACAGCTGAACATTGCCTTTGTTTGATTTAAAGTAAAAGTGAGTAACTAGCATAAGAGTAGACACTGGCTTCCTGGTTGTTTTTAAATTTACCTTAATGTTGAGTTAATGCATTGTTTAAAAGTAACTGCTCATCTTCTTTTCCTGCTCAGTAAACTTTCCACTCTGTAACTTCTAATATATCGAAATCAATTTGAAAAAGAATTATAGTAATTTCTCTAAGGAAAAAGATTATATCCATGGAAACATTACAAATATGAATTATAAGACTTTTTCAAAGTAAAAAAAAAATTGATTAAACTCAAGCCTTTGGTTAACCAAAGTTGCTATATTTTCAATTTTTTAAGAAAAAAATATTCAAATGACCCAGAAAGAAATAATAAACTAGGTTGGTATGAGAACTTTGGTAAAATGCAATTTTCAGAATTTTAGTTCTATTCAGTGGAGTTTCTCCTGTGATCTATGACCATAAAATGAGGATTGATGTTGAGAACGATGTCCCCGAGGCATTGCTGGATTCTGAATCATGAAAGATTCAATTACCTTCAATAAACTGAAGTTAACTATCTCATGAAAGGTGATGAATACAAATTAGAAGTAATATCAACAAGCAGTGCTCAAACACAGCACCATTCTGATAAGTATCAGGTAACTAGCATTCCTGGTTTATTGCAAACTATTCTCTACAATCTTAGAGAGCTGGAATTTATTGTATATTCTTTGTTGTTATTCATACAGTGTAGCATAGAAATATTAAAATTTTCAAGCGACTTATATAAAAAATGGTATGGACAGAAGTCTCCTGGGATTTGGGGTTTGTCCTGCCACAAAGATTTTTTTGATCAAACCTTTTCACATGGGTCATTTTTAATCTATATATTTCTTTCTATCTAGGAACTCAATTCAAGGACAAATTATTATTATATTGTAGATATTAACTATTACTGTCTATGATTGAGAGGTTGCTGTGTGCACAGGGGTGCTGAAGGCATGATGGATAACTTATGGAGGGCACTACTTTGTGGCATTGTTTTTCTTTTTTCACATTAATGTGAGTTCTAACAATTGAATACAAATCAGCACAATTCATATACTGAACTATCTTGTTGGCCCTATCAACTTTATTTTTATTCTTTTAAATATTCTTTATTTTCTTATTTAAATTGCATTCTTGTCTCTGTGTATCTCTGGGTGGGTACTTGCACAGGGATGCAGGTTTTGCTGAGCCAGAGACATTAGATTCCCCTGGAGCTGGAGTTACAGTGAGCTGCTAGATGCAGATAGTAGAAACTGAGCTCCAGTCTTCTGAAAGAAGACTCTCAAACTGGGAAGTGTCTCTTTAGACTCCAGCTGGATTTCTTCCCTTCAAATTTGTTTTAAAGTGGCTCACAGGGTTCTGTAATCTGGTTTTCATATCTCTTCAGTTGATTAATTTTGAGTTTACATACAATACAATGAGCTTCATTATTACGTAGTGACCCATGTAGTTTCTACCACATATCATTGTACTTGGCTCATTCATGCCCAGTTACCCTCTGTTATCCATCCATTCTCTGTAATTTGCCAGTGCTCTCCTCCTTGTTGAATCTCTTGTGCCTTCATGATATGTAACATAAAAAATTCTATGTTTTGTGTGTCAGAAAACAAGTTATTTCCTTTTGTGTCTGGCTTATTACAATTAACATGGTGATTTATTGGTCAATCTTTCCTGTATTTGACTTAAATTCATTCTTCATTTGAAAAAAAAAAACTATGTGTATATATCTTATTTTCTTTATACATTCATCTATTGATAGACATTGAGACTGGTTCCATGCCTTGATTCTTGTAACTAGTGTAGCAACAAATCTAGGTGTAGAAGTATATCCTTAGTGTTATGACTTGGCAGTCTTTAAATATCTTTTTTAACTTAAAGTGTTGTTTTCATTCAGCATTCACTTGTAGCTTTTGAATCATGATTTTCTCACACTTGTGACTCACTGGACAGGTATAAACCATATACTGCTCTTGGCAATAGAATTTATTTTTAATAAATAATGGTGAGCTAAATAGATGCCACCTAGGTCAAAGAAAAATCAAGGCCTAATTGCATATTGCATTCAAATTCAAGTCTAATGAGTCACAAATGTAAGAAAAAGCTATAAATGAATGCTAAATGAAAATAACACTTTTAAATTTAAAAAATAAGTAGATAGTTATACCAAAATCTACTTATTTAAATGTAAAGCTCAGATGGGAACTTCTTGAACCCATAGGCATTATATAGAAATTAAGTTTACATGAAGAATTTCCATTAACTATATAAGAAGACAAAAAACTGGTTCAGAGAAAATATGAAAAACATGTAGCAAAGTATATTAACAAGAAAATAAGCAATATAAAATGCAGAGACCTACAGGCATACACTAGAAGTAGTTCAGGAAGTCTTTCGGAAGAGTTCAGTGAAGGATTGAAGAAATTGTAGAAGATAGTTATTCCACAAAAAGACCAACAGAGTCGACTTACCTGGACACTTGGGGACTTTGAGAGACTAAATTACCAACCAAAAAGCTAACACAAGGACAGGCTGAACCTAGCTCCCCCAACCCCTGCATATAAGTAGCAGATGTACAGCTTAGTCTTCATGCAGGTCTCCAAAAAACTGGAGCAGAGACTTACCCTGACTCTGTTGCCTTACTGGAGTCCTGTTCCTCTACTGGACTGTGTTGTCTGGCCTCAGTGGGAAAGGATGTACCTAGTACTGCAGTGACTTTAGGGTGTGCCTAGTACTGCAGGGTGGGTTAGTACCCAGTGAGAACTTCTTCCTTCTCAGAGGAGAAGAGGATAGAGTTACAGGGAGAGGCTGAGTGCTGGTGAGATTAACAGGAGAGGGCAACTGTGATAAAGATGTAAATTAATTAATGGAAATAAATAAAGTAATTAGTTAATTGAAAGAAAGAATAAAATGCATAAAACAAAGTTGTGAGACAAATTTAGTATATTTGTACATTTTGTGATTGTAATAAAATTATATTTTTTCTTCCCTTCATTCTTACAAATCGTTCAATATACCCCTCCTTGTCTTCTTACAAATTTATGCCCTCTTGTTTTATTAATTATTAAATTTGCAAACACACACACACACACACACACACACACACACTCCTAAATATATTCTTTTCAGGCTGCATAATTTTATGAATGTTTTCAGAACTGACATTTGGTATTGGATAACTAATTGATGTTTTCTTCCTTGGTGCAAATCTAAGTTGTCAGTTAGCATGAAATAAAGAAAGCAAAACAAAACAAACAAAACAACCCCTATTTACTATTGAGTAAACACAAATTTAAAATTCTCATGGATACTTCCATGGCAGTGGCATTGGTGTGGTTAAAGGAACATATATTCACTAATGCCAGAAATATGAGCTAATGTAGCTATTTATGAAATGACAGTGATCAAAAATAAATAATGATACACCTTTTTTACTATGAAGTGAATTTGTAGTGCCAATTTCTTTGCAAAGTTTAAAAAGAGTGTGTGTGTGTGATTCTCTCTACCTGCATGATTTCAGAGCTTTTTATATTAATAAAACCATATGCATATGAAAAAGTGCATATATATGTGTGTGTACATATATATACATACATATAATATATATGTATAAATACATAAATTACAGAGAGCACAGATTACACAGTTTAAAGTAGCCATCCTCTCTCCAAACAGCCTTGAATAAAGGACCACCTCATTCTGTTCTCTCTCACCTCCTCTGGTATCCATTTCTATGTTCCTCACGTTCCCTTTTCCATCATGGATATTTGCCCGTGTACTTTAGAACTTTTTTTTTTTTCATTATAAAACATCACTCCAGAGTACAATGACTTCAGAAACAGGTACTTAATATTCATTAAACACAGAAGAAAGCATACTGGTTTTCATCCTTTTTGTATTTACAGACCCCATTTAACATACGGAACTAAAATATTAATTTCAAGATAACATACAAGAGCTACTTTGACAGAGAAGGGAGATGTCAAGTTCATGGTTCATGTCACTCATTGGGAGAATAGCTCCTAATTTCATCCAATTTAATGTTTTCTTACCACCCACATCATGATCCCCATAGAGTCATGAAAATATAAAACCAAGTAATAAGTAATTATTAAGGGTAGAGAAAAAATTTGAAATAATATCCATCTGGTGTCCAAATATTTGACATTTTTAATTTGGCATATTGCAAGTATTTTAGCATGCACTAATGATAATATATATGTGTATAGATAAACTGTTACAAGATATACATATATATATATAAATATAATAACACACACATATGTATATGTATATATACACATATATATGTGTATATATATATATAACCAGGATTATATCACAAATTATTAACACTTACATTTTGAGTGCTGCAATGTGCAACACTTCACCTCTCTTTTCTTCCAGTACATTACCAGGAAAATGAACACTTCAAATTTTCAAATCTACTTTTAAGTTTAAAAGTTCATATTAAAGTTATTATCTTGAAATTCAGTTTAATCTATACTTATTTAAGAGATTGTCATTCTCTTTCTATTATAAGACCCCGAGCAGAGTAGTTAACCTGTCTAAGCCTCAGTTTCCTCGACATTAAACACTATCAATACTAGAACCTACCCCATAAGGTCATTTTAAAGATCAACTAATCCTTTTAAACTCATGCAAATTTTGAAGAGTTTAACAATATCAATTATTGTGTATTATTTTTAACAGCTGTAACTGGTACATGACAGTCATAGAGTTAAGTGACCTGCCTGGAACTTCAGGTCAAATGGATGAGGCAAGAAGTCTGAAGTTATTGTTATTATAAATCTTATCCCTCCCACTGACTGCTTCAACCAAAGGTGAGCTACCTTTTAAGGAACTGTACTATTTGATTAGTGTACACAGTAATTGGGATAGGTAGATATGAATATAGCCTCTGAAGTAGATTGTGATCTCTACAAGATCATACTATTCTAGGGAAATACAGATGGGAAAAGGATGATACTGAGTCTGTGTAACAGTGATTGGTGAAGTTAAAGAAATGAAGGCTAATACTAGCGAGCATGGCTGGGCCTGTGATATTTCACTATTAGCAAATCTGTCTTAGCTAATTCTGGTTCTCAAGGTTCACTGGTGTTGCTTCTCTGTTCTCAGTGATTGACAACTGTGGGTATTAAAAATGGTAGGTTATGTAGCCTCTGATCAGCATTTCTGTAAACAAGTGTCAGCAAAGTATCACATGTGACAGTATCAAGACATAGGGTCAATCATAGCATCTGGGCCTTAATTACTTGGGTTAGCCAAACTTCAAATGACATTGATACTCATTTTCATTCAGAAAATGAGGCAAAATGCATTTTAGAAAATAAATTTTATGAAATTTATTTATTTCAACTTTATGTGGAGGGACGTATTTGATTGCCCATGTGTCTAGATGCCTACATGGATGCCTGGTGCCCACAGACACCTTTGAATCCTCTGGAGCTAGAATTACAGACAGCTGTGAGCCACTTTGTGAGTGCTGAGAATAGAACCTGGGCTTTCTAGAAGAGCACCCAATTTGCTTAACCACTGAGCCATCTTTTCATTCCAAGGATTTTTTAATGCAAATTTTATTATTTTTTTTATTTTTAAAGAAAAGAAAGCAAAACTCTTTGCTGCATTAATGCACAGGGTTAATTTTTCCTCATCATATCAGAAGCTTTTAATATGGCAGCTTTTAATATGACAATCTGTCTCATACGAAACTGCTCTTCAGAGGCAATGGAAAATTAAATGAAGGTTTAAGGGGATGACTTAGTAGGCAAAGTGCATACAGCACAATCATATAACTTGAGTTCATATCTCTAACACTCATGTATAGAAGCTAGGTGTGAACCCAAGTGTCTGTAACTCTCTTATGGATGTGGAAGCAGGTAGACTTCTTCAGATGTTGCTGGCTAGTCAGTGCAGGAAATCAGTGAGTTTCAGCATCAGTGAGTGATGACACCTTAAAGATATGATAAAGAATGGTCAAGAAAGATGTTTAATGTTGACCTCTGATTTCTCCACACATGCTCATGCACATATGCACGCCTCTACACAAATAAAAAAACTGAGATCAAAGTCATGTTCTCAGTTAAAAATTATACACACATATACACACACTCACACCCAAAAACATACTGAAGTTATTGCTTATTTCAAATTTTCCATAAACAGCTTCAAACAATTGTTTAAGTCGTCAAAACATCCAACAATAAAGCAAAGCCTAAGTGCCAAATTATCCTTCTTCACTTAGTTATCTAAGTTCACTAATAACCAACTAGGGTTTTTTCTCTGTTTCATTTTCTTCAACATTTTTTCTGTCTTTATTTTTTTAAGCCATCTAATCAATTTTGTTTTGATAGACAGATTGTGGTCATCTTGTTATTATCTACTGTCTTTCATTATACTTTTTTGCAATTATAATTATATTTCTCTTTCCTTTCCCCCCTTAAACCCTTCCATATACTCCTTCCTTCTTGCTAGTTTCAAAGACATGGCCTCTATTTTCATTAATTATTGTTGTATTCATTGATAACTATGTACTTATATTCTCCTACTTATAACATGCTCAGTCTATATAGTGTTATTTTTATGTACTGACTATTTGGTGTTGGATAGTCAAATGGAGTGCTCAATCCTGGAAAGGGTATTTCTCCCACTCTAGGCATTTCTTGGCTGCTTGTATTTCTTTATGTAGGTTTGAGACATTGTGAGATTTCCATCACCCAATATTGCATGTCTATTTTGATCTTTGTTCAGCTCATGTTTAGGCAGTCATGTTGATGAGACATTATGTTTGTAGCTTCTCCATGACTAGGAGATACAATCTACAATCTTATACCGAATTCTGTGATCCTCTGACTCATATTACCTATCTGACCCTCTTCTGCAATGTTCTCTAAGTGCAAGAATAGGGTTGAAGCTCTGTCGGTTCCACGACCCTTCACTTTGATTTGGTATTGTTTTCTGAGACAAAAGCAGACAGTTTTTCCATCTGTTGCAACGAGAATTTTTTTTTCTTGATGAAAGATGATAAGTATACTTGCCTTAGAGTATAACGAAAAATATTTAGGAATTATGCTGTTTTAGGAAAGTAGTAGTTTTAGTTTCTTTAAAATACATGACGTAATTGGCACTGAGGAGTTTGGAGTTGGGTAGGTTTCCAGCATCAGGTGTGATTTTCTTGTTGAATGAATTATAAGGACAATCTGAGGAGCTGTTGTTTACTGCCAGTGTGCACATGCCACTATTGTAGCTTTGGCCTTGTTGTGCCATCCATGTCTTTGCTGCACAACTTCTTACTTATAGCTCCTGAAAAAACAAGAAATCAGACTATTCTCGCTGTGTCAGTGACTTAGGGAGTCATTCTGATTTAATGAATATTTCTTCCTGAAAAAAAATTTACCTTCTAGAACTGAATTTAATACTTGCATATAATTACAATGGTATAAAAGCAAAAAGGAGAAGGGGGATGGGATTGGGGGTTTCTAGTTAGGGAAAATGGGGAAAGAGGATGACATCTGAAATGTAAATAAATAAATAAAATATCCAATAAAAAATAAATCACAAAAAGTCACCTTCTACCATTCCTTTTATTTTCAGCAAAATAGTTCATATTAGAATATTATAAGTGAATGTTAATGTCCAAATATTCTGCATGACATCTGTACATTATATCTCAAAACCATGAACATGTTATTTACATGATATAAAGTATATTAGTTACGTGACACAGTCAATTATCTTTAAATGGAAGATAACTGCCCATTGGCACAATGCAATCACAGAAGTCCTTATGAAAGAAATGAATATATTACAACTAGGTGTGATAATGAAGCCAAGGGTTGAATGAATATATTTGGGATGGAAAAAAAAATAGCCATACTCCAAAGAATTCAGACAGAATGAAGTATATTTTTCTCTGAAAATATTCAGAGGAAACAGCTTTGCTGAACATCTGATTTTCAGGCCACAAAAATTGAAAAAAATCTGATTATGATGTTATAAGCTTCGACATTTCCTTTGACTTTAAAAAAAAAAACCTGTAGGATATATATGCATTGCCTGCACTAAAATTATAATATTACCGAGACTGTGTGAGTGTAGAGAGTACTCATGGGTCATCTGGCAATGATTCCCATAGGAGACAACTTTTCTGTCTATAAAACTCTTTTCACGAATGAGTAAATGTGTTGTTTATCCCAAGCAACAGGGAATATGAATACTTGGGTTAAAATTAAATTATTTAGAAAAAAAGGTTGGAAATCACAAAGAAGCCAAACTGAGCCTTAACGACAATTGGTCTGGAGAGATGCCAGTGTGGTAAAGTGCACTGGCTGCTACCCTCTTCCAGACTACTGAGGTTCAATTCCCAGCACCTACACAACAGTTCACAGTTGTCTGTTATTTCAGTTCTGGGGCCCTGATGCCCTCGCCCATACATACATGTAAGAAAAACAGTAATGCACATCAAATAAATAAATCATAAAAAGATTTGAAAACAAACAATTTGCAGAACCGTTGCCAAGATTGCCCTTGGATTCTGCAGCAGGGCATGTGAGAGACTCACAGGCCTATTCATGCAAGGAGGAGCTGGGATTTGTGAATCTCTTTTTGGATTCTGAACTGATGTACATGGGCCCAGGTGTCTGACTTTTGAAGCTGCTGTCATGGCTAATGAGGAAAGTCCACAAAGCATCATGGCTGATGATGGCTCATCTTTTTCTACTCCACTCATTGCTCAAGGGAAATAGATCCATTAGGGCTAGTCCATGGTTCCAAGGATTGACCTTACTCAGAGCTGATGATACACATATATTGCTAGAGATATTTGCTCTGTTTGCTTCTCAGAAACAACTCACAGAGGTAAAAGTGACAAGGGTCAGATTTAACTTAACTACAAAGGAAAAATGCAAAATTTTACCTGTCAGATAAATGTGAAAACATAGAATACTGGTTACAACGTATTGAGTAAGGATCTCAAAATTATGACCATACATAATTCAATAATATACTATACATATAAATGGAAGAGAAGTCTTTAAACAGGGAATATTGATAAAATTTATCACTGAATTTCACATCCAGAAATATCTGCATTAGTGTTTTCATATTTATTTATTTTTCCTGTTTTTCAAGTTAACCCTGGCATACTGGGGGGTGTGATGATTCTCTACACTGTTAATTACTTCTGTAATTTTGGCCAAGTAATTAACTTTTCAAGGGCTAAATATATTAATATAATGTGAACATAGTACAATGGTATGGCAACAAATTATAATCATTCTCATGAGTTATAAATTAGAAGTGTCTGACACACAGTCACATAGTAGACATTCAGAAATTTCTATATTTCCCTTTCTCAGTGGGAGCTAGAAAATAAAGTCTGATAAGTAAAACTGAAGTTATATTTTTGATATTTAGTATCAAACACAGTCTTTGTATTGATTCTCAATACAATGAAGACCTTAGTATTGAAACTCAATATAATCAAATTTGGGTAAAAGTACACATAAATGTACTTTTAAAAAAATTTTTACTGGATATTTTATTTACATTTCAGATGCCATTCCCTTTCCCCATTTCTCCTCCCTAGAAAACCCCTATCCCATCTCCCTTTCTCTTTTTTACTTTTATACATTTTTTTTTAATGTAATGAAAAGCTTTATAAGTTTGGTAATGCTCAATAACAAGATGTCCATACAATCAGAAGTGTAACCCAATACACAACCTAGCTATATCAACTATCTTTGACTGGCGGAGACATGAAGACATCTACCTCCATGTTACCCACCCCCCCTTGTCACCTAGCTCCTCCTCTCCTCCTCTCCTTACTCCTTACTCCTCCCACTTTCGCTCCTCCTACATATCACCCTTCCTGTAAAATAAAACTTTTCTCTTAAAATACAATTAGAGCATAACTATACCAATTGTGTCAGTAAGGTAAAAGATAGACCTACTACCCAGTCCATCACTTTGTTGACTAACCAGAACCTCTGTCATTCCTTCTAACTAAAAGACTTAGTTCTGAACCTGGCTCTTTTTCTTGGCTTTGGAATGAATGTCAGCTGAAAACCATCTCCTCAAATCTTTTCTCCCAAAGTAAAATTAAATTTGGGTAAAAGTACACATAAATGTACTTTTTTTAAGGTGTGAAAAATATCATTCAATGATGAGTTTGTTTGAAAATTTCTTTTTGTATATTGCACATCAGTTTCTCTTTTCATAAGCTATTTTACAATTACAAATAAGTTCTATATGTTTGATGAGTATTTGTGTTTATTGTAAGAATAGAGTGCTTTTTATAATTACAGTATTAAGAGTATATTTAAATATGTTCTTTATAGTCATTATCTTGCTTTTTCATATAGTTAATGAGACCTAGCTTGTACAACCATTCATAAGGAAACCATCTTTGAGAGTCCCCAGAGAAAAGTGTTCATAAAGTAAGAATGATGTTGGCATGAAATAGAGTAAAGCAAATGAACAGCGGCAAAGCTTTTGATTCATATTGCTTTCAATATAGTCAAATTTGGGTAGTTGTGTAGACGATGTTAGAAGGTTTTGTCCAGTGCAGGGGACAGGGCAGTGTGCTATGTCAGGGCAATCTCTGGAGCCAGCCTGACTGGCTGCAGATCTCTGACACTGTATTGTAACTCTGGTTTTGCAGGCAGCTTATAATACTCTTGGTGACAATGCTTCCTTTAAAAACACCCAGAATCATAATTCTTATCCCTTCATTTTATTTATGAGGAGTAAAAGGATAAATATTCTAGGCTCCTTGAACAATGCAATACACAAGGTAAGTGCTTCATAATCACTTGATTAACACAGTAACATATTTAATATATTTATATTTAAAGTCATAATTATTAAGATGCATCTTACTGAAACAATATATCATTCTTAGGTCTCTTTTACATAACTAATAATTCTATTCTAATCTTCACATTATTTGAATTTATTGTTTTACACTATGCTTGGGTCCATTCTTATATATCATAAGATATTATTCATTGTGCATTTTCTTGAATTGAAAAGAATTTAGATTAATGGAATGACCAATCAAGGCCCTTACCTACTTCCGGTACCTATAACACATATTCTTGGACTAAGGATAAGGTTCTGTGTGTAAAGTGCTGGCTGTGCAAGCAAGGAGACTTGTGTTCAGATAAACAGATACCACAGAAAGATGGATGCAGTAGCTCCTACACTTCATCTCAGCATTTCTGCTTTCTTTTTCTTTTTTTTTCTTTTATTGGATATTTTCTTTATTTACATTGAAAATGTTATCCCCTCTCCAGATCTCCCCTCTGGAAACCCCCTATCACATTCCCCCTCCCCCTGCCTCTGTGAGGGTGCTCCCCCACCCACCCACTTCAGTGTTTCTCCCCTGGCGTTCCCCTACACTGGGGCATCGAACCTCCACAGGATCAAGGGCCCCTCCTCCCACTGATGTCTAACAAGGCCATCCTCTGCCATATATGTGGCCAGAGTCATGGGTCCTTCCATGTGTACCCTTTAGTTGTTGGTCCAGCCTACCAGACCCTCCGAAGATCCTGGGGACTAGATCAATGCAGAATTTCAATGGCAAGACAAGAAGTAAAGAAAGGAGAATACTGGGAAACTCATGGAGCAAACAGGTTGCCTTATGCAATAGTGGCATCACTGTGACCTTCACACATGAATATGCATTGTTTACAAAGAAGTGTACGACACTTGCGAACACCTTCATAGAAATGAACTCAACAAAAGAAATGATGGGGTTTACCCCACACGGTAGGAATTTAGTCTCACTACTTAGTTCTCTAGTATACCCAACTTCCTCTCTAAGAGTGAATTTTTTCCCCAGGAAGTCAAAAGAAATTAATGAAATGCCAGGCCAATTTTTGTTTTAAATAAGGGGACTAGAAAATCAAGTTAAATATTTATAAGAATCTTTGTATTTTATTAATTTATTAAATTTTATTGAATGTATTGATTCTTTGTGAGTTTCATGTGATGCAGTCCAATTCTGCTCATCACTTGTCCCTTTTTATCCACTCTTTGGCCTTGCAACCTCCTCACCACAAATAAAATAAAATAAAAGTTTACAGCATAAACAAAACAAAGCATAGAAAATATCTTGACATGGAAGCTGTAGTGTATCACAGTGTGTTCCACAGTATACACTTTTGCATATACACCTTTACTTTCAATAGTTCCTTGCAATGAGTCATTGATCTGGCTTCTGCTACACTTATCAACAGTGGATCCTCACAGGGACTTCTCTACCTTATGCTATCATTGCCCTGTGTCATGACGATCCTGCAGCTTTGAATCTAAAGAATTGACCCTGTCACACGCTCCAGCAGTTTAAGATGGAGTAGATTTTGGGGTGGGCCAACTCACAGTCCCAGCTTTGTGCCTGAGTGGTAGCTGAGCTGATCAGCCTGCCAGGTCTCAGCACCTGCTTCAGTAGAGTAAGTTTTCCTGCAATGCCCTGGCTAGCTCACCCAATGTGGCAGCTGACAAGGGGCAGGGTCATATCTTCTACTCTTAGCTCTTATGCCCTCGAGGCTGGTTGACATACACTCTTGCCAACAGAGACAGCTCTACTGTGCTGTCTAGTGAAACGCAGGGACTGCTCTCTTGAGTGCTGCAGCCATTGAGAGGTGGGCCATTGAGAGTTCTTTAGTAAGGGAAGGAGCCAGGTCTGCATAGCCCTTGGGCATCAATGTGGTGGTTATCAGGAAGTAGCTTAGACCAGGGACATCCACATGTTATTTAATGGTAATATGAGCCACAGATATCAGCACAGATCTCTGCTGCTACATGCCCAGACTCAGACATGGTCCTCAGCTGCATCATGGTCAGGAACTTTGCCATCATATCAGATGTCAGGGGAAGGCTACTTAAAACATCATGTTCCTCTCCACCTTCGTCTCTCCAGTTCCATGTCTCTTCTTAATGCTCAAACTGCTCTTCTTTTTCTCTCCCATCTGTCCACTGTTCACATGTATATGCTTTTAAGAATAACTCTTTGGAACTAGATAACGTTTCAGGAGGCACAGCCCTGGAGAAGACCAATTAGGCCTTTCTCAATAACCATTAATTGCCTGTAGTTCTTCATCTACAGATGGATCCTGTAAAATTTCTGTCAGGTTTGAGTAATCTTGAAGATAGTAGGGAAATATATTACTGAGATGCCCTCCTTAGAGCATGACATGTGAATATCTTTTTCCAGTAACTAAAATTTACTCTCAATTCTGATGAGTTCTCACTACATTTTATAGACATAACAGTCTATGACTGCTTTCTTGTGTTTGTTCCTCCTTTCCGAGGGTTCTTAGCACTATATTCTCACTAAATACATCCTTCTTTTCAAAGGCTAAGGACAGATAACAAACAATATACAGTCACAAGATTTAAGCTGTGGGAGGTATTATGTTTAATGCACAAACCTGAAGACCTGAGTTGAATCCCCAAAACGTACATAAAAACCGTCCACAATGATGCTATGTCCTGGAAATCCTAGTGCTGGTGAGACAAACAATTGAATTCCTGGTGCCCACTGGCACCTAGACTAGACAGCCTAGCCTAATCAGTAAGGCCCAGGCCATTGAAAGACTGTCTCAAAAATAAGTTGAGCAGAATCTGAGTATCATCATGCCACTTCCTCAGTCTTGGACATGGCATTTACCACAGGACCAGAGTCCAGAGTAGTTTTTTTTTTTTTTTTTTTTTTTTCTCTCTTTCTGGATGAAATCAACTGGATGGTTTTCCCTCTAGATCCCATTATGCCTGATCTTAATGAATTACTTTATACAACGGCTACCCCTTATTTTGTTTTCTTATGTAATGTGTTAGTTTTCTAGGGCTCATTTAACAAAGAACTAAAAGCACATTGGCTTAAAATAGCAGAAACAAATTCTCTCACTGTTCTAGGATGCAGAGACCCGAGATCCAGGAGTCAACAGGGCCATGCTCCCTTAAGGATCTGGAGAAATATTCACTCATCTCAGCCTCTGTTATAGTGCTAGCAATTAATCCTTGGCATGCTGCAGTTTATAGATACCTCGCTCAGGTTCATACCTTTGTTGTTAGAAGGTACTTGCGTGCTTTTTTTCCCTCCATCTTAAAAGGACATTTGCCATTATTGACTTGTCCTTTACCTCTTAAACCTCTTGTTTAGTCATAATTCAGGGACCCTATTTCCATATAAGGAAAGATTCTGATGCTTTAGGACAGCCCTTCAGTGTATCTTTTAAAGGCACACATCTGGAAGCATAGTGTGGAAACAACTGGCAAATATTGTCAAATGTGTATGAGTGTTAAGCATATATAATTAATATTATTTAGTTCTCTGTTTTGAAAACTGTATAGAAAACAACTTGGGGTTTTCCATAGTCATATTGTGACTATGAAGTAATAGTCTAACTACTGTACTGGAGATTGAATCTGGTCTATTGTCTGGGTGACGCAACTGTTCTACCCATCCACCTGGTGAGTCCCACCTTTTGCTACACAGCTGTAATGTGGAAGTCTCACTCAGGTTGCTCTCTAACTACTCTGGACAATATTTTTTTTCTAAATAAGTATATGATTGGAATTTGTGTGTACTTCTCAATCCCCGTGTTAAAATTTAACCCTCAAGTTTCTCTAGGCATGGGGCAATTGCATTATCAAATGACTTAGTTATTCTTCTCGTTGCTGGGATCAGTGTGTAATAGGAAGAATCTTAGGGGACAAGGGGATTATTGTAGATTAAAGTTCATCATGGTGCAGAAAAAAAAACATGCATCAAGAACATGAGGTAACTGGTCACATTATATTCACAGTCACAAAGCACACAGCAGAATGCTATGATTCCTCCCATCCCCATTTATTCAGTCTCCTTCTTAACATTATGGTATGACAGTGTCACCTACAAGAAGAAAGGTTCTTTCCACTACAGTGTAGCAAATGTAGAAACTCCTTTGCAGACTTGTGAAGCAATTTATTCCTATGGTGTTTTGAGATTCTGTCAAGCTGACAATTAATATTAACTACCACTTAGCCATCATAAAAAGAACAAAGAGAACCTGGCTTCATTCTCTTTCAGGTTATAAGGATATTAGTAGCATCATGTTGGAAGAATCGTTCTCCATCAATAATCTTTGGACACCTTGATGTTGCACATCTCACTTTAAAGAAGATCATTAAATTTCTATTTTTAATAAATTACTCAGTCTATGGCATTTTGTTGTAGCAGTTTCAATGGAGTAAGAAAAATTAATTGCAGTTCAACTATACATTTTTATTGTATTGTTTCCACTTTGAGGATAATAAATATACTTCTCCCAATCTTACCCTACAATTTTTTTTAGAATTGGCTTTATTATAAAATACAAACTATGTAGTCATAGAGGAGATATTATATCATACAAGAACAAGCCACCCTAGTACAAAAGTATATTCTTTATGTCAGTTTCTGGTGATTCCACCTGTACTTAAACCTTGTAGTGATTGTAAAGCAGAGTAGAAGGGGCAAGGTAAGTATGGTGCATGTGACTGTTAGTCATATGTTGCTCTGTCTAACCACCTTCTCCAGACAAGAAGGCCCCTTGCCATTCTCTGATGCATAAGACGGCCTGCAGTAACTGAATTGCTCTAAGACTCACAGCTTGTAAGACATGATTGGAACCCAAGTAGCATATACCTGTCTGAAAACTCTTATATTTTAAAGTTTATTACCTTTGTGTGTGTGTGTGTGTGTACATGTGTGAATGTAAGAGAGAAAGAGAAAGAGAGAGAGAGAGAGAGAAAGAGAGAGAGAGAGGAGGCACAGTGTATATGTGGAAGTCAGAGTACAGTGTGTGAGAATTCATTATCTCCTTCCTGTATGTGGGTCAAAGATACCAAACATGGGTCAGTCTTGGAAACAAGTATCTTAAAGGACTAAAACATCTAGCTGGTCTTAGTTTGCAATTTTTCTCCATATTATTCATTAGCATTTAAGCAATCCAGACAAAAACTTACATTAACCATAAATATTTTAATTGAAACAAGATAACTTAGGGCAAAAATAAAAACAACATTTTTTATTCCCTAAGTCTGTATTCTGTCCTAACATTCCTATTCATAATATCAACTAAAACCAACAATAAAAAAAAAAAAGAGTTCTTTTCACCGTATTAGTATAAAATGGCAAGTATAACTACAGACAAATTTAAGCTCCAACTTCAAGGAATATGACAACCTTTATTAAGAAATATTGTTTTCAAAAATGAATAACATAGGCAATGCTTCTATATTTTCTAGTTAATAAGAACACACTTATTCAATTTAATAAAAATGGTCAGAACAGTCCAGTGACAATCAACTTTCTTTTCATCCTTATGTTTCTAAAGTTTTAAAAATAAAACCTGATTTTTCTTTATGCCCAACTCTTAAGATCCTCCAAGGCTTAGTCTCAGGCCACCTAACATTGTCTCCATCAATTTCTCTATCTTCCATGGCCTCCTGAGCAGATTTGGAATCTCCCTCAATATTGAAGTCTATTATGACCAAGGTGGAGGCAAAGTAGGCTTTAAATCCAAGGTGATGGAGGAGGAGAAGAGGCAGATCTGATGGGAGGGGACAAGGAGGCTTTAGAGGAGGCAGAGGATGAGAGGGAGGCAGACTTCACGAGGACACAAGGAAAGAAGACGAGAAAGTTTGAATAGTCTTTCTTCTCACTGTAAAGAAAGGACTCTGGGCGTTGTACTGGTATCCATTAAATGACAGGGCCTTCTAAGTACATTCCAAAATGAATGCAACCATGTAGCCTATGAAGAATCCTTGTAAGAGATACAGTGCGTTAGTCTGACTGCAGAGTCATATAAACTTTTTTTTAACAATAGGTGATCTGTTTGTTTTGAATTTCTGTTGTTTCATCCTACGTACAAAAAAAACAAACATTTTTTCCCCTTACAAATAGTCTTACAGATAGTTCTAGGTTTTGTGTGTTTGATGTTGTAAAAGAATGCTTATCTTGTTTTCTGCTTTAGTGACTTTAGGACAGATTCAAAGTCCTACACTCTTAGAAAAAATAAAAAATAAAAGATTGTATAAGGATTCTGTATGACTATAGGTTCTAATAAAAGGTGACTTTTTTTCAAGTTTTCTGATGTAATTAATATTCATTTTTGAAGAGTAGAAATTAGCTTACTTATTTTAAGTAAAAATAAAGGGCACTGCTGTTTGTAACTAATTGCTAATTGAGCAATTACTCTATCATGTTGCACTGGTAAAACCATTACTTGAGGTTTTCAGCAACTTCTGATTTTAACTTAATAATCATCTGAGTTGAAATTATTTAGTAAATTAAGCATTTCTTTACCAGGAGCTCTTTAGACTTCAAGTAATTTCTAATTATGCTACCTAATGAAGTAATTATATCATTAGTTAGAAACTTGTCAGAGTAGTCTTTTTATAAAGAATAACAAAATGTGTGGTATTAGTGTTTGCTATGAAAAGAAACTAACAGATAGAACCCATTAAACATATTTGCCCAAATGTATGTCTACTTCTGGCCGTTGGCAAAGGGGTTCAAAAGAATCCTGCCTTGGCGTTTTCTAGTACTAATTCAAATGTAGGTTTCCAGCAGGTTAAATGGCATCAAATTCTCATTCCTCACTTGCTGACTTTAATTTTCAGTTTCCTGACCCTAGGTTGCCTACACTGGAGACTCAGAAAGAGGATGGACTGGTCTAGGCACACAGCCTGCCCTGCCAGGCCTTTCCCTGAAACCTCTGAATATTTTCAGACCATTAAATATAAGGGAAAAAAAAAATACCAGTGCTCATCACAGCTGACTTTTTTTGGGGGGCACAGAGAATTATTGAAACTTTGCCAGGGATCTCCTATGATTAAAACTTTTCAGCAAATAGAAATGCTCTATGGCACACTGCTCTTAAGAAGCATGGAACAAAGGGCATTTGAAAACGGAGAGAAGAACTTTAAACCAATTTCCTCTGCTAAAGAAATTGTTGTATTAGACTGCACAGAAAATTGGCTCTTGCTCGTCTCCCTAGTCCCTCTCTCCTAAGCACTGCCAGTTCATTTAGCTCATCAGCGAGAGCAGAATTCGAAGCCAGCATCATTTCGTCTCTTGCTTGTGCTTTCCTCAATATCATTATTATACAGCAGCGTGGCTGGCTGGACCTGCACTCGATTTGGCAAAGTCATTCCTGGAGTGTGCGAACCCATCAGCCCAAACAGACTTGTTTTGTGAATTTAGAAATCCATGCTTTGGTCCTTAGATTCTGATCTTTTATTATATGAGTAGGTTTGGACTATAACCATAAACACTCTAGAATTTCAACCTCTAACTGGATGGTAATCATAAATACTCTAGAATTTCTACCTTTAACTTCAGCTACAGGTTCTGAAAGTCATTGTACCTTACCATCATGCAAATTATCTCAGAAATGTAAAATAAGTTTTTTTTCAAAGGATTAATTTCTGATACACATGAATCGATTTAGAGTAGAAAAACTATTTAAAAGTGATGTATGAAAAGATTCTAGGGCTTCAGGGTTTTTTTTTTTTTTCTTCTTCTTAAATGCTACTACATTGAATTTAAGAAAGCTCTAACTTGAAATTCTTAAAAATAAATACCGCAGGTTGAAATTATAACTGCCTAAAGAAGTCTTCAGCTAGTTTTCAAAATTATGATTTTTCTTAATTCTTTTTGGCCACTTACAATTTCCAATTTAACTTCTTTGAAGTATTTAACCATTTGTCATTTGATGATTACTAGTAAGAGCCAAGGTTTCCTTTTTATTCACCTTTACTATATTTGAATGAACAAACTAATTACAAATGGTGTACCAGCAGGTTTTTACTGTGCTAACTACTGAGAATATTCTGGTTTACAGATAAAACATACTCTCATTGTAATAGATAAAAAACAAGAATGCACATAAGCATATGATGAAGAAGAGTAGGTGGAGCTAATCAAGAGGCTCAACAGAGTAAGATTTGTCCACATGGCCTTGTTTATCTGCTATGCTTAGGAAATGTGAATTCTGAGCTCTCACCTGAAAAAGTGAAGCAACCAGGCAAGGACCAGTGCAATGTAGAAAAGGAAAGAAAAGACACGATGTTCCAGAGGTAGCAAAGGATGTATGTCTTTGTCAGCTCCTGATAGGTACAACGGAAGTGCAACTGAGGCAAAGAATATCAGGCAACTGAAGGATGAGGTGGGAAGGGGAAAGCAGCCCATACTATTCCTGAAAAGATATCACTTAAGACTCTATTGTGTGAAAGCAACAACCGCATTTGCTTTTGTTACATGCTTTCATTGAGTACTACAAGTCGATCAGGGCATTTAGACTCTCAGTATTGCTTACATAGGATAAAGGCATTCTTGTCAGTCATTCCTAGAATTGACTTAATAAATTCTATCTAAAGTGGACCATTCATGAACACTGATGACTGGAGAGCAGAAGAATGGTGGCCTGGCACAATGCCCATGGGAAGATGGTTTGCTCAGAAGAGAAAGGCCTACCCAAAGATGATGTAATGTGTTTGAAGCTTGACCCTCCTTTGTTTACTGATAATTACATTAAGCTGGCTGGCAACAAATTCTGTGTTTTGTATTCACAAGTTTACAAGGATGGCAAATGTGTTCTGTTGGT
Organism: Arvicanthis niloticus; assembly: GCF_011762505.2. Lineage (NCBI taxonomy): Eukaryota > Metazoa > Chordata > Mammalia > Rodentia > Muridae > Arvicanthis > Arvicanthis niloticus. The sequence goes on from NC_047660.1 coordinate 35,558,542, forward strand.
ATTGCTCTTATTATTACTGCCTCCAAAGATTAAATGAACATAATAGTAAAAGAAATCACTGATTTGGACATTGTTATAAAGGAAATGGAAGCATAACTTGCTTGAGTTATGTTTTTAAAAATATAAAAAGCAAGCACACAAGCAAGCAAGCAAGCAAACAAACAAACAAAAATCCTCTGTTTTTTAAAACTACTTATACAGGAGAAAGTTCTTAGCATTTAAGAGTACTTGTTGCTATTCCAGAGGATATAGGTTTGCAGAACCTACATCAGGCAACTCACTGCTGCCAATGACTCTAGATCTATAGAATCTACAACTTCTGACCTTTCTAGGTATCCATTCAGATGCATGTGCATGCACACACATAGACTCATATATACTAACAAATATTTTAAAATTATAAAAAAATTAAGGCCACATATACAGACACATATCACATATAATTTTCTCCATGATGTTTTGAACATTTAACTATACATGGAAATGAACAAAAACTGCCTTTGGTGTTGAACAAAACCAACAGCAGGTCACATATTAGACAACCTATATATCAGATGTGTGTGTATATATGTGTGTGTGTGACATGCTAACGTTTCTCAGGTCAATCCATTTCTATTGCTGTGAACTCATCTCTGTTGTTTATGTTGAATTACCAGAGAGACTTGGCATCATTAGCTGTCTGCGTTTTACTCTTTCTACTGTGATATTTCACTAAGGTACTGCAGCAATGCTGGAGAAAGAAGGCTGAAGTGCCCTTAACCTTGGTGCATGGTAACAGATTCAGTGTCACCTCTCTTCAGATTTCCAAGTCATTCTCCCAATTTTCAGAAGTGAGTTATCAGCCTCATTGCTAATGAGGGGATCAGAAGATACTCCATCTTCCCTTACTCCAGCAATAAGTAGATATCTTATATGGTAGATTTTGAATTTTTTTAAGGAATCAAACTGTATATTGATGAATTCCAGTATCAGAAAAGAATTGCCTATAGTAATAGCAATAGGAAGTTTTCCTTTTGTACACCCCCTAAAAAACACACACTTCTGTCCATTACAATTTTAAGACTTATAGGTTAAATACAGAAGCACTTTGGAGGGAGCAAAACCTCAGTCATTGAAAACCACATTTACCATCACACAGACAGGTGGATCTCTAGGTTTGAGGCCAGTCTTTTACATAGTGGGTTTCAGGACACTCAAGGCTATATAAAGAAACCATGTCTGTCTTCATAAATAAGAGAGATGGAGAGGGAGAAAGAGAGAAAGAGAGAGAGAGAGAGAGAAAGAGAGAGAGAGAGAGACAGACAGAGACAGAGAAAGAGAAAGAGATAAACAGGTTTTTTTTTCTGCACTAAGACAAAACAAAGACATTATAGAACTTACAGAAATTAAATCTCCCGTCTTTTCCTTTATGCTATATGTGGTTTCCTGTTGGGGAAAAATTTCATGTTGGACTGGTTACGTAGTGTGCCACTGATAATTTATTAAATGACAAAAAATGGAGAAGCATGTTTATTTTACTGTCTACAATAGCTTTTTGTTCCAATAATTGACCTGAGTAGTTTAATTCTCCTCCAGAAATACCTGTTTGCATGAATTGCCCATTACCATCTAATAACTGATCATGAAAGTATTAGTACATGTGAATAAATGAAGTAAAATTGAGACATGGTGATTCTTGCAACAGCACTTGTGACTGGAGATACACCAGAGAGGACATACGAAGAGCAGGGAGTTCTGAAGGGCCTTTGCTTTTAGGCTTTGCTTATTTATAAGTTTGGGCAAAAGTAGGATTATTTTTAGTTCTAGTAAGAATTTTCTTTTATTAAGAGTTTCCTTAAGTGTAGAGGCATTTCTCAGAGCATCTTCAAGCCCGGGAATAATATAAAGATATAGAAGTTTCCCATGTTCCCAGAGGGTTCCTGATATTGGGGACAAAAAGAAACAAGAAATAAAACAATATGACAACTATAAGAAACCTTCCCATGTGGAACTATCATTCTAGGAAGAGAAAGAGTTGTGCATGCATACATAAAATCTGTAGTACGCTAGAAGGTGATAAGGTTCACTAAATAAAACGGAGGCCACAATGAGTGATTTGAGGCTCTGGAGAGAAGTGGAAAATGTAAGTGGAGTGGCTAGAGAGGTCAAGACTGTAGTCTACCAAAGTCATACTGAGGCGATGAAGTGATTGCTGTAAACAAAAAGTCTCCCCTGGAGGCTCTAATTCACCCTCCTCCTGGGATGGAAAAGCTGGAATCAGGATGAAGAACAAGAAGGGTCATTCACCTCCACGTAATGGACATAGTAGCAGAGAATTAGAAAGCCTCAGGTCTGTTAGTGAGGGTGACACGGGAGTCCAGCTACTTTGAGAAATGGGTGTCGATGATTATCTAGAAGCCCTCACACACACATGGTGCATACAGCAAGAGGGCTTCTGTTCTTCTGAAAACATCAATGTCTGAAAATTGGAAAGAGTTGAACAAAGAGATTTAAATTAGCTCCAAGAAGAGAATAGCTTTTGGGCCACCCAACTCTCTGCTGTAGTCCAAGTCTCTTTAAAGTTGTGCGAAAGTTGGAATGAAAGGAAAAACAGTGAGGTAGAACTGCATTTTGACTTCTATGAGCTGAGTTTTATAATCAAACAGCACATTCACTCGTAAATGTAACTGTAGAAGAAGAGGGATTTTGATGTATTTGTGAAAATACAGTTCACAGACACTTTGATTAAAATAGTTCAGTTTTTTTTCTTATGACTAGCCAAATCTCACCCTGAGCATTTATTGCACTTAAAATCTAATTATTCCCTGGGTTAAGTTTCGGGGTTTAATTCTAAGATATATACAAGCTTTCTTCTGATGTAACCCCTTAGCCATAAACTTAAAAATTAAGCTCTTTGAAAAACATGTTCATTTTGATTAGAGACCTGTCTGTTCCTGACACCTTCTTGTATTAAATTCTAAGAAGAAATTGAGCATCTTTGGAGTTACTCCAGTTGTGGTGAGATAGACACTGGACAAGAATTGCCTCTTTCCATCTACAGACAAATTACTGTCCAGAAAAGACACACTTGCAGAATAGTCGACTGATTATATCTGCCTAGACAGAGTAAACAGCCCTTAATATTCTGCATCACTATGGTCTGTCAGATGATCCAGGGCCAGAAGGTTGAAGAACAGATGCTCCAACGTTTTGTAGTATAGGGAGTGTCCAGGTGTTCAGAGGTCTCTATAAATTGGCTAGGTTTTAGAAGCTATGCTTTGTGCTTCCCACAATTATAGTTAACTCAGTCATTCTGGATTTCTGATGGGGTTGAAAACTTATAGTCTCATAGCCAATCCTGACTATTTACCTTGAGAAAAATGATTTGAGTGGATGGTTTTCAGCTGACATTCATTCTAAAGCCAAGGAAAAAGCTAGGTTCAGAACTAAGTGTTTTAGTTAGGAGAAATGACATATGATCTATTTAGTCAATAAAATGATGGACTGGGCATTAGGACTATCTTGTACCTCACTGGTACAAATTGGCATAATTATTCTCTAATTGTATTTTGAGAGAAAAGTTTTATTGTAACAAGAAAGCTGATATGTAGGAGGAGCTAAGGTAGGAGGAGTACTAAGAGGAAGAGAAGGAGTAAGGAGAGGAAGAGAAGAAGGAGAGGAGAAGCTAGGTGATGAGAGAGAGAAAGAGAGAGAAAGAAGGGGGAGACAAGGAGGCAGATGTTCACGTGTCTCCACCAGTCAAAGATAGTTGATATATCTAGGTTGGGTAGTGGGTTACACTTCTGATTGAGCATTATCAAACTTATAAAGCCTTTGATTAACATTTTTAAAAAGTGTATAAATGCAAAAAGGAAAAGGGGGCATGAGATAGGGGTTTTCTAAGAGTGGTGGTGGAGAAATGGGGAAAGGGGATGACATCTGAAGTGTAAATAAATTATCAAAAAAGAAAAACATCTTCCTTCAGTTGATATCCAACACATTTTTCAGTAGTGACATATGACTAAAAAAATTGTCTAGTGATAAGAATATAAGTACTCTATTTTTCTTTTCACATACAATGAATGGTTGCATACAGCTAAGCAAACAGAAAAGACGTAGTATCATGAAAACAGAATAGTTTTAAATCTTGGGGTTTTGAAAGAAGTTGAGCAAAGATGGTTCAAATTTGTGACTAATTGTGGTGTAAAAAGATGTACATCATTCCTTCATGCAGGGGGACCTCCAGCTTCATGAAAGACAGTAAAATCACACTATGCCAACTACAGGGAAGAAAATTCCAAATGCTTTCTTTCACCCATTCTGTGTCTGTAGGGGCCACCAAAGCACCCATCTGTTTGTTTCTGAGGCATAGGACAGTAATGCATTATGTGGGCAGTGCTTTTATTTATGCAGGGAAAAGACTGAACAAGAACATTACCTGTAGTATCTCCCATTGCCCCATAACAAGTAGGGACTGTTGTCCCCCTTGAACGCAGTTGATGCAAGTCAACTGTTTTCTCCTAAATATGTCCAGTGTTCTGTCCATTCCATAAAATACTGAATCTTAGTACCTGAAGGCCCTAGACATCGACAGGACAAAGATATGTCTGTTGAATCTGAAACAGGGAAGTATATCTATTCCCGAAAATCTGATGGTTCACACATAGCCTGTGTGTTTCTCATAGCCGATAAAGAACTGTTATAGCCCATGGAACCATTCTTAGCGTGTAGAGCAAGGTTAAAATATTAAGCTTGTGTGCATGAGATTATCTTTTCAATACCCAAAATATATTATGTAATATTTATTGCATATTTACTTTTTTGTTATGTAGTGCCAAGGAAGAATTAGTGAGCCCTGAAAGACTATTCAGTAGCCAATCTGATGCAATCACCCCTTGGGCCTATAAGCTCAAGCTTGGGCTTAGCCCACTGCTGATAGACAGGACAGTTTTGGTGAAAACTTATTGGGGCAAGAAAACTTATTGGGGCAAGGTTTTATAGAAAGTGGCAAGCAAGGGGTAAGTTCTTTTAGCCTGGCAAACATCTAAGCATTTAAATCTAAGATATACACAAGCTTTCTTTTGATGTAATCCCCTCGCCATAAATTTAATAATTAAACTCTGAAAAATATGCTCCTTCAAATACAATCTATATCTTAGAATGGGAAAGCTACTATGGCCTTTAGCATAATTGGCTGGTACTGGGAGTGAAAACCTAAACTTAATTTCTGCTTTCCTCTGTATTGGTGGTTGTGAGGCATAAGAGGGCTTGCAACATGGGGTGTAGATTTGTTGGGGGGTTATCCTGGAAACTGGAGGTAGATGCAGGTCTTGTTGGGGGAATAACCTGGAAACTAATACTAGGTACCAGCCTGTTACTTTACCAAGGTCAAACTTAGGTCACATTTCTCTAAAATGGAGTCTGAAATTAAAACACTTGGTTTCTCAGTTAGATATGCTTAGTTTTTACTTCATGGGAATTTATAGGTGGGGTGTTGATGAGGAGATTACATAAAAATCTGCAATAAAGAATCATGGATTTAGACTTAAGATTGTAACCTAAATTTTTTATTCTTTTTTATAAAAGTCAAACTAGTTTAGTATAAATTATAGATTTCTAACATGTGAATTTTTGGAAGAGATTGGTAAATATTGCGTCCCAATTGGATGTTTCATTTCTAAAATTTCCTTTGTCATCTCAGTTCATACTTAATATAAGCTATAAGGTATATTGGACATATTGTATTCTCTACTTTTCCAAAACCTGCACCTGCTAGGCTCTGAAATGACTTCATACTATGTAGTTACACCTAAGCAGCATTTGACAGCATGCAATCAGAAGATGTAGCAGGTAAAAATAAATATTCAGAATATTAGAAAAGAAAGTGCAAGATACAAATGCTCTAAAAGGAGATTTTCACAGTGAAAGACTCAACTGGAAAGCAATTTAAAAATATACAAAATAGAAAACTTTCACTAGAATAGAATAACTTAACTTTAAACTTTCTCACTAAAAGTGAAGGTTGTTCTTATTAAAAGTGAGTTATGGTTTGGAAAATATTCAGTGGTTTATGTGGGACCTTTCTGAAATAGACACACTGAAATTCATGTATAATTTTAACCACATCAATAAATGATAACACATTTGGATCGCAAGTCTTTATAACCAGTGCTTCTGCAGATCTCATTTGTATTTGTTAGCAAAAGGAGGAGGTGATTTAAATGCTCAAAGTTAATCTCCTACAACCACCTAGTCCTAGCAAAAGATTTTCTTACTCACACAATTCCCATCTTTTGGCAGAAATCACCAAAAATTCTTATATATTGTCTTATTTTTTTCATTCTCTATAAAAACACACATGTGGGAAAACATTAAGTTCTGAGCACTTTAGTAATATAATTTCTAACTTCCATTCCCTTTTTTTTGGGTTATGGCTTGAAGTGTTTTCATCTCTTGCCCAGACTATTTGATAAACACCCAACTCATCTTTCTGTAGGAAAATACTGTGAACAGGAGTTAGCAGTCACTTGCTCCGTTATGAACTGTGGATCTGGATAAACTTTAATAGCTCTTGATGTTAAACAGCTCCAGCCAAGAAAGTGGTAAAAATGGTGGCAGAGAGAGAGAGCAGACATAGTAAAGTGAACGTGGCATCATCTTGTTGAGATAAGGGTGATCCCTGTATCTTGCATGGTCTCTACAATTTTGGGTCTCATTCACAAGGAGTATAATACAAAGACGATGACAAGAGTGACCAAATGTTTAAACTTCAAATTCTTTTGCATGACCTATGAAACTCCTAAAGAAATAAAATTGAATATCACTTACCAGATTTAATCTGGGACAAAGAACATAAACATACTGTCTCTTCAGTATAAATGGAGATATCATTGTAATTTACCAGTTTTAAGACAGGAAAAGGATTTAAAAAATGATAGCCCTTCATATCTATAGATTATATCTTTTCAAAAACTTCAAAGGATTCTTAGAGCTCTGAGTAATGAAAATTATTAGATATATTGTGTTTTGTTTTATATATACATATATATAATAACAGTAGCAGATTATCTATCTATAATAACAAAATAAACAGTTATAATTGTAAGGAAATCTATGTGAACATAATCTTCCAATGATCAGTTTCCCCCATGCTTCTCAGCCTCTACTGTCCATAGATTATGATCTAAACTATTCTACTCTAACTCAAATGAATCAAATATGTTTTGAGAATACATATGAAATAATACAATACAGATTTAAATCAGCTTATTTAATATAATATTCTATGAGTTTATCCATATTGTACCAAATGTCAAGATTTATTTTTTAATATTTTTATAATAGTCTATTATATAATATCACATTTTATTTATCTATGCAGCAATTTATAGCAGTTTTTGAAAAACTTTCTGGACTTTGTTTCTTCAATAAACATAAAAATAGATGCCTCTTGTTATATTAAATCCATTTCTGTTAGATACATAAAATTTTAGAGTCTTTCTGAATCATTCCATTTGATGATGATGATGAAGACCACAAATTAAAGCTGGAGAAGAGTATCTATGGACTCTAATGAAGTAGAAAACAATGTACATAAAACTTATCTTTTGAAACTGCAAGGAAAAAAAATCACAATGTTCTTTAGACCACCCAGCACAGCAGGTATTACATTACAATAGAATAATTATATAGGTGTCACTATTTGACACACACACACACACACACACACAGAGAGAGAGAGAGAGAGAGAGAGAGAGAGAGAGAGAGAGAGAGAGAGAGAAATATGAGGAATATGAATGTTCATACCTTAAGAATCTAAACAAGGAATGAGAAGCCCCTGAACTGCTGGTGAATAACTCTGTAGTGGGCATCTCTGTTCAATTATTTGCTACATTATTAAAGGACAATCATTAATCATCTGTAGGAGGAAGCTGTCTTCTTAAATTGATGGAGCCAGAGGATAAGAGACCTCTAAAACCCACCCCCACAGTGATACACTTCCTACAAATGACCATGCCTCTGAAAAGGACCGTTGCCTATATATGGGCCAAACATATGTAAACCACCACAGAAAGTTATTTAAAAAAGAAAAGTTACTAGGAAGAATTCTGTATTTGTCCACATTCTCTAGGGAAATAGGGCCTATAGAATGATTATAATCAATGGGAGCTGTATCAGGGCGGCTTATAAGATCTGGTTTGGGGAGTATAACAGACTGCCATCAGTGTGGAGAGGTTGAAATCAGATAACTACTCACTGCATCCACCACAAACATTCATACTGGGACCTGAAGTTCTGCAGTATTCTTGGAGGGTCCTCAGTCTTCTTCTTGAAGTAAAAACAAACAAACAAACAACCCCCCCCCCCAAAAAACCAATAAAGCATCCAGGTTCTGATGTCAGTAAAGGGATTTGGCAGCAGCAGCGTTCATAATCAAGGAATTAAGGCAAACAGGCAAAAACCAATTTCATATAAACAAACAAAACAAAACAAGAACAACAACAAAAACAGTTTTCCTTGAGTCCCCTGTATTGTCACTAGAGCTGTTGCTTAAAATTAGGGTATAAGAAGAAACTACTACTATCAAAACCGTTAAGTCTAAAAAACTGACCATTGGATACTTTTCATTTAGAAATAGCTATAAAAATTAACCTCTGAAGGAGCACATAAGCAAGGTTCAAAACAGTGAATATTATCCTTGTTTGTTTTATTTGAATTAAGACAATCTAATTTCAGAATAATAATTTTAAATATTTGATAATATGTATTTCTAATTATGATGTACTAAGTTTGTACTTGATTCTAAGTGATAAGTTTCTATGAAAATTTTACCATTTTTTTGTTCTCTATTTTGGTTGGAAAAAAGTAAAATCCAAATGATAGGCAGGTTACTTGTTGCCTTTTTGTGTATATGTGTATAGACTAGAAAGTAACACACACACCCCCACACACACACATGCACACACACATACGCACACACATGTTGCCACAAAGATCTTTTTATTGTTTCATTAGAATTGTGTTTTGTAGGTCTTGATAGCCTTGGCCTCCTGATGTTAGTACATAGTGTACTAATATCCTGAGTCTTCCTTCTTGGAGACTGACTCATCTTCTAAGTTTCTCTCAAGAGTTCTATCGTGCCCTTTGCTTTAGATAACCCATCTGTTTTTAGTTTTATGCTTGGCTGATGTTAGTTTTGTATGTGTCTTTATATTACATTATTTAACTATTTATTGGATTATATTATGTACGTAAAATAATATCCAAGGCTGTCAATGATTTTTCAATTTCTCATTTATGTAACTAAAATTTTTTCTTCAATGTTTTATGAGTTTTCATTTGAATTTATACTAGCCACTGATGAAACCATTCTCGCTCTGCACTCAATTTGACTATAGTATGAGCCATCATAAGTTAATTGGGGAGTTTTAATTACTAGACCATCTGAAAAACATAAAAAGTACCCTTTTAAAGGAAAATAAATGTATTCTAGAGTATTACAGAGTCAGATGTAATCAAAAACAGTATTCTTAGTTTTCTGTTTGAACACTGTTCTCCCAAGGATGATGACCGGCTTTTTGATAGCTGAAGCACTCCAGAAGCCTAGGCTGCTATTTATGTTCTCAGGTATGAGCTAGAAATTAAATTTGTTTTCACTGCATTATTAGAAATCCTCAAAGGAAGAAATTACATATTAACTAAAACATTGACTTACACGTAATCTATGACTCTGATGGATGACTTATTTTTGCACTACTAATTGATTACAATTCCTAAATTTTTTCCTCTTATCTCCAATTCTGTTTTTTTAAGGAAATACATGGCCAAATCTAGTTATACAAAAAATGATGTAGTGCCTAAGAATATAATTTATGAAACGGAGGGAAAATGAAGACTACCAAACTTCAAAATCATTAACTCTTGATATTTTATTTTTAGTGATATAAATATTAAAATATCCAAGAAATATTATAAAGTGTACTGGCATGTAACAAACATTTTTACACTGAAACTCAAATATGGTAATTGGGAGATTGCTGTAGTAGCCATTGCAAACACCAGACATAGTACCAGCCACTTATGGTCAGAAGTCAATTTTTTAAGGGGTCTCTGAAATGTATACAAATGTAACCTTATAGATAAATACATCATGCTCACAGTGATACTGGGCAACTGAAGAGTAGCTGAAGAGTTAATACCACTACATTAATTGTCACATTCATTGTAAAGGTGACATGAAAGTCATAATTCTACAGGGTAGTGTTATTGATCACTCACTGAGGGAAAAAAAAACCTCAGTTCTTGTAGTCAAAGAAAATATGCTGTGTTTCACCTTATGTTTCCTCTTTGCTGCTGTTCTTTCTCAATGAACAGGTCAGTAGTGATTAAAAGAAAATTTCAGTAAGAAATATGTATCAGTCCTTCCCCAGTAATTCCAAGTCTCAAAATAGAAGCTCAAGTCAATGAAATATATACAACTCAATAGTATCCACAGAAAAGCATAGAATATTTAATGAATACTGTGTTTTCCTCTCCATATACAGACTACTTATGTATAACATAGCATGCATGTGTGAATTAATGTTTTTGTGTTTAAAGTTACTTATTGTCTATGTAAAGCACATTTAAATACATGTAATTCATAACCAATATATAATATGGATATCTGGATGCACATAACTGGCCATTAACCTGGCATTGATTAAAATGACCAGATAGATACATTCCTTGTGTGCATATGTAATTTCTAATTTCAAAAATGAAGGAGTTAAGCATGAAATAAATTCTAGTTTCTTAAGTTAAATATATTTTCATAAATCAATATTAAAATATATTAATCTACTTTCACCCCCCTTTTTTTCTTACTTTATTTTATCTTATTTTATTTTATTAATCTTTTTTAAGACAGTTTATTTGTGTGGCCCAGACTGTCCTGGAATTCACTTTGTAGACCAGGCTGCCCTTGAAATCACACCAATTCTACTGCCTCTGCCTCCTGAGTACTGTACTGCCTCTGGATTAAAAGCATGTGCCACCATACCTGGCTGGCTTTGTCTCTATGAAAGGACAACTCTTAAGATAATCACTTGTCTTGGTTACATGGAAATCTGTTCAGAAAATTTTGATAAAATTCAGTGGGATGGTCAAGACAGTGATTTTAAACAACAAAAGATAAATGAGTGTCAATTTTTATGCCTGTACTCTGAGTGTAACTGGATAATGAAATGCTTGGAATTTAATGATGTATGAGAAAAGTACACCCTGAATCAATTGTCTTTAAAACTAGGATTTTTGGCATAAAGTTGCAGAGGAGTATATGCACTGAGTAATGTTAAAAACAATCAGCAGACACAGTAAAATGACTAAAATTCTTATAGGAAGTCTAAGTATTGATCAAAATCTTGCATGGAACTGCACAGATCTTTTCTGTTTTTCCAGAGGAAGTTTGGCACTGTCTTGTTATGAGATCATTTGCTGTTCTCTGCAGCAAAAATGGTGCCGCTGCTGCTGGTGGTGGTGGTGGTGGTGGTGGGGTCATTTGAGTGCCAGAGAAGAGTATTTATTTTACTGCCTAACAGAGTATAATTCAAAGAACATTCAAGTGATTTTTAAAGCTTGAACTTTATCAAAAATCACTTCCCAAAAAATACTAGTCATATCTATATTATTTGATAGCCTATCATCAACTCGGTATTGTCCTTGACTTGATATTGTCCTCTTTGGATTAATTATTTTGATTGCATGTGATCTAACAAAGCAGTTACTGGTGTAAACATTCACTGAGTGGGTATTTTTGCAGACATGTTAGGTACTACAAGAGGTTAAAATTAACAGAATTAACTGTAGAGGTGTAAATAGATGAGGGGAGTATTGTAATTCATGAATCTGTATAAAGTCACTTTTATGTATTTTGATGTAATTAGGAATATATTTTCTCAGTATTGACCATTATTATTTTTTTCATCAAAGTTAAGTTTGCCAAGATTAACTTTGAACTTTGATAAGGAAAGAGTGGAATGTGAGTGGTTATTGTACACTGGTTCTATTTCATCACTGAATTTAACTTTAGTACTTTAATAAATTCTTATCATCCTAATATTTCCTACTTGCATAAGTAATTACTTATTTGGTAAAATTTTTACACACAACTCATTTTTCAAGTTTAATTCTCATATTAAATTGAGACAAATTCAACCTAGTTTCTAAATACCTTTGCTCCTCTGGAGATTTCATGTCTCTATCAGATGCATAGAAGATGTAGCAAACAGGACAACAAACTCACTGAAACTGAGACTGTGGTCTTCATGTACATTGAGAATAACAGATCAAACTGTGTTATTTTTAGAAACGATATTTGAATTAATTATCTACACTTCAAATTTCAGTAAATGAACATGACATTTTTAAAGCTTTTTAGAATGCTATATCATGTGACTGGTTTATTTTTGCACCAAGTTAAATAATCAATTATATCACGACATTGCTTTCTTATCTCACAACATATTCTTCTGCCATGTTTCCATCTACTGGCTCTTAGTATAAATTCAACGGGAGCCACAGGGGATTTAAATTCAAATTGGAACAAGGAGGTGATAAATTGCTTCTGGAGTTAAGACTAACACATGGGTACCAACCTAGAAAACATGTACACTGAAGATGATTTATAAGTATAGTTGGTAAAAAAACTTTTCCTCAAATAATAACTAGTAAATTACTAATAACTAGTTTGTGTTTAAAACTAGAATAAATGACTTTTTAGCTATCAAATATCGTTACCAATTTTATTAACTAATATGCTTCTTAAAATGGGTAGCCTACCTCTTTACACACATGCAGATTCCTGCTATCTTCTTATTTAAACTTCACCCAATCACATGTATTTAAAGACAAAAAAGGATATCTTATATTGATATTGGTAATGTCAGCATAGAAATACAAGGTAAAAGTCAATCCCATGCATAAAAGACATAAAATAGCTCTAGCTGGAAAGTAATATTAATTTGCCCTTCTAGGATTAATTTTATATTAATTAATTCAGCATTGATCTTGATATATTTTCTTCAGATATGCTAGTTATGAAATTGACAACTGCACAATACCTTTGGTTTAATTACATCACTCTTTTAATCAAGAAGAATGTATATCTAGCTTTTAATTCAGAGTCCATAACAGGAGAGGAATTCCCAGTTCACCATTATGCTAATCCTTAAATCATATTATTTTTACTCAGTACTTTCCAAGTACACATACATATATATTGATACTTACACACACACACATATATATTTCTGTATTTTCTTGTATATTTTCTTCTAGTTTATTTTCAGTGTAACAATTTGTGAAGTGTTGTATACAGCCACCTTTAGATGTTTAATTCAATTTCATTACATTTATAGATTTCACTGAAAAAACACTGAAGTCTGCCACATGTAATAGAACAATAAACTTCATCCGTCTTGATAATCTCAGAGGCATTGATATGCCAGTTTCTGGTTCACCAGTCTATATTCTGTTATTTATTTACATTCTACCAAGTTGGAACAAAGGGAAGGTTTTATTGTGATATGACAATTTTCATTAAATGATCATCATTATTAAATGATTATACTTTGAAATGACAAAGAGTATTCATATGTCATTACTGGTGAAAAATTAAAGTTCCAACTAAAAATGCACTACCTTTGTGATATTTTGAACCCACAACCAGAAAGCATTCTACAGATAGTAACTCAGCAAAATGTGTAATGGTATTTCACCTTAGAATTTTAACTATAGTAATTGGGCATCTACAGACATTCCAGAAAGCAAAAACTTTTTATTATTACTGTAACTAGAGAGCAGTCATGATGCTTGACATATATGATTTCAGGACGACGTAATCATTTTCTCTTTGTAAGTAGACACCAGTGAGCAGATATAAGTAAATTTTGTTCTAATTGTAACTTATTCAAAACCATTAATGGCCAGTGACAATGTGCATGCAATTTCCTAAGTTACAGTGGAAAAACAAGATCAATAACAAAGTCGTGGTGCCAAACATTAAACTTTACATTGCAAAGGGAAATTGTACAGCTATATACTAAGAACTGCATGATAAACATTAAAGTAAAATTCTGTGTGTTCAATGTGAATATATGGCAAGTATGAACTTCAGGGAGAAATGATAGATGTGACATATTTTGGAATGACGCTAAGCATGATGGGTGGTGAGATGAAGACTTCTGTGGCAGGGAAGGGAATATGAAGTGACATCTCTGGTTAAGAGCTCAGCCTCTGTACTGTCTGATTTTATGAGCACTCCTTTACTCCAAAAGACTGTTAGAAGAATGAGTAGAGGAAATGATCAGAATTGTGTATATGTACACATATAATCATATAGTGGATTTTTTACATAGTAATACACACATATATTATGTATCTCTCTCTTGATATATATATATGTATACATATATATGTATGTATATGTATATGTATATGTATATATATGTGCATATATATACATATATATGTACATATATATTCATCTATCTATCAATCTATGTGTATCTCAGACAGGATGATCATAATTTCAAGTCCCAATGTGTTACCAAGATCATTCATAGGCTGCAGAGTTAAGTTCAGAAGCCATCTTAGAATTTATATCTCGAAACAATCAGAAAAAGCCTAGGAGTCTAGGAATAAATTTTTAGTTATGATTTTAATATATATTTAAATATATATGAGAGAAAGAGAGAGAGATTAAGGGGCTATAACTATAACACTAGACATTCGTACAGCTTTATTTATTTAGTTTTGTTTTATTATTCACTACAGAGGGACTATAAAGAGATCTGTTAGACATTATTTTGATAGACAACCAGCCTAAGTTACTGGAAATTTTATGTATATGTGTTTTTGTTCAAACCATAAACCTCATTTTAAAAATTCATATGCAAGAAAAATGTGCCAGAAGGGTTGGTTCCAAATAGAGTGGGTTATAGTGAGATCCTCATTTGTTTTATAACTTTTAATCAAAAAAGAATCCAGTTAACTGGAAAACTTTTGGTAGACATTTTGGCCAGTAGTATAAATATCCTGTGCTTAATAAAAGAAATATGTTTGTTTTCTTTCATTTTAATTTTCCTCATGTTTTCTTTAGTTATATTCACTTACCTTAATAAATACATAACTTATCAAAATGTGCGATAAATTTGTTACCATAGTCAGGCATTTATTAGAAACTTTCAAAGGTCATATTTTATGCAATATTTTGTAAAGTAGGTTTTAGAATTTCCTTAAAGAACTGAGAGATAGGCTTGCAATGTGTTTCTGTTGGTAAGGTATTTTTCTAAATTAAAAGAAGTCCTAAATTCAATCACTACTTAACACCATATAAACTGGATGTGGTAGCATGCCCTTGTTATCCCAGAACTCCAGAGGGGATGGGCAAGAGAATCAGAAGTTCAGTTTCTATATAGGAATTATTCTTTTCTTAGGCACAGACTGATTTCTAGAAGTCAGCCTACTATTCATATCTCAAGGAAAGAGAGAAAGAGAGAGAGAGAGAGAGAGGATATGTAGAAAGCAAGTAAACAAAAGAAATCAAAAGCAGTCTAGCAGTCTAGTAACAGACTTTCAACTATGACTTGAATGAAGTAAATAGAATTTTTTCCCTTATGTGGACACTAGGCACTCATTTCAATGTTCATTTTCTTTTCTTTGTGAGAGAGTCTAGCAATTGGGTATTGAATTCAATTCTGCAGCTCTTATACATCTACTATATCTAGTTATATGGAATTGTAATTGTGTGTTCATAACAACACCATGAATTCTGAAACATAATGGAAGTACACCAAAAGAGTTTGACGCCAAACATACTACCCCAGAATCTCATTATTTCAAGCATTTCTTCTGAATAATTTCTGTACATAAGGCAACTGGAGCAAAAAGTTTATTTACTGTACCACATATCTCAGTCTTCTGGTTCAAATGTACAACATAACTTTCTTGTTACATTGGGAAACTATATGCCCTTGTAGTATTCTGTGCATGTAGATCCATTTGATAAACTGTTTTTGTTTTATTTTGTTTGTATGTTACCGCCTCAATTTTCTTTCCCAACTTATATGACAATTAAGGCTTAGGTTGATGGAAACACTTCATCCTCTATGGATTGAATTTATCAATGTTATGAATTTACAGTATTAGAACATACATCTAATTTCTTTCTGGCGTTATTCATGATTGAATGGCATCCTATTTTTTAAATCAAACTGAAATGATGCCAGTAACAATTTTATTAGACTCAACATCAGAAATATAAAGAAACTGAGAAACTGATTGTAAATTCTGAATAAATAACAATGGCTTAATAATGCATATTAACTACATGTCAATGATGTTATAATGTCTATACTAGTTGTTCTCTCTCTTTCTCGTTCTGTTTTCGTTGCTCTATGTGTCTTGTATTGTATCTATCTTGTCTATGTGTTTGAGTTAGTTTATTGTGTATGTTGATGTGGGCCTGTGCCTGTGTGCATATTTGTATATGTGTAGTGCACAAATTGACAGTAGATGACTTGCTCAGTCATTCATTAACTTAAAATCTGAGACAAATCTCTCACTGGTGCTCGTGATTCAGCTATAATGTCTGCTCAATGAGCTCTAGGGGTGCACCTGTCTCTATGCCCCCAGTGCTGGGGTAACAGATATATCTTGTTTTACTAATCTATTTTTTAAGAAGTAGGCATATAAAATCATATTCCTAAGGTTTCAGGGTCAGGCACATTACCCAGTGTTTTATCTTTTCATTTTTTATTTTATTTATTTTAATTTAATTTTATTTTTTTATTTTTTATTTTATTTTATTCATATTTTATTTAAAAATACAAGAATAAATTCAAGAGAATCCATGGAAAAAATAGAAAGGCATGAAAGATTTCTCACTTGTCTAAGTTATAAAACAAAATGCTGTTGGTTAAAACTGATGTAAATTGCAAAATATTGGTCTCCTGTCTTTTTATTATGGGAAATACTACACTCTCTGTAATGGAGCCGAGATAGTAAAGAGGCACATCCATTTTTCCTCCTTCCCTCCCCCCAGCCCCAAGCTTCAGTTTTCTATAAGACATTAGCTTTCACAACTGAGGTTCACTTGTCAAAACCTAGAAACCACCACTGGCATACTATTATCAACTAACTTAAACTAATTCAGATTTAACCATTGTTCCTATCAGTACTTTGTCACCTTACAGGCCCCATCTGGAGATACCAGATTTCTTTACATCATGGTATCTCTTTAAAACCATCTAGTCAGATGACTGGAGAGATGATGGCCCAGTGGTTACTGGTCAAGTGTGAGGATCAGAGCATGAATTTTCAACACCTGTATAAAAATCTGGGTTCTATCGTGCCCATCTGTAAGCCCAGAGTTGGATCGGCAAAGAAAGAAGAATCTTAGGGGTTTGCTGGGCAATCATTAGTCAAATCAGTGAGCTCCTAATTTAAGGAAAAACTTTGATACAAAAATAATTGGTGTGAGCAATAGAAAACAACTGAAATTAAATTCTGGCCTCAATATGAAAATATAAACAAACATTCACACTGTTGTGTACACGCATATAAACATGTATGCCATTCATATCATGTATATGTATGTGAATGTGTATGTGTATATGTATATAATTTATATGTACCTGGACGTATACACTCAATCTTCTCCATCACAGGTTTCTTAGATTTTTCTTGATTTTATGGCCCTGAGAATTCTAAAGGATGCTTGGGCATTGTATAAACTTTCTGTTATATTTGAATTGCATAGCATTGATCTCATGATTTAGTTGAGATCACTTGTGCATTAAATGAGATAAGAAATATCTTCCTCTATACAGAAATTGGAATGTGCATTTTCTGTAATCAGGCTTCCAATGGTGAAACTGGTACATTAACCAACCAAAACCCTTTAGCCTACAATCTGACCTGCCTGCAAGATACACTGGATCAATGATGGCTTAGAACCTGATGAAGTAATCAACTAATGAATGGTCTAATTTGTGGTCCATGACTAGAAAGGAAACCTATGCCCAATACCTGGATAACCAGAACCCAGAGGCTGGAGAGCTCAGAAACCTAGGATAGAACCAAATGCAAGTGGCAGAAGAGAAAGAGGAGGAAGAAGAAGAGGAGGAGGAGGAGGAGGAGGAGGAGGAGGAGGAGGAGGAGGAGGAGGAGGAGGAGGAGGAGAAAGAAGAGCAAGAGGGCTTCTATACTCTTAGATTGGTGCCTAGTCTACTCTTCTTCAGAGATGCTGCCTTGGGCAGCTGATGGTAGCAGATACAGAGACCCATGGCTAAACTTATTAGACAGAAAGAGATCTCAGGTTAGAGGTCTCCATAGGGTCCAGATTTTTCCTCTCAGAAATCAGTAAACAGTGGGAGTAGAGGTTTCTCAGACTCATTTTTCTGAGTTTTGGATAATGTTTCTACTACTGCATTGCAGTTTACATCCCAGATGTGAGGGTTTGTGCCTGGTCTTACTGTATCTTGTTGTGCCATGTCTAGTTAATGTTCCTGAGAAGCCTGTTGTTTTCTGAAAGGCAATGGAGGAGGAGAGGATCTGGGAACAAGCCAAGGTGGCAGAAACTGCAAGGAGTGGAGGGAGGAGAAGCTGTAGTTGGCACACATGAAGTTGCATGTAGTTGCATAATAAATGAGACCTTACAAAACTGAAAAGCTTCTCTAAGGAAAAGAATGACATAGTCAACAGGACGAATCAGCAAACTACAGATTGGGGAAAAAAACTTCACTAACTTCATATTCTATAAAGGGCTAATATCCAAAATATATATAAAGAATTCAAGAAGCTAAATTCCAAAAAAAAAACCCAAACAATCCAATCAAATAAATGGGGTATAGAGCTAAACTAAGAATTCATAACAGAAGAATCTAAAATGGCCAAGAAGCATTTTTAAAAATGTTCAAAGTCCTTAGTGATCAGGGGAATGCAAATCAAAATGACCTTGAGATTCTACCTTACACCAATCAGAATGGCTAAAATCAAAACCTCAGGTGACAGCACATGTTGGTGAGGTTGTGGAGAAAGAGGAACACTCTTCCATTGCTGGTGGGATCGCAAACTGGCACAACTACTCTGGAAATCAATCTGGAGGTTCCTCAGAAAACTGGAAATAGATCCACCGGAAGACCCAGCAATACCACACTCTTGGGAATTTACCCAAAAGATGCCCTACCATGCCACAGGTGCACATGCTGTACTATGTTCATAGCAGCCTTATTTATAACATCCAGAAGCTGGAAACTACCCAGATGTCCATAACAGAGAAATGGATACAGAAAATGTGGTACATTTACACAGTGGAATACTACTCAGCTATTAAAAACAATGACTTCATGAATTTCACTGGCAAATGGATGGAACTAGAAATATCATCCTGAATGAGGTAACTCAGATCCAAAAGAAATCATGGTATTTAATCACTAATAAGTAGCTATTAGCCAGAAAAGTACAGATTACCTAGGATACAATCTACAGAATTCAAGAAGGTTAACAAGCTGAAGAGCCCAAGGGCAGATACTTCAGTCCCAGTTAGGAGGGAGAAAATTACAATCAGGGGAGGCTGAGGGAGGGAGAGACCTGGGTAGAGAGGGAGGGAGAGGGGAAAAGGGGAACATGATTAGTTATGGGGTTGGGGGAGACAGGAGAGAAGCCCTGAGGGCCAACAGAATGAATGGAAACATGCAACCTCTGGAGGTGGGAGGTGGGAGTGGAGTGATCCTCTAAAGTACCAGAATCCTGGGAGGTGAGAGACTCTCAGGACTCAAAGGGAGGACCTTAGATGAAATGCTCTACAGTGGGGAGGAAAAACTTGTAGAGTCTACCTCCAGTAGAAAGACAGGGCATCAAGTGGAGGAATAGGGTCGCCACCCCAAAGTCAACATTTCTGAGCCAGAATTGTTCCTGTCTAAAAGAACTACAGGGACAAAAATGGAGAAGAGACTGAAGGAAAGGAGGTGCGGTGATTGGCCCAACTTGGGATCCATCTCAAGGGCAGGCTCCAAGGCCTGTCATTACTACTGATGCTACAGTATGTTTACAGACAAAAGCCTAGCATAACTGTCCTCCCAGAGTCTCAAAAATCAGCTGACTGAGAAAGATGTAGATACTTATACCCAAACTTTGGACTAAAGCCAGGGACCCCTGTTGTTTAATTAGGGAAAGGCTGGAAGAACCTGAGGAGGAGGGCTACCCCATAGGATGACCAGCAGTCTCAACTAACAGGGACCCCTGAGATCTCTCAGACACTGAGCCACCAACCAGGCAGCATATACCAGCTGATATGAGGCCCCCAACACATATACAGAAAAGGATTGCTTGGTCTGGCCTCAGTGGGAGAAGTATCTAATCCTCCAGAGACTTGAGGCCCCAGAGAGTGGGGAGGCCTCCCAATGAGGGGGGGGTGTGACAGAACATCCTCTTGGAGACAGTGGGGAGGAAAAGTGGGATGAGGAAATGTGGGAGGGCAGACGGAGAGGAGGGGAAGGACTAAACTGTAAAAAAATTAAAAATATAAATAAATAACTAAAATAAATAGAAAATAACTTTCTTAGTTTATAACGTTACTCACATTATATTCTCAGATATATAAGATTCATTACTTTTTGAAATTCAGTCTTCCACAGAGACATTTTTTCTTTTCAATTTTATTGTACCAAAGAGATGTAATCAATTCCAGTCATCATTCAGGAACAGCAGTTGAGCATTTATAAACTCCTCAACTGAAAGCAAGGACAAACTAGTTGAAATTATTTTTCTGTAGGAATTATGGGTCTTGCCGTTGATAATTGATTGATTGATATTCCTATAAACTTATGGGTGGATATCAATTTACAAATTTGAGTTACAAATCAAAATAAAATAAAGGTGTTCCTTCTTTTGGACTTTGGGGTTTTCTCTAAGTTTTGCTTCTATATCCTTTGAAGTCCTTTGATTCCCTCAAATTTAAATTCTTGCATTATAGAGGTTATGTTATTCTTGAGTCATCTTGTAGTCTCCCTGACTCAACCCAGAATCAACTACTTTTCATTCCATTGATTATCAATATATTTGGTCCATTCATAACTATTATTCTAATACCTGCTGCCATTGAAAAGTGATTTTTTAAGGATGCATCAAATGGGCTCTTTTGTGTTATGTTTATTTAGCATTGATTCTCAAATGTTTGCTCAAAGCAGTAGTTGCTTATATATTTATAGATTTGAATACTTGCATTTCTATGTATTTTAATCCCAATAAAATGAAACAATAATACCACTTTTCATTTCTAAAGCTATGTTTCATTTAAATAAATTTTTTTCATTTCAATTCCCAATATAATTAGTTCTTTAGGTAGCTTATTTGAAAGATTTTATGTAAGCAATTTTTCTCATGGCCTTTTAAGACAAACACATAATAAAGTCAAATGAAATTATGATAGGCCCTGTACATGTTCTATGGCCTCAGCATTTGGTGGCAGAGAAAAAAGTGCATGTCTCAGATTGCTGGTAGGATTCATTATATCTTAGACTATTTCTCTTGCATTTAATATTATGTATTACAGGAAGTCAAAAACAATACATGAGTATGATTATTACATATCAGCTGGAGAAGAGTTAGACATAAAGCTTCCTGCTGAACCAAATAGAGGAAACATGACATTCAAAATTTTTTTCTGATGAGGAAATAAATTAACTAGTATTCTTAAACTCAAGTTTCATGAACTAGCAAGAACACTTTCTGTTAATATTAATAATCATGTGAGTAAGCAAATAATGTGTTTGCCTCTCTAAAAGAGTATTTGAACCTTTCTATATTACTTTATATACATATATGTTTTACTTCATTTTATAAATTATCACAGTAAATATGTTGCAGTCACTAGAACATAAAATTTACCATTAGAAGCTCAATTTTAAAAAGTGCTCAAATTACAATTTTAAACAAAATTATGACACATGAAATATCTTAGTAAAAGGTAATATTGAGCTAACATGTCTAGTGTATTTCTTCATGGCCCAAAATGGTAATAAACATTAAATTCAACACGATTCACTGCAAGTGTTAGTTTTTCGCACTTAGAAATAATAATGCTTTTCAGAAAATGTTTTAAAAACTTGGAAAAAATATATACTGGAAAAATACCCTGCTATGTAATTCTGCAAATAAATTAGGAGTGTACATGGTTTTTTTTAAACAATAGAACTAATTGGGTCTTGCCGCAATTGAAAGATACCATGACACATAAACTAACTCAGGGATAGTATGGCCTCACCTCTTCTAGGCTGCTAAAGTGCTCCATAGAGTTTTCATTAAGAAACTGTACCTGTAAAAATGTCATTTAATCAGTTGCTAAATGAAATCCATACTCTATCTGTAAATTCTGAGGCTTACCGAAACTGAATAGAACTTCGATTTGCCAAACAAGAGGTGAGTCTCAGGCTTGAGTCTCTTTAGCTTGAAAGCCACGATACAGAGGAAGAAGGAGTAATGAAGTGTGTATGTTTGCAGAAAATTAAGACTAGGCAAGGCATTCTTGATATTCCATTATCCTTTGCCTATCCAACACGTGACAATTTGCCTACATAATTTGATTAACTGTGGAAGGTTCATAAATTACATTTTTTAATGTTTATTTTCTGCCATGCTCATTTGAACTGATAATAATAACAGCAAATGGCAAATAGAGATAAAAATGTATGTTCACAAACATCCTCATATTAGATTATTCCAAACACTTTCTGGAAAAGAATATAATACATGTTATATAAGATGTTTGGCAAGGTCTTGAAACTATTTTTTTCTATTCATTTATAGGTGTAATATCTATATTTTAGAGCTAATGTAGCCAGTTAGTTTCAGTTATTCCTAGAAGCACATGCTCTGTTTGAGTCTAGGGCAGAGGTAGTTAAATAAAAACAAAACAACCATAGTATTTCTGGGATGAAATATGCTTGTCAAAATGTTGATCTCTACGCAGAATGTCATGTATAAACATGTGTGTGCTTAAGCAAAATTAAAGATTCGTGGCATTTACTGTTGCTTTTCCAAAAAAAAAAAAAAAAAAAAAAAAAAAAAAACCATGATAACCAGTAGATAGTCCCAGTATGCGAGGTATTTGAGCTGTGTGAAATTTGCTATTACTTGAAGCAATAAGATTATTGGTGTAAAGAAGGGAGTGCTATTATTTCAATATGGTTTCTAGCAACCAAAACACTTGCTGCATTTGGTGCCTCATGTTACAGTATTGAAATATGGTTAGGTCATTAAGAAGCCTAATCATATGGTTAGTTGGAGAAGCATTCATCCTTATGGAGGGATTGATGCTTTCACAGGGCCCAGAACAGTGGAGCAAGTTTCCCATCTTGTACAATATAATATTTATTAACCATTTTTTAATCAATCAAGTTGAAAGTACTATATAAATACCTGTTTTAGAATGCTCTATTTTCCCACTGTTAAATGACCAGGTGACTTAGCATGTGAGAAGATTGTTATAAAGAACATGTTATCATGTTCTTTTATTTCTCCCCATAGGCACATGCTTGTCTGTCTCCTTTCCAAGATCCAGACTTCTTGACCCAAGGCTTCACATTCTTGGCTTTTGAATGTAGAATCATAAGCAAAATAAGCCTGTTTTTCCATCATTTGCCCAGTCTTGAGTCATCTGGTATAAGAATGTAAAGCAGTCTAAGATAGAGAGAAAGATAGGAAGATCTAATTAGAAGTTTCAAAGTAAACCAGACAGACTTTCATGGCATGAAAGTTAAGAAACAGAGTCTGAACAAGAAAGAGATCTCAAGTCTTTAAAAGTAGTACGGATTTAGAAGGGGGAAAACCAGGGTGAACCTGGAGTTCCTTTCAAACTCCAGTTAACCCCAGGGAAGTGGTGGGTGAAGTGAAGTCCCTGGCCTCCTACCAGGATTCTCAATGTAGAGTTTCATTTCCATATGAAAGGATTTTTCTAACAACCTTTGTGATCTGACTTCAAGTTTTGGGTGAACACAGTCTTTGTGTCATTCTTAATTTTAGCTGACATGCTCTTGATTTAACTTGCAGCTTCTGCATTAGCAGAATCCTTGGTTGAACTGTAAGTGATCTTTTAAGGTTTTTTCTTTTTCTTTTTTTTTTTTTTACTCTATAAGTTATAATGCAGATACTCTGTACTACATGAGATTTTGACTTTGAATAGCCCTTTTCTCAGAAAACTCTAGAATTAAAAATAAACAACAAATAAACAATAACACCTTAGTTTCACACAGAGGCATCATTTGTTCTGTATTGCAGGATGCTGTGAATGTTGAGGACAAAGAGCAGTAGACCAAGCTTCCCATCTTGTACAATATAATATTTACTACCCATTTTTACTTTATCAAGCATTGAATGTGCTATAAACACCTGTTTTAGAATGTTCTATTGTTATTAAGATGATAGGTCAATGTATGGACATGTCTGACAGTAGATGTTTGACTTGGAGTATGTACATATACAACATGTACTAGAGATTCGAGGCTATGGTTGCCTAATTAAGTCTTTTAAAAATTTTCTCTGATAATACATTTGGAAAAATTTAACCTAATATTCTTAACACCAGTGTAGTAAGTTTGTGCCTTTTCCTTAACTGCGTTTTGGCAGTGTGCAAGCTCTTTCTTTAGTGACCAAACTTAATATCTTCAACATAAGTATTTCAAGAAACTCCTCTAGCAGAGTCATCTGAATTTGCTTCTCTGTCATAAACTGATAGTTTCCCAAGTCAAGAATTAGCTGTGGTACAGGCTTTTAGCCAAAGATGAACATGTTTGTTTTGTTTTCTTTTCTTAATTGTTTGGGAGATTGCACTCATATTAAGCAACACACAGTGGGGATTAATGACTGCTTAATGTCCTACCAACGCCATCAAATAAACTGACCAGGAATCAAGAAACCAAAGAAATTATGCAGAGGAAAAAGCCAAGGACAATACATGCTTAGATAAATGAGGCTAAAAGTCAGAGCCAGGAAAACAGATGAGTAGGCAGAGGAAGAAACAAATGACCAACATTACAAAGCATGGTTGCCTCAGGCACATGCTTATAATGTGGGCCAGCCATATATTTTGAAAAATATGGAAAGAGTAGAATATTACATGAAACTTGGAAAGAGCTTTGAAATGATTACTATAGTGATAGATTTGAGAATATTTTTACTAGTATCATGATCACCCATAGCAAACATTTAAGCAAGATGTATAACATACTGAAAGCTGTAATAGTCTCATATTTTTAAAATGTACTAGACTCTACTTCCCTGAACAAAATTATATGGTCCAGGCTAGCAGTCCTTAATGAATTACGTACAACTTTAATATGGAAAGTTCATAGCAGCTCCTAATTTAAATGGAAACAATGGCAAAACTTGGAAATTCAACAGGAGTGATTGTATTAATTTGAAAGCACATTGGCAAAATTCTAGGAAAAATATTTCTCACATTTACAGATATACATCTGCTAATTGAATAAATTATGGACGAGTCACAGAGATTTTAAAGTTAAAAACAGGAATAACACAGTAATGACAACAACAATAAGAAGAAGAGCTTCCTCTTTCTAAGTACAATTATTGTGATCGGAAGGGTTAAATATTGATGTCTAGTAACCTTGGGATTATGGTAGTGATGACAGTTTTGTTTAGGGAAGAACACATGTGAGTGTTCACCAAACATCAAGTCTTATAACACGTAACACATGTCTTTATAACATGTAAGTGTTATAACATATAAATGCCATGTACTTTATTATTTACTTTTTTACAACAGTCTTATTCCTATATAGACAATTTTTAAATCTTCATTTTACCAAAGGACACGAGGTTCAGAGATATCAAATTACTTGCACAAGTGCACAAAACAATGATTTCTTCAGCCAGATGTCTCCTGATCTTCTGTGGCATATTTAGCCCACAGCGCAGTGTTATGCCTTCCAATAATTAGTGTGTGTCTCTCCAGGTTTGTTTATCATTCTTTCTCCAACTGAACCTTGAAAATTAAAGAAACAAACAAACCAACACTTTTAATCCCTTCACAATTCTGGGCCCTGGGGTCACTAGTAAATGTGCGGTCAGATAACTTGGATTTAACTGCACAAGTTAGCTTGTTAAAAATCCTCCATCGTATCCCTTACAACTTGCAGCTTCATTTCTTGAACTATTAGTCTCCTAGTAAATTCAATCACATCCTCTTAATCAACCTCATTCTTCAGGCCATTCAAACTGATTTTTCTGGAAAAAGATGTGTTTCTGAAATTACTTTCCCACAGATTGGAATATTTACATTTTATAGGTCTTGCAATTAACATCTGTACATGAGCATTATTGTTCCATGTTTATTTTATTTTTATTGCTTTAGTAACTCAAAGGGGGAAAAAGACGAATTTACGGTATAAAGCATCGGCGAAGCATTTGGCGAGTGACTTCAATCACTGCTGTGCACCAGGAAATTCTTTCAAAGGTTTAACATGATAGCATCAGAGAGTGCAGGTGAAGTGATTACCTCATTTGGGATTATCTGTAGAGAACCAGAGACTATTTTTGTGGCACCCTCTTATTCTGTAATCTTTAATGGCAAAACCTTGTATGTCAAGAACTTCTCTGTGAGCAGCTGCAAACAATTTGCCTTTATTGATTTTATGGCTGAATCCAAGAGACTTCTTTACACTGGGTCCTTACCGCATATTATAACCACGCCTCCACTCTTCAGCTATTTCCATCCAGTGAACTGCTTACTCACCATGCATGTCATCTAAGTTATACATATAATTTTTAAATAGAAACTACATTAGATTATAATGTAATATAAGTTTTGTTTTGAAAATGATTTGCAAACAATTTTTAAGAATATATTAAGGAAATTTGAACATTAGGGAAACATGATCTTGTATTGGGTTGGGGAAAAGGACTAAAGCCCAGAAAGAATGGAAACAGGCAATCTCTTGAGGTAGGAGTTGGAGGGGGGCACTCTTCAGAGTGTACCAGTGATCTTGGTCAAAGGGAGGGACCCTAGATGAAATGCTCAACAATGGGGAGAGGGAACTTGTAGAGCCCACCTCCAGCTTTGACAGGGCATTGAGTGAGGGATGGGGTTGCTATCCCACCGTCAAAACTCTGACCCATAATTGTTCCTGTATGAAGGAACTGCAGGAATAGCAAGGAAGAAGAGCCTGAGGAAAAGAAGGCCCAGTGACAGGACCAAAGTGGAGGGGAGGCCCCAAAGTCTGACAATATTACTGAGGCCATGGAGCACTCACAAAAAGGGACCTATCATGACTGCCCTCCAAAAGACCCAAAAAGCAGTTTTAAGACTCAGATGCAGACATCTGAACCCAAGCAATGGACAGAAGCTGGTGACCCCTGTGGTTGAATTAGGGAAAAGCTGGAAGAAGCTGAGGAGGAGGGCCACCCTGTAGGAGGACCAGCAGTCTCAATTAACCTGGACCCTTGAGATCTCTCAGACACTGGATCACCAACCAAGCAGTATACAAGCTGATATTCGGCCCCCAAGAAATATACAGCAGAGGACTGCTGAGTCTGGGTTCAGTCAGAGAAGATGTACCTAACCCTCAAGAGACTGGAGGACCAAAAAGTTTAGACGTCAGGTGGGGTGGGAATGAGGTGTGGGGACATCCTTGTAGCGACAGGAATGCGGAAAAGAAGTATGGGATGTGAAACAGTCAGAGGGTGAACCAGGAAGGGAATGAAATCTTGAGTGTAAATAATAAATAATAAATAAAAATAAAATGAAAAAGAATGTGTTATTTTAAAAAGAGTTGAATGTTTTTATTCATTCATTCATTCATTCATTCATTCATTTAAATTCAGAAGTTAATTCATGCTTCCTTCAATTTTTGTTATTGCTTGATTTTATGTATTTATGTATTTATATATGTATGTATGTATGTATGTATGTATGTATTTAAATAACATCTGTGAGTACACGGTAGCTGTCTTCAGACACACCAGAAGAGGACATCAGAGCCCATTAAAAATGGTTGTAAGCCACCAAGTGATTGCTGGGAATTGAACTCAAGACCTCTTGAGGAGCAGCCATCTTGAAGATTGGAGGATGGGATGACATTGAGTTTATAAGTTAACATTGAAGAATTTTTATAGTCTTTGTCATTTTGTGGGAGTTTTTTATTTCCAGGTATGATCTAATGAAAGTGTTTCTAGTTGACAATTTCTTACCCAATATAACAGGTGGCATTAATCATTGAATCCCTTAATCATTGAATCATTAATCCCTTTCTATTAGAAATATAATTTTAATCTAAATGAAGGTGCAAACCAACATGTGCCTCAGTTTCCTACTCTGAACAAGACATTGTGGGACTTTTGTTGAGTTAATACACAATGATGTTCTGCAGAAATCATTATATATTATATATTATATCAGGCTTTCTAAAAACATGACATCAACCACATCATTTATCATTTTTCTGTTCTTTTCATAAGGTGCACATATTGTGTAATTGAAGTATGTGTCTCTGCTTTTCTTCTTGTCTCTGTTCAGATATTCCTTTATCACTATTTGCCATGCACTTCTTCTCAAAGGGAATGGAACTTTTCCGAGTTCTTTGCTGCTTCAGTTGCTTTTGTCTGCTGTTATTTTCAGAAATAATGCTTATGCAAACAAAGTTGCATGGGGAAAGTTTTCATGGAAAGGAAGAAGTTTTAATCATGGGAAAGATTAGGAAAGAAAGACCGAATTCATCTGAATTCATCATTAGGAAAGAAAGACCGAATTCATCTGAAATAGAAACAAGAAGCAGGGGTTATCACAGGCAAAAGTGTAAGTGAGGGCTTGACCTTCTATGATTATTCATTGATTTTACTCTAAATAATATTTAAATCTTTTCATGAGAAGTGATGGCATTCCATTTCTAAGCAAAGTACCCTCTGAAGGACTTGGAAGCTGCAAATTTAGTGTCCTATCCCTCAAGGATAAACGGGCAAGTCTGTTTGCTCTCATCTCCGTGTGCACATTTTACATATTCCTCTCAGTTCCTGGGAAAGGACATTTTTGAAACAGGACTTTCTGTGTAACGGGCAAGATATTTAGAAAATGTTTGAGTTTTAAAGGGCAGGATGGTAATTTACAATTACAGATTTTATAAAGCAAACTGTCTAAGAAAAAGGAGGTCAGGAGTCTAGAGTCAAGAAAAATTCTGAGTGACTTTACTCAAATTGAAAGAAAATTTCTAATCAAAATTTGTATTTGTAAATCAGGTAGAAGAATCTTCAACTATCTTCATTTATTGAAAATATTTAATATACTAGCCCAACTACTTTTCATATTTTATAACTATCAAGAATCTAGAAAACATTCTCAGAATTTTCATCCATTTAAAAACTGCTTATTAGTGAGGTTGACATTTAGGTCATATGGTTTTCAAAAGTAAATAAAACTAAAAGACCATGTACATTTGAAAACATTTCTTAAATTATGGAAACATAATGACTATTTTTATTCTGTTTATTTTTAATATTTAAAAATTTCAATGAATATACTCTAGAAATTAGCACAGCTATCTGTAGAATACTATTGAGGCAATAGAAAGGCTTTTTTGTTAATATTTCAATGTTCTTTAAAAATCTTATCACCAAACATTTGTGATACTTGAGCTAAAAAGACACAAATTCTAGAGTAACTCCTCTATACTGTGACGTATTTGAAATAAAATACCACACTGACACTGAGAAAGAACACTCGGTTTCTGTTAGCACTCTCAATGCTATTTAAACCTATATCTAAGGTAAATATTCCTAGTACTCTAACGTTGCCACCAGATATGATTTATATATTAGCCACCTACTATTATTATTTGTTAAGCTGTCCTATATCCATTTTGTTGTCTAGTTTTATTCACTTTGAGGTAATTGCTTACTCTAGGAAACTGTAATTTTACTGTTTAAATATACATATTTCTTCATGTTCTGCGTTGCCGCCTGAAGCCATGTTGTTGTCTGTGAGCTGGGTTGCCAATGCAGGCAATATAGTTGTGGTCTATGCTGCTTCCTAAAATCTATGTCTATGGGCCAGGCTGCTGCTGGGGTCCGTATTGGTGTCTGTGGCTCTTGTTGTTCAATAGACCATATTGATGTCCTTGGCCTGTGCAGCGTCTGTGGCCCCTGCTGCCTCAGAGGGCCATGTTTATGTCCATGCACTGTACTACGACCAAAGACCATGCTGAGGTCTCTGGCACCTGCTCAAGCCAGAGATCATGCGGGTGTTCATAGTTTGTGCTGTCGCCAGAAGCCATGTGGAAGTCCATGATCCATGCTCTCACTAACTGCCAAAAGCAAGGAAGCTATATTTTCAGTGGTATTGATGATGACCAGACTCACAGTTGTGAAAGAGGGACATATAGTGCTTCTATGACAATTCCTACCTTCATGAACCCCCTGCCAAAACTAACAGTCTAGAGAGAAAAGCATCACAGAAAACTCTTAAAAAATTGTAATAAGGACGTTGAAGAGTAGCTCTGCACAACGGATGGTTTCAGGTGGGGTGCCGGTGGGAAAGGACTCGGTTTTCTCTAAGGAGCTGACCACTGGTAGTTTAACCATGCTCCAGTGAGTATATGGGCAACAGAAATTGGACAGGTTGACCTTTTTTCTTCCTTTTGTTGGGATGAGATCAAAAAAGTGGGGGAGGGATTTCAGATTTGAGAGGACTGGGACGTAAATGAGATCAGGTTACATGATGTGATATTCCCAAATAATAAGAATATTGTGCTGGAAATGTATGTATTTCTACTTCATTTTTATAAAACTTTTCATTTCAATATTATAAGTACCATTTGTATGGAAGTTTTATTTTTCTATATGTTATAAGATATAAGATTTAATGATGTTTGTAATGTACTTATTGAAGTAAATGCATTGAATATTTCTAGAAACAAATAATCTAATAGGAGAGAATACTAATTTGTCTAAGTGGTATATAAAATAAGCACTAAAAACTGACTTCTGTGGAGTTAAGATTTCTCTGTGGGACATTTTGTTTGCTGTGAACACAAGAACATGTGAGTGGGTGGAAGAACAAGAATGAAAATAAAAAGAATATTATAGTAAGAACTTATATTAGGCAAGACTTCATAGTATAATGACAGATTTAAGAAATGCTAAGTTGTATAATGTAAGAATATAATATGGATTTAGAACTAAACTCAAACAATTTAATTTTGGTTTCTTTTCATAGCTGTCAGATATTACCTACATGGTTAAAAGTAGACAAGATAGATGAGAATACAAATGCAGTTTTACTGCTACAGGAAACGGGCTATGTAATTAACTCTCACACCAAAACCAACAAGGGTGTATTAGCACAATCCAGGATTTTTATATAGTCTTTTTTTTAAAGCACAATTTCAATCACTCTTGTTTTATATTATTTTGTGTAGCTTTTATAACATGTTTTGTAATTTCAATGACCTCCCTCTAAATTCTTATCTTTTAGACATTCTGACATTTACCTTCCTAAATATGAGTTGAAAACATGAATAGTAATATTCAAAATATAAAACCAACAAACTATATAGGAAGAACAGGAAGCATAACTAATATACTTTGGCGGCATAGAGTGGTCATATATGGGGCAGGTAGTATCAGCCTAGACAATGTGACTTCATATTCCTCATCAGAATTCTACACAATTATACACAGTGAACAACATATGTAACCATTTTCTGAATGAGAACAGATCTTAACAATGAAGTGGGAAATTATCTAAATATTTTGATCTCAAACACACTTTTTAGGAAATTTTAAAAAGTGGTGTGTGTGTGTGTGTGTGTGTGTGTGTGTGTGTGTGCATTCAGATGATATTTCCCCATGACTAGAAAAGTAACCAGTAATGAGCCCATCTCACATGGATGGTGGATGCTTGGTATGAAACTGACTCTTCTGGAACCTAAAGTACATGATCTTAACCACTTAACTCTCTTTCTAGCTTCAGAGCGCACAGTTCTTAAAAGACTGCAGACAGAGTCAGGTGCAGTACTTATAGTGGCTATTCTAGAATGTTTAAGGTTTTCACATATTAGCTAACCATAATGAGGGTGCAGAATGCAGTTTATTGTGCTTCAAAATAAGTTAATATATACTACCACATTCTGGTTAAAGTTCATACACAAAAGGCATAAATATAAATTTGCCTGTGCTGAAAATTCATAGTAAATAACAGACAATGTAAATGCAAGTATATAAAGTAGGCCACAAGAGTAGGTAATTCGCTTAAAGTCATGAGAAATTAAGCAGAACAGCCAATGCTATCACTCTATCATTTCCAGTATGAAATTACGAGGTCTTTCTATATCGCTGTATTTAAAAGGTAATCAGTACTGGAAAGAGTCATTTAATGTTCCATGTTACAAAATTAGATGTTATTAACAAATGAATATATATGGACACACACACACACAATACACACACATGCGTGTACATACACATTTGATTCATGGTGGTGTTCAAAAAAATTACTATTTCAAGGGAACCTTTGGTCAAATGTCCAGTCTCAACAAATAAAAAATAGAAAAATACTACTTTTCCATCATTTTTTTTTTCATTCAACAACATGTCTACAGACACTGACTTGTTCTGTGTCTGAACTATAAACAGAAATTGAAACCATCATCAATATAACCGTGGTAGAAAGTGGTAGGTGAGGTATGAATCTTATAATTTATATATGTATCACCAAAGTTAAAGTAAGATAATTATATTGGAATACAAAAAAATTCACATTAAAATAAATTTAAAGTCAACTGATAACTTT
Source organism: Arvicanthis niloticus (assembly GCF_011762505.2). Taxonomy (NCBI): domain Eukaryota; kingdom Metazoa; phylum Chordata; class Mammalia; order Rodentia; family Muridae; genus Arvicanthis; species Arvicanthis niloticus. The sequence goes on from NC_047660.1 coordinate 35,591,360, forward strand.
TAATTTAAAAAAATTCAGGGCAGGAGATTTAGCTCATGCTTTCAAGGTACTTGCTGCCAAAACTAATAATTATATTGAAATTCCAGTGACACATATCATAGAATTAGCATCCTCCTACAAGGTGTCATCTGACCTCCATACACTTGTGATAGCATGAACATACACATATATGTCACCCAACACACACAAGCACACACACACACACATACACACACACCATTATTAAATTAATTAAAATGTATAAAGAAAAATTAAAAAGTTTCTGTGTACTAATTACAAGGTCTTACACAAAGTGACTAACACTGTTACCATAATGTGCTCATACATAACAGGTGGACAGTCCTAAATTCTCACAGAAAAGTTTAGAATTAAAAGTTAAAATAAGATTTTGATTTGAATGCATACTATAGTACAGATTTACTAGTATACCAAGCATACAGTATTAGATTTTCATACTCCTGATGGTTTTAGGAAAGTAGGCATTTTATCATTCTGGTTTTCACTTATTTTATAATGCAATAAATAACTCAAATAATGCACCCTTAATGGCTTGATAATGCCTGAATGTGGTGGTTGGGATGAGAGAGGCCAACATAGGCTTATACTTGAATGTTTGTTCAACACTAGAACTTTTGTGTAAGGATTAAGAGGTGTGGTCTTGATAGGAGGTGCATCACCAGGGGAGGTCTTTGAGGTATCAGAAGCCAATACCATTCCAAGTGTTACTCTTTCAGCTTCCTACTGGTTTGTGGATCAGAATATATGCTCTCAGCTACTGGTTCAGTGTTATGCCTGACTGACTGCCTGCCTACAGACATGCTTATGCTGTTATGGTCATAGAGTAATCATGTGACATTGTAAGCCTCTAAAGAACCTTTCTTCTATAGCTTAGCTTTGTTATGGTGTCTCTGCACAGCAATAGTGACTAAGACAATAATAACCCATTTTTCCAGTTTCCTATTTATATAATTTCATCCAATTTATATTCATTAAAAATGTGAGAAATTATTCATTGATGTTGCTAAAATTTAATTAGTCATAATAGTGAAGAACCGATGATGAATAATTAGACCAAAGTAAAAGGGATATGATAATGATCATGAAATTTATACATAATTTTCTCTTAGAAGTATATTTATGTTGTTGTATATATTTGATAATTGTTAAGGCTTGTATTTATGTTTTTATTTGTGATCATTACATAATGCTATAAAAGTTATTAAATATTTTTATTGTTTTATCTTCTTTCATGTTTGATTTTCAAGGGAACAGATTTGTTCAAATCAATATTTCTATTTTTACTAATACTAAAAGAAGTAAACTGCATTGTAAAACAGACTTCTGAGAAGCAAAACACACATGCTACTTCAGACACATATTTTTTAAATGATGCTTGATATTACTGGTGCAATTCACTGAATGAGTAGAGAGATGACAAAAAGTGAAATATAACTGCCTATCATAAAGACTGAAGTGGGTAATATAACACCTTTTGAACATAAACAAATATTTTTTTTTAATTTAAGGACTGGAGAATTGAGAGTTGAAAGACATTCTCAAGTACATACTAATTTTCTGGGCAGGCTGTACTATATTAGTCCCCATTCCCAAACAAAACTAGAAATATACAGATTTTAAGAAATTGTAAATATCACTGTAATTGTAAATAATTGTAATTGTAAATATCAATAAATAAAACAATAAAAGATTTAAAATAAGATTATCCATGACACTCTAAGATATTTCACTCTTACTAGTCTACTTAAGTTACAGAAAGGGGTACAGTTTCATTTTTTTGTCAACAGCTTATGTAGTTTAGGTATATAAATATCTATAAAGGTATTACAAAAAGTAAATGTGTAAATGTTACTTTTACTTTTTTAGATGATAAGATGAAATGAAAGTTGTGCCCATGCGGTGCAAATACACAGTTTGGGCTGGGTCCAGAGTGTTTATTTCTTTGTTTTATCTATCTCTAGGCCTAGGCCTGGAAGCTTCTAACCTCAGTACAATCTAAACTTCCAAGCTGACTGATTCAATCTGTCTTCTCTTGGCTTCTGACAGAATTGCTCTGCCTGTCCTCATACTTACTTTGGTAATATGTTCTAATTTTCTGACTTCTTATTCTCTGTCTTGTTCTGTTTTCACCTATGTCTAGCTTGTTCCCTCTGCAACCTGCCTCTGTAAAATTGTCTAGGTAAAACTGCCACACACATCATCACCACCACCACTACCACCACCACCACCACCACCACCACCACCACCACCACCACTACCACCACCATCATCATCTAGGTTAGCCTGTTCTCTCTCCCTGTCCTATTTTTAAAGAGCCTCTCTTTTCTGTGTTATTTTTATGTTAGTTGGGCATATCCTACTTCTGAGTCCTTTGTCAAGTCTTTCTGTGATTCATCACTTTGTCAGCCTCTTAATTGTATATATTAGTCAGTAAACACAAGTTAAAAATGGAATCCCCAAATTATCTTTTGACATCCTCATGTGTCTTTGATATATACACATAAAATGAGAGAAATAAAAAGATATTATTTTTTTAAACTTACATGTAGAAACATCAATTCATGTACAAAGACATTAACTCAGAGAATCATGGGATAACTTATCAATCCCTGATAATAACATGTGCTAACAAAGTTGTTATATCCAGCAAAGCAAAATTTTAAAGTCAATGAAGAACCTGGGAATTTTTCCTGGGAGGGGGAGGGAATGTGAAGAGACAGCTAGAATTGAGGAATATTTAAGAAATGTAACGCAGTGGAAACTTCCTAAAATGTGTGAAGGTAACTCTAATGAACTCTCCAAAAAATGAAAGAGATGGAATCCCAACTTGCCATCTCTTGTCACTCAATGAAGCATCCAGTACTAGAATTTGGTTACATACAATTGATTTGTTGGCCAAAGGGGTCCCATGGAAATTCTTATAAAACCCAAAATTTTGCTAAGACAACACTGCTTTGAAAAAACTGACAGTAAAAACTCATCCCTGAAGACATCACCACATTCACTGAGCATTGAGAGGGAACACTCGTACTACATAGAACCTTTTGCTCTATGTTTGAGTGGAACTAGAAGGTAGCAACTCCACAGGCTACCAGAGAAGAAAATTATACACCAAACTAGCCACAACTGTATCTATAATGCTGTTCTACCAGTAAAAGTTGCTAGGGCAATTCTGGTAAAAAGCTTATGGGATCAATCCACAAATGCCTTGTTTGACTTAAGGTCTACTCCATTATATAATCACTGCTTAGGTGTCAAAAACCAAAGACTACATGGCTCAGAAACACATAGTAAAACCAAATACTACTAGTCTTAAAAAGTAATTATAAAATAGTTCCTAAAAATATTTTACTATACTTATACATCAGTGCCTTATTCATTCATCATCAGAAATGATTCCTCTTATAGCAAATGGCAACAAATATATATACCCACAACCAGAAATTATGCAGAGATTGAGAGAACTTGGAAATGCTCAATCCTAAGTAAGTTGGTCTCTATCCAATCTCTTCACTCAGAGTTCAAGAAACCATGCAGACTTAGAAGCAGAAAGAATGATAGAGACAGAGGGGATGGAGGACACCAAAACAAGGCCCACTAAATAAACTAAGCAAAGCTTAGATGAATTCACAGAGATTGAAGCAACAAGTATAGTGCCTGGCTTTAGGAAGAAAGAATACCAGGGTGTGGAAGCTTCAGTGCTGCATAGAGGAGGGAACAGGATGATCACAGGGAATGGAGGGAGGGAAAGACCTAAGAAGAACAAAGAAGGGAAAGGAAAAGGGGTAGGAAGTTCAGGTATTGGTAGGGACAGAGGAAAGGTACAGAGGAACAGGAAATCAAATTAAAATATGTAGCATTGGGGAAGGAGGGATTGGGTCCAAGACCCAACTGGTTTTACTTTAGCCAGTGAAGGAGAGATAGAACCTGTAGAGACCATCTTCAGTAGATAAGCACTGCCCTCAGTTGAGGGATGGGGCCACCACCCATCTCAAAATTTTTAACCCAGAAATGTTCCTTTCCAAAGGAAAGTCAGGGACAAAAAATAGAGCAGAACCTGAAGAAATGGCCATCCTGGGACCACCCCACCTGGGAATCCATCCAGTCAGCAGACACTAACTCCCCCCAACCCCAATAGCATCTTGCTGATGCTAAGAGATGCTTGCTTGCAGAACCCTGGTGTGGTTGTTCCGTGGGATGTTCTGCCAGCACCTGACTAATGCAGATGCTTTCAGCCAACCATCACACTGAACTGGGGGGTGGGTGCTATGGTGCAGCTTGGGGGAGGACTGGAGAAGATAAGAAGGATTGCAACCCCATAGGAAGAACAATATTCAACATTGGCTGGCTGGACCACCCAGAGATCCTAGGGACTAGACCACAACCAAGGAGGGATCCATGGCTTCAGATACATATGTAACAGAGGATGGATTTGTCTGACATCAATGGGAGGAAAGACCCTTGGTATTGTGGAGGTTTGATGCCCCAGTGTAGCTACAGGGGAAACTGTAGCTGTGGGGCAAGAGTGAGTGGGTGGATAGGTGAGCACCCTCATAGAGGCAAAGGGCAGGGTGAAAAGGGCAGATGATATGGGAGGCTTGTAGAGGAGTAACTGGGAAGGTGGATATCATTTGAGATGTAAACAAATGGGACGATTAGCTTTAAATTTTTTCTTTTTCTAGTTTTCTTTTATTGAAAATGTTTTTTTTTCTACAATACATTCTGATTATGGTTTTCTCTCCCTCAACTCTAATAGGATTCTCATTCTCTCTCTCTCTCTCTCTCTCTCTCTCTCTCTCTCTCTCTCTCTATCTATCTATCTATCTTTCTCTCTCTCCTATCAGAATTCACACCCTTTCAATCTCTCCTAGAAAACAAATAGTCATTTAGATAATAATGATAAACAAGCCTGCCTCCATCTTCAGCTTGCAAGCCAACTTATAGAAAAGAAAATTATGTTCATTTCTGTTTATGATTAAGTATATTTCTCAAGGACTGGACTATATCTCCACCAATAACCTTAACTCAAATGGTTCTGTATTACCTGTTCCAGGAATGGCAAAAAAATGCCTTTGTTTCTTCTGGAGACAATTATGACCACCTGTTTTTATGACCACATGTTTTTATGACCACCTGTTGTTATGACTACTCTGTTGTGATGCTTACCTTGCAACCATGTCTTTGTCTCAGGTGGTTGTTATGATCAACTTGTTATGTTTATGTTCTGTTTCTTTAACTCCACTCATTTGCCTGGAAGTCACGATGAAGAATATGTTCTAATTTTTTTTTAAAGTATAGTGTCTGCTCCATGTCCTCTGTGTACATATCATGGCTATCAGTTTAGTATTTTTATGAAACTCCTGACTGTGTAAATAAGTGAGTCTCTTATTCTTGTGCTTCCCTTTTGTTGTTTTCCTTCTTTTGGTATACCTTCTTAAACTTTGATGTGATTGTTTTGTTTTATCTTATATTCTCTTTTATGTTTTGTTGTTATCTTTTAAAAGTTTGATCTTTTCTAATAAGAGACTGAAAGGGAGTGGATTTTGAGTGGAGCAGAATTAGAAATGAACTTGGAAGTATAGAGGGGGGAGAAACTGTAATCCTGATACACTATATAAGAAAAAAAATCTATTTTCAATAAAAGGGGAAATTTGTATAATTAAGGAAAAAAGATAACACAATGCATCTGAACTTCTGTGATATGACTAAGACAATCCTAGGAAGTTTCTAATTATAAGTATTTATGTTAAAAAAATTATAGAAATCTGAAAAATTCTGATGATTAAACTTAAAGTCATAAAAAATTTAGAACAAGCCCAAGTTAAAAAAAACTTACAAACAATAAACAAAACAAAATAAACAAACAAACAAAAAACAAATACATACCAAGAAGTAATAATGATCAGGAATAAAATTAATAAAGTGATAACTAAAATGACAAACTGTCATTTAAATGATGAAATACTTCTGTGAAAATACAAACAAGATTTTAAAACATTTAACATAAGAGAGTCGAAATAATAAGTTGAAAGTTGTATGAAGAAGGGTTACAAAAAATCCTAACAAAATCCAGAAGATTCTCAAGAATTAATTTAAAAAATGTATTCCACAGGAGAGAATCCCCCCATACCCCAATAATTGGCCTAACTGAGACCCACACAGGGCCAGTAGACTCAGGACCTAGCTGGCTGCAATAGACAAATCTTCCTTCCTGCCTACAAATCTGCCCCAGATAGAACTGGTGCTCCAGATCCCCTCCCACACCCAGAGACAACATAACTTCAAGGATGTCCTTCACAACTAGGATCACAGGTGAGATCCCACCATGCTATCCAATATCTGCCCTACTAGAGACACATCTTTCTTCTGGTCCACAACTGCACCCAGGGGGCTAATCAGGTGTCCCAGCCCCTCTCTATCCCACAATCCCAGAGACAGCATGACTCAAAGAGGCCCATCAGAACCAGGTTCACAATAGGGACAACCTGCAGTCAGAGATAGCCAGACCAGTTAACACCAGAGATAACCAGATGGCAAGAGGCCAGCACAAAAACAAAAGCAACAGAAACCAATTTCATTAGGATGGTACCAAGTAGCACCATCAGAGCACACCAAGGAAGCCCTGGATACCCTGACACACCTGAAAAGCAAGATTCTGACCTGAAATCCTATCTCAGGATATAAGGGAGGACCTTAAAAAGTACATAAATAACTCTCTAAAAAGAAATACAGGAAAATGCAGATAAATATGTAGAAGCACTTGAAGAGGAAACACATAAATGCCTTAAGAAATACAGGAAAAACACAAACGTGTGAAGGGATTGAACAAAACTGTCCAGGATCTAAAACTGGATATAGAAACAATAAAGAAATCACAAAGGTAGGCAACCCTGGAAGTAGAAAATGTAGGAAAGATATCAAAAGTTACAGATGTAAGCATCACAAACAGAATACAAAAGATAAAAGAGAAAATCTCAAGTGTAGAAGATACCATAGAAGATATTAACACAACAGTCAATAAAAATACAAAGAGCAAAAAACTTCTAGTCTAAAACATCCAGGAAATTCAGGACACAATGAAAGTCAAAACCTAAGAATAATAGGTATAGAAGAGAGTAAAGATTCCCAATTCAAAGGGCAAGTAAATATCTTTATCAAAATTATAATAGAAAACTTCCCAAAACTAAAGAAAGAGATGCCGATAAAAGGACAAGAAACCCACAAAGAACAAAATAGATTGAACCAGAAAAGAAATTCCTCTGTCATATAATGATAAAAACACCAAATGCACAGAACAAAGAAAGAATATAAAAAAAGACCTATCAGAATTACACCAGATTTCTCAGCAGACACTCTGAAAACCAGAAGATCTTGGGCAGATGACATACAGACCCTAAGAGAACACAAATGTCAGCCCAGGCTACTATACTCAGCAAAACTCTCAATTACTATAGATGGAGAAACCAAGATATTCCATGACAAGACAAAATTTAAATAATATCTTTCCACTAATCTAGCCCTACATAGGATAATAGATGGAAATCTTCAACCTAAAGAGGGAAACTCTATCCAAGAAAAAACAAGAAATTAATAACGTCACAACAAACCAAAAGAAGAGATCCTCAAACATAATACAACTTCTAAGAAAAAAAAAAAAAAAAAAACAGGAATCAACAATCATTGTTCTTTACTATCTCTCAACATCAATGAACTCAATTCTCCAATAAAAAAAAAAAAAACCATAGGTTAACAGACTGGATACGCAAAGAGGACTTCCTAGCATTTTGCAGCATATAGGAAACACATATCAGTGACAATAACAGACACTACCTCAGACTAAAAGGCTGAAGATATTTTCCAAGCAAATGGTCCCAAGAAACACACCAGAGTAGCCATTCTATTATCTAATAAAATCCAACAAAAGTTAATAAAAGAGATGTAGAAGGACACTTCATAGTCATCAAAGGAAAAAATCTACCAGTATGATCTTAATTCTAAAGATCTGTGCCCCAAATGAAAGTGCACCCACATAAAGAAACTTTACTAAAGGTCAAAAGACACACTGAACCTCATACAATAATAGTGGAAGGCTTCAACACCCTAGACTCTCCAATAGACAGATCATGGAAACAGAAACTAAACAGGGACACAGCAAAACTAACAGAAGTTATGAGCCAAATGGATTTAGCAGATGTCTATAAAACATTTTGCCTTAAAACAAAATAATATACCTTCTTCTCAGCACCTTATGGTACCTTCTCCAAAATAGATTATATAATCAGACACAAAAATGTTTCAGCAGATATGAGATTAAAATAATCCCATGCATTCTATCATATCAGAATGGACTAAGGCTGGTCTTCCATAACAACAAAAACAACAGAAAACCCACATATAAATGAAAACTGAACTAATATCTAGTCAGTGATAATTTGTTCAGGGAAGACATACAGGAAGAAATGAAAGACTTTCTAGGATTTAACAAAAATAAAGACACAGCATACTCAAACATATGGGAGACAACAAATTCAGTGCTAAGAGGAAAATTCATAGCACTGAGAGACTTCATAAAAACAGTGGAGAGATCCTACACTAGTAACTTAACAGCACATACAAAAGCTCTAAAACAAAAAGAAGCAAACATACCCAAGAGGAGTGGAAGGTAGGAAATAATCAAACTCAAGGCTGAAATCAACCAATTAGAAACAACAACAAAAAACTATACAAAGATTCAACAAAACTAAGGGTTGTTTTTTGAGAAAATCAACAAAATAGATAAAACCCTAGCCTAATTAGAAGGCACAGATAGTATCCAAATTATCAAAATCAGAAATGAAAATGAAGATATAACAACAGAAATTGAGGAAATTCAAAACAATCATCAGATCCTACTACAAAAGCCTATAGTTTGCAAAACTGGAATACCTAGGTGAAATGGATTATTTTCTAGACAAACACAAAATACCAAAGTTAAATCAGAACCAGATAAACTATGTAAACCATCCATAACCCCTAAGGAAATAGAAGCAGTCATTAAAAGTTTTCCAACCAAAAGGCCCAGAACAAGATGATTTCAGCACAGAATTCTTTCAGACATTCAAAGAAGACTTAAAACTCATACTCCTCAACATATTCCACAAAATAGAAATAGAAGAAACACTACCTAATTTGTCCTACGAGGCCACAGATATGCTGATAACTAAACCATGCAAAGACATACACACACACAAAGAAATGTCAGACCAATTTTGCTTATTAATATCAATGCAAAAGTACTCAATAAAATTCTATCAAACCAAATCTAAGAACATATCAAAATGATCATTCAACAAGACCAAGTAGGCTTCATCCTCGGGGTGCAGGGATTATTCAATATATGGAAATCCGTCAACATAATCCACAACATAAACAAATTCAAAGAAAAAACACATGATCATCTTATTTGGTGCTGAAAATACTTTGGAAAAAATCCAACAACTTTTAATGTTAAAAGTCTTGGAAAGATTAGGAATTCAAGGCACATGTCTAAATATAATAAAAGCAATATACATCAAACCAACAGTCAATATCAAATTAAATGGAGAGAAACTTGAAGTAATGCTGCTAAAATCTGTGACAAGGCTGCCCATTTTCTCAAAGTTTTGGCTAGAGCAATTAGACAATAAAAGGAGGTCAATGGGATACAAATTGGAAAGGAAGAAGTCAAGGTTTCACTATGTGCAGAAGATATGATAGCACACATAGGCAACCCCAAAAATTCTACCACAGAACTCCTATACCTGATAAACAACTTCAGCAAGTGGCAAGATATAGAATTAACTCAGACAAATCATTAGCGTCCTTTGGACAAAGAATAAATGAGCTGAGAAAGAATTTAGGAAAGTAACACTCTTCACAATAGACAAAAATAATATAACATATCTTTGTGTAAGTCTAACCAAGCAAGTGTAAGATCTGTATGACAAGACGTTCAAGTCTCTGAAGAAAGAAATCAAAAAAATTTCTCCAAAGATAGAAAATTCTCCCATGCTTATGGACTGGCAGGATTAATATAGTAAAAACAGCCATCTTGCTGAGAGCAATCTAGAGATTCAATGCAATCCCCATTAAAATTCCAACTCACTTCTTCATAGAGTTAGAAAGAGCAATCAACTTCATCGAGAATAACAAAAAACCCAGGATAGCAAAAATTGTTCTCAAAAATAAGAGAAATTCTGGGGGAATCCCCATCCCTGGCATCAAGCTGTCCTACAGAGCAATAATGATAAATTCATGATATTGGTACAGAGACAGACAGTTTTATAAGTAGAATAGAATTGAAGATGCAGAAATAAACCTACATACCTATGGTAACTTAATCTTTGGCAGAGAAACGAAAAGCATACAGTGGACAAAAGAAAGCATTTTCAACAAATGGTGCTGGTCTAACTGGAGATCTCTGTGTAGAAGAATAAAAATTAATTCATGTTTTTCCTTGTACAAAGCCTCAAGTCTAAGTGGATCAAGGATCTCCACATAAAAGCAGATACACTGAATATAATAGAAGAGAAAGTGATTTTCCTGCCGTTCTCTGTACCAATACCATGCAGTTTTTATCACTACTGCTCTGTAGTACAGTTTGAGGTCAGGGATGGTGATTCCCCCAGAAGTTCTTTTATTGTTGAGAATAGTTCTCACTATCCTGGGTTTTTTGTTATTCCAAATGAATTTGAAAATTGCTCTTTCTAACTCTATAAAGAATTGATTTGGAATTTTCATGGGGATTGCATTGAATCTGTAGATGGCTTTTGGCAAAATGGCCATTTTTACTAAGTTAATTCTGCCAATCCAGGAGCATGGGAGATCTTTCCATCTTCTGAGATCTTCTGCAATTTCTTTCTTCAGAGACTTGAAGTTCTCTTCATACAGATCTTTCACTTGCTTGGTTAGATTCACTCCAAGATATTTTATATTATTTGTGACTGTTGTGAAGGGTGTCATTTTCCTAATTTCTTTCTCAGCCTGTTTATCCCTTGGGTAGAGGAAGGCTACTGATTTGTTTGAGTTGATTTTATATCCAGCCACTTCGCTGAAGTTTTTTTTTATCAGGTTTAGGAGTTCTCTGGTGTAAGTTGGGAAGGAGCACAGGGGGAAAAAAATTCCTGAATAGAACACCAATGGCTCAAGCTCTAAGATCAACAATTGACAAATGGGACTTCATAAAATTGCAAAGCTTCTGTAAGGCAAAGGACACTGTCAATAGGAGAAAAAGGTATCCCACAGATTGGGAAAAGATCTTTACCAACTCTACATCTGATTGAGGACTAATATCCAAAATATATAAAGAACTCAAGAAGTTTTACTCTAGAAAACTGAGTAATCCACTTAAAACTGGGGTACAGAGCTAAACTAAGAATTCTCAATTGAGGAATCTCAAATGGCTGAGAAACACCTAAATAAATGTTCAATATCCTTAGACATCAGGGGAATGGAAATCAACATAACAGACCCTGAGATTCCACCTTACAGCACTCAGAATGACTAAGACCTAAAATTCAGGAGACAACACATAGTGGCTAGGATGTGTAGAAAGAGGAACACTTCTCCATTGCTGGTGGGATTACAAATTAGTAAAACCACTCTGGAAATAAATCTGGCAGCTCCTCAGAAAATAGTTTTACCTGAAGACCTAGCAATATAACTACTAGGCATATACCCAAAAGATATCCCATTGTATTACAAGGACATGTGTTCCACTATGTTCATAGCAGCCTTACTTATAATATCTAGAAGGTGAAAACATCCCAGCTATCCCTCAAAGGAAAATGGATATAGAATATATGGTAGACTTACAAAAATGGAATACTACTCAGTTGTTAAAAAAGAAGAGTTCAAGAATTTTGCAAGCATGGATGGAACTAGAAAATATTCTGGGTGAGGTAAAGCAGTCACAAAAAATCATAAATGGTATGTACTCACTGATATGTGGATATTAGCTCAAAAGCTCAGAATACTTGCAATACAATTCACAGACCATATGAAGCTTAAAAAAAAGGAAGGCCAAAGTGTGGATGCTTGAATCCCACTTACAAGGAGGAACAAAATAATTACAAAAGACAGAGGAAGGATGAGTCTTAGGTAGGGGAGGGAAAGGGGGGTGCAATATCAGGCATGGGAAGAGATAGGAGAGAAGTTCAGAGGGCCAGGAGAATGAATAGAAATATTTAGTAGTGGGGAATGGGGAACAGGGGAACCACTAGAAAGTCCCAGACATCAGGGATGTGAGAGGCTCCGAGGACCCAATGGGGATGACATTAGCTGGTATACCCAACAATAAGGAGATAGAACCTGAAGAGATAACCTCTTGCAGGTAGACTTGGTCCCCATTTCAGGAATGGGGCCAACCAACTAACTCAAAATTTTTAACCCAGAATTATTACTGCTTAACGGAAATACAAGGACAAAGAGTGGAGCAGAGACTGAGTGAAAGGCCATCCAGATACTGCACTACCTTGGGTTCCATCCCATCCACAGACGACAAATCTAGACACTATTGCTAATGCTAAAATGTGCTTGCAGACAGGAGCTAGGTATAGCTGCCTTCTGAGAGGCTTTACCAGCACCAACTGATAAACACAATAAATCTAAAGCAAATACTACATAACTAAACTTAAGTACACATTAAGATGATCATATACTAGCTATGGTTGCTCACATATGTGATCCAAAGCATGGAACACAAGCAGAATGATTGCTATGAGTTTGAGGCCAGTCAGTTCTATGTAGTGAGTTCCAGACCAATCAGGGCTATCTTATAACCAATTAATCAATAGTTTTGTAAAGGATTGTTGAAAAGAACAACTTGATTCCATTCTACAGATTCCACATATCCTACACATAAAAATAAATAAGTATAATACAATACATAAATAAATTTAAAGGCAAAAAAATCACATGAACATCAATAAGTGCAGAAAAATCCTTTATATTTAGTATACATTTTAATATCATAAAATTACTATATTATCACAACATATGCAGATTTAATAAGATTCACATCAAAATCCCAATAACAAAACTCAAAAAAATGAAGCATTAAAAGAACTGAAGTAACACCAAAAATTGAAACACGAGATTTCATGAAATTATCTGATTAGTGAAAGAACCAATGCTGTTAGCTGACAGATTGTGAAGAAATCTTTGCCAACTATACACCAGAGAATGGATTCATATACAGAATGCTTATCAAACTGCAGAAAAAATATATATCATAACCAAAATCATCCAACCGATGAAAGGCTAATGTAGTACATGCACAGTTTTCTAAGAAAAAAAACCACAAAAGCTAATAGTTTTTAAAAAGTACTTAACATACTAATTATAACTCAACTGTGAATTAAAACTACTTTGAAATCCTCTCTTACCCTAGTGAGACTAGATAACATCAAGAAAATATGTGCCAACAGATACTGGTGAGGGTGTGGGGAAAGACAGGAATATAATCTGGCACACTCATAGAAATCAGTATATAGGCTCCTTCAAAATATAAAAGCAGAAATGTACACATACATGTATATTATGGATATGTATATATACACACAACACAGTTATGTACTCAAAGGTTATATATCCAGAATATATACTCAAAAGACTCTCAGTATAGCCCAAATATACATGTGTAAATATATACTGATGCACTACTCATAATATCAGGAAAAATGAAATCAGTCTAGATGTTCATGAATGGATGAAGAAATTATTGTACACACATGGAATTGTGTTCCACAATAAAGAAAAATGACATTAACACTTGTGGTAAAATGGATGAAATTGGTAGTATTATATTTAGCAAAATAAATTAGACTTAGCAAGACAAAAAAATGGGGAGTCTAGATAGAAGTGTGTGTGTGTGTGTGTGTTTAAGATGAAAGTAGAAAGAGAACCATGAACAAGAAGGAAGAGATCTTGAACAAGGGTGGGTGTGTTGAGAAGAGACATAATCATGAAAGCAGATTCAGTGAAAAGAAGGTACCAGCAAACTGTGTGCAGGGGAGACAGACAGTGACTGAGGAGGAAGACAAAAAGTAAAAATAAAGAATTATATATAGATGAAAAAGTAGATATAAAGGAAAAAAATGTGTATATGTGTCTGTGAAAATGCCATGAAGAATTCCATTACTTTACGTACTAACATAAAAAATTAACTTTAAAAAATCTGCCAAAACTATTAATTTGCCAAATTACTCAAGAGCAATTTTAAAGAAAAATACATAAAAAATGTGAAGTTATATAAAAGGGTGCAAGTTATACAAAATAAGCACTATTTTTTAAGAAAATCAATGATTTTTAGAAATGTATCCAACTTGCAAACACACCAACAATAGAGGAATGTTCCTCTTTCTCCACATTCTTGCCAGCATCTGCTATCATCTGAGTTTTTGATCTTAGCCATTTTGACTGGTGTGAAGTGGAATCTCAGGGTTGTTTCGATTTCCATTTCCTTGATGACTAAGGATGTTAAACATTTCTTTAGGTGCTTCACAGCCATTAGAGTTTCTTCAGTTTAGAATTCTTTGTTTAGCTCTGTACCCCATTTTTAATAGGGTTATTTGGTTGTCTGGAGTCTAATTTTTTGAGTTGTTTTTATATATCAGATATTAGCCCTCTATTGGATGTAGGATTGGCAAAGATCTTTTCCCAATCTTTTGGTAGCCATTTTATCCCATTGACAGTGTCCTTTGCCTTACAGAAGCTTTGCAATTTTATGAGGTCCCAATTGTCAATTCTTGATCTTAGAGCATAAGCCATTTTTTCAGTGTATCTGGTTTTATATGAAGGTCCATTATCCAACTGGGCTTGAGCTTCGTACAAGGAGATAAGAATGGATCTATTTGCATTCTTCTGCATGCTGACCAGCACCATTTGTTGAAAATGCTGTCCTTTTTCTCCTGGATGGTTTTAGCTCCTTTGTCAGGTTTAGTTTAGAATTTTTTCAAATTCAATGGCAGTTTCTCCCTCTCCTCTCATCTCAGTCCCTCTGATCTACCTACTCTCTGATGACCTCCATCCACTACTTTTTCTTTCTCTTCAGAACAGGGAAGGCCTCTCATGGGTAGCAACCAAACATGGCATATCAAGTTCCATAAGACAAGGCATCTCCCCTTATATTAAAGCTAGACGAGGTAATCCAGTATGAGGGAAAGGGTTCCAAAAGCTAGTCAGAGTCAGAGATAGCCTGTGCTCTCACTGTTAGGAGTCCCACAAGAAGAACAAGTTATGCAATTGTAGCATATATGTAGAAAGCCCATTTCAGTCCCATGTAGGCTCTCTGGTTGTCAATTTAGTCTCCGTAAGCACCTATGAAGTAAGGTTACTTGATTCTGTGGTTTTTCTTGCTTTGTCTTTGAACCCTCTTGTTAGGAGCCATGCTGCGTTTGCTGAAGTAGCTATACGCTCGCCATTAGAAGATGGCGCTGGCTTCCTGTTCCTGGTTCTTCTTGGCCTTGGTGTCTGCAGCTGTGCGCACACATAGGCGCGAATTTTCCTGCTGATAGTACTATCAGTGGATATGTAAATGAGACCCCAGTCTGTAAGCCAATGAGGACAGATCATGTCTCTTTGATAGTATATAAGTCAGTACACTCTGGGGCTTGGGGTCCTTCCTTTGTTCTCCATCTTGCATCCTTCTAACTAAAAGAGCTGTAACAATAAAAGACGCTGTCAGAAGAATCTTGAGTGTGACGTGCTCCTTATCGGCGAGGTAGCGTGTCGCACCCTCTGGCTTCTATAATACTTCATCCAAGTCTTCTGCAGGATTATAAGAGTTTGGCCTAATGTTTATCTGTGGGTCTCTGTATTATTTTCATCCTTTGCTGGATAAAGCTTCTCTGATGACAATTGGACTAGAAACCATTTTGTAAGTATATTAGAATACCATTAGGCATTGTTTCATTGTCTTTATTTTTGTTCATGTTTGGTTCTATCCTAGGTCTCTGGGCTATCCAGCTTATGGGTCCTAATCCTTCAGGCAGTTTCAGGGCTGGGCTCCCTCTCATTGCATGGGTCTCAGGCTGGATCAACCATTGGTTGATTACTCCCATAAAGTTTGTGTCACCTTTACCATAGATCATCTTGTTCTCTGCCATTTTCAATATTTCTATTTTAACATTCTAAGCATTATTTAAATGAATACCTCTATACCAAAGATAATTGGAGGAGAATTGGTAGATGCAGACATTGTATGTATTCATGTGATCTTTGGTTCTACTTCAAGCTATTAGAAGATGTTCGCATCAAAAAGAAGATATGTAGCTTTGTACTTTTTAATAGAAAGAGTGTTTGTGTAACAATACAAACACAAATTATTGTTTGTGAAATGAAACAATGATACTGGTTGCCTCTGAGAATGGATGTTAAAGAGTTAGTGTGGTAATGAAAGAAATATTGACTTACGCAAGATTCCATTTTTAACAGCTTGACATCTTTCCATATATTTCATTACTTGTTTCAAGGAATGCAATAAGTAAAAGAACAATGAACAATTTTGAGGAGGAATTAAATGATGGAAAACATACTACAGTTTAAGAATTTCAAGACTATTCTTTTGGGCTGTGAATATTAAACCTTTATCCATAGCTTTAAAGAGTACTTTTCAATATTTGATCTTCTATGGAAATACAATGTTTCAGAGCAAAGGATTTTTGACTTTGAAGTTCCTCACTCAGTGTACAAATCACAGCTTTGTTGAAGTTATATGATCTCTGGAAAAATTATTTAATTCCTACTCTCACTGCATCCTCTTTAGTTATCTACAATTTCATATATATATATATATATATATGTATATATATATATATACATATATATATATATATATATATGAAACAAGATGAATCAAATTGTGTAAAGTTCTTAGGAGCCTGTGAAATTTTTGTACAATTCACCATGGATATGAAAAGTTTTTGAGACATATCAAACCTTTGCTTTTCTATTCACCTTTTCCCATTTGTCTATATGGGTCTTCACAGTAAAGATAATTTAGCCTTGTAGCTGAGTTTTGACAGCTTAGAAAAGTCACATTCTCTAATCAAAATGGCTTTTTTTTTTTCCTGAAAATACAGCTAATAGAAAATGATTCAAAGTTGGTTAAAGTATCAACAGAAATTCCTCATTTTCATAAGAGTCAAAATTGTTTTATACTTTAAAACAATGATAAATTGCTTGTCAGCAATTTATCATTTAAACAGCAACTTAAATTATTTTACTATGATACAAAAATTTTTGTTAGAACTTTACATATGGTGTATTGTGCTATTTAGAAACTTACCCCACAACATATAGAGTCAAGTTTTAATAGTATGCTGTAAAAGGATAATAAAGCATTTAACGTATTTCATGTTCTTTTACTTCTTTATAAATGTGTGCTGTAACTTTCAGTCTTAACAGTAAATGAGATAATGATAGCAAATAAATTTCTCTATTTACACAAGGGTATAGGATTAACAGTTGTATGTGCAAAAAAGAATATCTATCTATCTATCTATCTATCTATCTATCTATCTATCTATCTGTCATCTACCTACCTACCTACCTACCTACCTACCTACCTACCTACCTATTCTTCCACTCCTCCCAATTCCTCAACCTTTGAAGTCCTCTTCCCTGAGTTACCCGTCAGAAAAGTGCAGGCCTCCAACAGACAACAACCAAACATAATAAACAAAACACAGGACAAGAAAAAATCCCTTATATCAAGTTTGAAACCCAATAGGAGAAAAAGTCACAAGAGCAATCCAAAGAGTTGGAGACACACCTGATCCTACAATTTGGAGTCCCACAAGAAAAGCAAACTATCAGCCCTAACATATATACAGGAGACATGGTAAGGCCCTGTGCTTTCCTCTTAAATGTCTGTGAGCTCATATGTATTCTACTTAATTGATTCAATAGGTGAAGTTCCCCTGGTGTTCTTCATCCCTTCTGGCTCCTATAATATTTCCTCCTTCTTTTCCACAGGATTTTTCATCTCCAGGAGGAGGAAACTAAAGGAGACCTCTTTAAATAATGTATGGCTGCTTCTCTAATGATGACTAGACAAGGCAAAGATTAAGAATATAGCAAAATATCATTAGAAGTCATTTCATTGCTTCATCAGTTTGTTTGTTTGCCAGTCAAATTTCATTTTCCTAGAACTCTAGTTCTCCAGGATATCCAGTTTCTGGTTGCTGACAATCTATATAGTGTAAGACATGGGCTACCTCTACTGCTGTGATCCTCAAGTTAAATCAAACATTATTTGGCCATTCTCATAAGTTTTGTGCCACCGTTGCTGGAGCATACCTTTCTGACAGGGTAGATTTATGTTTAGGACTTTGTGGTTGAGTTGGTGAGCAGGTTTCTCTTTCTTCTCCTAGCAAATAGAACTTAGGGAGAAAAGGCTTCATACAGGCACCAGCTCAATCTCTCTACATTCAGTGAGGTGTGTGAATGTTTTCCTTAGCAATGAAGCCCAAATGTCAGTTATTAGAGGGTGTCCCTCTTTCTTAGTATCAGCCTGTGTTATTTAGGGATCTTCAAAAGACTCCCTTGGCCAACAATCCAACCGAATGTAACTCAGTTCTACACTGGAAGCATTTCCTGGCTACATGAGTTTAGATTGCTAACTGAACCTTACGAATTCTAGGAAGTTTCCACTGCACTAGATTTCCACATGGTCTACTAAAATCTCACCATTCAAGCTGTCTTTCCTCATACATTTCCTCACTCCATCCCTTCCTTTCTACCTAATCCCTCTTGCTTCTGTTCTATTTACTTCCCAGGGAGGTCCATACACTCCTCCTAGACCCCCTCCCCTTTACCTAACCCCTGTGCATCTGTAAATTATATCATATAATAATTTACATGACAGCTAATATCTACTTATAAATGAGTCCATAACACATTGGTCTTTCTGTGTTTGTGTTACCTCACTCAGGATGAGTTTTTCTCATTACAACCTTTTGCCTGAAAATTTTATAATGTCATTTTTTAAAACATTAGCTGAGTAATACTTCATTATGTGTATGTGCCACATTTTATTTATTCATTCTTTGATTGAGGGGCAACTCTGTTGTTTGCAATTTTGGGCTATTATGAACAACACTTTGAACAAATTTTGGGGTACATTCATTGCCCACATAGGTGGGCAAGGGTCCTGGGATAGAGCTTTCTTTGGGTTTATCTCCGAAACTAGTATAGCAAAGTGTTAAGGTAGTTTGACCCCTAGTTTTCTGAGGAACAACTGCATTGTTTTCCGTAAGGGTTGTACAATTTTGAACTTCTCCTAGCAATGGAGGAGTGTTCCTCTCATTTTACATCCTCACCAGCATGAGCTATCTATCACTTGTGTCATTGATTTTAGCCATTCTAACATGTGAAAGATAAAATCTCAAAGTAGTTTTGATTTGCATTTCCCTGATGGCTGAGGACATTGAACATTTCTATAAGTATTTCTCAGCCATTTGAGATTCCTCTATTGAGAATTATGTCTAGATCTATACTTTATTTTTAATTAATTATTTTGATATTTAGTTTCTTGAATTCTTCATACATTTTGGATATTAGCCCTCTGATGTGTAGTTGGTTAAAAAAAAAAAAAAAAAAAAAAAAAAGTCCCATTCTCCAGGCTGCTGCTTCATCTTATGATGGTGTCTTTTGCCTTCCAAAGCATTTCAATTTCCTGAGGTCCCACTTAGTCATTGTTCATCTTAGTGCCTGCACTATCAGTTTTCTGTTCAGAAATTTGCTTTATTTAGCAATGCATTCAAGGCTAGTCCCCACTTTGTTTTCTGTCAGGCTCAGTGTGTCTGGCTTTATTTTGAGGACAGCAATTTAAAACAATAAAAATCTTAAATAATCGCATGTTTTCTTATTGTGTCATGTCCATGTATAGCTTTAGAGGAAACTATCGGAAGCCCTGAATACCATAAGCTAAGCTAAAACCGCAATTGATGCTGAGTGTTTAGTCTTTTCATAAGAATAACATGGAATGGATAGAAGTTTAAGAAAATATTTCATAAGGAACTCCAGCAAGTCTGAGCTTTAAAGATGTTTATTTATGTCCTACAGAATATCCACCAACAGCATTTAAAACCTGCCTACAGCTAATGCCTGAAATTTGCAAATATAGTGAAATAGATTTATCAGCTCTCATGTTAAAGTGGGATATTACCCTGGGTTATTTTGGTCAAACCAATCTAATAGCATCAAACTTTAAAAAAAAAAATAAAAATTTCTCTTTCTTGGGTTAAAAAAACAGTGGCTACAGGAGAAAAAGGCAAGCAGTAAATGGGCAAATCTGAGCATGGATACATGAGAAATGTCTAAGTGTCATTTCTTGCTCTGCGATGTACAAGGCCATGTGTATTATATAGTGAATGAGGTTCACCCTATCTGAAAAGAATTTAAAGTACAAGAGGCCCCTAACAGCAGTCTCAATGACCTTCAGAGTACATTCTGAGCTTCCACAGGGGGATAGAGAGAGTTGATACCTTGTTCTTAGATCAGTGACCCTTAGAGAGCAAAGGAAGAACTCTGTGTAGAACTCTGACCTACAACAACTGTAAGACAGCAAATTGGTGTCATTATAAACTAGTAGGTGTGTGGTTTTTATTACAGCAACAATAAAATACTAATACAATCACCTGGCATGAATTATCTCATTCATGGATAATCTAGTAATAAGGGAATGAGCAGGATATTTGGAGAGTACAGAAAAATGAGAACAAATAAAAAAACTATACAGTGAAGAATGAAACATTCTGACAAGCTATTAATTGCTCATCCTCATTCCCTCATGCTCATAATATTTTACAAATCTTCACAAGCTAAAATATTACAGAGAAACTTCAGAAAAGCTCAAATTTCTGAGCATTAGGTACAGAGATTTATTTACACATAAAATGTCAAGCCTTGTTTAGTGCTTCTGGTATGAATTCAGTGTGTTTCCAAATCACATTTCACAAAGTAATCCTATTTACTCAGAATTGCCTGGTATCCATATGTGTGATTCAGTGTATATGTCTGTCATCTCTATGTATCTGTGTGTTTGGTTTTGTGCTGACAAAGTTCCCATGCTCATGGAGTTTCTATCTTAGAAAAATGCTAAGCGCATGCACACACACACACAAACACACAAATATGACAGAGAGAAGCAGAGACAAAGAGAGAGAGTCAGGGAGAGAAAGAGATGGAAAGAGACAGAAAGACAGACAGACAGACAGAGACAGAGGGAGAGAGAATAGAAGAGAAAGAGAGAGAAGGGAAAGAGAGAACAAGAGATAGACAGAGAGAAAGAGAGCGAGAGAGACAGACAGACAGAGACAGAGGGAGAGAGAATAGAAGAGAAAGAGAGAGAAGGAAAAGAGAGAACAAGAGATAGACAGAGAGAGAAAGAGAGCAAGAGAGACAGAGAGAGAGAGAGAAGGTTTGGGAAACAGAGAGATGGAAGGAAGGGGAGAGAAGGAGAGGGAGAGAGACAGGGATCTTTAGAGAGAGAAAGAAACATAGGAGAAGTATATGTTTCTACAGGTGAAACAAGCTTAAACTCTGTTAGAATTCATAATCATAGTAGGGTGGAGACTTGCAGATGATTCAAAAACATCAGCAAGAAAGCTAGTATGGGAAGATACTGTTCATGCTGACTCTTCTGGTTGTAGCTCCTCCAGGCTCACTGCCTGCTGTGAATCCACAGGTGCAATCTTGCCTTTTAGTGAAAGCTCTTTTAATAGTATAGAGCTTTCATCTAAAATCCCTCTCCACTAAAGTTGTGAAGATTCTTAACTTGTTTTCCAGGTCAGAGTGTTCCTGGAACTAACTTTAAGGTGGGTTTTCACATGTATGCTTCTTGAGTATGTATCTACTTAATGTTTACTTTTGCTTGTGTTTACATTGTGAGATCAGAGTCATGGCAGTCACTGTAAATGCATGTCAAGATTCACGTGCAAAAGTTGTATGGAAACATGAACTCCTTGGCTCTAAATTGTTTGACCCAATGATTTGAAGCACAAACAATGTGTTTGCAGCATTCCAAGTGTGATTATATACCTGTTTAAAAACACATTAGAAAATTTATTCACTGTATTTGTCAGGCTCTGACAGAGCCTCTCAGGAGACGGCTATATCAGGCTCCTGTCAGTAGGCATTACTTGGCATCCAGAATAGTGTCTGGGTTTGGTGACCGCATGTGAGATAGATCCCAAGCTATGTCCATCTCTGGATGGCCTTTTCTTCAGTCTCTGCTCCACTCTTTGTCTCCATTTTTCCTTCCATGAGTATTTTGTTTCTACTTCTCAGAAGGACTGCATCCACACTTTGGTCTTTCTTCTTCTGGAGTTTCATGTGGTCTCTGAATTTTATCTTGGGTATTCCAAGCTTTTGGGCTAATATTTACTTATCAATGAGTGAATATCATTTGTGTTCTTTTGTGATTGGGTTACTTCGCTCAGGATGATATTTTGTAGTTCCATCCATTTGCCTAAGAATTTCATGAAGTCATTGTTTTTAATAGCTGAATAGTACTCCATTGTGTAAATGTACAACATTCTCTGTATCCATTCCTTTGTTGAAGGACATCTGGGTTCTTTTCAGCTTCTGGCTATTATAAATAAGGCTATTATTAACATGGTGCAGCATGTGTCCTTGTTATATTTTGGGACATTTGTTTTGGTATATGCCTAGGAGCTGAAGGAGTTTGCAACCCCATAAGAAGAACAATAATATCTACCAACCAGACCCTTCAGAGCTCCCAGGGGCTAAACCACCAACCAAAGAGTACACATAAAGAAACTCATGGGTCCAGCTACATATGTAGCAGAGGATGGCCTTGACAGACCTCAATAGGAGGAGAGGACCTTGGTCCTGTGAAGGCTGGATGCCCCAGTGTAGGGGAATGCCAGGGCAGAATGGCAGAAATATGTGTGTGGGTGGGGGAACACCCTCACAGAAGCATGGGGAGAGGAGATGGGATATTCTGAGTTTTCTCCATATTTTGTATAGGGAAAAGAAATGAATTTTAAAATGTGTAAAAGCCAAAACTTTTTTTCCATACATTAGGTATGACTGTTGAAGTAAGTATGAAATTTAATAGATTTAATTGTATTCATTCATAAAATATTGTTTAATGCTCTTATTATAAATTCAAAGGCTCACTGAACATCAATGGGTAAAAGGAAACCAAACTAAAAGGCATAAATTTTGCTTTTTCTAACCTATCTGGAGGTGGAAAATTAGGAAGTAATAAGCAGATAATAAAATATAGTAATTTTTGCTAGGACAACACAATATTCTTGATCTGAACTACAATAAATTTCTCCCAAGTTTAATTTCTAGTTTTCCCTGTAACTGAGTTTCTTTGAGGAGGAAAACATCACTTCACATAATTTACTCTTGTATTTCAGGAAGATGTTTACATTTTTAATACTGAAACCCTAGTTTTTACAGTTATTTTCTATGTAGCCTCATTACAGATTTCAGTTTCATTGTCTGCATAACTAGTTGGTAAGTAAATTTTATGGAGTCTCTGTATTCAATTTATATATGGTCACAGCTCCACTTATGTGAAATGCCATTTTATTTAGGTACTTTGATCCTTTCTTCATTTCTGACAGCACAACAGGAGTCAATTCTATTGTAGAAGGTCAGTTATCCTTAAATGTGTCTTTCTCTTCTTGTAACTTCACATTCTTGCTTGATCAATTTTTAAATATTTAAGATCTTAGATATTTTCCTGAATTTAGACAAAAGATAATAAGCCTGCTAATATTATATTTGATTAAATTTGTAAGTCATTTGGTTTTGTTTTGCTGTGTTAAAGAGCAGCATTGTCAATGTCCCCATTGTCCATTTATTATTGTAGACATTTATGCTTATACAAGTGTCATAGCATTTTATACCTAGATATTTTAGAGCTTTGCTGGCTGTTGTTGAGATTGTTCTTTTTTTTTTTGAAGAATCATCATCTAAATAATTAAGCAATAATTATTTTATACATCTTCTCTCTGCCAAGTATAGTCTGCTGTTGCTATTTGGGTAGATTTACAAAGAGTTACTGTCTGTAACTTTAATTGTTCTGGTCTTGTTATTTAAAATAATAAAGACTGTCAGTATTCATAGCTTTAATTATTTATGCTTAGTATTCTTCCTTGTTCTTGAGTCAGTTCAAATAATTTAGAATTGAAACCCATCTCTGGTCACTTAACGTATAGATAAATGCTTTAAAAAAAAAAAAAAAGAGTTTTGAAGGGAATAGAGTCCTTACTTATGCATCCCTTGTCACTCGTGAAAGAAATTCTGAAAGCATACAACTGGGCATAAAGAATTCTAAATATGGTTTGCTGTGATGTATTGTTTAGGAGTGGGAAGCCTTTCCTTATTTCAGATAGAATATGTTCCTTAATGTGATGAAAATGATCCTCAATTTAAGGCACAGTTTTTTAGCCTTTAAAAGTGTCTCTTTAAAACTGAAAACAAGAGATACAAATTCTAGTACTTCACACAAGGAAAAAGTCTAAACTCCACAGACATATGTGACATGCCACCTGGCATAATGACAAGTTTGGATACATGTTTTCAGAATTGGGTCAAGTTCATGTTACAGGCATTTTTAGCTTATTGCAGAATATTAAAAGTACAGTTCTCACATCTAATAAAAACTATGAGAGGATGCCCAGGGAAGGTGATGACGCACACTAGCCTATATGAAATGACGTGGAAGAAACAGTGAATGTGCTTTTATATTTCACAAATAATATATATCGGGAGACATAAATTGTGGTTGTCTTTACATTTAAGCTGAAGGAAAGGCTTTGCTGACTTAGGTAAATATCTATGTTTCAAAACCACTCTAGTACATTTATCCCCAATCCACAGTCCAAAATACAGAATAATTAATAGACTATCCTTTTCTTCCTTCCCCTGTGGTCAGAAATGACCTCTTCTCCCATTTCCTTTTATCTCTTCCTTTTGATAAAAAATTATCCAATGGGTACTGGTACAACTATAACCAATATGAAAACAAACAAACAAACACCTTTGTATGAAAATCTAGAATGTATAGAACAGTTTTACAAATAATACTTGTTCTAGAAAAAGAACTTGTAGGACTAGCAGGTCATGATTATTCACTTGACTTTAAATTATAACTTTTGTAAATGGATGTATATAGTCTGACTTAAGTTTAAAAATTAGTAAGTACATGTGTCATAGCTTACTTTATGGTTTCTGATATGATTAAAATACCCTGATTCCCCCTCACTTACTCCTGCAAAATATCAAAAAGTTCCAAGAGCTATATATAAACCACTAAATGAAAGAATTGTATATGTAGGTTGCTCTTTTATTCATGCCTTTTTCTAAGACAAATTTCAGAGGGTCTATGTCCTTGTTTGGGGGAAAATAAGCAGTTTTATGTGAAAATAAGAAGTTCTTGTATATTTTCTATAATATTAATCAGCTGCTTCCAGTACTTGCAGAATTAGAATACATAGTTCATCCTCCCAGTGTGTTCATGCTATCTAGGATAGAAAGATCACCTATGTCTCCCTAAGCTCTTATCTAGTCTTCACTGTCTAAGTGTTTGTTAGTCAACACTGCCAAGAGAAAGTGAGACTCACTTGTTACTTGCACACTCTGCCTAGCCGAGTCTAATGGCATTGCTGTGTGTGTTGTCACTAGTAAATGAACACTTAACTAGAAAGCTGTCTTTCCCCAAGATGGGGTAGGGGATGACTGACTCTATGAAAAGAAGCACATTTAAATAAAGTTGGTTTGTCTCTTGAATTCTATCACAGGTAAGATATATTTTTCAAGCACTTTAAGTTCATTAAATGAATGCAGTTTATTTATATATTTTTTCTTCAATTTTTATTGAATAGTTACCTCAAGGTTCTTAACACTATAGCATTATATTGAGTCAAACTGATACACTCTGAAGTACTTTTTAAAATAAAAAACAAGGATATAGCAAGTCTTTTCTTCTATCCCCCCCCTTTTTTATTGGTTATTTTCTTTATTTAAATTCCCCCCTGAAACACTCTATCCCATTTCCTTTCTCCCTATTTCTCTGAGGGTTCTCCAATACCCACCCACCCACCATTTCCTCCCTGCCATGGAATTCCCCTCCACTGGTGCATCAAGCCTTCAGGGGACCAAAGGCCTCTACTCCCATTGATACCTGACAAATCCATAAACTCCTTAGAGAAAGGACATAAAACATGGTCAATCCCAGGCCATTGCAGTCATGCCTGTATGATCACTTTCACACCTCTACCTTGAGTTGTTGCCTTGGCTTCCCTTCATTATGGACTGTAATTGGAACATGTGAGCTAAATAGATCCTTTCTTCCTTAAAGTGCTTTTGGGTATAAGGTTGGTCACAGCAATAGAAAATAAACTAAGCTACTTCATAACTTTGTGGGTTTTTTTTATTTTAGTTATTTATCTTTGAGAACTCCTGAAGTCCAATTTACACTATCCATATATTCTTGGATGTAGTGCCATCCACTGGAATGTGGTTGAGCCACTAGGGGCCATGCACGTAAAATCAACTGAGTCTCCCTGTCAGTGCCAACTATCAATTGTTAATTATTCCTCAGCTACTTTCCTCCTCTAGGATGGGATTTTGTCTTGTTTATTCTTGAATAGACATGTTACACCCAGAGTAAGGGATGTGAGACATTGAGGGCAAGATAAAGGAAGGAGTATAGGGATAGAGAACTAAAACTATAGGCCTTTGAAAATGTCATATGGAATCTATTATAGAAGCTTCTTTAAATATATAAACATATGTATGTATATGTACAACAAATGCATCTATACATATACCATATGTATAAATACTTTAAATGGTGTTACCCTATAATTGGGGAAGTGACCATTGTAGATAGTCAACATATCAAATAAAATTTCCAGTACTAAGAATGTATTATTTATTCTGCAGTTGTTGATCAGTGATGTTCCATTGACTCACAAACTGAAGAAATGATTGTTCCCGCTTTCAGTTACTCTCTAGAACTGTATGGAAAGATCCTACTGCTGAAATCATGTTCAATCATAGTGCTTCAATCATAGACCATGAAAAATTCAAGCTGGTATCAACTTGGAAGCTCAATCCCTACTGACTAAGGTGCTATGTATGTTACTGGAGGGGAGATGTAACCATTAATCTTGCACAACAGTAAATTCTATGAGCTACAATAACAACTTGCCTGGGAAGAAATGCCTCACTGGTAAAAAATTGCAACAGTGTTATAGGGGTAACCAATCACTTTTTAATTGTAGTGAAGGGCCCTTCCACAGGGAGAACACATGCCTCATACACTTATCAGTGCCAAGAACTTGGAGTGAGCTAAGTCAGAGGCCTTACAATATTCTACAAACTGAGCATAGCATTAAATGGACTTTCCATTTCTTATCTTTATACCATATTTTAATGCATCTTAATCTCCATCAGAGAAACTTCTTTTTAATTTTTGAGTACATGGTGATTAATACAACATAAGAGAACTATTCAACATAAAAAAGAACAAAAGACTATGGAGAATTCAGTCCTAAGTGGGGCATCTATGTATCCCTTCTTCTCAAGGCTCAGGGATCATTGGTATAAAGAGGTCAGTAAGGATTGCAGTAGACAGAGCTGATAGATGACTGCATTTGAATTTTTTGTTTTGTTTTGTGTTGTGTTGTTGGACACAACTGTACCTACGAAATCTGGCTTGGAGTTTTGTTTTGATTGCAGGCACAACTGTTTGTTTTCAAATGGTATAGTATATTGTGGAGAGTAGATTCCTCTTGATATCAAGTTGTTCCTTCTAAATTGTATTTCCCTACACAGAGCTGGCTACAGGAAAGAGATAATGTGAGCTTTGAATTCAGTTTGATCTGAATGTTTTCTATGTTCTTTTGCTGATTTAGAAACCATGTAACAACCAATTAAAGAAGTGTGCAAAACATGGCCCAAAGACAAATTGCCCATCTCAGGTGGCACACAGCTTGCTTAAACCTTATTATTGGAAAAAGAAAAACCCAAGAGAAAAAGAGACCAAGGGGTAAACTACTCAGTAATCTTGTCATGCACCCTCTGCCACACACTCATTAGAACGCCAGATATTTTAAAGCTGAGCACGTAGATTGCTACTTGCTGAGAGATATTGGTTGGTGAATGAGAATCGCCGCAGCCTCTTACAGAACTGGTTTAAACAATGAAAGGCTTGAGTGGACTAAAAACTATTGCAGAGAAAGCAGAAGTTGGTAGATTGGGCTGCATTCTTTAGATCATTTGTATCCTTTTTAGTTTATGGTCTGAAAGCATTGGAAATCATTTCTGTTCATATTTGTTGAAACTGCTGAACTCTCCAGAGAAGACATTATGACCTCTGTAATTAGAAATGGCTGTGCAATGCCTTCTGCAATATTTAGGGCAAATTTGTGTTTAGCATGTTAATTATAAAATATTTTGTGATTTTTTTCATTTTCCAAATCCCTATTGTAATGAAGTAATATCACATTATGGACAATTTGCTAATATTTTATCTTTTGTTTCCTATAACTCTGAACTGCTTATAGTTAGGAAATGAAACAGATTTCTATTATCCAAAAGGTTTTCCAGCTTGCAACTAATAACATGTTTGTCTGTTTGTTTGTTTAATCTAACTAATATATTTTGTTTCACCTTTTTAGATAAGTGAACATTGAAGTTACATTATTTATGTAAATATATGCATAGAAATATTATTTTTACATACATGAAATATATAGATAAAATCTAAACATTACAAGCTTTATATTGCTAATCTCTAACCTAACACAATTATCAATTGTATGTTATTGTGTATGAACTGGGAATGTTATTCATATATTTAATATCCTGTGTGGCAGAGAAATCTCAGTGGTTATCTACACTTGAACTTTGCCAAAAGCATGAGAAGTGACTCAATGGTTACCTGTAGAAATAAGCAATGCATCTTCTTTGATATGTTTTAATTCTGACTTTCAGCTGAAGACAAGAGCATGATAATTATTTAAGCAATTTTAAAATAAGTATCAATAAAAATCAATTTGTCTACAATGACATTTGTATTCTTTTTAAAGATGAGAATATGAATATGAAAGCATTAATAGCCCCTTTTTAGTAAGGTATATCAGAGGGGATTAATGTTATGCCCGCAGTTATTGATGAGATTTAGTTTAGGACCTACAATACAAGTTCTAGTACCTTGGCTGACACTTTACCATAGGACTACAAACATGTAATTTATCCAATATTGCTTTAGGTTTCTTACTGAATATGAAATGGAATAGGTAGAACTGTTCTGATTCCATAAATATTAATCCTTGTTCTGTGCTTAACAATCTTCTGCATAAATAGTGAAAAAAAAAGTGGTCGACCACATTTTCATCTAAGTAACCAGCATAAGGACTGCACAAATGCTAACATAGGAGAAATAACTTTTTAATGTTTGAAATTATCTAGACATTTGTGGAAGAAGTGTGAACTGAACAGGAAACGGCAGGAAGTTTTATATGGATGAATTGAGCAGTCAATTTTTACTATTTTAGTTGGCACTGTGAACCTGAAAGGGTGGAGCCTCAAAATGAGGTGGACTAATGTCTCATTCAATAGCCAACCTCATTCAGAGCATCAAACAATTTATATTCTGAGGGCATTCTGAGGGTTAGCCAAAGTCATTCTGAGAAAAGTTCACTTGAGTTCAAGCTGTATGCAGTCACAAGGATGAGGTCATATGAGTTTAGGCTGTATACAGTCAAAAGGACAACATGTGTCTTAAAACATCACTCTGAATAATAATGGATAATCTGATGAGTAGGCTAAAGTAAACCCACTCTGATTTATTACACTTGAGAGAAGCCCAAAAGTATAATTTAAGACCAAACCCTGTTATGCAGGAACAGATAGTACAAGACTTTTGTCTTGTTTATTTGCACTTTTCTCAAAAGCTTTGAGAAGTCTCCTCACACAACTTCATTCATGAACTATGTTCAGACAGCCAATACTTGGAGATGCCAAAATGGCCATAAAAACATACCCTAAAATATCAGAAGCACACTCTGAATTCCAAATTTGATAGGGCTGAGATTCAATAGATCATAATGGTCCATATATCTAGTGAAAGTAAAATGAATGGGAAACATGTAAATAGTGTTTCTAAGAGAGTTTCAATGAAGAACGCTAGATAAAATCCTGAAAACAAAATATCAGAATTTCTAGCAAAATGTAATTTAATTTCTTCAGATTTATTGGTGGTGTGTGTGTGTGTGTGTGTGTGTGTGTGTGTGTGTGTGTGTAAGAGAAAGAGAGAAGGGGGGAGTTAAGGAGGCATCTCAGAAAATCAGAAGAGGGTGTCTGAGTTTCTTTTGAATACAAGTGGTTATATAAAACTTCACATGTGTTCTAGCAATAAAATTTGGGTCTTCCAGAAGATCATTAAGCACTGTTAAATGTATATTAAAAAGAAAAAATTGTTTACATTGGAATAAATGTAACTGATAGCTATTGCTCCTAATAGTTAATACCCATGCTCACATGAGTCCTGGGTAAGGTTAAAGAGAGTCTTAAATCTAGTTTTCTTAAAGGAACTAAATGTAAATCTAGAAATATATTTGAAGAAATATATCAATAAAATATGAAAGTAAAATAACATTAATATTTTATGTCTGAGTTACACAAAAGGGAATCTTTGAGTTAAGATTGTAAATGGTTAAGATGTGTCTCCTATAGTACATGGGTTATATACCAGCCCTCATTGTAAAAATCACATAGTTCTAAAAATTCCCAAGCCTGTACATGATTAGCCACTAAAATGAACTCAGTACAAACCATTACATAAAAATATGGAAATGCAAATGTAACTTCTATTTTCCAGTTGTAATTGTCATCGTGGACACTTACTGCTGATTAAACTTAACTTTTCTAGGTCTTTCTAAACTATGGTAGACTGGTTCAACTCAGCTGTTCTAGCCAAACTCCTCTCCAAGCTAATTGACTCAATCTGGCTTTTCTCAGCTTTTGACTGAATTGTTCTGTTTAGCCACAAACTAACTCTGGCAATCTGTTCTAATCTTCTGGCTCTTTCTCACTCTCTGGCTCATTCTGTCTTCACCTGAAACCTCTCTATAACACTGTTCCAGTAAAACTGCCTCCTCCTCTCTCCTTCCACTGTTCTCTTAAGTAGCCTCACTTTTCTGCCCATTCTCAGGAGAGGTAGGTATATTCTATCTCTGATTCATTCTGCCAAATCTTTCTCTGACTCATCACTTTGTCCCTCAATTAGACATCACTATCAAACATGGCTGCTTTCTTCTATAAAATAACCTTACTTTCATTGTTTGATATTAAAGATATGTACTAAGGGAATGTCAGGATTCCAAGAAGATCAAATTGTAATCCTGGAGGTGTGTAAATACCAGCCAAGTCATATAGACTTAGAAGGTCTTTGGATGTGATTCCTTCCCAGAGCAACCATGTTGCCAGATTAAAATTCCTCTACACAGAAATACTACTTTTAAAGACATTTTTTTCTTACAAAGAGAAAAATCTTTATCTTTGAGAACATTCTCAATATTTAGAACACTATGTTAATGATGCATGATGAATTATCTCTGCAAAACAAAGAATATAGAATAAAAAAGTTAGAACGTAATACTGAAGTATGGTATGAAAATACAGGAGATTATGTAAATGCTCAAATTGTAAATTATAAAACCCGACAAAAGCTAGAAGAAGAAAAATAGTCACAGAATACAAATGAAATTAAATGAAGACTAGAAAACACCATACAGCAATACAGTAAGAGGTATGAAAGATATACATTAAGAAATATATGAAATCACACACATTCATACAAAGATTTTTAAAATGGTATGAAAGAAAAGTAAAGTTAGACTGGAGGTTCCAAATTGGGCTCAGTTTCAATACAGCAGAACTTATAATTAAAAATATAACTGAGCTGTAAAGTAAATGTCAAAGTCTCTATCATGTATCAGAAAAGAAAAAAAAAAAGAAAATGACAATTGGCTTTGAGAAGCTCTAATAAATTTATTGAAATTTACAAACAAAAATTTGAATATCGTGACAGCACAACAAAGATCAAGTCACATGTAACAATTATAAATATTTTAATATTAACACCGTTTTAGATTGCCCTGCTACACTATTCTACTCTAGAAGACATCAGTATAGACATGCTCTTATGAAAATGAAGGGTGAATTGGGGCATTTATATCCAAATAAGATCCTTTAATTGGAAAACCTAGAGAAAGAGTGTCCCCAACTTCATAATAATCTCTTAAGGCATCTAATAAACAATATAGAAGAGTTGGTATTTGAAACTTCAGACAAACCTTCATTAACACAAAAGATGTGTTGGATAAAATAAAGTTGTTTCAAAAAATGTAGACCAGAATATCAAAATACATTGCAGATACAATAAAGAAAGAGGCAAAAACCTAGAAGGTGCATTGTTGGCTTTTAGTATTCATGTGACAAGACATCTGAGAGGAGAAACTTAAGGGAGAAAGGTTTCTTTTGGTTCAGGGTTCAAGCGTGTGCTCCACTGTCAGGGAAGACATGGAAGCTAGGACAGCAGTCTGTAGTGTGAGCTACTGTGTTTTGGGCTCTTCAGCTGACTAGAGTAATTACAAAGCAGAGAGATGCAGAGGGAATTTGAGAACAGCAGTTTCTTTAACATGTTTGCCTCTGTGACCCAAATGAACAAACAATACCTCCTGACCCTTTTCTTCCAGAACAGTGCCATCATCTGATGGTCAGGTATTCAAAGAGGTTAAGGGGCTTTTTGTGGTGGTGGTGGTGGTGGTGGGGAATGGATAGATGTTGAATTTAGCTATAACAGAAATAGAAGGGGGAGAAGACAGAAAAAATTATAGATCAAGTATTTTACCTAGAAGTCAAATACTGAAACATGAATGTAGCAATGATTAAGTAGAACTAAAATTAGATTTAGTTACACAAAATTCACACTAAAGCTACTATACTACAGTCATAAGCTGTAAACACACAAGGGAAAAGTAAGAAGATAAAACTATATGATTTGTCTAAAAATTGAAAAAAATTAACAGCTTATTTTATAAGCAATATATTATCAAGAATGTGCAAATATGTACACACTTAAAGGTAAGTATCTAGCACAGGAATCATAGTTTTGTGAAAATATTAATAACAAACCTCTGATCTAACACATAGAAAGAGAGAGGCTTGAATATGAACTTTATTCCCAGGGGGTAGCTTACAGAGTTGTGAACACTGCCTATTCTAAAACATGGAGGGCAAGGAGATAAGCCAGAAACAGGAAGACCTTGTGTCAGTTAAAGTCTGGAGTTAGGCTAGGACAGAGTTCACTCACACTAATGAACTGTTTCATTTTAGTCTACCAATTTAAACATGAAACTCTTCTAAAATTATATCCGATGAAATATATTTAATATGACATTTATGAATACCATAACCTATTCAAGTTAATATTTCATAAAGATAAACACATGTCTGCATTTACTGCCACATATAGGTAATTCACATGGCCTCCACAAATAAAAACACATAGATACATAGATAAACATGCAGTTGTATTCTTTTATACCTATGTGTCTATCAAGATAACAAAATGCTTTTCTGTGTTATCAATTTTTAGTACAGTTATTTTCTGTATATTACTTCATTGCTTGAAATAAGTACTTCAGAATATATTGAAAGAGAATATTTCTCTTTCCTTATTTTGAATTATATATTTTAGTTCTTAATCTCATGTCAAAGTGTTCTTTTGTGTGTGAATGTGTATAGGCATCCAGGTGACTCTGAGTCCCAAAAGAGAGAGTCAGATGCACTAGAGCTAGAGATATGGAAGATTCTGAGCTACAGGACCAGAGTGTTAGGCATCAAACCAGTGTCCTCTACAAGAACAGTAAGTGCTCTTAACCACTCAGCCATATCTTCAGTCCTTTCTTAAAACTTCAATATTGAATTTTATGATGCCAGTCACATTGTAAATGTACTTTCTCTTCTTTGTTTCCTTTAGTACTCATATCACTGTACTACCAGCTTTTACATGAGTTCATGGTCACCTACTAAAAAGCCTCCTGGGTGGACTATCAGTGAAAGGATGAGGACAGCAATCTACCCAGAAAACCTTTGATCCAAAATGTGTCCTGCCTAAAAGGTGTGTAGAGATAAAGACAGAGCAGATACAGAGGGAGTGGCCAACAAATGGCTGGCCTAACCTAAGATCTATCACATGAGAAAAAAAAAAATCCCTGGTTAATGATACTCTGTTATGCTTGCAGACAGGAACTTAGCATAACTGT
The DNA here is from genome assembly GCF_011762505.2 of Arvicanthis niloticus. Lineage (NCBI taxonomy): Eukaryota > Metazoa > Chordata > Mammalia > Rodentia > Muridae > Arvicanthis > Arvicanthis niloticus. The sequence continues at coordinate 35,625,724 of NC_047660.1, forward strand.
CCTCTGAGAGGCTCCACCCAGTAGCCAATGGAAAGAGATGTAGAGACCCACGGTCAAATATTGGATAGAGCTCAGAAGTCTTGTGGAAGATGAGCTGGGGGAAGGATTTAAGGACCTGAAGAAAAATGGAGACTCCAGAAAAAGACCAATAGAGTAAACTAACCTGGAACATTGGAGGCTCCCACATACTGAACCACCAACTAAAGAGCAAGCATGGGCTGGACTTAGGTTCCCCTTCCCACATGTAGCAGATGTGTAGTTTGGTGTTCATGCCAGTCTCCCAACAACTGTAGTGGGGTCTGCACCTGAATCTGTTGTCTGCCTTTGGATTTGGTTCCCCTAACTGGATTGTCTTGTCATCGATTGTCAGTGGGAGAGGATGTACCTAATTTTGCAGTTACTTGTTTTGCTAGGATACAAGTGGATGCAGACATATGTAAAATGAATGAATAAATATTTTTTTTTTAAAAAAAAGCCTCCTGTGTGATAACTATCCTAGGTGACTAAGTTCTTTCAGTGGCATTGAAGGATATATAAACTTTCAAGTTTTTAGATTTAAGAACACACAGATGCTGCTGATGCTTTGCAGTTTCCTTAGACTTGATGCCAGAAATGATACTTAGGATGGGTCATCTGAACAAGGAGTTACATATGTGAATACAGAAATAAGAAAAATAATGAGCTTGGGTTTCAGAACCCTAGGAACTGAACTGTCATGTGTTCAGGACTTAGCTTTATTTTTACGTAAAATGTGAATAAGGTTCTCTGCAATAAAAGCTTTGTCTGCAGGCTGTTTAGTGTAGCAGTATAGTCTTTGAAAATACAGTATATTTTGTTTCAGTAAAACTCATTTTACTAATAAGGCTGTGAGGCACAAACATGTAAGATTTCTTCCTGTTGTTTGAAATTTTTAAGACTATTAATTTTCAGTTCACTTCTTAAAAAGATTGTGTCAATCTGTATTGACATTCTCTGTGTAGGCTAATACTGGTATCATGAAAGCTTAATTTCTTGTGACCTAAGACAGATCAAAGATAATTTCTCCTTTATGTTCAATAAGAATTTTCACATATTCTTGAATCACACCATTGCTGAGGCAATGCCTCCCCCCTTGAATCTTAAAATTATTTAAAGATAGGAAATAGAACTAAAGTTGAAAGGGCTGGGAAAGAAAACTGCACATGGTTTTCCTCTGGGGCTTAAAGAAAGAAAATAATCATCTTAATTACATGGTACTTTTCATCTTTAACCTGACTTTCAATAATTAAACCTCTAATTACATTAATTAAAAAGAATACGTTCGTATTAATGATATTATGGAGGACTATTCAGGGAATTTTCTTTTGAGTTTTGCTCTGACTTCAAATTTGACTTGCTCTCCTCTCTGTTCAAATTGCCCTCTCATGCAATGCTCTGATTACACTGAATTCACTGCACTTCAGATGAAGGCAAGCTGAAAGCCCATTTGAAGCTTTTATCTTCAGACCCTCAATACACTCTGTCACCCTTTTGTTGCTTTGACATCCAGTCAATTGGACAATCACTTCTTTGTAAATGCCCTGCTGATAACACAGAATTTAACCCTGTTTTATTTTGTTTACGTGAATATTTTTCCACAAGATTGTTTTGAGCCACTCCCTGACCAATTTAACAGTGGCTGAGGTAAAGAGACATGTGGAGCGGGCTTTGATGACAGCACCTTTTTCCTTGCCAGCTTGGGGAACTCCAGACCCACTTTCCCTTGGCCTGTGTTGCTCTCTGAGGAGGAGCACAGCAGGTTCCCTGCCATTTGCTCAGGCCCAAACTGTCATGACAGAGGCAATTAATGTGGTAATGAGAGTTTGGCATCCAAGACATTATTTCCTGCAGGGCTTGTCAAATATTTCAGAGAACATTAGGAGCAGACACAAATCTGCTTTCTCCCTTCCCATCCCCAAACACTTGGACCTTTAAAATTTTGTACACTAGCTGCGTAGAAGGGGATCAGACTGACAAAATAGAGAAAGGAAGGAAGACTTGAAATTCCTCATCTTGAAGGCCAGTTGACAGCAGTCATGGTAACACTGAGATGAGGCAAAAACACCAACCAACCCAAGACAACAGAAACAAGTTCAACATGTGTTAATGTGCTATGCATCGGCACTTACATTTCTTTGCAGAATTAACAGCAGGCTTCTCACCAGGGACTGGCATCCATTCTGAGTTTCAGAAGGTCTCACCTCTTCCACCGCACTGGGAAATTGTATTCACCTGTAGGAAATAATGCAGAGGCTTGCAGATCAATCTGGGGTTTCAAATTTGTAGCAAGATACAAATGTGTGAGGAGAGAGGGAGCACATAACTGAACTGGATATGGTCTTGAAGTGTTTAATTTAAATTATGGGGTGAGAAAAGCTATGAAAAGTTCTCTCACCTGATAGTTCCTGAAGCAAAACTGCAAAATAAGCACTGTCCTTTAATGCAGTCACATTGCACTTTTAAACAGTGGTGCTGGGAAGCAAATGCTGAAGACAACATGTCAGATCTATGATCCCAAGGGTCTATGACTTAACGGTTTAAGACTATTCATGAATAGGTAATTATTTGAAAGTGTTATTGCCATATATAAGAAGCCTCTGGATGATGGAATAACTGGATGTACACTCCAGGCACACTTCGTGGGTGGTGCAAGTTTCATTTTACAATGCTCTTTGTATGGGAGTTTTGCCTGCATGTATATCTGTGTATCCTGTGTACACAGTGCCTGAGGAGGCCAGAAGTTATCAGATCTCTGGAACTGGAGTTACAGGTAGTTCTTAGCTGTCATGTGAGTGTTTGGAATCAAATCAGGGGCTTTTAGAAGAGCAGCCAGTGTACCTGCTGAGCCGTGTCACAAGCCCCATGGGTGTACAGCTTTTTGGATAGTTTCACAACCAGGATTCAGAGGCTTTGCAAATGGTAATGGTGTGTCTAAAATGTTTAAGTTCACAACATTTTAATAGCTTTATAACCTAAAAACCAGAACATAATGCAGCTCTCTATCGTTTCCATGTATATCCACAGACTAAACCATGCTACCCATATAAAGTGCAACTCTACTATATCAAAACCTATGTACTGGATACCAATCTTCTATTTTTTTTCATTCTCAATGGGCTAAATAGTACCTTAGTAGAACCCACACCAAATACAGTACTACACATAAAACTGAATGTTCCTATTGTGTTCATGTGACAATGAAAGGGAGATATATAAATGGTGAAAAGATACATAAAACAATGTTATATTGATGCAACTCCAAATAGGGTTCTAAAGCAGTAAGTAGCTTCATGCTCTAGATTTTTATGACATATATAGGTCAAGAATCATACATTTAAACTTGAAACTGGCTATTGTTTGGAAATATCAAACAGCTGGTTCTTGGAGCAGCTCATTCTTCTTGATCACCTCTAAGCTGGGGGTGGTTTCTTCAGCATGGCAGCATCCAATGCTTCCTACATGCTGCTTCAGAAATACAGATCCATGTGCATCACAAAGAAGGGAATTAAAGCAGACACCTCATGATGGTGTCACAAGACCACATTCTATTGTGAGATACACACAAGTGAGATGCCTGTACTTAATGAGAAGATGAAGCACCATTTGATAGAGCAGGTGTCAAAAAACTAATGTCATGTTTGCAATCCACCACACATTAAAATTAAGTTATAGCCTATTATTTCTAATATTAATAAATATAGTAACATATGTAATTGGAATGTATAATTTTCAACTGCTTTATATTTGCTAGGCATACTCATTCTATCATATTTACTACAGCCTCAGATAAAACTACCTCTATTGTCCTAGCTTTAAAGATGAATACTGAGATTTAGAGTTTTCATTTTGTGCCTTGGTCTCAATGCAAACAGGGATGAGCTGTTTCTACCAGGATATTTGTCCACTAAAAGTTGTCTTCTGCAACTCCATATAACGTGAAGGTCTATGTGATGTTTATGCTCGAGGCCAGGCATCTCATATGATTTTCCTGGGGATTTCATTATAAGGTCATTTTATGTCCTGTTGACTTACAAAACAAACAACTTAAATAGAAGTGCTATTACAGATATGAGAGATGTTTTACTTCTTTACATGAATTCATTACATGCTCTTAGAGAAGCACTGAGTAGTAAAAGAAATTACCTTATAAATCCACTATTAATTTACATTGACAGAGCAAAACTGAAAATAAGGAGGTGTTTGTAGTTGATAGGTAATACCTGGAAAAACTGCTGAGTGGTTTTCTCTTAATGGGAACATTCTGAAGCATTGTGTGACAGATGACAGTATTGTCCAGTATCATCACCTCTTCTTCACTAGGAGTTATTAAAAGAGCCTGTGAGCCAAGTTCCTTAAATCACCAATAATGTTCCTGTAAACACCTAACACAGTATAACCAAATGCATCACTCTGGAGAACTGTGACAACCAAGTTGAGACGTAGAGTGTATTAAAACTGGCTATTAATATATTCTGCATAATGCTAATATGTGAACCAACATATAACAAGCTTCTTAGAAGTTTGAGCTTCTATATATGCATAAATACTCTTATGTCATATTACTGATTGGTCTTGTGCACTGTATATTCAAATGCTGATTTCTAGACTTAGATATCTCCCTACACTCTGGACCATGCATGATCAAGCATCTCCTGTCTCAATATTGTGTAGATATATTCAATTATTTCCAATTGGTCAATAAAGAACTGATTCGCCTATGACTGGACAAGGGAGATAGGAAGACTAGACTTCCAATCTCAGCTTGATGTGGGAAGCAAAGAGAAGAAAAGAGGTGGCCAGAAAGGATTCACCATGAGGTCTCTGTGGGAGAGAGACATGAGGACACACATGGGCCAGAGTATGTCAGGGCAAGACTAGATAGATAAGTAACAGGACATTTGCCTGGGTATTAATAGCCTTAGAGGGTTAAAGTAGCTCAGAACCTGCTCAGCCTAGGCTTATTAATAAACTTAATAGGTCTTAGTGTCAATTATTTAGGAGATAGAACAGAAACAGTTGAGACTTTACACATAAATTATAGTCTATAGTAATTCCCATGATTTATGCACTAAAGAACAGTCACATTCATAAGCAATTCTTAAATATTATTAATTTTATAGTTTTGTGAAATTTTAGCTTGATTCAATTCAGATAGCAAAGTTTTAAATCTGGCAATAAGTAATTTCTCACATACAATAATTATACTGTGATAACACAACATACTTGCACATACATATAGTACAGAACACACACATACTTTGAAACATATTTTAGTTTCCATTCCTTTTTCTATATAAAATACAGAAGAAACAGGTTTATTTGGCTCACAGTTCTAGGATATAGTATAAGAAAGTCAAAGTGACAGAACTTGAAGTAGCTAGTCATAACATATCACAGTTAAGAAATGGATAGAGGGATGGACAGATGGATGCATGCATGGATGGATGGATGGATGGATGATTGTTGGGAGGATGGTTGAATGCAGAGTACTGTTCAGTTTTCTTTCTCTTGTCTCATATAGTTCAGAATCCCTGGCCAGGAAATCATGCCTTTTACAGTGTTTGGGTTTTTCTAACTCCTTTAACATTATATAGATAATTCTCCGCAAACGTGCCCACATATCACATGACATAAATAATACTAAATTAAAATTATCTTTGTTGTTAATTCTAGAATTCATCTAGTGAACAATTAAAACTAACCATCATACTACATGCCATATTTTAATCACTGCCAATTTAACGTAAAGTTAAAATTCAAAAGGAACTATTCACATCTAATCTTATATGTACTAAAAGGATTTGAGATGATGAATGTTTCAGAAACCATACCCATGTTGGTTTCATTTGATATTAAAATCATGGTAATTCCTGAATGTTCTCGTCTTTAAAGATTATCATATTCTCTTTTAAATATAAAAAGTACCTGTGCCTCCACTCATTGATATTTAAAGATAGAGTGTGAAGATCTAGTTATTAAAACATGAGTTTTACAAAAGCAGTTCAACTACTAATATGAATGAGGAATTTTCATTTAAGAGTTCAATATATAAAGTTGGTATAAAGAGTTCAATATATAAAGAGGTATAAATTTATATACCTCAGCCTGTACCACAGTTAGGGTAAGTCTCTAAACCACTTAAGAGTTCAATTTCATATTTAAATATGGGAATAGTAGCATTGTATTGCAAATGTACTTTTCTTGAGAATAGCTTTTACACACAATATGCACAATTATCTTTGAATCATGGGTGATGTAGAGACATGATAACTCTGCCGATTGGGAAATGATATTCAGTGTATAGGGCCAATCATATAGCTAGCTAACGAAACACTTCACCCATGCTATATGACTATTGTACCTGAAATATGTGTACTGACTTACAGTCTGGATTTCTCTTCAAGAAATCATTTTCATTAAATAAAACAAGAAATTCAAAAGTAACAATTGACTCTCAGGCTACTACTGCATAAGATATTTTAAGCAGAAAAGAGATCATTTTGTTTTATTCTGATTACTACCAAGTCTAATAGAGCAGGCAACTTTATATCCATAATGTGCCCTCCTCTAATTACATTTAAGACAAAAGTAAACTAGATCTTTTAGTGAGGTAGGGTTAGAATAAGAGAAGCAGGTTCTAAAAGTATATACTGAAAATACCTTGATTATTAGTGAATATTTTAAGCATTGAATTAAAATTTTGAAACTATTGAACTGCTTCAAAATTCAAAACTAAGTAATTGGTTTTAGTGTGTTTTACCCAGGCTTTGAGAAGACTTACTATTATAAAATTCACTTTTTAAAAGTGGTAACTCCCACTTTTTAATTCATAAACCTTACTTGTTCTAACCAAGAAATGCCTCATATCCAAAGCTCAATTGTCTCTTTTCAAAGTTGCATCTGTGGTCTAAGCCACCATCACCCTTCTCTTAAAACACCATTCTGAATTGTTTCTCTAAAGTACCTTAGTCTGTTCATTAGCAAGTACCCAGTCTGACAATCATGATGTATAAGTTAGACTAGATATTTTCATTTGTAAATCCTTCCCATCACTTTCAACTTCACATACAGAGAAATCATGATGTTTCAAATAGACACAGAAGTATGCATTGTGACTTTCATCTGCCTCCACCATGGTACCTTCTACTATTTTTCAGATACACCATGAGTCAACAGCATGAGCTTTTTCTTTTTCCTTCTCTATAACCCTTGTATTTTAATGCTTCTGTGGCTTTTATTCTTTCTGAACCCTGATACCTCAGACAGCTAACTGTGACTTGGTTGTATCATCTCACATGGAGAGTATACAGCCCTTTCCCATCATCCAAATACTTTGCACTTCACCAACTCATTTCTTTAATCTCTTCAAGTCAATTTTTGGATTGTTAAGATTTTTTTAAAAATTGACAAAAAAGTCTACAGAAAATATATAATAAATGATAAATGCTAGTAATAGAGATCATAATAAAATACTCCCCCTGCTATTTTTTTTATGCTGTCATTTAGTTTCAAAGAAAGTACCAGAAATGTAAACCAAAATAAACCTTGGTTGTGGCAAATTAGCAACAAATCCTAATATGTTCTAGAAAGAATGAGTACGGAATATCTAAGATGATGGGTTTGGAAAGTAATATCCCACATCTTTTTTTAATCTCCAAGGTTTGCTGTTCATTTAAAACCATAGGCGACTGATGATGACAGGTCTTCTAGGACCTCACCTCAAAGGGGATGAGGTTGGATTTCAACAGTGACAGCATTTACCACGATTTTTCATTTTGTATCCTGACTAAATGCAGCTTTACCAAAAAGGTTTGCTTTGGCAAGCTCTCTTACACATAATATTGTTAATATTGCTTCATTTTATTTATACTTGAACATCTCCTGTGCCTAAGTAAACATTATTTAAAAGGAAGCATTTTATTCTTTTTTTTTTTTCTCCTTTTCATCTGATATGGCTGAATCTTCAGAATCCTGATTATGTCTTCCCCATCTCAGCGAACAATCTTCATATCTCCATTTGACTTTCTGGCTGATCTCTCATTTTCATGATAAAGCAGGTATGTTAACTGCAGATCTTCACCTTTCCCTCAGCTTCTCCAAAACCAATACCGGAGTGTTACTCCAAGTCTGTTACAGAACATCAACTGCAGCCTTCTCCTTTACACTTGCCCCAGTCTCCAGTGGGTCAGAGATCTTTCCCTCTCACTTCCGTTCCTCCACTCATTGCTTTATCCTAGCCTACAATCTTAGTTTGTATGCAAGCCCTGGAGATCTACAAGATACTCCAGCAAAAGGAAGCAAGGATGCTAACTGATGATTTCACTCTTTCTCTGCTCCTCCAGTCGCTCAGTCTCACCCAACTTCTTTATTAGGTCGCCATCTGAGGCCTCTGATCCTCCCTTCCTTCATTTCTAAGGGACTAAGTAGATCCTGGTGGGACACCACTCGCGTTCCTTCCTCCTATGGACCCTTTTAGCACCCCTTCAAACCCATACAAATTTTTAAGTATCAGATCCAAATACCTCTAAAGATATTTTACCTGGAACCTCCTGTAGCCACATGATTAGGATTCCAGAAGAATTTTCTACTAGCCAACAAAAAACTATTACATTCCCCTAAGAACCAGAAAGGACAACAGAAGTAGAAGACAAAAAAAATCACAACCCAGAAACGATAAGACAAGATATCAGCACCTAGAATTAAAGTCTTCCTAAACCCAGTCACTAGCTTCAAAACACAATCAATAGTAGCCAGGACAATATGTCTCCACCAAAGCCCAACAATCCTACCACAGAAGGCCCTCCACATTGCAACACAAGTGAAGCATAAGCCAAAGACCTTAAAATAGCCTTTATGAATATAATAGAAGTCATTAAAGAGGAAATGAATAAACCCTTTAAAGAAATCTATAAACATGCAAACTGGAAGGAAATGAATAAAACAGTTCAGGACCCGAAAGTGGTAAAAGAATCAATACAGAAAATCAAAACTGAATGAAATCTAGAAATAAAAAATTTACAAACTTGAGCAGGAACATCAGAGACAAGCCCACCAAAAAATACAAAGATGGAAGAAAGAATGTTGGGCATATAAGCACGATAGAAGAAATAAGGAACTCAGAGAAAGAAGGAAGTGGGGGAGGGTGTTATATCTAGCAAAAATCATCCAGAAAATCGAGGCCACTATCAAAAGACCAAAGCTAAGAATAATAGAAATAGAGAAAGAAAACTCAGGTCAAACTCAGGTCAAAGGCACAGAACATATTCTCAACAAAACCATAGGGGAAAATTTCACTAACTTAAAGAGGTACCTATTAAAGTTCAAGAAGCATACAGAGTACCAAATAGACTGGACCAGAAAAAGAAGTATCCTTGACACATAGTAATGAAAACATTCAATCTACAGAACAAAAAAAAAGAATATTAAAAGATGACAGAGAAAATGACCAAATAACATACAAAGGCAACTATATTATAATAACACGTGACTTCTCAAAGAATATTCCAAGCCAGAAGTGCTTTTAGAAATGGGCAGATGATCTACAGACCACAGATACCAGCCCAGTAGATAAAAAAAAAATATTATGTTCCAAGGTAAAACTAAATTTATGCAATATCTATTTATAAATACAGCCCTAAAGAAGGTGCTAGACAAAAAATGCCAATTAAAAAAAAAATAACTACTTCCAAGAAAATATAGAGAATAAGTAATACCAGACCAGCAAATAAAAATGGGTAACACACATACACCACCATCACCACCACCACAACAACAAACACCACCACCAACAACAACAACTCACCAGGAATCAAGGAACACTACTCATTGGTATCTCTCAACATCAGTATTTCAATTCCCCAAAGAAAAAACACAGACAAACAGAATGGATGCAAACACTATCTTCTTCTACATCTAAGAAGCACACTTTAACATCAAGAATACATCATCTCATGGTAAAAATGACCTAAGATGCAAGCTGATATAGCCGTTTTAATATTTGACATTATAAATTAAATGAACCTAACATATATTTACAGAACTCTTCATCTAAACACAAAAGAATATATTTCTTCTTAAGACCTCAGAACTTACTCCAAAATTGTCCATATATATGGACACAAAGCAAGTCTCATCAGATACAAGAAAATTGAAATAATACCCTGAAACCTGACTACCACAGAGTAAAGATGGATATAGACAACAACAGATAAAAGAGAAAGATTACAAACTAATGGAAACTAAAAATATTACTACTGAATGAAAGCTATGGCAAGATTGAAATGAAAAAAGAAATTAAAGAGTTTCTACAAAAGAAAGAATATGAATATACAACATATATAAACTTATGGAACACTCATGCTTAAAATGGATGACTCTATCAAAGCTCTCACCTTAGGGCTCAAGGAACCCTATGGAAAAAGAACCAGAAAGAGTGTAGAGCCAGCAGAAGAAGAGGATGCCAAAAGAGCAAGGCCTTTTATACCAATGGTCAGATTATATATGAACTCACATAGACTGAGGCAGTATGCACAGGACCTACATAGGTCTGCACCAGGACTTGCCTACATATTGTCTTTTAGTTTAGTGTTTTTATGGGATTCCTGAGTATTCACACAAGTAGGTTTCAATTCATTTGTGCCTTGTCTTGGACTCTTTTCCTTCTGCTTGATCATTTCATCCAATTTTAATGTGGTAGATGTTGTTTAATCTTATTGTACATTATCATTATGTTTTGGAAGCGTCTTTTTTGTCTAAAGAGAGACAGAAAGGAGATGAGTCTTCACAGGAGGAGAGGCAGGGAGAATCTGGAAAGAGTAAAGTGAAGAAACACTGTAACAAGGATATATTATAGGAGAAAAATTTCATTTTCACCAGAAGGGGAAAAAGAATCTAATGTTTGAGATGAATTAAGATTTATATAATAAGGTATGTGACCATTAATTATATGTTACTTTTTGCTTAGGATTTGATGAAAACTCAATGAAGGGTGTAGTGATCTGAATAAAAGTGGCCATTGTAGGATCATAGGGAGTGGAACTATTAAGAGGTGTGGCCTTGTTGGAGGAAGTTACTGGGGATTTGAGGTTTCAAATGCTCAAGCCAGATCCTGTTATCTACAGAATTAGATGTAAAACTGTACTGGCTGGTTTTATGTGTTGATACAAGCTGGAGTTATCCCAGAGAAAGGAGAGTCCCTTGAGAAAATGCCTCTATGAAATCCAGCTCTAAGGCATTTTGTCAATTAGTGATCAATGGGGGAGGGCCTATTGTGAGTGGTGATATCTCTGAACTGGTAGTTCTGGGTTTTATAAGAAAGGAGGATGAGCAAACCAGGGGAAACAAGACAGTAAGCAGTACCTCTCCATGGCTCTCTGCATAACCTCCTGCCTCCAAGTTCCTGCCCTGTGTGAGTTCCTGTCCTGACTTCCTTTGGTGATGAACAGCAATGTGGAAGTGTAAGTTGAATACTTACTTCTTGATTATGATGTTTGTGCAGGAATAGAAACCCTGACTAAGACAAAAACTCTCAGCTACCTTTGTAGAATCATGTCTGCCTACATGCTGTCAGCCTTCCTGCCCCAACAATAGACTAAAGCTTTGAACTGTAAGCCAGTCCCAATTAACTGTGTTTATTTACAAGAGTTGCTATGGTCATGGTGTCTCTCTATGGCAATAGAACAGTTACTAAGACAAGTATATGTAAATTGATCATAACAATGAACTACTTTTTTTTTCCAGTCAGATAGAGTGAACTTCAGGATCCATTTTTTCATTTCACTAAGTTTGCATCTTTGAGTACATCTTCTGAATTTTCTGGGCTAGGTGACTTAGCAATAAATAAATAATAATAATAAAGAAAGAAAAATATTCCCCTCTTTTTAGTACTGTTTATATCATTAAGTTAAAAGAAATGACTGATGAATTCATCATAAACCCATTGTCTTGGTTTCTGTTGACTGTCAACATAAAAGAATCTAGAATCCCCTATGAAGAAACCCTCCAGGAGTTGTAAGTTAGACTGGCTAAGATGGGACTACCCACTCTAAATGTGGATGGCATCATTTAATATGCTGGATCCTGGGCTGAATGAAAAGGAAAAGTTAGCTGGGTCTCAGGACTCATCTCTGTTAGTTTCCTAAGTGCAGAAATAAAGTGACAAGCTGTGTCTTTTTCCACCACCTTTTCAACCTCCACCCATCCAAAGTGAACCATAATGTCCAACTGTGAGCCCCCCAAAACTTACTTTCATTAGTTGTATTTTCATGCAGGAGTAACTAAAACATACATGAGTATAATAAACACCCAGTAGTTCTTCACTTTTTACTTAGATTTTAAAAAATGAAGGTACCCTAAGAAGAGTTTTCATCTATAAGGTGTTTTATTCTGCTTTGCCAGAGTTATGCTGGATTTATTTGAAATCATAGAAATTCTTTCATATCAAGTTCAAAAGCAATAGTTAGAAGAGGAACTATAATGTTATTTTTATTTCTCTTATATTTCTGGCTTTAAAAAAGCTGTTTTAGATTAAAACATACCAAGTAATATTATAAACTAAGAATAATCACCATGATATAAATATATCATGAAACTTAGAGAGTAATAAAATTCTATGAAGGAATGGTAGGCATTAATGTATTTAAATAAACTCTTAAAAAGTAATGTTTAACTATTATACATCATTTTGGCCACAATTCATCTCTTACTCATGGAATATTCAACACAAAATCTGAATTATTTTTGGCTGATGTTTTAGAAACATACCCTCATAGAAAGCATGAAAGTAGGAGTTGTTAGTGCCTGTAGCACCAGGAATTTGAGATCTCCCATTTACCTGATACAAGAAGCAGAGAAAGATTGAGCCAAAGGATGCCATGTTATAATCTTCAAGATTTTTCTCTCAACAGTTCATTTCCTCCAAGTAGGCCCTACCAGCTAATACTTGAATTAATACCCCAAACATTGTTAACCTCTCAAGACTCAGTGTTCAAGCGTATTTGTCTATGAGGGACTTTTGATCATCAAAAATAACTTTCTACCTGTATAATCTATAGCTTCTTGGTCCTCTCCCCCCCAAAAAGGCATCTAATCAAACTTCAGGTTATCTATTTTATTAAACAGTCCTAATACTGTTCAAAACTCCAAAGTCAAGTTTGGGATTCAGAACAATTTAACTGTGAACTCTGTGAAAGAAAAGGTAAGTTACTTCCAATATACCATGTCATAAGTAATCCATCTCTATTCCAAAAACTAGGGGACAACAAATCAAGGTAAGACTGGATTAAGCAAGACCAAAATTCATCAGATCATACTTTAAACCCTGTAGTTCTGTGTCCAACACTGGGACATTTGTAGGTTTAAAAAAGAACCTCCTTCACCAGCCCACAGCCCACAGCCCTGCTTTATTTAAAGTTTCCTTCTTGAGTAGGCTCTAATCAAGACTTGCAGATCTTCTTGGCAATTATTCCATGTTTTCTGTGTGCCCCACCATACTGAAGTCTACACTTCAACAAAAAAAATTTTTTTCTTCACAGTTTCATCTAAATCCCAAACAGAAGCCCCATGCAGAGGATCTGACCCTGATACACCTTCTTCCTGGTCTTAGTGACCTCCTGGAACTTTGATATAATCCTCTATCTCCCTTTAGCACTGTCTCATTAAGTATTGCAGACATAGCTAGAGTTGTTCCCACAATTTAACACTAACAGCCATTAGTCTAATTCTGCTAATCTAAAGAATCATAAGCATAGACATCACATGTGCATTTCTGTTAGCACTGTGGACATCTACTTCCTCATCATGATTCTACATTCTTTTATGTTCATAATATTCTAGAGCTTCTCCAGTGTGCACCTTCACACTTTTCTGAATTCTTTCTTTCTTTTTTAAATTTTTTATAACATTTTTATTGGACATTTTATTTACATTTCAGATGTTATACCCTTTCTTCATTCCCCCCTACCCAGGAAATCCCAATCCCATTCTCCCTCCTCTTGTCTTTATTAGGATGTGCCCCCACCCACTCACCCACTCTCACCTCCCCACTCTTGAATTCCCCTACACTGGGCCATCCAGCCTTCACAGGCCCAAGGACCTCCTCTCTTACCTATGCCTGACAAGGCCATCCTTCCTACATATACAGCTGGAGCCATGGGTCCCTCCCTATGTACTCCCAGGCTGGTGGTTTAGACCCTGGGAGCTCTGGTTGGTTGATTTTGTTGCTCTCCTCATGGGGTCACAAAACCTTTCAGTTCCTTCAGTTTTCTTTCTGACTCCTCCATTGGGAACACCATGATCAGTTCAATGGTTAGCTGTGAACATCTGCCTCTGTATATCTCAGGCTCTGGCAGACCTCTAAGGAGACACCTATATCAGGTTCCTATCAGCATGTACTTCCTGGCATCCACATCAGTGTCTACTTTGGTGACTTCACATGGGATGGATACCCAGGTATAGCAGTCTCCAGATGGCCCCTCCTTCAGTTTCTGTCCCACACTTTGTCTCCATATTTGCTACCATGAGTATTTTGTTACTCCTAAGAAGGACCGAAGCACCCATACTTTGGTCTTTCTTGTTCATGAGATTCATGTGATCTGTGAATTTTATCTTGGGTGTTGCGTGCTTTTGGGCTTATATACAATTATCAGTGAGTGCATACCATGTATGTTCTTTTGTAGTTGGGTTACCTCACTCAGGATGATATTTTCTAGTTCCATCCATTTGCCTAAGAATCTCACAAAGTCATTGGTATTAATAGCTGAGTAATACTTCATTGTGTAAATGTAATACATTTTCTGTATCCATTCCTCTGGAAACTAATAGAAGAGGACATGGTGAAAAATCTTGAATACCTACACACAAGGGAAAAGTTCTTGAGCAGAGCACCAGTGGCTTATGCTCTAAGATCAAGAATTGACAAATGGAACCTCATAAAATTGCAAAGCTTCCGTAAGGCAAAGGACACTCTCAGTAGGACAAAGTGGCAACCAACAAATTGGGAAAAGATCTTTACCAACCCTATATCCAATAGAGGGCTAATATTCAATATATGCAAAAAACTCAAGAAATTAGACTTCAGACAACCAAATAACCTTATTAACAATGGGGTACAGAGCTAAACACAGAGTTCTCAACTGAGGAAATTTGAATGCCTGAGAAGCAACTAAAGAAATGTTCACATCCTTAGTTGTCAAGGAAAAGCAAATCAAAACAACCCTGAGATTCCACCTCACACCAGTCAGAATGGCTAAGATCAAAAACTCAGGTGACAGTAGATGCTGGCAAGGATGTGGAGAAAGAGGAGCACTCCTCGATTGTTGGTGGGATTGCAAGCTAGTACAACTACTCTGGAAATCAGTCTGGAATTTCCTCAGAAAATTGGACCTGAGGACCCAGCTATACCACTCCTGGGCATATATCCAGAAGATTCTTCAACATATAAAAAGGACATATGTTCCACCATGTTCTTAGCAGCCTTATTTATAATAGTCAGGAGCTGGAAAGAACCCAGATGTCCTTCTGAATTCTTTCTACTGGTTTACAGTTAATGGAATGTTTTGGGAAGGATTAGTGGGAATGACATTGTTGAGGAGGTATGTCACTGGCAGTGGTGTTTGGGGTTTCAAAAGACTATCCATTCAGAGTGTCTGTCTCAACTCCCCATCACTGTCCATTGGTTTTATCTTGTGGATGAAGATCCAAGCTCTCAGCTATACCTGACATCATGCCTTCCCTCTGCCTTTAGATCCTCTGAAAATGTAAGCCCCAAATCAAATTCTTTTTTGTGTTTTTCTAACTGGTCTTGGACATTGTAGCAGTAGTTAGTTTATTACTTTGTCCTCTCTAATGGTCACCCATACTGACCCATCCAAGTGCTATA
This sequence comes from Arvicanthis niloticus, assembly GCF_011762505.2. Classification (NCBI taxonomy): domain Eukaryota; kingdom Metazoa; phylum Chordata; class Mammalia; order Rodentia; family Muridae; genus Arvicanthis; species Arvicanthis niloticus. Next base: position 35,641,619 of record NC_047660.1, read on the forward strand.
TGGATTCCTGAATGAAAGACACACACACACACACACACACACACACACCAGCTAATTTTAATATGTCATGATTAGCTCAAAGGCTGGGCAGTTTTAATCCTTCCTGTGGGTAGCAACAGCTCTCCCCAATTGTTCAGAGTTAACATTTTTTCAAATCTATATTTCATCTCAGCTACCCCAGACAAAATGGGGAAGTGGCCACTAGAGCCCCTTATCCAAATTTACATGACTGGTCCAGCCTATGCCACTCTCATGGTGATTCTGCTTCTTCTTCCCTTCTCTCTCCCAAGCCTAGGAATCCTAAAAGTCCTACGTGTCTGTCCTACCCAGTCATTGGCTGCAAGCATCTTTATTTACCAATCAGAGCCAACTGGGGAAGGGTCCCTTAGTGTCTTAAGTGCAGACCCTTGTGTAAACAGTTTTGGGGACCAAAATTAACTTTATAACACAAGCTGCATTAGGCCAATTCCTCTTCAGGGCATAATTTTTTATCACAGAAATAGAGAAGTAACCTAAACAAGAGAACTGTTCCCAAACTTGATGGCCTTAGTTTTATCCCAGGGACACCCAAGGTAGAAAGAAAGAATGATCTGTGGCATATTGTTCTCTAATTTCCAAATAAATACACCATTTTATTGATGAAAAAGGTAGATGGAGTATATCACACATGTGTACATATATCACACATGTGCACATGTAATACTCATACACCAAAACCAATTAGAGCTAATATGACCCTTTCAAGAGTAAGAATTTGAGAAACCTATGTAGAATGAAAAAACTAGGCTAAACTTCAAGTATAAGGACAAAGAAAAGTACACATCTGGGTATACTTTTCCTGTATTCCCTCCACAAACACTTGTGTTCTGAGTAACATATTTGACAAAATGTAGTAATTAACCTTGGTCCAGGATACCAGAAGAAAATCTTTAAGCCACATACAATCCTATTAATTTTCTATCTGTCTGTCTGCCCGTCCGTCTGTCCACCCACCCATCTATCTATCTATCTATCTATCTATCTATCTATCTATCATCTTTCTATCTATCATCTTTCTATCTAATTTGTTTTTTCCTCTTTTCATCATTCTATTGCATCTGCTAATGCATATTTTCCTCCTTTTCATTTCTTGTTTTTTCTGTACTTGAATTCATAAGTGTGAAATATGAAATATGGTCATTATTGACAATTGTTGAAAGACAAGAACTTCAGGAATCCCCCCCCCCCATATAACAACATGACGTTTAATGATACTGCTGCACCAGGGCTCCTTTGCATTGTAGGCAAGAGAACCCGGAGTTGAAGTTAAGAGCAGTTTTTATACAATTTAAAATTTATACAATCTTTATACAATTTATTTAATTTATACATTGTTTCTGCTACAGAAACAATGACTAGGCACAATATGATTAGCAGAACAGTGTAACTTTTAAACTGATTGGTCTTTGGGGACTGAAGTAGCAAGGACCTTTCTTGTCTGTAAGTGTCAAGGGTTGGTCCATCCTGCAGAATGTGTCTATGGGCTCTGGGCAATTCCCACAAGCAGGTGGGTTCTCTTCCCTGTGGTCTGAGGAATGTTAATCCCTTCTTCTTCTGAGTGTTTATCCAGCAGGGTAATCTAGCAGGTTTCCTTGGACTAAGGAATGTGCTCCTCCCAGCATGTGTCCTAGGGCAGTTAATTTTTAAGTTTAACTGAATTCTTCACATTCCCCCATTTTTTTTGTGGGTGATTCCAATCTTGGAATCACAAGCTATCATATTGGTATACACTGTGATATTGTTGTCTATGCATAAGCACTTGTATGGTATTAACACAATCTTTAACAAATTTACCTAAGTGATTTAGAATGTAGGGGCCAAAGGTGAGCAATAGAAGCAAGATTATAAGGGGTCCCATTATGGTCAAAACCAAGGTAGTGAACCAGGGAGATTTATTGTACCATGACTCGAACCACCCTAGATTCTGTTCTCTTTCTCTTTGTCTCTTAGCTAGCCTTTCTTGGACTTTAGCCATGGAATCTTTAATTATTCCTGAATGATCTATATAAAAACAACATTTTTCTTTCAAGGCTGCATACAACCTGCCTTGTTGGAGGAAAAAGAGATCTAATCCCCTTTTGTTCTGCATGACTACTTCAGAAAGAGAGGCCAAGAACTCCCATAATTTAGAGATTGAATCTTCTATAGCTAAGCATCTACATCTATAGCCCCTCTAAGTCTCCAGTAGTACTGAGGCTGTAGAGCTAGGGCAGTTCTTCCAGTAGCTATCCCTGCAGCTACCCCCAAAGCCAAGAGGACTTCGAGAGTCATGCTGATGGATTCTCTTTTGGACCTGTGGAGTCTTCCCTCCCCGGCATCTAGGAGATCATTTTCAGCATGGTGTATTAGCCTAGGCGCCAGCTGGACTATGACACAAAAGTCTTGGGCTTGGTTTAGCATCCTGGAATTAACACAGGGAGTAAGCCCTCTTCTACATGTCAAACAACCATTTTCAGGGGGGAGTAAGTAACTAACACTGTCTTCTTGTGCTACATGGATGGTTGTATTGCACAGGTGAGAGTGAGTATGTGAGACCTTTCCCAGGCAGAGCCCTCGTCCAAAGACTGCTGTTAGCGTGATCTTAGCACCTCGAGAGGTCCAGCCACAGCTTGAGGGTGAGACAGAGGTTGGATAATTACCTATGAGGCCCACAGCCTCATAGTAAGGAGGGGCTACATCATAACAGAGCCAGCAAGCCTGAGTAGCCTCTGAGTTAGTAGAGTTTAACACCTGAAAAGCCTGCTCTATTAACTGGACCAGCCTGAGTTCTGACCCATCCAAATTTGTCTGAGTCTCATCTAATAAGGCTTTCTGGGTCAGAAGTACTGTGGGCTGAGGAGAACTGGTAGGCATCAACTTTTGAAGAGCAGGAGGGTTAACCGCACGGGCTAGTCCAGGCCTTCCCACCAGGAACGGGATCATGGTCCAGACCATGAGTACCTCAGGTGGAATCATATTAGTCAGCTTTAGTTTTCCTTTGGATCCTTATCTTGAGTGGGCTTTGAGTGTACTAGGCTATCTAATTGGGTAATGGTCCCTCTGGAGCTGGTTTCACATGAAAGGCATGGATCTAAGCTGATATTTCATCAACTTTCACAGCAGTGGGAGTGGTCAGCAACGCCAGAAACAGTCCCTTTCAGCCGGTCATAGACTGTGTCTCCAACCTGGAAACTATGGGATGTTTCCGGGGTCCGCGTTTCATAGGCATGGGCTAAAAGGGTTCACACTTCTTTCTGCACCACCTAAAGTCCTTTTATCCTAGCGTACAAATTACTGTTACCATGACAAGTAAGTCCAGTCACCTCTCCTAAGGTGGTCAAATGAGCTGGCGTCCCATACAGAATCTCAAAAGGAGTTAGGTTAAACCTTGAAAAGGTGTTTTTAACCCAAAAAAGACCCAGAGGAAGGAGCACCATTCAGTCTGTACCACTAGTCTCCATGTACAATTTAGTCAAGGTCTCTTTTCGGCTTCTATTTATTTATTTATTTATTTTTTTTTTACCTGACCTGAGCTTTGGGGCCTATAAACGCAATGAAGTTTCTAATCAAACCCCAGGTACTTGGCCAATCCCTGACTTACCTGGCCAAAAAAAGGCAGGCCCATTATTTAAGCTGATTACTTTAGGCACCCTGAACTGTGGAAAGATTTCTTCTAGGACCCTTTTCGCCACCACCATTGCCATTTCTGTGTTGGAAAAGCTTCTACCCAGCCGGAGAAGGTGTCCACAAATACTAGGAGGTACTTACTATCACACCTGGCAGGCTTGATATCTGTAAAATCTATTTCTCAATAGGTTCCCCATCTGTCGCCTTGGAGGCGTTTGCCAGGTTCAGCCTTGGTTCGGCCAGCATTTGTCTTTTGACAGGATATACATGCATGTACAATATCTTCAACCAGCCATGTGAGTCCAAGCACGTGAAACTTGGTGTTTAACATGGTGGCCACAAGTTTTTTGACTCCTAGGTGGGTCCACTGGCACATCTGTTTTACCATCTCCTCTGCCTCTTTCTGGGGCAGAATTATCTTCCCAGCTGGGGTTTTTCATACCCCCAGGTCCTTATTGAACTTCTTTTTGACTTGAGGCATTAAGGCCAGATCTTCTGCTGTATATAGAAATGGAGGTGTGGATTCTGCTAACTGACAGAACCCTGCTGTTCCCAGGAATTCCCTTACTTGTCTGGCATTGGAGGGAGGGGAGATGTGAAACACAATCTCTTTTCTAGCTTCTGATAGCCATCGATTTCTATCTCTGAGTAGATACCCCAAGTAACTGACCTTTTTCTTTTTTTTTCTTTTTTTTTCTTTTTTTTCTTTTTTTTTTTTTTTTTTTTTTTTTTGCAAATCTGGACCTTCTTAGCAGAGGCCTTGTAACCGAGTTTTTCCGGTTCAGCTAAGTAACCTGCGGGTTCTATCGAGGCTCCTGTCTCTGTTAAGGCCAAGAAGGAGAATGTCATCTATAAATTGAAGAAGGGTTACCTGGGAGTTTCCTGCTCTGAATGGGGTGAGATTCTGATGTAGAGTTTCATTAAAGATGGTAGGGGAGTTTTTGAACCCCTGTGGAAGTTGAGTCCATGTTAGTTTTCTAGATATTCCTGATTCCAGGTCTTTCCATTCAAAAGCAAAGACTGGTTGGCTTTTCAGGCTCAGTTGGAGACAGAAGAACACATCTTTATGATCCAGCACAGTGTACCAAGTCTTTTCTGGGGAAAGAGAGCTCAACCAATTACCAACTTGTTTACCTCATGTAGGTCTTGCACTGGTTGGTAGTCATTGGTACCTGGCTTCTGTATTTGGAGCAGGGGTGTGTTCCATGCTGACTGACACCTTTTAAGTATCCCCAGACCTAGCAATCTGAGGAGATGAGGTCTAATTTCATCTCGGGCTTCTTTACTCATGGGATACTGACAGACTGTTACTGGGGTGGCTAAGGCTTTCAGCTCTACATAGATTACCCGCTGGTTTTTAGCCTCACCCAAGCCTGCAGTTTCTGCCCATGCCTGAGAAAACTGATTTAGCCACCAGTCTATTATCTCCAGAATTTTCTTTTGGGTGGTCAAAGAGGTGATACTTATCCTCGAGTTTTATTGTCAACAACGTAACTCAATTTCTTGTCTGTCTTTTACTTGGGGATCCTCTGAACCCACAAACTCTTGTCAGACAATGGGCCTGTGGTTTGTAGAAGGACTGAATGTTGGGCCCCAGTATCTACCAGAAACTGGGTGGGCTTCCCTCCTACTCTCAGGGTTACCCTAGACTTGGGGAGGGGGTCCAAGTCCCATACCTCCTAGTCACTGTCCTTACCCAGGGCCAGTATTTTGTGGCCTGGGGCTTCTTCTTGGGCTCCGAGGGGTCTATCCCCCCTTTTCTTCAGGCATTCTCTTGTCCAGTGTCCTTTTTCTTTGTAATAGGTGCACTGATCTTTATCTAAAGGCCTCTTTCAGTTGTTCAGTACTCTCTCGAATGGCCCTCAACTCTCCCTAACTACTGTGACCAAGATTCTAGTTAAGTTTTCTTCCTGTTGTTTTTTTTTCCTTCAGTTCCCTAGCTTCTTGCTTTCTCTCTGTTTTCTTTCTCAGTCTCTCTGTTATAGAACACCTTTTCAGCTATCTGCACCAGATCTCTCAAAGACTTGGGCTGTAATCTATCTAACTTCTGCTGCTTTTTCTTAATATCACTGGCAGATTGGTCAATAAAGGCTACCATCACTGTTACTTTATGCTTATCAGGTATAGGGTCATAGGGCATGAACTGGTGAAATGCCTCCATCAGCTGTTCTAGGAAGGCTGAGGGGGATTCAGTAAGCCCTTGGACCCTTTCTCTTACCTTAGCCAAATTAGTGGGGCACCATGCAGCTCCCTAGACACCTGCCATTAGAGCCGAGCGGTAGACCTTAAGGTGCTCCCTACCATCAGGCATATTGGGTCTATATGGTCTATCATATCATATTGGTCTATCTCAATGGTGAGTTTAGAAGCAGTGGGGGAGGGGCCTGCCCTGCCATATGGCATCTGTTCCACTACGTGGTGGCTCGGTGTTCTAGCTGAGAGGCTCCTGTATTGCCCGTTTCCTTCCTATTTTTTTTTTCTGGCAAATCTTAAATGTAGAGGAGAGAAAAGGCCAACTTTAAAGAAAAGCTTAGAGGAAGAAAGATAGAGGCTTGATAGGAGAGTCAGAGTCAGAAGGAGTGAGATTTGGGGTACGGGAGAAAGACACCTGGAGCCAGCAGCTCTTGGGAGCAGTTTCTCCAGGTCCAACTTGGAGTTCTCAGTGTCGAGAAAGAAAACTGTCTCAAAATGAAAAAGAAAATTTTCACCCAAGGGGGAAAAGGAACACAGGGGTGATGGTAGCAAGCAGGGTTCCAGAACCACTGCTTCAGGCAAGCCAGCTGGGCTTTAGCTGGCCACAAATGACCAAGGAGACAAGAAAAAAGCCTACACTAGCAGGCAACATGGGAAAGACTGACCCTGGGGTAGATACACTAAAGCACAGTAGATTCAGTGCAAAATAACAGTCAGTCAAAGTCCAAGAACACAAAGAACAACAACCAACAGACAGACAGTTTGCCAAGAAAACAGAGAAAAACAACACAGAAAGCTCACCCCTGTCATAAACCAGGTGATACAGATAGTTCTCATTCCTGTCACAGGTGCCAAGACAAGGTTACACAATCAGGAAATAGAAAGACTGCTGGTAAAAGGCTCCAATTACCAAACAATGTGGCCAGTCTACACTGGACCTAATTTAACAGATTCAGACGACTTGGTCAGCCTAAGCTGGACCAAATCTAACAGATTTCTAACACCACCAGCAGTGAACAACACAAATAGAATTAGACATGGACACACTGCCACGAGAGCACAACAAACACCGCCCCAGGCAGTGGTGGCCAGAGACCACCTTCAAATGGAGAAGGGTTGTTCTTGACCCTATCTCCCATACAAATGAACTTGGGGCGTCCTCCAGAGAACTGTGGCCTGCAGTGTGCCAAAATGTCTGTCCTACTGCTTCCAGTACCCATGAATTCCCTCTTGGAACTCATAACCTGACCCTTATCCCAGGGTCCTGACCCTATCCCAGGGTCCTACCCTCCATGGCTTGCCCAGTTCTTACCCCTGCCAAGAGCACAGAAACCAGGCTACATAGACAGTCGCTCCTGCCATGGGCACAGACACAGTACACACATAGTTGCCCCTGCCACAGGCACAGACGTTTCATAGACACAAAATACAAACTAGAAGACATACCTGCTCGAGCTAAAACTCCGATCTCTGAGTTGTGGGGTTCTGAAAGAGCTTATCTCGATGGGACCTCCAAAATGTTGGATTGTAAAATCCAAACCCAGGGAATGTGCTCCCCCAGAAACTCACATGGACGGGATTTGTTGTAACAACATGAGATTTAATGCTACTGGTGCACCAGGGCTCCCTTACACTGTAGGCAAGAGAACTGGAATTGTTCTTGACCTAACTGCTCTTGATGGTGTATGATGAAAATTATGAAATGCTACTGCCACTCAATTAGCAGACACAAATTTCCAGTAATCTGATGAGTTTTTTCCAATGTAAAAAATATTATTTTATATTATAGCATTTGTATTTATTATACATACACACACACACACACACATACACACACACACACACACACTAGCTTGCACAGCAGCTAATGATGTCGGTTTAGCCTAAAACATCTGATGTTCTGAAAGTCAGATTTGTATAAATGGGAGAGAATTTTCACATTAAGTTACAAGTTTGGGCTCTGATTTTATTTAGCTGCTCCATGAAAAACTAGTCCTAACAACATTTATTCCTTTATTAAATTTATGTTTGCTGTAGGCTTAGTTAGACAAGAATTTTTTAAAGATCATATTTTAGGTGTAGTCTATCCTGGAGCTTTACCTTGCAAAGTTAAATTCTATGTTATTTATACTGGACTTGAAGGACAGTGTACTTCCAATGAGTTAGTATTGCTAGTTGTAGCTAGTTTAAACATTGTGGTAGATTCCATACACATATATGACAGAAGTAATTTGTGTTTATTCTGAAGATAGGCCACAGCAAATTCCACTGACAGGCTTTTCTCATTTGGCTTATTTTTCTGGGATTTATAACATTATGTTCTAAATGTTCATTTATCTAAAATAATGTGGTATAAGATAACCTGAAATCTCTAAGCATGTTGCCATGACTAAAATTCTACATAATCATTAACCATTGTTAATATTAAATATGTTTTATGGAATAATTTTGCCATATAAATATTTAAACATCAAAGAATATTATAAAGTTAGTAAATTGACTTTTCATTTTTTTCAGGCAAAAAAATAATTTTCTAAACTCTATATTATGCTTAAGAATTCAATTTAAAGAATTACAATAGTCTTTTAACCAAGATGAATGGATAATTAGACATTCACATTTTCTAAGACAAAGCAGAAATGATTCTGCAAAAGGAAATTAAATAATCACACTATCTTTGAGAAGGATAACAGGTTGCTTTTAAAAGATTTGTTGTCATTCCAATTTACTGAAAGGGCTGATTCAGATTTGAACCCCCTGGTGTTAAGAAACAAAAATACAAAATGAAGCTCATCTTAATAACTGTCCCAACAAACACACAGAATTGTTCAATCACAATACAAGCATATTTATATATTTCTATAAATATAACACTTCACTTTACCCTGTAATTTCTCATTTTAATTAACCCTTTTCTTTTCCTTTATTGTCTTATGTCTTCTACTTTAAATAGAATAATCAAATAAAGGTACCTGTTTTTCTTTCATTTGCTGTAATGCTAAATTATGTGTCCTAAACTATTAAATAAAATCTTGATTTCATTTTTCATTCACTTAAAAAAAAACATGGATGTGATGCATTTTATTTATTAGTGTTTTTGTTCACTTGGGCTGATCTAGCAAGCTGTACTAAACCTGGCAGCTTTTAAGCAATAGAAGTTTGGTCCTCACTGATCTGGAGGCTGTGATTTTAAGTTACTATGTCACCCTGATCAGATTTGGGTCAGGCCTATTTTTTGTTCAGTAGATTATGCCCACTGAATCTGTCTGTACATGGCAGAAATAATCCAAACTCCTCTGGACCTCTTGTGTAGGTGCACTAGTTTTGTTGATCTAGGATCATATATTCATGGCCTAAATACTTAGTAAAGTCCTCAAGTCTTAGTGCTACTTCACCAGGCATTAGGATTTAACAGATGAATCTATTAGGGAGAGAAGGAGCCATATTCATTCTGTAGAAGGTAGAAGTAAGAAAAAGGAAGGTTAAGATATTATTAATGCAAATCACTAACATGAAACATCCCACCAAATATCTATGAGTCAGCAGTTCACTCTTGACAGTTTAAATTCTTAAATCAACCATCACTGGGTCCTGCCTTTTTGGAGTTTTGTTCAGTGGACATAATAAGCTCCTTTCAGGTGGTCTACTGCCTTAGATGACAGACATCAAGTATATATTATGTATGGAATTCACTTGAATAAAATATGCCAAAGCCTCTTCAAGAGTAATTTCACATAGAAAATGTACTTTATAAAACAAAAGCAGATGTTGCCCTCAGGGCCTGTCAAACATTGCTATTTCCTTATTCATTGTATTACTAGGATAACATACTGGTGTCCTTAACCAATATTTCAGTGCTCTAAACAGTTAATATTTCACATGGAGTTTTAGAAAAAAAACTAAAACATATAAATTTATTTTGCAGATGAAATGTGGATGATTCATCACAATTAAGTTTGAGTTCTGATTTGATTCTGTCTTTTTACTTTCATTTTATAACTTTTTATTAAATTTGTTCTTTGGTGACATCACACATGCATATAAGGAACTATGATTATTCTAACTCCTCTGTCTTTTATCACCTTCCTACTCCTGTCAACTCTCTCTTATCCTTTCAAGACCTTTGACCTTATTTTATATCTCCTTCATTCCATTTATATCTAGGAAATTAGCCAGAGCCTTCTATGCTCTGAGATTTGAAACTCTCCATGGTGTCTGCTTGGCTCATGAACGGGTACATAACTGCAAAAAATAACCACTTCTCTTAAAGAGTCCATCTGTACCCAATAGTTACACAAGAAATGGCATGGCTCTGAAGCTCTTCTTTATCCTTGATTGCTGTTGACAGTTGTGTGCAGGCTAAGAACAGCCAACTAAAAGCACCGTGTGACTTCAGAGTGAATGAAAAAGATGTATGAAAACCCACAACTTTGTGAACCAATAAAAATATATAAATTCAAAAATAAGAGTTAGAAAGAAGATACAAAATATGTCTAAACAATAATTATCTAAAAGTCACAAATTATCAAAGAAAAATCTAGCAGCAAATGTGGGATATGTCCTTATAAGGTTTTTAGTCAATGAGGCCCTAGAAGCCCACAGAAACAACACATGCTCTTCCCTCCTCTCAGTTGCCCACCAGAACTAATTAATATGATCTAATGGCTATGGACTAATTGTTGAATAGATGTTATATATTAGCTGGAATATATAGAGAAATAAAGTTGGAACTGATCTGGAAGCTTCCTCCCTGAGGTTACCTTCCACAGTGCAGAGATGCTATGCAGCATCAATGGTATTAACTAGCACTGAACTCAATGAATTATAATATCAACCTTCCATGACATATAGGCACACTGGTGCAATAGAGGCATGATTGTTATGGGGGTAACATGTTGAGGCCCAAGCTCGAGTCCCTGTTCGGGCTCCAAAATAATGTTGGGGTCCACACTAGCTCCACGTTGGGGCGGCCAAAATAAATGTTGCAACCCAGGCAAAATGTCGAGGCCCGGGGCGACCCACGTTTGGGCGGCCACTGTATCCCGGCCCAAGCTGCTGCTCCGGTCTGCAGGTTGGGGTTCAGCAAGAGCAAGGGTGAGGGCAGACTCAAAGAATGGAGACCAGACAGGGTGTAATTCAATCCCGTTTATTCTTCAGTCTCTCTTCCTCTAAGTGTCTCCTGTCTGATTCTCCCTCTATAGTCTGATGTCTGGTTCTGTCTTCTATAGTCTGAATTCTGGTTCTGTCTTCTATAGTCTGTCTTCTGGTTCTGTCTTCTATAGTCTGTCTTCTATAGTCTGTCTCTGCCTTTTATATGTCTCACTTCTAAGCCACGCCTCTAAGTTACACCTTTAATCATGATCTTAGGTCTTGTCTCTAACTCTGATCTCTATACTTCTAAGTCATACTCTTAAGTCACACACCTTTAATCTCACACACCTTTAATCTCACGCGCCTTTAATCTCAAGGTATCTAAACCAAGATTATCGGAGTGTTCTCAGCTGTTGTAGGCTATTGTAATCCAAATCTCATGTCAGGATATATGGCTCAAGATGGCTGCAAAGCTGATAGCCGCTTTCTGCTAAAAGTCGGCCCCCAACAGTAACAAACAGTTCTATGACTGGATTTGAAGCCTACTCCACAAAAGGTAATTCATACCAACTATTCTAAACCCAATTACTTGAGGAGACATTAGACTCTTAAAGGCAACTTAGTACTGCTTATCAGCTAAATTAATATGCCTTTTAAGTATTAATGTTTATACTCATAGATAAACAACATGCTCAGCTTTAATTAGTAAAGATTCTCTTTGAAATAAATGTCCACAAATTGAAAGATTCATACTACTCAAAGTGGAAGGAAAAATGACAGCTGGGCATTCAGTCCTAAGTAGAAGATTTATACACCTCTCTAACAATAAGAAAACACCGTGAGAAATAGAGTGGGAACAATGTAAAGGCAGGAAGCTAAGGAGAAACACTGTGAAGTGCTATCACCCGTGTACAATACAACCCTTGAAATCATTCTAAATTTTTCTAATTCTGATTCTTTGGTAAGATATTAATGCATTCAGAATTCTTACTTGACTTACTTCTTTCTTTAATCAAAGCAATTCACATAGTACAGATCACCAACAGGATAGAAGACATTTACACACTTTAGGTCTGACAAAAATACATGTGAGAAGTATATAAGCAACTCACATGACTCATAGTGAAAAATGTAAAGACAAACTTGGTTAAAAATTAACCAAAAACTTAAATAGGAATTTACAGAAGGAAGACATACAAATGATCAAAGGGTATGTGAAAAGTGTTTCATGTAATTAATAAAAGTAATAGAAGATGAAAAACGTAGTGAGAGCTCTTCACAATAATATTGTAAAAAAGTATATATTACATATAAGTGGAGACTTTTGTGATGGGACTAGAATGCAAAGCAATGAAGTTAGTGTGGGAAAATAAATTCTTCAAAATAAATAATGAAAATAAATATCATATTAAATATACTAATTTTATTCGGTATTTAGGCAGAAGATAATTAATTAAAATGTTGATGAGGTAGTAGCACTTCCACATTCACTGCCACACTTAGAACAGACAAGCAAGCATACGTTGCAATGAAAATATAAGGAGACAAAGAAAATTTTGTGGTAGCCACATCTTATGAAATATTATTTAACATGATAACTTTGTATCAACATGGATGGTCTAGCAGAACATTGTGGTAAGAGAAATAAATCAATCATTGGAGAACAAAATTAAAGATTCCACTTATAGGATGAATCTAGAAGTATCAATTTATAAAAGCAGAAACAAAAAAGTTTTATCCAGGACAAAAAGGAAAGAGATCAACTGCTGACCTCTGAGTACTTCATTCTAGAAATTTGTTGTCCAATATTTTGCTTACAGTTTACTATTCTGTATTATAAACTGAGATATTACAAAATGGAGCTCATAGAAAGTATTCTATGAAAGGATGAGAAGTCGCCTCAGTTGGTATACTACTTTCAATGGAAGTGGGAAGACCTAAATTTGAATCCCACAACCAGTGTAAAAAAATTCTGGGCATGGTGGCACATGCATATAAACTTAACACTGGGGATGTGGACATAGGGAGAACCCTGAAGCACTCTGGTCATTCAGGCTTATAACGCGCGCCTCCCGTGTCGCCCCCACGCCCGTGGATGAAAAACACGAGAGACGGTATTCGGGTAGTTACTGCAAACGAGGACTTTAATCTGTAGCACACACGTGGAAAACGAGGAAGGACGCGGAAGGGAGTGGAAGGGCTGAGGCGCAGAAGGAGCCTAGCTTAAAATACAGCCTAGAGTGACATATTCACTTCTGATTGGCTGTTTGCTCACCACCCAATATTATGCCTCGGGATTGGCCGTGACTTTGGCGCGCCTTTTGCCTTTGCAGCTGCGCAGATAATTGTTTACTGCTGGGAAAACACGAGGCCAGTGCCATCTTGGGGTGGCAGATTATACCACCGTTAACAGCGGCTTCCTACACAGGCTAGTCTTTTTGGTGAGCTTCTAGTCATTTAGAAAATACGTATGTAAAGAATGTGAACTGGGTGTGGGGAAAGATATCCAAGAGTGACATCTGATCTTCACATTCCTGAGAATATATGAGCTTATGCATCAACACACACATACTCTTCCAAATATATAAGACAGACAGACAGACACACACACAGGTGTGTTTGTGTCTATGTGTCTCTGTACGTGTGCATGCACACATGTATCTACATACACTCACCTCTCTCTCCCATACATGCACATTAAATATAATAAATTATACAGCAATGCTGACAGTGTAGCTTTAAAGGATCAACAACATAAAAGAACAATATCTTATAAATTGTAAATATGAAAAAAACCAAAAACAATTCAGACTTCTATTTTCTGAGATAGTTTTCTTCCCAGAATTGTCCTCAGACAAACTTGAGTTGAACTGCAGACTGTACAGTAATAGAAAGATGACAAGTTTTTCCAATATCAAGACCTTCTGTTTCTTCTTTTGTAAAGTGGAAAATGTAGTATATGTAGTGCTCTCTCATTCTTGACCACAATGAACACCTTTCCACCCTGCTGTGGTGTTCTGCTTCAATGAAGCCTAGAAACAAGAGACACAAGATCACAGAAGGAAACTGTAACAAAATGCACAGGAAGATTCATTACAGCAGGTAAGGAGTGCACAGGACGCTTATCCAAAACTATTCTGTCTTTGAGCAAAAGCTGCTTGAGGGTTTTATTTGATGATCAAGTACATAATCAAACAGGAATGTATTTTGGGGAGCAGGTACATTCATGAGCATCCTCAGTTAAATTTACCCCTGATCACATTGAATCACAGTTGAATCCTGAACTGTTTTGGGGGTCCATGGCACATAAGTCAAATCTTGTCCCTAAGTGAATTTTGGGGAAATATCTTAACCATCTTAGGCCTATGCATAATTGTGCATGTCTATGATTACATACAGATGAATTATATGAAGAGGTACATGCACTAAAGATAATTATATGACTAATTTAACAATGAGATGGCTCAGGGGATAAATGTGCTTGTACACAACTCTGATGACCCAAGTTCAATATTCAGGACCTGTATGCAGAGAACACATAAAGAGACCGAGAAAATAGCTGCTCTAATAGCAAAAAGGTTTGTGAATTAGAGAGAGAAAATTTTCAGAGGCATATGGAAGAGTCTAAAGCAGAAAAAAAAAATGAAGCTGACTGGAAGTGGCCAGGGACTTCTTCTAGACATAGGAGAATAGCAGCAGACACCAGAGAATAACAAAAGTGAGGATAGTAGGTTATTGCTGGGCATGGGAGTTTCAGGAGAGCCTGCCTTGCCTCTTGTCTGTTGTGTAGTAGCCACAGGAATGGATGCCCTCCTCTCCTCCTCCATTCCTTGCCACCTATGGCAAGAGGAAGAGCTGGCCCCAGGTTCATAAAAGTGGGAAAACTGGCCATGTTCCTTCCGTGCTGCAAAGCTTCGGAGAGCATGCCCTGCACTTGACCTTGGCAGCAGGACAGAGCTGACTATGCTTGTGGGGCTGCCTGTGATCTAGCTCCAGGGCATGAGAGTGGGAGAGATGGGTGAGATGTGGAAATGACCAGTTAGGATATTTCTCATACACAGATCCCAGGCTTGGAATCGGTCCATCTCAACATCTACCTCACCTGTAAAAATGAACTTCTGGAGTACTGAAGGGAAGAGTCCTATAGATGCAAAGTACAGTATCTCCATGACAGAGAGCAAGTGCAGGATATCCATGGGAACCCCCAGTGAGGTTTCAATTTTGATAGAGTAGCAGAAGCCAGAGACCTCTTAGCAGACCAATGGACTCCTTCCAATGTACATTTGAAGCAAATAAGTGTGGATAAAAGTATACTGTGGACACACTGTAATACACTACAGCTTTCATGATGAGACTTATCTTTTTTCTGTTGGAGGGAAGATTCAAGGGTAGAGAATGGGTATGAGAGAAGGAGACAAGTGTGATGTGAAATTCACAAAGATCTAATAACAAGTTAAAACAACAATAACAACAACAACCAGTAAGTAGCTGAATAGGGAAGCCAGTGAGCTGAAGAAGGCCTGAGACTTTAGGGTAGGGGAGGAAGTGAGAAGGACCAGGAAGAGGGTAAAAATATATAACTGGTGCTTGTGGATGTGGATGGTAGGATCCTGGAGGCCACCACAGGCTTTTGTGTGCAACCACAGGCATATGTCAGTGGAAAAGCATAAGTTTCTTCTGCCAGCAGCAAGGAAAATTACTTCATTTCATAGACAGGACCCTGTTCCACAAGTTTTCAAGTAATTCTGACTTTTATCTCTACATATGCACACTTCCTGAAACCCAACAGGGCAAGTTATGGCATAGGAAGACCAGATCTCTCTCTCTCTCTCTCTCTCTCTCTCTCTCTCTCTCTCTCTCTCTCTCTCTCTCTCTCTCTCTCTCTCTGTCTCTCTCTCTCTGTCTCTGTCTCTCTCTGTCTCTCTGTCTCTCTCTCTCTCTGTCTGTCTCTTGCTCGCTCTCTCTCTTTCTCTCTCTCTCTCTCACACACATACACACACACAGACACACACAAAGACACACACAAAGACATACATACATTCACACATAAGCACATACACACACAGATACACACAAACCATAATTTAAAAAGAGAGGGCTACTATTTTCCTGAACTCTTATACTTGTTTTAAAACTGGAACAGAAAGCCATAAAAATGACTAGGATCAAGAAAATTTTTTGGTTACTTTGCAAATTTGTGAGCCTTGTTTTGATCATTTGAATAAGAGATCAAGGATTTGGAAACAGCCATCCCAGACACACTGACCACTAGGAATTATAGGAAACCCTCTGGGTATTCATATTGTTGTCATAGTTTTGACTGACATCAGCCTTTCGTAAATTGTCGCAATTTCTAGCAGTACATCCTCTTCACAATATATCTGTTTATATACAACTCACTATCAAAACCATGGAGAAAAGCATCTGATGAGTTCACACCACAAAGAGCCTCCCTAGGACAAGAGTATATATTAGTTGACAGCAACAGAAAACGAGACTGAACTTGGCCCTGTGTGCCAGATGTCTGGCACATTAATATTTTAGGTAGTAAAGCTATTTAATGAAAAAACTGTGACATTTAATTTTTTTTTCATCTTTCCACAATCATTGTCAGTGATGGAGCATGCAGCCAGCCTAAGGATGTTTTCTATAAGAGTTTCTTAAGGTTTTTCCCACACAGGTTGTGACAGAAAGACTTCCATTTGTAAGATTGGAAGAGAGTTTTGAGTAGGCCATCACCATGTTGGGTCCTCTGATCTTATACTCCATAGCCTTTATAACTGGAAGAAATATGAATATAAAAATGTTTAAAAAGATATATTTTTGTTATACACACACCTGCACACACTTGTGCATATTTATAACCGTAAGCTCAGTCTGTGTAATGTTACTTGTTTGTATGTACTCAGGGCTGACCATTTGGTATTGGATAATTAATTGGTGTGTTCTTCCCTGGGAGAGTCTATTTCTCTCACTCTCAGCATACCTTAGCTGTTAATAATTTTTTGCTGAGCCTTCATTGTCTTTTCCCATCAAATGTAAGTTTATAAAAAAAGAGATGACAAATTTGAATGAGACCATGGAAAGGTATGTGGAAGAGTATGGATGGAAGAGAGGGAGAAGGATATAACTATATCATAATCTCAAAAATAGAAATAATTTTAAGAAGAAAAGAGAAATATCTGTCTCATTGAGCCATTCTTCTTTTTAAGTGACAATGCAAGCAAAGCTTTGAGTGACATGTAAGAAATAAATGTGATATGCTGAAAATGGACATTTTTGTCTCTTTTATATATCAATTATCTTTGAAATGGATCTTAGAATTAATCAAATTTGTACCTTTAAAATATTAAATGCCATGATTTCCAAAATTCAAATGTTGTTAACTTTTCATTAGATATAAAAATGTAAGCTTGTTTATGATAGCTCAGTATTAAAGACACTTGCTGTCCAGCTTAACCACCTGAGTTAGAGCCAACTCCTAAAAATTGTTCTCAGCTACTATAAAATTTTGGACCTGAAATTAGTCCTGTCTATAAAGAAATGCAGGGACTAAAGATGGAGCAGAACATGAAGAAATAGACAACCAATAACCAGCCCAACTTGAGGCCCATCTCATGGGCAAGCACCAATCCCTGTCACTGTTAGTGACACTCCATTATGCTTACAAACAATACCCTTGCTTAACAGTCGGCTGAGAGGATCTGCCTGGCAGCTGATGGAAACATATGGAGATACCCACAGTTAAATGTCGGACAGAGGTTGAGGACCCTTATGGAAGAATTGGTGGAAGGACTGTAATTGGAACCTCACAGAAAGACCAACAGTGCCAAGTAGCCTGGAGCCCTGGAAGTTTCCAGAGACTGAGTCACCAACCAAAAAACACACATGGGTTGGTCTAGGTCCCCTGGCACACATGTAGAACAAGACTGCTTTTTCTGGACTCAGTGGGAAAGGATGTACCTAATCTTGCAGAAACTTAATATACCAGGGTAAAATGATACTGGTGTGTGTGGGGGGTGCTACTCTCTCAGAGGTGAAGGGAAGGTGGGATAGAGGTAGATCTCTGCAAGGGAGGATGAAAGAAAGGGGGCAGAATCTGGGATGGAATGAATGAATGAATTAGAATAAATTGTTCTTTGATTCTCCTCGACATGTGCTCTTCCACTCACACATACTCTAATAATGAGGCTTTTAAAATTGTGAAAAGAAAGAAGCACAAATATATTCTGTTGTTGAGATATATATATATATATATATATATATATATATATATATACTACATTCAAGTTAGAATCAGTTGAGCATTGTCTAAATAAAATTTGAGAAGTTTAGTCTAGCAGCCTATAAATACTTCAAGTACACTTTGGCTACACTTTCTCTTGAACTGCATCTTTATGGCCCAATTAACTGGTTATAGACCCTTCCTTTTTCTTATTTTTAGATAGTCATTTAATTTTAATTTTTGGGTTTTTTTAGCTATTAAAACCATATGCTTCTAGTATATAATATTTCTCAAGCAGAGTTTCTTCTAGCTCCAATCCTCCTAACTCTCCCAATTTCTCCTCTCCCCACAGGTCAACTCTCCAATTATTTCCTCTCTGACTCCTACAGTCTTTCCTCCACATCTTCCTGTGGTTATACTTCTATAATTTGGTGAGCCAATGGATGCCTCCAATTTAGACTCTCTCCAGAATGTCTGGCTGTTTCTCTGATAAAACTGAACAGAGAATTGATCTATGTATATAACAGAATATCATTTAGGAATCATTTTATTGTGTTTTGTTTTCTTTTGTTTTCCAGTCACGTTTAATTCTTCCCTAGATCTCTTGAGTTATTCATTCTCTGGTTCCTGGCAACCAGGCAGTATAGGGAATAGGCTCCTTCTCATAGAGTTGTTGTTAAGTTAAACCAGATATTGGTTGACCATGCCTACAAGTTCTACACCACTATTGCCCAGCATATCTTGCAGGCAAGACAGATTGTAGGTCATAGTTTTTGTAGCTCAGTTGGTATCCAGGTTCCCCTTTCTGTAACCTGCAGAGTACCTCTCATGCCAAAAAGACTAGAATGTAGGGTTGATGGCTCCATGAAAGCACCAGCTCAACCTGTCTATGTTAAATGAGCTATGTGGATCTTATTAGCAGCAGAGAGATACTGTCTCTTTCCAACCCCTATCACACATACACACCTGATCCTTCCTGTGTAAGCCATCACTCACTCTACTTACAAACTCTGTTCTGGAATGGCAAATCACAGTTTATTATAGGATGATGAAAATGTCTATTTAATATTAATGTCTATTTCTACTATTAGAAAATAATGATTACCAAGTAACATTTAGTGTTTTGCAAATGCTAGGATGCTTAGGGACAATATCTAGCTTTTCCTTTGTCAAGATGAAATACCTTGGTCAAATAAAGTGGGACAGTTTTCTTTTACATACTGGTGGAAGGAATTACACATCCTTTTCATTCATTAATTAATTTATTTATTCATGTTATATCCTAACTGCTGCTCCCATCCTTCTGTTGCCCCTCACACAGCCCCTTCTTTAATCTTCCTCCCCTTTTCCTCTGAGAGGTTGGATGACTCGCTGGGTATATATAATCTAGCCCTACAGAGGATACTAGAATGAATGAGTCATACGTCTAGTATGCAATAAGAAGTACTGGTCACTTCACTGGTTCCCCTTTGAAGATAAGCAATTAGAAATGCATACAAAAGCAGCCTTTTTGGCTTATCTTTTCCACTGTTTATTACAGAAGTTAAGTGATCACAACTAACTCGGTGAGAACATAGGATATAATCTAATGTGAAAATGAGCTTTACATCTGTCCATGTAGCTTTGAAAGCTAAAACATTTTAATATTTCTCATATTTCTATCTCCTAGGTCTCATTCGTCACTGAGAACAAATTAAAACTGAATGTAGGATTATTAAAGGGGATCTTCATTCATTAAAGCATTTGATTCCTTTAAAGCAGGAAACACAGTCACTGAGAGTCCAGGTTTCCACGTGGCCCTCCATATCCATGCACATATGTGTACAAATTATGGCTATTAAAAAGATACATTTATTTGCTTTGAAGTAGCAGCTTGTAAATTGTCCCATCTCAAAACATCAACTCTTATTATCAAGAATTGGAGACAAGGGGTTTGCCCTGGTATCTAGGAGGATCTTAGAACCTGGCTGTTGGAGTTGCCGGTCATCCAAAAGAGGATCAGTCCCTAGGAAGCCAGTGGGTGAAGATCAATGTCCTGGCCACTTTGAGGGCCTTGGAAAGGTAAGTTGAATAAACAAAACTATTTCTAAATCCTGTTAAGAAAATAAATATATTTCAAAAATACATTTTTTAAAATTGGGGATGTTAGGCCTGTGTTCATCTTGTAGATTTCATATAACTTTGACACTCTGATAATGAGATTGTTTCTGTCAAAAAGAAAAGATTTTGGACTTAGCTCTGTATGTTTCTCTGTTACATAGAGTTCTGAATGACATTTCCTGTGTTTATGGATAAGATACTATGATCTATTGGACTGTAGGGCTCCTTGAGACTCTGCAAGACAAGCTAAGGTCACCATCTGCCCTAACATATCAAGAGACCCAGACACTGAATCATAAACATGGTACAGTACAGTTTTTGTCCAAAGAGGTTATTACAATTTTTTCTCCAGACAATATCTCATTTACAAATGAAATTTTCAATAAGACTTAACATTTCAGAGAGTTGGGCAGATGGCAAAGTATCAAGTGCTTGCTACTCATGCATCACCTCCTCAAAGTCTCCTGAGATTGAGCATCGACCTCTGTTCTCAGATATAAACACACACACTCTCTCCCTCTTTTTCCCCCTCTCTCTCCCTCTCTCTCTCTTTCTCTCAAATACATACACATATAATATCAAACTGATTATAACTTATGCAGAACTTTGTACACAATATTTTAACTTAAAAATCTTATATTTATTACAAGATGAATGCTGAACTATAAAAATATACAATATGCAAAATAGATTTTAAAGTGTTAATTTAAGATAAAAATTTACAAAGGAAATGATATATCTTGGATGTTTAATACACACCAGGAATAGGTAGATTTTTGTGAGCTACCTTACCTATTGAATGCCCAGGGAGTATATAGTGTCATAATGATATGAAATAAGGAAACTCAGTAAACATTAGACAAACCATAAGCTGTCCTTTAAAGACATAATTCAATCCCAGATTGTATGTGGGACCAAGATCACTGAGAAGGGGGAAAACACATGTAAGCAAAGCCGCCCTGTGGTTTAATTTCACTTTGTGGCTTAAGAATTGGCATGGTACCTGGAAATGGAGAATGTGACGAATACTCCTGAAAGCCAGAGAGTCTGTGAAAAACAAAGCAAAAATAACAGAAAATAAATTTAGGGTTTTTGGAACAGACAGAGTCTCTTAAGTCCACATTCTCAGAAGCTAACACAGAGGAGTTCTTTCCAAGGAGTAAAGTATAAAGATCAGACAATATCCCAGCCTTTAGTCAACTTGGCCTGAGACTAGACTAAAGAATAAAGTAACCTCTCCTTAAACTAACTCCTAGAAATGGCAAAATTAAATTATCTATGGAAAAATAACCATTATAAAAACACTGATAATATATATGCATAAGTTGCAGCATACAATAAAAAAGTAAATTTACCAATAAACACCAATTTGAAACAGGCTGCACATAATTCCGGTTTTCAAAGTAGCAGGCACTCTGGAAATTAATAATTTCCTTAATAAATGAAAACAAAACATCATGTAGAGTTGTGGAATTTCCAAGGTCCATCATAGAGCAACACAAGACAGAAGTTTAAGATTCTGTAACATAAAACAGGGCTACAATAAATGGTGACAGTGAAATCTGCCATAGCACTTGAAAGGCTGAGCAAAACAGAAGTCATCGATGAGGAAATGGGAGTCTAAGATGTGACAACACTGGCTAACAAATATAAAACTGAGGTAGGAAATACAAGCTACGTCTTAAACATATGAAGTTTTTCTCCAAATATTTGTGAGTAAAAAAAGAATCACAAGAGAAATTTCAACAGCCAGGAAGCAGACAGCACAGAGATGCTTGGAAAGGTTAGAGGGAGGGATGAGCAAGGAAAATTACAACTTGAGCTAATGGGAAAAACTTTTAGATGACAGTGTAGAGAGTGTGAACTCCAGAGTGGTTAAATTGCCAGGAGTAAGGACATGATGACATGCCAAACTAACAAAATTATTGCTTCTCTAATATAAATATTAACAATCAAACAGTTATTCTAAAATAAAAATCCTGGAGATTTCTACCCCCTTCCCACTCCATCCTTACATGAGAGAATTTCCCTGCATTAGGGAGATTACATCCTTTTTCTTATAGGTGTTAGAGAGAAGTGACTTAGAGAATGTTTATGTCCTCCTAGCCTTCAAATTTTTGTGTCTCCCCTTTTATATAAGAAAATCTGTTCTGTAACCCAAACAGGCCTAATCATGTAAGCCTACTGCATTGCTGTTGAGAGGGTCAAGAACAGTCTACTCTTCCTGGACACAACTATTGCAATAAAGAATCATTATCCCTCATAGTTAACCTCATAGTTAACATTCAGAATAACGTGAATAAATGCAGATACTAAAAGCTTTCCTAAATCTCAGCTGAATAATTTGTTTGTCCAATGATGTTGTTTGCTAATGAGCCTGCGAACATGTTCTCAGCATGCCCATTCACAAGAAAGCACAGTTAAAACTAGAAAACATATTATGATACAGCTCTCAACATGGTTAAAGTACAAATGACTGATGACAAGTTCAATATTGAGGTTAGTGAGGTTACATGATAATTTAAATACTGAAAATCATAAGTTAATAAAGAAGTCAGAAAGTAAGTGATATGTCTTGTATGATTGAGATCATATTCATTCTTATAGCAGGAATTAGGGGCAGATGAAATAGGTAAGGTCCCAGTGTAGCTAGGCTGACCTTCCATTCAATAATTCTGTACTTCTTATTTATATTACCTGTCTCTTCTCTCCATTCCCCTGTGAAACTTTTTCTTCTTCTTTTCATTCCTTTCATACACTTTCTGTATGTTTGACCCACTGAGTTTAAATAGGAATATCTCATGAGCATGGGTGGGAGATAATTTACTGCAGCATAGGAAGATCCTCAGTGTTCACAACACATAAAGTGACACTGTTTCCCTGGCAACAGTTAATTGTCAAAAGTAACTTGCGTGGTAGGGCTGCTCATGAAACAATGCTGAGGTATCAATCTTGTACAGATATCTTTAGGTGCAATGAGTCCATGAATATATTAGATGTAAAACGACCAAAAGACATTGTTCAACATTCTTCTATTCCAAGTGTTGGCTCATAGGCTTTCTATCCCTTCTGAGTGATGTTCCCTGATCCTTGGAGGGAGGGTCCATCTATGTGTAATATCCTGTTTTAGGTCTGAGCAATATATATTCATTTGTTCTCTGCACTAGTTTTGCATCTCCTGTATTAACTGTGGACACTAGGGATAGATATTCTCTGTTGCTGGCTGATAGTTATACTGATCAGTGGGTATACAGATAAGTATTTAGAAGGTATTTGAAAACTGTGTCCATTTAGTAAAAGTAACAGTAGTGTATTCCTACCTGTGGCCTGTGTCTCGGCAGCTGTGTTTACTTGGAAAGATTTACCATGTCAGATACTCATTCCCTTCAGTTGAATAGATCTATATGCAATCCAAAAGCAGTTGTTTGTTCCCATAAAATTCATTCCACTGTTGTAACAATGGGCATAACTTTCTAGACCAGTCATAGATTCACAACTGTGTGATGCTGTTGATGACCTCTCCCTACTGCCAGTGGATTGAATATTACCTTTGCATCATGAAAGCAAGCCAGCAGGAATGATGCTATCAGATTAGTACTGGCTTGATTTCTCTATATACTATGACCAAGTATATGTTGTCTTCAACAAGAGCCTCATCCCTTGACATGGCAAAAAAACAAAAAACAAAAAAAAAAAAAAAACCTTTTATTTCATAATTATCACCTCTTCAAACACTAGTACCTTGGAGAAT
The DNA here is from genome assembly GCF_011762505.2 of Arvicanthis niloticus. Classification (NCBI taxonomy): domain Eukaryota; kingdom Metazoa; phylum Chordata; class Mammalia; order Rodentia; family Muridae; genus Arvicanthis; species Arvicanthis niloticus. The sequence goes on from NC_047660.1 coordinate 35,665,624, forward strand.
AGTCTTTAACTAGAGAATTATTAAATGAGCATCAGATAGAAGTTTTAATAAGAGCATTAAGGTTTATAATTGAATCACCTAAATATCTTTTTAAACATACTTTAATTAAGTGCTTTTAATTACTTTGCATTAAAATATTTTTACACAGTAGATACTTTTATTATGCTATCTGGGTAGTTTGAATGACAATGGACACTATAGGCTCTTATGTTTGAATACTTGATCCAGTTGTTGGAACTGTTTAGGAAGGAGGTATGGATTTCCTGGGTCAAGCATGTCATCGTTTATAGTTTTGAGGTTCAAAAGTCCATTCCATTTTTACTTAAATCTCTTTCTGTATTGTGTAGATAAAAATGTAAGAAGTTCGCTAATGTCCTAGTTCCATGGCTGCCTTCCTGCTCATGTTCTGCCTGCTCTCTAATGCCATCCTTTCTGCTGTGATGATCATGAGCTTACCCTCTGGAAATTTGTGCCAAAAATTGGATGTTTTCTTTTATAAAATGCCTTGATCATGATATCTTATTATAGCAATAGACATGTGACAAAGACAGTCACAGTGGATATATTCAGATCTCTCTGCTGATGACGTGTAAAACCAGAGTTGTAATTCAAGTTACCCAGCACTGAAGACTATGCAAATCTTTGTACAAATAATCTCATTCAAGGTCATTTCCATTATGAATTTACAAATTCTATATGTTTCAATGTCTAAATGACAAAGGGTGTTGAAAATATTCCAGGTTTACAATGAAACAAAGGGGCTCCTATTTTCATTGGTATACTTACAGAAAAACACCAGAGAAATTCCAGAACTGTGCCCTCCGCTCACCGAAAATTAAACCCAGCAGAAATAGCTTGCTGTTTCTCTATCACCAATGTGTGTGTGTGTGTGTGTGTGTGTGTGTGTAAATAAATACTGCAGCTGTTCTCTGCCTAAGGTACTTGCTGTAGTCCTTTTAATATATCTTTCTTCCTAAATCCATTAGGGAGTAGCTCATTTCTACAAAAGAAAGATTGTGACTGAGTTTATCCTTAAATTTTACCATAAACTTACCATCTTGCCTTAGGAAAAGATAAAAACAAACCAAAACAAAAAACCCAGAAGTACCAACAATCGAACCAAAAGAATATAATAAAAGTGTCAGAATACAAATTCCTTCATGTTAGAGGTTCCTTGTTGGAACGTAGCTGAGGGCACTTTCTTTTGCAAACATCAGCCATTTCTAAGCTCATTTCTCCAGATCTTCTAACCACTGAAGTTTCTGACATTGTGACATCCCTCTGAAAAAGGTAAGTCTCGACAATTGGCTACTGTTTAGATGTCACATTTAAAGTGTAAAAAAATAGTCAAGTTATTCAACTTTTTTAACTATAACTTGCTTTTAAGTTGGTAAAAGTTCTAGCTTAATATGAATGAAAATGATAAAAATTACAAGTGAATTGTATTCAAGCCCCCTCAAGAATGACACCACTATCTGTGTTGGGTTCCAAACCTGTTATAAAGTATGATGAGATAGCAAAGAGAGATGAAAGCTTTTCATATTGTTCCCCAATCAAGAAATTCAGTGAAGAGAGAAACAAAAGTTAGGAACCAAGAAGACGCTCAGCTGTGCCAGAGTAGTAAGTCCTAACACAGTGGGGGCTTTACATTAGCAACTACATGTGAAGAGTTGAATGGTCTTCCTAAAAGATCTTTTTTTTTTTTTTTTTTTTTTTTTTTTTTTTTTTTTTTTTTTTTTTTGCTTTTTGAGACAGGGTTTCTCTGTATAGCCTTGGCTGTCCTGGAACTCACTCTGTAGACCAGGCTGGCCTCGAACTCAGAAATCCACCTGCCTCTGCCTCCCAAGTGCTGGGATTAAAGGTGTGCGGCACCACTGCCCTTCCTAAAAGATCTTAATCCACATATAGAAGTCCATACTCAAATATGGCCAAAGTGAAACTCTGGACTTTATAAATGCAATCTTGTTGGAAGGAGGATCTTATGAATTGCCATCAGTATGACTGATACCTTTGCAAGTAAAACCAGCCTAACCATATGAAAGATAGACAGCTGAAGTGATTTTAAGAAACTAAAAGTGATAGAGTCCAGCAACACTAAGGATTAATGCATTCTGCAGAACTAAGAATGATCAAATAATCTGCTCATTAACAAGAGGGCATCAGCTTGCTAATACCTAAATTAGGATTTTTATAAACCTTCAGAACAGGGAGACAATGGATTTCTATTATGTAGAACACTAAGCTTGTCATATTTTTTTCCTCCAGCCATAGAAGACCTATGTAGTAAATAATGCTGGACTTTTTTAAAAAATGAGGTAAGGTACAGAAGCACACTTTCCTGCCATTAGCTTAAACCATTAAAAAAAGAAGAAGAAGAAAAAAAAATGAGAGAAAATTTACACACAATAGGTCTTTATAACTAAATCTCTTATTTTCTATTTCAGAATTTTAAAACTATAGAGTTAAACATAATTTAGAGAATAGATACTTCTTTAGAAGCAAAGACCAAACTTTCATTTGGCAACATAACTTGTAGTTTCTTCCTATAATATTTTCAAGCTTATTTTTGATAATTTCATACATATACACATAATGTATTTTGATCATACTCCCCATTACATAAGTTTGAACTTAAACATGCTTAAGATACATGAAAGGCAAAATACATATTTATCGTTATTCCAGTATTTCATATGAATCACTGAGTGAAGAAACAAATATGGTGCAGCTACATCATGATATCTGAGAACTCAGATTTTCAGATATTAGAGAGCGTAACGCCTGTACAGACAAGCTAGCCAACCTATCTAGTGCCAAGATTATGGGCCACAATATGGATTAACTGAGGAGCTAGCAGATTGTGAAGCATGCTTCTTGGCAACAATAATTTTGTTTGCCTTCTAATACTTCATATTACATCATAGATGAGCTGATTCTAGTGCAATGAAGTCCAAACTTATGGACATAAAATGTATATAGTCTAATCCATGGAATATATAGTTTGACCTAGGTTTTGTATTATTCTATTTACATGGTTAAAAAGAAGGTTAAGTAAATGTGAGTAATTTAAATAAATCTCCACGTCTTTAAATGCTCATGTTTTTCTACTTGAGTATGGCATTAAACACTCATTAAAAATGACATATTACTCATACGCTCATCAGTGTAATTAATTATACCCCATCTACAAATAGGTTGTTGGTAGGTGTAATGCCTGATCTAGCACCAATAATCAGTTACAGAGAAGTACATGAAACAATATTTTTCCATTTTCCTTTATGAAATATATTTGATTTAGGAAATAGTGAAAATTCTTAAGATGCTATGAAAATAGTCTTCACAAAATCATTCCAATTTCCAAATCAAATATAGTTGAAAATTTAGAAAATAACTTGGCAATTTTATATGTTTTATGAATTTAAATTATTTCAAATGTTTTAAAATTTGAAGTTATAATCATATTTTTTAAATACAATTTGCATTAAAAATTATACATATTCTATTTTGTCATTTTTAATAGTGATTGGTATTGATAATCTCTAAAATATTTCAGGTATGCCTATAAATATAAAAAAATGTATACCTACATATATATATATATATATATATTATATATAAGTGCATATATGTATATGCACTTATACAAATATAGAAACATAAAATGAATAGGTTATAATATATAATCTTTGAGCAACTATAAGACCTTTGAATAGAGCTGTCATTAAAAAGATATAACCTTGAAATATATATAATATGAATATATAGATAATCTATTAATTTTTATCAAGTGTTTTATATTTAGTTTTATATTTCATAGTAGACAGATGTTGTCATTTTATTTACAATTAATCCTATATTACCAAAATATGCAAGATGGTATCATTCATTATGTTCTTTATTATTTCTTATGATTGACTCAGAAAAAATTATAATCAAAGAACTCTTGAGTATTCCTTAGGAAGTAACAATATACCAGGTACTTGAAAACTAAAATCTACGAAGAAAGTATTCTGTTATTGTTGAATTGAAATGCAACGTGGTTTATAATGCAGAAAAGTGTAACTTGCTTATCAATGACGTTCATGATAGACTGTCATTCTTAAAGTCCAAGTATTGGACTTGAGCATATTCACAAGAATGTGTGTATTAGATAATGGCATATTATCTTTTTAACATTACAACTGTCTGTTCTTCGATAAATATCTGAGATATTATCTTAAATTAACTGCTATGTTATTTATAGCATAGCCTGTTAATAATTTTGAGTAACACATTAAATCTATTCAATGATAATATAAATGATTGATCTGTGATATGAGGTTTCTTCATCCCTCTAAAACAAGTAGGTAACCTGGAATTCAAACTGTTAAATACGTGAAAAGAATTATAATGAAGTTAGTGTTAAAAACATTTTTGGAAAGTTCTAATATTCACAGGGAAAAATATCTATGTAGAGATGACACTAAAATGTACCCACTAGGTCACCAAACACAGTATAACACAAAGGCAACAGAATACATAGTCAAATGAGTAAATGAACTATTAGTTGATAATAAAATATGGACTCAGTTAAGGGTTCTTACCAGTGTTTCCAGTCTTAACTTTTATTGTGTTCATAACTCTATTTGTTATAGTGCATAAAATATAATATGCTTATATGAATTAGATTATAGTAACATAAAATATTAAAATACTAAGTTTTGAAATATTAGTAATATTGATTAAGTACTAAAATTAATAATTCATATTGAGTTAATATTCATTTTAGGCGAAACTACATTTGACCTGATTAGTGATAATAGTGACTTTTAACGGATATGTAAATAAAACAATCATGTGGTCTGCTTAGTCTTGCAAGTTCTCTAAGGAGGAAACTTAGTGTGAAACAGAGTATTTGGACAAATGTGAATGTTATATAATTGGAGAATGATCTGTCTGGGATATATCCCTGCAATTCCAGTATTCAGGAAGCTGAGGATCTGTCCTTTCAAGACTCAGTGTTTTCATGATAGAAATCAGGCTGTCGTGACTTTTTACCATTTTATATGATAGAGCAGTAGTGTGGGAATGCCCTCCCCACTTTATTGTTTCACATTGTATATGACAAGGCAATAATAATTACCTTTTACTGTATCTTCATCTTGAAGACATTCTATATCATCCAAAGTATTTTGCATCTTGGTATCTAAAGAGAGAAGACTAAGGAAACATTTGAAAAGAAAACGAGGAAAAACATAGCAGCAGAAAGAAAGGTTCTGCAAAATGCTCATACTTATACCCTTAATTATTAGTTATGAAGGTAAAACTACATAACTATTTTTGAACAATTTTATATATGCAGAATCCTTTCCAGAGGTACTGAGGTCTTATTTACTCAGACTGTAAAGTAATCCAAAATGGGAGCATTTCTGAATGCCTGGCAGTAGAGCGATTGGCACCTTGAAGGCAGAATTCTGGATCATTTTATTCTTTGCCAAAACTCTAGAACAGCACCTGGCAGATAGATTTCTAGTAAACATATAATGTAAAAGAATAAATGGTGACTCTATGCCAATACATGACAAGAGATTATATAAATTCCAGAGTTGTGAATAAAGCCTAGAGATGTTCAAACTTAGTCATTTTCATCATAACAGTTTAAAATCACCAGCAAAGGCAACTATTTTTAATACTGCCGAATAATAAAATAGTTGCCTTAATGGATAGCAATACTAAAAATAGATTACATGATTGTAAAACTCTGAGTTGTTATTTAGTATAGGAAAATACATTGAAAAGTACAATTTAAAATGTATAGATTCTTTTAAAACTAATTTTTATGATGTCGGTACAGAACACAATGTTGACCCACCCCTTTGTTTTCTGTTTGTTTGTTTTTGAAAAATTATCTCACTATGCAGCTCTCCCTGTCCTAGAACTCACTATGTAGACCAGACTGGCCTCCATAGAGATCAGCTGGATGTTACCTTCAGTACTGAGATTAAAGGCATGGTGCCATTAGAAAATGTTTCCCTCCTTTTCATTTTGTATTCTTTATGTATTAGAAAGAAACTAAAAGGCAGATTCATGAAATCCAAGAAAAACAATATCAACCAAAAAAATCTTGCCTAAAATCCTCTGCATAATGAAGTTAAGGACAAAGTTTTTCTCTGTCTGACTACCCTCTGCTTCACTCCTCCCTTCCCCCCCCGTCTCTCTCTCTCTCTCTGTCTCTCTGTCTGTCTCTCTCTCTCTTACACACACACACACACACACACACACACACACACACACACACACACACACAGGGGTTGGTGGGGGAGAGTCAGGAATGAATACTGCTTCTCTATTCTGAGAAAAAATAATTAGAGTTGAATGGATCATGCTTCAATAGATTTCCCAAGTCGGATATTAGATACAAACATTAGTACTCTTGAAAATAGAATTGTGAAAAATTAAAATAAGATTACATTTTAAACATTTTAAGAAAGTAAATTCCTATTTGGCCTGCCTGAATGCCTATGGAAGGGTGTCAGATCCTCTGAAACTGGAGTTACAGACAGTCGTTAGTTGCGATGTGGGTACTGGAACTTGACTTGGTCCTCTGGAAGAGCAGCCCAGTTCTCTTAACTACTTAGAAGTCTCTCTAGCCCTGAACATTGCATTTTCAATGTTATTTTATGTAAAGTAGAAGATAGATAGCTAAGCATGGTGACTCCTGTCTGTAGTCACAGAATTTTGGAGGCTGAAGCAGGAGGATTCCCAATAGATTAAGTGTAGACTCAGCTATGTGTACAGTGAAACTGACTTCTTTAAATCATAGATATAATAGAACATATGCAAATGTCAAAGAATCAGGGAAGATTTTTTTCAATGAGTTACAAGGAGAATGAAATAAATTTTTTGAAAGTTAAGAAGGTTTATCTTATAGACTGTCCTCATACTGATGATATATATTTATCTTACATTATATCATGTTAGGCCTTTAAGTATTTTGACATAATGAAGGCTTTGAAATATTTACACTGATGTATATTGAAATGTAGTGACATTTTTTCCTACTTAAAACATTTATAATTTTTATATATGCTCTCTTTTCAGGCATGGTTTCAATACTTTCTAAAACTCATAAATGGATGATATGCAGCTCAGTGGAGTGCTTGCAGGATGTGCCTGAGAATCTGTGTTTATTTTTCAATGAAAAATAAAAATCAAAGCCAAACCCAACCCAACCCAACCCAAACCAACCCAACCCAAACCTAACCAAACCAAACCAAATTAACAACAACAAAACCACAATTTAGTGATTGCTCTACTAAATTATTATGGATCTTTGAAAGAGCAGCCACTCTATGATTGTTAATACTTTCTCCATTGTTTCCTTTATTAGCCAGATATACTTGTTTATATTTATTGAACTATGAATATTTTCTTACTGCTTTATATATTATGTTTTAGGAATATCTCAATGATAGGATTCAATACTATAGCAAATAGTGATACATATTTTTTTGAAAAATAATACATCATGTATAGTAATTCATTTAGCACACCAAGAAAATTGAGACCTGCTCTTACCTGAGCCTAGGAGTCACTCCTATCTTTATCAGAAAGAGTTGTGGTGCCTCATGAGAAGTAGCTGCATCTGATAGGTAGTCTCCAGCTTTTCAGTCAGCTTTCTCTCTATTCCCTAATTTTAGGTGGTCTTGTGGTCTCAGGAAACTTTCAGTTGTGGAAAGTTAACTGAAGAGGCACGGTATCTAAATTGCTACAAGCAAGTGTTCATCTATGCTGGAGTGAGATGCTTTGGTAGTAAAGCTCTTATGAGGTTACCACGTTCCTGTAAGTAATTCCTCACACATTCTCTAAAAGTGATTTCAACAGACTCATTATTGTGCCAAGTTATACTTAAAAGTGGAATTGTGCTTTGGACTATCATTGAGATAAGTAGACACTTATTTTCATCTCTGCAAGAAATTAATAGTATTAAAACTGTTACTATAACACATTCGTATTTCCGCTTGAATTTTAAAGTTTCTTTTTAACTGCATAAGGCTAGAACTTGTGATAGTATAAAGGAAGATTATTAATATTTTTAAATAATTTAATTAAAAACATTTCCATAAGGTTAAACACTATGTTAATATGAACCACTCATATACCCTCATAATATTAAAGGTAAATCAAATACTATTTTGTAATAATATCTAAGGAAATTTGTTGGTGGCCGACTTTTAGCAGAAAGCGGCTATCAGCTTTGCAGCCATCTTGAGCCATATACCCTGACATGAGACTTGGATTACAATAGCCTACAACAGCTGAGCACACTCCGATAATCTTGGTTTAGATACCTTGGGTGTGTGAGATTAAAGATGTGTGAGATTAAAGGTGTGTGACTTAAGAGTGACCTAGAGATCAGATTTAGAGACAAGACCTAAGGGCATGATTATAGGTGTGATTTAGAGGCATGGCTTAGAAGTGAGACATATAAAATGCAGAGACAGAACAGAACTGAGAATCAGACACAGCAGACAGAGGAGACAGAGAAGCAGGCACTTGGGAGAGAATTTGGAAGAAGTAACTTGGAACTTGGAGGCACTAAGAATTAGGAACTAGGAACTCAAGACTTGGGACTTGGACTAAGAAGAGAGAGTGAAGAATAAACGGGACTGAATCACACTCTGTCTGGTCTCCATTCTTCGAGTTTGCCCTCACCCTCTCTCTTGCTGAACCCCCACCCGCGAACCAGAGCGGCAGCTTGGACCGGGATACAGTGGCCGCCAAACGTGGGGTAGCCCGGGCCTCAACATTTTGCTCGGGCTGCGACAGAAATTGTGTTCTGGGTAGCAGTGCATCTAGAGAATGAAGTGCGGCTTACAGGGCTCTTTTCAACATCAGCATTATTGATTTGCATGTTAACATAAACTTTTCAAGAGCTCTGCTTCAAAACCATAAATCAAAGAAAGGTATACAAATCATCCATATTCTTACTAAATGAAAAGAAGATGTGATATGATTTACAAGATTAGAGTGGAGATGTGTTAGCAGGATTCTTACTATTAATCATACAGAGTAAACTTTATTATTTAAAAGCTATTGAACTTTGAGAAGCTGAGTTTATTTTTCTTCTTTCTCAGGAGCATGGATTAGATTTACATGGTGTCATAAATATTGACAGCATTATGTTGTACATGCATTTTGATTTCTCTTTCTTCCTAAGACTGCTGCAAAATAAGGATTATAGAAGCATACTTGGGTTGGATGCACCCAGGGGTTAAGATGATGGGACCAGTGACTCTATGACTATTAAGCTGTTTTCATGCTGCTAAATATTTTGCATAGCAGTGGGGAACAGAGGCACAAAGGACTGTCTCAGCATCCTTTGCTGCAAGCTTATTTTCTCAATGATTTGTACAGACATTAAGGTTAACAGGTATTAGAGTTTTCTAGTGTTCTATAAGAGAAAAAGGCAGTGCATAAAAATGTAAATGCATTTTTTAGAATTCCAAGTAAAATCTGAAGCAGAAGATAGAGGGAATTATCTACATACCCTTCCCAATTAATGATGTCCAAACAAACCCAGGCAGTAAATACTAAATTAGCAAACCTCATCAAGCACCTTAGTTAAAACTAATTACATTCATTAGAAGAATGAAGGACATTCTTTAACTGAATTTCTAATGTAGAAATGAGGATTTATTATAAAGGACCCAGTCTACATCTCTCTACTTATCAGAAGAAGAAAGAAAAACAAAAAGAAAAAAAGGAAGGAAGGAAGGAAGGAAGGAAGGAAGGAAGGAAGGAAGGAAGGAAGGAATACGTTTAACACTTTATATTAGAAAGGACCTCACAAGAATGGTATAGGCTCAAAAGTTTGATGCATATGTGGCTATAAAGCCTGGGGCTTGCTTTCCTATGTCAGAAGTCTTAAATCAAGAGGTTGGCTGGATAAATCAAGAAAGGAATGCCACTGAGGGCAGCTACTTGCTCATGTGCCCAGGCAAGAAGGCAGGGGAATACACACACACACACACACACACACACACACACACACACACACACACACAGGAAATTAGATGGCAAGATGAAAAGAGGTTTAGAAATCAAGAGGAAGCAAGAGAGTGCCTCTCCTATGAAAGAAATAGGCAGAGAGAGGTCATGGTAAAGGGCTCCTGTATACTGAGGGTCTCTAACCTGACCCCACAATACAGACAGCATATACCAGCTGATATGAGGCCCCAACACATATACAGCAGAGGACTGCCAGGCTTGGCCTCAGTCAGAAAAGATGCACCTAACTCTCCAGAGACTGGAGGCCCCAAGGAGAGGTGTGGTGAGGTGAGGTGTGCAGCGCCTCCTCATGGAGACACGGAGGGGAGGAGGTAAAGGATATGGAACAGTCAGAAAGTGGACAGGAGAGGATTATATCTGGACTGTAAAAAAATGATTACATTTAAAAAACAAAAACAAATAAATGTCAAAGTTAAAAAATTTACACATGAACCATGAATGAGAATTTTGGGACTCTCCCTTAGTAAGACTATCATCTGTGGCCAAGAAGCTAATCAGAAGAGAATCGTACTGAAGATGAAAGAGCATATGAATGGTGACTGAGGTTACATCAAAATGCCTGTTCAGGGAGCGATTTAATTCAAACTTCCAATTGAAGAATGCAGAACTGACAGCCAACATGACTAGAGGGTTTTTGTTTCATAGGCTTAGAGACAAATCCAATTGTCATCGAGCTTCTTGGAAAAATAACTGAAACAAGTGAAAAAAAAAAAAAAACCAGAAGAAAGTAGTTTTGAACTAACATTAGTACGGTATCCACTCTTTTCTTAATTTAAAATTCAAAACCTCTTTTATTCTGTGTACAATGTATACCACCCAGTTCAATGCTTTGACCTGCCAAGATAAAAGATGAAGAACAATATGTGTCTGTTGTCTGTGTCTGTGAAACTGATGTAGAACAGATAAGAAAATATCAGATAGTTATTAATACTCTGAATTCTATTAGAAATCTAAAATAACTATGAGAGCAGTGTTCTAGTAATCTAATGTAAGTTACTGTATGTCCTAATTTGCTGGACACAGTGTTAAAAGAAACTTCTTTATGTTACTAATTGCTTTTTTCAGGCATGGTAATACAGTGCTGTGCATGAAGGTGCCTCAAAAGCACATTTGATGATGCATAATAGAGGGAAATAAAGTATTTCAACATTAGAGAGCTGTTGGTGTCAAAGATAATTAGTTTTAAAATCCTTTTCACTTTTTTAGTTGGGACAGTTTTATTTTTATTTTTAGAATATATATATATATTACTGACAATATATATATATATATATATATATATTGTATATATATTGACAATATATATATATATATATTGTCAGACAATTACTGATATATATATATTGTCAGTAATTGTCTGGGAATCACTGAAAGTTCCTCCAGCTCTGGGTTGGGTGGGGCTGGGAACTCTGAGAGTCCTCCACAGGGAAGTTAGACACAGCTGCTGTGACTTCATGGTTCCTCATGGCACAGCCCCAACAACATGAGAAAGTCCATGGGTTTAATGTCATGGCAGATGGTGGATGGATCTAGATACACCCCCCTCCCCCCACCCCCCCCCAAAAAAAAAAAAAAAACAAAAAAAACAGGGCAGACCTAAATAAAATAGGTAGGGAGAGAGGGGGGAGAGGCTGGGGAAGAATGTTTAATTGGCTCCACCCTCTGGCCTTCAGGCACCTCATTAGTATGCAAATCTCTCTAGGGCCTGAGGCCTGTTCCTGACTGTTGGCCATAGACCTCTCTGTGGGAGTGGTTGTTGGAGGGCTGAAGCTAAATGAAAAGAACCAGGGCCTGGGAGCAGAGCTTAACTCCTGCCATCCAATAAGGTTCCGGGGTTCCAAGCTCGAGCTCGAGCAAGCACCCAGCTGGTTCTCACAGCCCACCACCCCCCACACACACACACACACACACACACACACACACACACACACACACACACACAGACAGACACATTTTAGTAAGTGAACAAAAAAAAGTGAAGTTAGTGGATAGGTACATCAATTTCAAATTTCAATGTCATTTTTTAAAAAGTAAACAGTATATGTGTACAGTATTTCACTGAAATGTGGCATTAAAAAAAAGAAAATGATGTTCCTGTTAAACTGCATTTTAATTATTTGTACTTATATCCATAGGATTGGGCTGCTCTCAAGTTTGGTCGGAGATGCTTATTTTTGCAGTGACTGAGGGTATAAATAACACTTAGTTCTCAGCTGTGGAGTGGTCATTTATACAAGCCTCCAACCATTAAAGCCTTAGGGAACATCAGTGGAAAGGTTTTGGGAAAGTGGACAAGCCAAAGATGGGAAAGATCACTGGAGAATGCTGACTTCTGGACATGGCATGGCTGTCGTACACAAAATCAGAGCAGCCATGGTTACTTACAAGACCTGTACGGGAACAAACCAAATAAAAATCCCAGCATGGTTAGGGGAGCAGCCTGCAAGGCTCGATCCTTATAGAGAAGCTGCTGAGGGAGGGAGAGCCTCTTTCCTTTAGGGACATGGCACCTAGCAGGTTCTGTATGTACTAATAAGTGGTCGTATACCCTTGTGTATATGGGTAGCCCTACTTGGACTCAGCAACATTTTAAACAACAAAATACATAAAGAGGTCATGAAGCTGGCTGAGCAGTGAAAATGGAGTACTAGGGGGAGTTGGACATAGTACAAGGTAATGAGATATGATCAATATATATCGCATAAATGTATGGAATATTCAAAGAATAAAAAAATACTAAAAAAAGAAAGAAAGGCAGAAAAGAACATTTCAGGAGAAGCAAACATCACTTTTTCCGTGTCTCTTATGACTAGTACTGTTTAAAAGGAGGACGAATACTAATTAGGGTTTCACTGCTGCCTAGCAATATTTACTGTAGTTGAACTGAATGCATTTTACAGCTCCATTTCCTCGTACAGATTTTTAGGAAGAAACTCGGGCTGTACAGATTTCTTCAGAGCCAGTGCCTACTCCCCCGCTCCCTAACATAGAAGAAACACATTTGGTACTCTGTGACCTCAAGAGATTATTAATCTATAAAAATGTGATTGCCCTCCCACAACCTCCCAGCCTGTGACAATAATTACGGTGGCTGCTGTGGACTCGTATTGCTGTTAAAAATGGCAATAATAATGATGGAATTAAATCCTCTTTCCCTATGTAAAAACGCAACACTTATTTCAATGCTCTTTGGCAAGGATCCATTCTTTTTTAGCCGGCATAGCTATGCATCATTCTTAAATATACTGTAAATCTTCTAATAATTAATAACTGCTAGGGCTCAGTTCTTTAAAAAATGAATTTATATGAATTATGAGTCACCTGCAACTGAGTTCATTTTTTCCTCTCTTCAACTGTGAAGCCCAAAAGAGAAGGCATGCTTTTCAAATATGTAAAAATACTCATAGAAGTCTATCCTTAAAAATATGTTTCAATGTTTCACTTGGGTTTATATTTGGAATAGACTAATTTTTCAGTTCTGATGATGGCTGTTCTTTACAAGAAAATATCCTTCATTACTCTTGATTTCTTATAATTTTGTGATCTAAATGTAAAATATTCTCTACAATAAAGTTAAATTTACAATTTTAGAGAAAATTAAATAACTTGGTATGGCAATATATATGAAGTTAGGTCTTTTTGCACTATATACTAATGAGTTTTGTACCTGTATCTACATTAATTAACTCATCTATCTGGATGTGTGTATGTATTTCTGTAGTGCATATGTGTCTAATTGTGGCATGTGTCATACTTTAATTTGATTACCTTGACTATAAATATACATCGATCAAACTATTGAGCATTGAAGAATATTCATTACTTTCTTATTTAAGGACAATAGAGTGGGCTATTTAACTAAAATGATAACTTTTTTTTGTTTGATTTACTTCTTACTTGAAAGTAGTTGAAAGGGAATTACAACACAGCAATTTGTACATTTTCGGATATTTTCTCACTTAAATTTGGTTAAAAATTTTAATGTCTTTCTTCTTAATTTTCAAACCCTTCTGTGTCATATATAATTCTACTTTCCTCAGGAGTGGTGAAAGGTAAGGTAGCTTTCATAGTGTCATACAGCCAGGATGTATGAAAATTAATAAGTCTGTTATCTGCTTCCAAAATTAAGGAACAGGTTATAAAATTGGGGTTTGAATTTTCAAGTAGAAAAATTAAAAATGAGAGGCAGAGAAGCAAAACTTAACTCATTAAAAGATTTAAAAGGGCAAAAGTATTGTATAAGTTATTATAAAATATGAAGAAACCATAGCTCCCACTTCTAGGCCCACTTTTATAAGGGATGAAGTTTTCTATAATAATGAATGAATAGAAATTATAATTCTTAAGTAGTCTTCTGGTAGAAAGTACATATATACACACACACACACATATATATGTACATATGTCCATAAATGCACATGTATATGTATATATTCCAATTATAAAAATTGAAATTGTTGTGATAAAAGCAAAATAAAGAAGAGAAAATTGAAAGGAAAAACTGAACCTGACTTTCATATCTGACTTCTCCAGGTGGATTAATGCGCTGTGTGTTTGAATATGGAAAATAGACTTCATGGCACTTTCCTCTTATATTTCTCACACAAATATGAATGTGTATGATGGATGAATGGGTAGAAGCAGGATGTGTTTGTGAGAATGCTGTCTCAAACAAGTGGTGCTGCACTATTAATACATCTGTTTCTCAAATACAGAAAAGATAGGCTTTCTAGAAAATAACTCATTTTCTATAACTCTCAGGTTTCTTATTCTCATACGCTGAATAGGTTTGAGATAAGTTTACTTCTATATTTGTAAGTAACTAGATCAGTGGTCAGTGTGAGAATATATTTTAACTGTTCCATTACTAACATTTTAAATGAACGAATGAATGAATATGTAAATAAATAAAGAGAACTTTTACTTTTTTGACTTATTCTGAGATAGAGGATTAGCTACATAGAAGACAGCCTTGTGTTTGGAGAGATGGACAGAAGGGAACAGTTGATGTACAAATCCTATGACTTCAGTTTACAACCTGTTTCTACAGTTGTAAGAAGAAAACAGAACACTAGACTCCTCTCTCCCTCCTTTCTCTCCCTCCCTCTGTCTCTTTCCTCTTAAGCACCCAATTCTATCATTAACCCATCTCTCATGTCATATGCCTTTCACCAAGTGATAACAATTTTCAGATCTGTAACTGTGTTATACTTCACACATTAAAAAAAATACTACTGACTCCATATGAAATTAATGAGAAGACTATTACACTAGTATGTGTTCTGACTGACAGAAAGGAACGTCGATGCAGGGAGTCAGCATTTTAGACTTCACCTAGATGTTTCAGCAAAGCCCACAGGCAGAGCCAGCCATAGGAGCTTGAGTGGAGAACACTGACGGAATGGAGGCCTGGGGCACACTGAGGGGAGTGTGCAGTTCCCTATACAGAGCCTGAAAATGGCCCAGGGCCACACTGTCGGAAGGTCACCCTAGAGAATGAATACAACTCCGCTGGAGGGCTTATCTTCCTTAACACAAGGCATGCAGTCCCAGTGGAGGAAAATTTAGCTCCGTTTTGCCAGAGAAAAACTTTTTAGTGACAAATGGAGTAAGGACGCACAGCTTTTAAGCAACTACTTCTAAAACAAGGTCAGACAGAGGGACTGAGCTACATCAAACAAGTAAGAAATACTTGGCAAGGAACTGCCTGAGATAGTGAATACTGAAACTAAACTCAGGAAGCGAGAGTAAAGTTCGCACACAAAAGAAGATGAAACAGAATTGGAGCGCAAGTGCTGCTAAGAGTTAAGCATGTTTCTGAGAGATGACAGACCAGAACCCGCAGACCCTGGTGAGAAGTCTTGAGTCTCACTGCGCATCCCGAGGCATTGACTGGGACAGCACCAGAAGCTGCAGACCATGGTTGAGAAGTGTTGAGTCTCACTGTGCATCCCGAGGCATTCACTGGAATAACACTTATTGTCCCAAAGGCACCTTCTTCATTTCTAATATACTAATCCTCAGCTGTATAGTTTTTGGTGACTGTATTAGAAGGATGTGAAGATATTTAAAATGATAGACAAAAGGCAGAATTTCTTTTTATAAAAAAATGTATTCCTTGGCTGTTCTTAAAGTGACTGGTTACTTCTTAACAATAACCACAGTGGCTTTTCCTACCAAATAGTTGGTATTATGCACCCCCCCCTCCAAGAAATTCTAAACTTCTTATCTTAGGATAGCAAATGTACTTCTCTAATTAATTGAAGATGCAGTCATGGGATAATAGGACAGATTGTAATCTCGCATGTTTTTTGTCCATTTAGGAATTAAGATGCAGGGATGGAAAACGACCCGTGATGATGAAGAAAAGGATAGAGGTGTTGCAGTTCAAACAAACTCAGCAGGGACTGTTAGAAAATCTCTAGAAACAGAGAAAGGGGAAGATGTTTTCCTACAGCTTGAAAGAACAGAGAGTGATTACCCCTTGATTTTAAACTGATAGCGTGTATTACCGTGAGACATTAAACTTCTCTCAGATTAGATTATCACTTGTGGTACTTTGCTATAACTTTTCCTTGCATCATAATATGACCGCCTTTATCAAGTTACAGTAGAGAAAGGATTCTCTTCACCAGTGAAGACATCTTAACATTGTTTGTCTCAGGCTCCTCTTTCTCGTTAAAAAATTGTGCAGCCTATGATAGACTATAATGGTAGAACCTAAATGAAAACAGATACTAAACGGGGTTTGGCTGCTAATTTCAAGGTTTATAGAAACTGATATTAAAATTTACTTTTACTGGATTTGTTATATTAATTAGCCATCAACATTGTTGATTATATATTTTTTTGCTGTGCTTCTTATACAATCACATATATGTGCCACATTTTATGCTAAATATGAGAGAGGATCAGAATTGAAGGTTACCTTATTATTGTTCAATGTAGCATATTCCACCTACACTGAATAAATTTGAATATGTTTAATGATGATACTCAGGCACTTTTATAGTCACAGTTTTCTAAGAAAAGATGCCTCTGCCTCTATTTCTAATAGAAATACTTTCTATTAGAAGAGAGTAATGCCAGCTTATTGGAGCAGGCATATTTCCTCTTAGGCTTTTAGTGAAGCTTTAAGTAAACATGGACACAAAACCCATAACAGAAAACTGAGGTCATAATGAAAAGAAATAGACATTATAGCCAGTTCAGAATATGACATCATTGTGCAGATTCTAGGGGAGGTGGTAGTATTTTAAGAAGTCTGGAAATATTTGTTTAAAAATTATTAATGTACATGGTTTGCAGGTTGTATTTAAGTAATAGACAACATAATATTCCACATAAGACTATGTAGAGTTACAAAACAAACAAACAAAACAAAACATGTTCCAGAAGACAGTCCAAACAGTGACCTCTTCAAAGGTTAGAGGAATGAAGGGGAAAAAAAAAGCAAACAGAAAGCACTTTACAAAAATCGTGATCCTTCCCATGAATCATCACCTTTCTCTTTCCTTAGAAATAGACAAACTCAAAACTTTCAGTGTGAATTTTACTTGGAGGCGAAAGCAAAAGCATAAAAGAGAAAGAACACAAGGAAGCTGCATTGCTTTTATCCAGAATTCAAGAGAGGCAAAAAGCCTAATTTGACTCAGCATTACCAAGCACAGTTGTAAAATCCAGAAGCTACAACAGAAACCAAATCCTGCACAGCATACATTGTAAATCTCCAGTTTTCCACAGCCTTGTTTGCGGGGTGTGTGTGAAAATGTGTGACTTCATTATCATGTGCGAATACAAAACTGCTCATTTCATTGATCTGCTAAGTCTGGGTGTTCTAAATCTTTAATTGTCTTCTGAGTTTACATCAGTTCATTGTATAAAATCTTAAGAATCTTTGCTCTATTGTTAATGCATCCATTAGCTACCTGGAATTAATTCATAAAATTGATTTGAAAACTAATACAGCGAATTGGAGATGGTTCATGCTTGTCTTATTTGATAAAAATAAATATTATTGTTGAGTGAATTTTGTTTCATCAAAGTATTAAAATAACATAAAATGAAGGTTTAGAAAATCTAAATAATAGGGATTGTTTTTCTCTTGCCTTTCATTTTTATTCTGAAAGATCTCAATATATTAATCGAGAGAAAAGAAATTAAATATCAAGTAGCCCATTTCAGTTAGTAAGGAACTGACCTCACTCACACTTCCTCAGTCTTATTTTGCATATGCACAACTTTAATAGGCCTCATATATTTCATGTAAAATGAAAATAAATAATGCATATAAGGTATTTGAGCATATAATTTGTCTCACTCTGAGTATTCCAACTTGTTCAGAGATACTACTGTGTTATTATTAAAAGTTACAGTTTTTGCTAAATATAAAAGCATAACTATTTGCAATATTAGACAAATAACTATGACATATTTAATGAGTCTTACCTTCCATTATAGCTTTAAAAATGAACAAATATAGGACTATAGTCATAGGAGTCAACAGTTTTCTCTATAGATATATGTGTCATTATTGAATCCTCATGACAATATTATTTGTTAATGATTACTGTTATTAACATTGCACAGAGAGGCTTACAAAATTTCCTAAATATACACAGCTACCTGAACATCATTTCTAACTCAGTTGGATTTTTTAACGTTCTAGTATTACTGTTGCTGAGATGTACATCATGTTTGATGTCTATAAACTATTTTTGTTGTTCACTCGTTTTATGTGTATTTTTACAGGAATTCTAATTTCATGTTTGCATTCTCTCTTGCTACATACTGTTCTGTGTTTTTGTGGCATTTAACAAATGTGTACCTGATCACTTGGCATTCATTAAATTCAGAGAAAACACATATCTATCATTCCAACTTTCATTTCACTGTAAAACCCCCTTTAAAGAAAGAAGATAATTGTGCCCTCTCTCAGCCTTGAGCAGGCTGGAAAGACCTTGTTTTACCACAATAGACCTTGCCACAATAGGACCTAGGTGGTGTTATTTGCCCTTGCTGCACATACAAACTCCTACAGGAACTTAGAAGAATAGACTGCCCTCTGAGCTTGCCTTGCAACATAATCCAGCTGAAACAAAGGATGGATTCAGTGGGCTTTCCCTATATATACAATGTGCTGAATATTAAATTTTGAGCCTTGATCAGAAAACTTTGTCTTGGCTCCATGCCTCTCTTGCCCCTCCGTCTTCTTTACATTTCCAGCCCTCCTTTCAGGTGAACCCATTTCGTCAGTGGACAGTGGATGGCTACATGTGATATGTCAGGACCACTCATAGGAAAAAACCCTTCTAGTTTACAGATATGTGCCCCTAACAAACTTAGAAGCTGGAAATTATAAGCCGAGAAAGAAAATTGGTAGGCAACCAGGAATCATAATAAAACTCACAGTCCGATCACAGACTCACAGAGGAAAAAAATTATAAAGAAAATGGAAGAACTTTCTTTTTACCATATCATTTCCTGCACAGAGACCTTTCCTCAGAGATTTATGCAGTCAGATCTGTAGCAAGATGAAAAAGGCGCACTGGCCTTAGAATCAAAGCCCAAGAAAGAAGAAAGAACAGAGCAGCAACAATATGCTGCCTCTTCTTTTAGTCTCACAGGGAAATGAAAGAAAATGTTGCTAATGCTGCCATCGAGCACAGTACACTTTTTCAAGGTAGAATTATGTAGAAACTATTTCTTCAACCTTAAAGGTATAATCTAGTCTCAACTTCGTTAAGGCATTACTACCTGAAAATATGTTCACGTTTTCCAACTTTACATTATCACTTTTTCAAACAAGTAGAGCATTGACAGAGTTTGTACTTGTTCAGAATATTTATCTACCTAGACAGTCTTTGTATATTTGTGAATCTAAGAACAACACCATACTTTAAGAATAATGAATGTTTCCTGTAAGAATTTCTTTTAAAAGCAGTATATCTCCACAACATGTGAATATCTTTAAAAAAATATTATCTGAATGTTTATCACTCAGAAATAATTACATTGTCATTATCTAATTATACAGTGATATTGTTCTAATATAGGTATAATTACATGTTGGAAACTTAATAACTTTATAACAATAACGTCAATACCATAATTTCTAAGCAAGTATATATGGTATGAAATTTCTGCTGAATTCGATTTTCTTGCTATAAAAAGACTATAAATGAAATATTTACACTTAACTCTTCTTTAGTTTCACAGTTCTGGATACCTGGTTAGAAGTGAGAATATTTTTAAAAGATTCTCTTAATTTATATTTTGAAATCAACTTCCAAAAATGTACTACATGTCTCTGCCTGAGTGAGACATACCCTTCTGAATATTCTTTGATTAAAAAAAAAATAATCAAACATCTCTTGGAGAAGAATATCTTATCAAATTCTGACATCCATTAAAATAACCCTTTATTACACAGGTTCCTGAACAAGTGTGAATACATCTCTCTCCATATAAGTTTTTCAGTGTCCCTTATGTTCTATTTATTAATTATCAATATTTATTCATTGATAGATAAACATGCTTTAGGACTGATTGCCTACTTCTTTGACCAAGTTCTCCTTTTCAAAGATTGAGGTTTTTATACAATTATAGAAGTATATAATTATTGTGAATATCTTTTAATTATCTTAACAAAAATGCTTATTATTGTCTTCTATTATTAAATATTTTGCAGAGGGCCAACTCTGGCAATGGCCAGGTCCCACAAAGGAAAATAAGGACTTAGCAAAGAACAAATGAGTCAGCCTGACAGAGTGGCTGATGAGGTGCTTCTTTATTTATACAGAACTCAATAGGCAATGTTAGATTTATGTTGTTTCAAAACATAGATTATAATATTTCTGTCCCCTGACATGTGTTTTAATACCCTCTTGGTCACAACTATAATCATCCTTGATAAACCATATCAGAATAGAGTTACCTTTTACAATAATATTTTCATATCAACCCACTGCCCATCTTTTAAAAATCTAGAAGCATATTTTTCCAAAACATGTCAGCCTGTTTTCAGCCTTAGTAGCCCTGTGGTTCCCCACCTTTGCCCACCAAAAAAAAGCCTGGGCAGATGTTCATGTCCAATGAGTGTAATATCAAATTTTAATGGTCAAAGTGCTAATTGGCATTAGGCCCCCCAAAAAACTTGAGGCAAAAATTATTGCAGTGATTATTCCATTTAAAATACAATGTTAAAATACAATATATATGTGTATATATGGAATTTATTTTTATATATAATCTTGCTATTCTTTTATTCCTTGATCATAGGACACTACAGTGGCCCTGTGAGAGCTAACTTTTCTAAGAGAAGGGGATCTTAGTACATTCTTTTATCATGTATTGACACCCATTCCTTGTTCATCCTTATAAGTCTCTGTGTAAGATATATATAAGTCCAGTAGTTTTAAGTTTATATTAATCTAATTATCATATTCCCGAGTAGGTATGTGGGCAGATATTTCAAGAGTATCTTGAGTCAGAGTCTCACAAAAGCTTTCTTGTGTCTTTATTTGAGTTGTAACTTGCAGGTAGTAAGGAAGACTTTCAAGTAGGGCCAGATAAGGACATCTCCTGAAAAGCAGGAGGGATAATATGTTCGGGATTTTTCTGGGGAAGCTTAAAAGCAGTATTGCTGGGAGAAAGCAGAAATGATTCATAAGAAATTTTCCATCGATTCAATATCTCAAGTTGTACAAATATTAAAAGCGCCTCAAGCCTGAAACATGTGGAGATCAAGGCCAAGTGGAAGACAGCATGACAGCAATTGCATCACTTGGCTCAGCTTTGCTGGATCTTTGTCAAGCAGCTGTGCTGGCTTTATGACTTTTGCTGATCCCATTAGATATGGCTGTGTCGATCTTTCTTTCCTAGTTTTCTTTTCCTTTTAGACCAATGAGAGATAGATTACTGTGAGTTAGCCCTTAGGAATCTTCAAACTCTAACTTCTTTGTCATAGGTCTCAGAGATTGGGATATTACATGGGTGAGCAAGTCCACTTGGTTTTAATGCTATAATATGTTTACCCATCAATTTGTTACCATTAGTAAATGGAACATAAGTATTTTTCATAAATGGATATGTAAATTATATACATTCATATATAAAAGAGAAAGTCAGACTCAACTAACAAAACTTCTCTTAACTATATCAGACATATTGGGTTCTTTATTTTATCCTACTGACTTAAAGATCAAAATGAAATAATATTGTCATAAAGTTGATATTCATGTGATTATGAATTTTTCTCTGGTGAACATGTTTTGTAATATAATTTACTATTTTAGTGTTTTGCAACTTATTTTTAAATTTTTGTATTAAATTTATTTAATCTCTTGTATTTTATTTTGTAAAAAATCTTTATATTTCTTTCAACTACATGGAGTGAATGATTAAATATTAGCTATAAAACACAGTTTTTCAAATAATATTCTTAAGAAAATTAAAGTCAAATCATATGTTAGGTCAGAATACTGCAAGTCATATTGTAAGAGCCAAAACTAATGTATAAACTCCACCTTTCCAAGGACAAATTCCAGGAATGCTGGCTTTGGAGTGCTTGGGAAATAACGAGCCACATGTTTTTACTCCCCTAAACAAGTTGATTTGACAAATCTGCACCAGATATGCTTGATCATATGTTAGTAAGAGGTAGGTAGGCAGGAAATATATCAGGTTATATGCTTGCCTCCTGATTGTATCTGATTGTAAATTCAATGAATTCTGGGTTGTGACCTTAATATGCCAATATAACATGTGACTCATCACCCAGTAGTGTAACTAAGCAGAGTCCATTTTGCTGGAAAGTACTTTATCAAAACTTGTTGCAAATATGACTCAAAAATTGGGGAACTGATTTTTCTCTTGTGAATTTCAGGATTAACTTTTGGAGGCTCCAGTAAGATAAGAACATTCACTCCAAATTCTAGATTCTGGTTCTTGGCTTTGGCTTCTGGGACCTCTCTTAATCCCCACCGTTCATCCATTGAAGTGAACGACCATTCACAAAAAAGGAGATAGCAAGCATTTTTTTTTTTAATGGAGACTTTCTTGTGGCAAATCATAAAAGTTTTTGTTTTATTTATTTGTTTGTTTGTTTTAATTTATTTATTTTTACCTTTCTGTGAAAGTTTCTCTCTGATTTCTTGATTCTGGCTATGGCATGCCTTTCTGTAAATAAGAAGAATGAATCCAATGAGATTTATGCATCCTCAGGCAGGGCAAAAAGAGACATCCCACAGATGACTGTTATTTGTGATTAATTGAGGAGTTCAGCCAGAGTCACCCATTTTTGTTCTTCTGACCTTGCCTGAGATCACAGCAATGAAATCAAGGACCAAAATGCTCAAGCAAATCAAAAAGGCCTGGGTTATGGGTGTTTGTCAGCAGGGGTCCAATGCAAGGACTGCACAAATAAGGTGGATTTCTTCAGGACACTGGGATCCAAACCTAGAGTTTTGAAAGGCCCAGTATATGGACATCAGAAAGACCAGAGATTGTGCAAGAAAACATTTTCATGGTCAAACTGGTATACCTCTGAAGTAGTGGACTCTAATTGTTAAATGTCATTGTCTTATGTTTACTGTCATTATTTGGCTCTGTTTTCCATTGCCACTTTCAATCAGGCTCTTTTCTTGTGGATGTATCTGTTCTTATGTATTCTGACTGAGAATGAATGAAAAGACTAATGACAGCACTCATATGCTGCTCCAGAAGCCACTGCTGAAAACTATGGAGATTTGGGGACATGGGATGCAGCAGCTCTGTGCAGGATGGACTCCTACTAGCTTACTGAGGTGGCTCTATGATGCAGGCAGACATGATAGCATAGAATTCAGCTGTAGTGGGTTATTAACCAAGGTATCACAACTCTGGACCCGAAAATTACAACACTGTAGAGGTGAGGAACGCTTGTCTGTCTGTTTTGAATATGAATGTGGCCACTCCATGTTTGCTTTTGACTGTCCTTGAATGTGTGAGTTGACAGTGCTTTTTTTCTTACTGCCAGCCACCCTGGCTCAGACTCTATCTCTTCATTTTCTGGAACACAGGATCCAATATAATAGACATTCATACATCATTTGTGTATGGTTAAAATTCTGTAATATTTGTTTCAAAAAATGTTAACATAAAACTCATGACCCAGAGTTGATACATAGGTAATCTTAAAGGAATCATGTGGTATGATTCCATTTTAGGATATAAGTAACATGTGGCCTTTTGCCATCTTTAGATAGCCATATGACTGGCAGTCATTTTTGCTAGGGTTGTAGATGGAAAATGTCCCATGGCTTCACTGTCATCTTGACTAAAGATAACTACATGGTATGTGTTGACCAAGGAGACAACCAGTCTCCAAAGATAATTTCAAATTGAGATGGTTATTTGTATAATTTCTGTTCTGGTTTGAAAATATAAAGTTTATAAAGTATATTATTTGAAACAATGCTTGTTTAATGAAGTATTAAAGCTCTACCTCCATCCATTCCTATACAAGAACATACCCTACTGACCGCCAAACACTGTAACTTAAGAGTCATTCTGATGATATTAGTTTTAGAGACATTTAATTGTTTGTACTGTTAAAGCTTGGATTGCCCTTGTGTAAATTATTGCTGTATCGTTTGCCTCCATCACACTTTAAATAGCAAAAAATCCAAAGTTATTTTATTTTGATATTGAATGAACACACAATTAAGAGATTTTAAACTTTTTTAAAAGGAAAATTTGAAGTTTCACAGAAAACTTAAAGGAAAACTTAGTCTTAAGGAACAGCTTTTAAAAACATGTAAGTTTATAAGGTTATATTATATTTTACATTTATAAGACATTTTATTATAATGTCTTTACTAAAAGGCAAAATTGGGGTCAAAGCTATGATCATCAAACATTAGAAACCTGACACTGAGATATTTCTGTCTTAGCATGCAGCAAGACAATGACTTAAGCAGTCTTACAAATAGTTTGAAGCAGTGGTTCTCAACCTGTGAGTCACAACCATTTTGGAAGTCAAAAGACTCTTTTCCAGGTGTAGCTTACTGTTGCCTGAATATTTACAGTGTGTTTTATAACAGTGGCAAACTTGTACTTTTGAAATATCAGTGGGAAGAATATCATGAATAGGGGTCACCACAAAATGAGGTTTCTATCTTAAAGGATTGCAGCCTTGGGTAAATTGAGAAATGCTGGCTTAGAACGTATCTCCTCTTATCTATGGTTTATTGAGGCTAACAGAGTGTGATTTAAGGATAGATGGCTAAACATCTCCTTTCTGATAACACTGATAAACTACAGTTATTTTGGTATATTGAGTCATACAAAAAATGGGTTCTAAAATGGTGAACTATGTACGGAACAGAAAAATAAAGTTAGCAATCTGTCTACAGGCCATATTTATTTAAAGAGCTTCAATTCAGAAATTGTTATTTTTATAAGGTGTTAAAAGATGGTTACATTTAAAGACTGGTGTAATTAATTATAGGAACAAGTTTTACTTAGCCTCCTGTAAATTTTTCCAATGAATATCCTAAACTAAGTAACTAAACACAAGCAAGGATTGTTTATCTCAGATCTATTTAATAAATAATGATCCTCAATCTTGTCAGAGATCTACTGAATATGGCTTTTAAGGTGTTTAAGCTTATTGTGACAAACAGATCCTCACAGATCTCTAGTGTCTCTGAGAAGATATTGGGGGTATAACAGTGATGCCTTCCCCTGTATTGGTGTAAACATAAACATTGGATAAGACTGCCCTAATGTCTTGCCTGCTGTCAGAACCTGACCCAAACTGTGGGCAAGAAAGACAATGGAAAGTTGGTTGCCTCACTCTCCATAGACAAGATAAGGTCAGTCTCCCTATGATCCTCCACCACAGAAAAGCCTCTCATCTGGGTCTAGCAGCACCTGGTACCCCTCTCCCTAATGCATGGAGACTACAGGACTCTTGGATGACTGTCTAGGTAATGGACTGGTCTTTTGTCATTTTAACTGGTACATAGGCCATTTGAATTATAATTATAATTCCTGCTCTTATTAATCCTTCTCAGATCTGCAATGGCACAAAGGTCTAGACTAACTGTGTCTTCATGAGCTTGGCAATAGCAAGCAATCAGCTCCTTCCCTCAAGCCTGCAGCCACCTTGTTAGTTCATTTAAAGCTATGAGGTCTCTTGTTAAGAAAAGGCAAACTGCTTTGCCTTGCTAACAGGTTTCATATTATAGGATAAACAACTTTAAGATGTGACATTTCACTAAAGGAGAATAGCTAGCTATGTCTTTTCTCAATAGTAACTACTCATGTTTCTACTTAATGGTTAGATGGAAGGAAAACAAAATATTTTAAGATGTATAAGGTCTGAAGATATAAAAAACTAAGTAACTTTATGAGAAAATTATTTAAGATATATAAAATATGAAATATTTTAGATTTCTCTCCATCACTACATTATTGTTATACTAATATTTCAAAGGTTCAGACTTTTAATATTGATCAATGGAGTTCTGATAAGTGAATGTGACAGAGACTACTTGTTATTCAGTCACAAGCCTAAGATTGTAAATTTCCGTTGTCTAAATATAGACTCAATTATGCTTCTTATTGGGCTAAAACATATATCTGGCTCTCTGAACAGAGGAAACACTGTTCATTTTTTCTTAATCCAAAACTATAATTTTTGCCAGGACTCTAAGGCATTAGTCTACTCCAGCTATTTTACAATGTGGATTAATACAGTAATGTACATTAATACAGATTAATGGTAATATATCTAAAATCTTTATTTCCTTTTACAAACTAAAATTTATGTAAGCTGCAGGGAGTCAAAGAAGTCTGGAGACTTGGATCTGTCTCTCACAGGTCACAGATAAGTGCAGCCTAAGTTTTCCTACCTGTCTATTCCTGAGATGAGATCTCTCTCCTGGTCTTGGAATTTCTTCTTCTACTGAATTCCTAGGACTGTGGGCCTGAGATTTCCAATTGTAGATTTCTAAATATTAACCTCTGTCTCTAGTATATATTGGTTGCAAAAGGCACACAGTCACTATCCAAAGATGACCTGCAGACTACAAACTGGCGAGCTCTGTACATCAGTGAAAGCATGTGTAAACCATTCCAACCTATATGATTGTTCCCTGTCTCTTCAATGGGGTCAACAAATCAGATGCTTCTGATGAAAACCCAATTGACCAGCCTTTTTCTAATTTTTCATCCCTCCTAGGCCCTGACAATAACACCCTAGTTTCATCTGGAAAGAATTACAGAAGAAAATACATTATTTCTTGCCCCCTCCCATAGCCTGAAATGCTAAATCAAAAGACAACTCTCTTTTGTAGGAGACCCAAATGTTTAACTATAAGACCAACTGGTGTTACAAGAGAATGAGCTCAGATTTATCAAGAAGTAGATCCATTTACTGGAATAGTTCTATAATATGAGAGGGTACTTGGGATGCTTTATACAGTTTAAAGATGCATTATGTAGCTTTAAAAAAAGAATGTTTCTATATGGACAACTTGGAAATATAATATGACTATACTAAAAAATTGCAAAAATGGGAGCTGAGATTAAAAAAATATGACTGATGTCGTCCTATCCACTTCCAAAATTTTCCTATACAGTAACAGTGTCAGCCATCACTGGGCCTGTGCCCCTTCTGCTCCTATTAATTATTGTTGGCTCTTGCATCACTGATGCCTCAACTAGATGATAGTTCCTATTTGGGTACCATTAAGTTGATAGATATTGATTTCTGTATAAACAGGTACCTGTCTATCATGAAATCACAAGTTTAAGTTTGGATTCAACTCAAGCTGGGAAATGTTAAGAGCCAAAGTGAAACAGTAAGCCCCACCTGCCCAAGGACATGATAACTTCTTGAAATTCTAGGACTTGTAGTACATGGGAAGTCATATGTTTTTTACTCCCATAAAAATGTGGGTTTGACTACTTAAATCAGATGTGCTTAATCATATATGTTTGGGAGGTACAAAGACAGGAAATATGTTAAGATGTATGCATGCTCATTATCTGATGAGAAATGCAAACAATTGTGGAATTTGCCCTTACAACCCCTCTAGAAGTCTTTATTACTACTCACTAGGAACCCAAGAAGACTGAGCCAGAGTTTATTTTTCTGCTCAGTACTTAATTAATGTTTGCTGCAAATTTGGCTCAGAATTTTGGAACCTTTATTTTTATCTTGTAAGTACCAGGATTAACAAATACAACTGATAAAAATGAATTTAATGCCTAGGACAATTGCTCAGCACATAAGAAGTTTATGCTATGAAAAATTAGGATCCATTGCACTCATCTAAAAAGGCATGTGTAGTGGTTCATACTTGTAACCCTTTTCTGGGGCTGGTAGGCAGAGCCAGGTAAAATTCATGATCTCACTGGGCAGCCAGTCTAGCTTAAAGATCAAGGCCATGAGAGACACTATCTCACAAAATAAGGAGAAGTAATTGATGAAGAAATCCTCATTAAGCCTTTAGACTTCACACACAGATCTGAGTAAGTAAATGTATGTGTGTGTGTGTGTGTGTGAGTGTTATGTGTGTGTGTATATATATATTTATGTGTATACACACACACACACACACACACACACATATATATATATATATATATATATATATATATATATGTCAAATATTATATCATGAATATAAAATTAACCCTTGATACATGGTAGCAAACATACAAATTTACCAAAAAAAAAGTTTGAGAAGTTACATGAATGGTGATAAACATGTATCTTGTGGGATGGTACCATTATACAGTTAAAAAGTACACATTTTAACAGGGAAATGGCTTCTCACCACCTCAAACTTGCTACAATCAACTTATTATGCACCAAGAGTTCAAGTGTGAAATGAAAAATTTATATATTATAAGTGAAAATACAAAATGGTACAGGTAGGCACTTTATAAAAAAATTCGTAATCTTGTAAAACATACATATTTTGCCTTACAACTCTTCTACTTTCAATTACTCACTCAAAAGAAATGCAAACATTTATTTACATGTTGAATTATATAACTATTCATAGTGTATTCATGTACCCTAACATATGTAATCTCAGTTGTCAGAAGAGTAAATAAAATGTAGTATATTCATAAAAGGAAATAATATTAGTCAGGTAAAAGTAATGGGATAGTTTTATAAAATATAATGTTCATGAGCTTTAAAAATGTTTCACTAAGTAAAAGAAACAGATGTAAGAAAGAACACACCAAATAATTTCCTGTTAAATATCTGTGAAAGGCAAAACTGTAAGGACAGAAGTAAATTTGGTGTCACCCACAACATCACTGGGTATGACAGCCCTCTTTGAGGTCACTGAAATATTTAAAACTCACATAGCATCTGTGCATGCATAATTCAGTAAATTTAGTAAATGAAAGATTGGATTACATACTTAGAACATATTATGATATGGAAATTATGCCACAAAAATGTTGATAAGAGATAGATAAAAATTTTAATCTGCCCCATCCTTTTGAACCTAATAGCTATAAATTTATGATAGATTTTTTTGCCTATGAAATATACATTTATAAACTACTTATTTGATTTGATCTGGAATACTGAAAAAGAAGGTTTGGGAAATCAGTTACACTAAAATGTTGAAGCTTAAATTCTCAAAAAACATTAAATTGAAACAGTGAATCATTATAATGTACAAGATATTTAACTTTATTTTTCATTTACTTTAAAATAAATTAGTAAACACTAAACTGTTTGGGGTTCAATGACTTTAATGCAATTTTACATACCTTATAGTTGTTTATTAAAATAAAATGGTTAAAACACCTCTTATTAAAATAAATCTTGGACCATTTTAGAAGCTGCACCTATAACTCTTCTCTTAAATCAATGGGAAGCAAAATGAGAATTTCAGATAGTGTCAAACAAAGGTCACTGGCACTGTAAATGAAGTGCCATGTTGTAACTTTTTCCAGCAAGAACTTCCTTTAAGAGCAACAAGGATTGCAGAACACAATTTAGGTAGCAAGGTCTGTCAGAAACTCTGAGAACAAGTGTCTTTGGGGATATAAACACCGTTTTTCTAGCTCCCTCAGATCCTTTCTTGATGCTCATCCACAGGGAAAACAAGCAGGGCAAATCAAGGCCCAGAGGAGGAACAAGCTGGAGAGGAAGGATCAAAGTGCTTTATTTTGGAACTAAGGGTTTTTTTTTTTTTTGGAAACCAGCAGAGGAAAGGGTCAAACTTTCTCCAGACTTCCTTTAAAATATCACAGAATGATTCAATGCATCACTCAATAAAGAATCTGCATGAGGGAAGAAAAATAAATTGAAAACAATCAAAAATGAATGCATTCATGAGACCATCTACTTCAGTACCTGTGCAGTGTGTTTTTTAGTGTTCTCTTTGTGTACTTTTTAGCATTTGAAGAGTTGTCTACATAAACATTTCCTCACTTTCCTATTCCAACCCATTTATACTTATTTCTTACATCCAACAAATGATGAATACAACTCTTATTAAGAATTCTTGTATTGGTAATTTTTGAGACAGTGACTAACTAAGTAGACATGGCTAGTTCAGAACTCACTGTGCAGACAAATTTAGACATGTCTGGTGAATTCCTTCATATCATCTTCTACTGTTCCTCCTCCTCCTCCTCCTCCTCCTCCTCCTCCTCCTCCTCCTCCTCCTCCTCCTCCTCCTCCTCCTCCCCCTCCTCCTCATTCTCCTCCTCGTCCTTCTCCTTCTTCTTCTTCCTCCTCCTCTTCCTCCTCCTTCTTTTTTCTTTAAAAAATTCAACTGACTTAACCCTTGAAAGCAGAAATAATTATCCTTCAATATCCTTGTGAAAGAATTGAGAAGATACTTGATTTAATACTATCACATAACTTATGAGGTTAAAACTTACAACTAAGTCTTAAACTAAGGTATTAAAAAATCTGATTTTCCATTTATATTATTGAAAGTACTTTTACAAACAGTATAAAGTTCTCTTCATTTTCAAAATTAAAATCTAATGGCAAATCTACATAAGTTGTTACAAGCATCCTGGGAATAAATTCTACCCCCTATGAAAACAAGTGACAGTTTTCTTAGAAAATGAGGAGACTGATTCAAGTAAATATCAAATGTTTTATATCAGAGTTTATGATTAAGGACCACTGAATACAAGAGTTTGAGACAGCAGCTATTATATTTAAAGTAGCATTTTTCATTTAGAAAGCATATGTAAAAAGGTGGTTTCATAAATTTTACAGACTAAATTTTGCTCAGTTTTATAAATCAGTATTATTTTCTCATTTTTCTTTATGTAATATAGGGAGCAGTGATATTGGCTGTAATTTTGGAGAAACTATTTTGAGGAGTGTGTGGTATTTAAAATAGCATTAAAGTGGGAGTAGATATATCTCTGACTCTTGCCTGCTCTTGGGACTCTTTTTTTTTCCTGTTGAGTTACCTTTCTTGTCTGGCCTCAAAATAAGGGGCTTTGCCTTGTATTGTAGTATCTTTTAAAAAGATAATTAGATTCATTATTAATTTGAAATAATTACATCCATTGTTTATTATAAATTGAAACCATTTTCTTATCCTTAGTCCCCACTGCCAAATCAAAGCACAGTATTTTCCTTCAATTTTTTGTCTAATATGTTACTTGACTTTGATGAATCATATAAGGACAGTGTGGCTCTCCTTCTATTACTGAGATGAAACCAACTTGCCACACTTAATAATATAACTGATTTGTTTACAGAGAGAATATGGTTGCTTATCAGTATGAATTCTAGCAGACATGCTGAAACTACTGTCAAGTTTAATTTTTTTTTATTTTCAATGATTCTAATTATTACAAAGACTAAATTCTTTATCTCCAGAAGGCAATTAATGAGCTCTATTCAACAAGTCAAAAAATCCCATCAACTTTGGGAGCATTCAGATATTCTTTTTCTGTTATAAAAGAGCAACCTTAGAGATTACTGTGCATTTCTTTTCATTTCTATCTTTTAATTACCACGAGGATAGACAATGTGACTTAGGACTAAAGAATTTCTAACCGAAGTAGATTTTCCTTTGGTCTACATTTATGTACATATTTGAAAAGTTAATTTGCATACATGACTTTCTTATGGTTTGATTGCTGTGAACAGACATCATGACAAAAGCAACTCTTATAAAGGACAACATGTAAATGGGGCTGGTTTACAGTTACAGAGATTCATTCACTTCACTAACATCATGGCAGGAAGCATGGCAACATCCAGGTGTGCATGGTGCTAGAGAATGAGGTGAGAGTTTTGCATCTTGATCATACTGCAACCAAGAGAGATTATCTTCCAGGCAGCTAGAAGGTAGGACTCAAAGCACACACATACAACAATTCCATAATTTCTCAAATAAGGCTACACCTACTCCAAGGCAACTCCTTCTAATAGTGCCACTCTCTGGGTCAAGCATATCCAAACCATCACAATAACATTCTTGCCATGACACAGACTGTATAAAATATATTATTCATAATGTGCTAATGTGAGTGAATATATATCCATGTTTTTTCTTTATTTTTTACTACTTTTTGAGATGTGTTTGTCTGTGTGCCTGTGTGCAAATATGTACATGTGAATGAAAGGGATTGTTAGGGCAAGGTGAGGGTGTCACATCTCTTGAAGTTACAGGAGGTTGTGAGTTAGCTGATGTGGGTGCTAGGAACTTAAGTCAGGTCCTCTGGAAGAATTGTATATGCTTTAAGTACTCAGCTACCTTTGCAGCCATTAGAATGTTTTTTTCTCAGGATAAGCAATTTCATAATCTAAATGATCCTTTTGTTTTTTCAGGAGCTAATTTGTGATAGTTACTTTGTCAGTAATTCTGAGATAAAGAAAGTCTTTAAATCACACATGAAGAACAAAGTTAACCTTTAATAAATATTGTTCTACTTCAAGGTGTTTAATAATCTACAGTTATTCTATCATAAGAAAGTATTTTCTGAATAAGTAAAGAAGAGTCCCTATGACACATTAAGATGTCCCCAGAATCCCTATTTAAGTATTTCCTGATATCGAAGTCAAAAATTTGTTCATATTTTCTTAATCTATGATTTTTTTTTATTAAGTAGTGTTTATAAGGTCACAAATACAACCTCAAGTCATTCATAAATAATTAGGAAATTATTTTCTATTTTCATCAATAGAAATATGCTTTCTACCTTGGAGAAAAAATAAGAACAGAAGAAAATTTTTTAAAAGGCTAAACTGAGCATATAATAAAAGAAATCTCATTTTTATAATGTGACAGGTATAAAATATTCTTAACTGACTTATCACCATTTATGTTAAAACATAGAGATTTAGAAAATAGTGAAATAGATTATTACATACTCTCTCATTTCAAAATCAGCCATAAAATTATTGCTTAATTTCTTTTTCATTGTGGTTTTCAGTATATTGCTTTATTTTTCATGAACTTACAGAGAAAAAGAATATATGCATTGAAGCATGAGGTTTGGTTTCCCTTGTCATTATCCATGCTTTGCATACAACAAATGTTATTAAGAGCCATAAAATTTTACAGTCACGATATTAGGCTCAGTGACCTGCCATGGTGGTGATTTCAACAGATTGACTTTACAGAGCATATGGAAGAAGCCTCATTTTTTTCTTCAAAATTATGAGCATTCTATCTCAACTAATCTACCTTAGGTCAAACTCAAATAATTTTCATTGTCACACTTCATCCAGTGCAATTATTATATTTTGCTGTAATGTAAGGATTTGTAATATATGTATGCAATTTTAGGAAAATAGTTTCATATTTGATTATGTATATATAATATATAATTTCATATGTATAAATTTATTTATGTTAGAAATTAGATATCAAAATATAATTTTTACACAAGATGCTGAATTAGTGATAACCAAAAATATCCACTGAATTCTAGAAAACATCTTTATTATTTATATAAAAATGTTACAGCTGCAGGTATAGCAAAGTTAACCATTTCCTTCTTTATTACAAATGTCTATTCCCCTTTGTATGTTAAATATGAACGAGTACTCAGAGACAACTTCCCTGTATAATAGACACATGCTAATACACTATATTATTGTATTGGGGGTTTTGGGAGGCAATATTTACTTACATTGGAACAATGGGGGTTAAGAGTTTCTTAGTAAACTATGTGCACCTATGAAAGTTGAGAAAGACTTTACGGAGAGTGTCAGTCATGCCTTTGAAATTGCCTCTACAGTATCCAGACCTCCTGTGTCAGAAGTGCTTATGAGGTATGTCATAGGGTCTCTGCTTCAAATAAAAACAACTGAAGTGTGCTTAATTTAAAGACAACGACAGCACATTCAGGTCTGTCACAATTACTCACGGCCTCTTAGACAGGTCTGATTCCTGAGCAGATAGGAATAAAGAATCTTAGTTTCTATGCTTTTAACTTTTTAGTTCAAAGTAATCTTCCCAGTATATTATTTTATGTTCTTCAGAAATATGTATAATTGACCTCTTTTAAACATTCTAGTCTTGTATGATATAGTTTTTATATCAGATGCAGACTCTACGAAGACCCTTCTAATGTTGTTCAAAGCAGCTGGTGGCTTAACAACTTATATGATTGCATCAACAGAATGACCCACACTATCACATTAACCTTGCATCCTCATTATATTTTCCCACAAGTCTCCTCTTTGTGAAATAAATGGTCTGGTAATTGACTAATCACCTACAGACTACACTTTTATCAAAGTTTATAAAATGGGGTTAAAGAAATCTAGATGAGATTGATGGATGAATCATAGTAACAGAAAATGAGTCTCCTGGTCATTCATTTTCTTGCAATTATATCTAAGGCAGTTAAAGAAAGAATTTGTGTTGAATCCAGGGATTTACTGGTTGCAATAATATTAATAACACTTAGCAGTCTCCAACCTCCGTCATTTCTTCCTACATTACTCTCAGAGACAAAGTGGAAGCCAGATAATAAATCTGAAGAGGACTTTCTAAGCTGACTTTGAAAGCATTGGCTGATACTGTTAATTATTTGAACCATTTGGAAGAAGGTTGACTCTGAAATCAGAAAACTAAAGTCCATGTTTCTCTTCTGGTAACAGTGATCTCTGGATTGTTGATACAAGTGTTCACTGAAGAAAATTTAATTGCAGAAATGTATTTTGATACATCTAATAAAGCTAGATTTTGAAAATCGTTATCTTGAAATCTAAACTGGTAGTTCTACATATTCAGATTTTCCCCTGATTCCATTTCACATAAAACCTGTTACCTTGCCACCGAAAGCTCAGCTGAATATTTTATCACAGTGGTATTATGAATTTATGACTCACCTATAAAATAACAGCTGATGCAGCTCCAAGCAGAATTAGTCCTGTAACACCCAGTGCCATTACATGGATTGTATATTAATTCATATAAGCTTTATTTTAAGGCAACACAAGCTAATAATTTCACATGGCAATCTCTTCCTATTGTGTTGGGAGGACCTATTTCTTGAAAACAACAATGTGTTTAATTTATCAGAATTCAGGTAGAGATTAACAATGCATTTTTTTTTAAATTTAAGAGACATAATATTTCAGATGATTGAAAGAAATCAGAAACATTAACTGTTTGTTTGATTTTTTAGTCAGGTTATCTTGTTTCAATGCCAGTTGCTGGAAGACAATACAGAATTTGATACTGAGTTCTCTGGCTGTCAGAAAGGAGTAAAAACAAAGAGAACTGAGCAGCAGTTCTTGAGGGTAAGAAGCTATTTTTTGTTTCCCTCTCTCTTTGTTGGAAATTTATCTATAGTATTTCAATTTCTGTTACTGACAACATCGTTTATTTCTGCTCTACATAAATAGTAGTCGAGGGCAAGCCTACAACTGAGCTCCTCAGAGAAAGTGATTCTCGAAAAGGCAGCATTGATGTGATCTCATTCACTATGGAGATGGTGATTCTTTAGCTTCATACCATAACAGGATTAAGGCTGAACATTAAGCGATCTTTTAGAGATATAATTTCTTTCAAAATGGCATTCAACAGGAGGCAATGGTAGCTTCAGGATGACTCTTTAACTAGACTTGGGAAGCTGATTCCCCAATTATTTGTTAAGATCAAATCCATGTGCACTGGATGTCAGATAAGAAAAATAAAGCAGAGAATAAATTGGTTTTGTGGGAGAGAGAGATGAACATAAGTGAACAGGGAAAAGGCAAAAAGATGAAGTTCTTTTGAATATAACAATAATCATATAAGACAGAATGGACCAGAGAAAACATGTGGTTGTTAGAAAGTCAGAAAAATAATTTGTAGTAAGCCTATCTTTTAAGAATGTTGTTCTGAAAAATTTAACAAAAATCTGGGAAGCTGAAATGACATGGTAGCCACAGTCAACGCTGGTTAATCATTCTGTGCAGGAATCAGTTCCTGGTACATCTGGAAATGGTATCTGGACAACGCTGCTAAATTTGTTATTTCAGCAGACAGCTCTGTTTAGTATTCCTTTTACACTGAACAATAAATATTCCAAATACTTGCTTTATGGTAGGCCCTCACTGATAGATGTCACAAATACATTTTTAATAGTCTAATGTCTTGTTTCCAATTGTCAATAGGAAAAAAATAAATAGAAGTTGATAGTTTACCACATATGCACAACTAGACATAAACTATACGTGTCTTCATTTTGTGATAACAGGCAGAGTCATGAGTAATTGTTTCATCTATAAAATTGCCTTGTTTTTCGTTGTGATAACATGCAGTCTACATCTCTTTATTTAACCTTTCAAAGAAATCTTTGTGTTACTTTGATATGCCTTATGTTTCTCATTGTCTCTATATTTTCTTTACCATCTTCAAACCTTAAAGTTTAAGAGCTAAAAGTTTACAGCTAAACATATCAGCTACACTCTCAAGGCAAAGTTATTTATATTGCTTCTTAACATTAATGTGATTTAATTGTCCTGTTCCCTGACAATTCAGTATGATTATATTCAAGCTTATCTTGTCCCCAAAACTGTGGACAAGAAAGTGGACCTTTGAGTAGCACTGCTACAGGCAGCAATTTAGATGCAAACATAGAGAACAAATACAATGTTCCTTGTTGTGGACAACAGCTACACATGAGAGACACACTGAAATTAGAGACAAGAGGGGCCACAAAGGAGATTCAGTTTTGTCTCTATGAAATGAGAAATATAAGAAGCAAAGAAATTAAGTGATTTGTCCAAAGCCACATAGTGCATTTGTAACAGAGCCTTTTTAAAAATTTGTGTATTTGTTTGTTGTTGTTTTCTCTTTATTTTTGACAACAGAGTCAGCTAATCTTCAGTAGCACACAAACCATTTGGGTCAATAATTCACAAATTAATTCAGCTTTCAGTGTTCAAATTAACTCTCAGTTTATTTACTATGAAATTCTGATGCCCTTCCTTGGCCCCTTTTTCTTCTTTTAAGTATTTTTTCTTTTAAGTATTTTTAAGTATTTATTAATTGTCAGAAACAAACTATTAGGGAGAAAATAAATCAAATAGCTGCAAAACACCAATGGACACTCATCAGAAAATCAGTAGATCTTTAAAATCTATATCTTGATGATTTATGTTTAAATTAATCAGAAAAAATGTAGAGGTAAAAGTCTGGATTGGCATTTTCCAATTCAACTGCTGTATTTTATCAGTGTGCAGAGCTGTGATTAACTGTAAAGAGACCTTCATATATAAAAGTAATGCCAAGGAGCAAACTGCATATTAATTCTCTAGAGCATTTTTCTCCATTACCTTGTGTGTGTGTGTGTGTGTGTGTGTGTGTGTGTGTGTGTGCATGTGTGTTTAAATTAAAGAGGGAAGAGCTTGGTTAAATAGTTCAAGACATCTAAAGAACACCAAATGTAGCTGGGATCCCTAGTTAATATGTGTTTTACTGAGAGAAATGCTTGTAAGTATGAAAGCATTGGGGAGTTTGATGTTATTTTTGAAATAAATTTTTAATTAAATTTTCCTTAATTGAGCATACTGAAATTCCAGTAAAGGATGCCTATAAAGTACTCCTTGGGGTGTGGAGGAGAGCCACAGAGGTGTGGAGAAATATGTGAGTTGGACTGAGTATCTCATTAATTCTTATGACACCCTGGGAAGATAGTAAAAGGGATAGTATGCAAGTGTAAGCCACAATTCACTGAAGTAAAATGACCTTGGAGATTATGCTAGAATCTTTTGATGTTTGGGAAGTGAAAAAGTTTAACACACTTTTTCTTAATAACTGACTTCCAGTCTTCATGCTCTACCTTGTGAAATAGTCAGAACTCTTAACTATGATATGGTTCCAAACATTTGTTGATAAAGCAGAGACAGATTCTAATAAAGAGAGGTAGGACTGCCTTTCTGCCTTTTCTTCTTATTAGAGTAAACAATTCAATTTATTATGTATAATCATGTGTAATGTGTTAATGATCATAATAGAGGCATGGAAATGAGCAAGTCTTTATCTCCTCTATGTTTTTCTTCATCAGTATTCTACACATTTTATTATAATTGCAAAACTAAGCATGATCCTGAAAATTTTTGATTATTTGATACTTAATTTCCAATTTCATTACGATAATGCTATAATGAATCTGAGTCCTCAATAAAGGGCCAGGGATACTAGCTACTAAGATGAATATAAGAGACAACCAAAATGATCATGCCTCTGAAATCATCACGAGCTCATTTATAAGAAAAAACTCAACAGAATGCAAGGGAATGGTGCATACACTTTTAATGCCAGCAGAGGAGAGGCAGAGGTAGGTGCATCTGAGTCTGAGTTCAGCTTGATCAGCTGAGTGAGTTCCAGGATATCTAGGAATACACAGAGAAATTCTGTTTCTAAAACTAGAAAGGGGTAGGAGGAAAAGAAAGAGGAGGAAGAGAAAGAATAAGAAGAGAAGAAGAACATACAAGAGGAGATTAAGTGCATCTGTACCTCAAAGGAAACTGCATAAAAAGACACTTCTGAGAGATGTGCTGGTCAAGTAAAGTAAACTTCATGGATAGGATGGAATCAATACACAATGATCAGATTCTAAAAGCCATGTCAACCTTCATTGTAGTACTACACGCCCTACTCCTAATCTTCTTAACATCTATTCTTGAGTTGTCACCTAAGTAACAACCACAGGATCTGACATATTAATTCCACATGTCAAATCAAAATGAAATCTGAGACCAGGTTTACTGGAGGCTGCTGCTAGTGCCAAGTGAGAAGATTTCCTTCGGCCTTCTGAGCAATTGTAACTCAAATCAGACTTATTCTGCCCTCAGAAACAAATCATGGCTCCTTTGCTGTGACTAATTACTGAATATTTTATAAGTTATCTTATTTATTTACATTCCAGTTATTGCCCTTTCAGTACCCTCTCCCACAGTTCCTCATTCCATTCCTCCTCACAGTTATGTCTAAGAGGATGCTGTCCCTACCCTAAAAGCCCTTCCCCTTCCCTAGGGGCTCAAGTCTCTCAAAAATTCAGCACATCACCTACTAAGGCCAGACCAAGCAGTCCTCTGCTATAAATGGGGCCTTAGGGCTCAGTCACTGGGAGCTCCCTGGTGTCTAGTTTAGTTGAGACTGCTGGTATTCTTATAAGGTCACTCTTTCTTTCAATCATTCTCCTAATTCAACCATAACAGTTCCGGACTTCAGACCAATGGTTGTGTCTAAGTATTTGTTTCTGACTCAGTCAGATGCTGGTAGGCTCTCTCTGAGGATAGCCATGCCAGGCTTCTATCTATAAGCACATCATAGCATCAATAATAGTGTCAGGCCTTGGTGCCTCCCGCATCCCTGGCCCCTGTGAACTAGATCATAAGGTTGGCCTGTCATTGGACCTCCATTACCTCATTTTCTTCTTAAATTTTTTTTTCTTGCCATGCTTTTAGACAGGAAAGTTTGGGGTCAGGAATTCTGACTGTGGGTTAGTAACTCTTTTGCTCCACTTGAGGCCCTGTCTATCGACTCGTGGTGAGTTCCCTTTCCCCAATGTTGGGCATTTTACCGAAGGTCATCCCAAAAGAATCCTGAGAGTGTCCTACCATGTCTCTGGTACTTTCTAGATGGTTCCCCTACATTGATGGATTTTCCTATACTGAACTATCCCTGCATCCCTGAGATGAATCTAATGTGTTATTGGATTCATTTTACTAGAATTTTTAATAGTATTTTTGCATTGATATTCATAAGCTAGATTGAACTGAAGTTCTCTTTCTTTGTTATGTCTTTGTGTGGGTTAGGTATCAGAGTAACTGTGGCTTTATAGAATGAGTTACTTCAAATTCCTTCTGTTTGTATTTTGTAAAATAGTGTGAGGAGAATTGGTATTAGCTCTTCTTTGAAGGTCTTGTAGAATTCTGCACCACAGCCAAAGCCGTCTGGCCCTAGGCTTTTTTTTTTTTGGGGGGGGGGGAGATTTTTAATGACTTCTTCTATTTCCTTGGGGGCAATAGATACTATACCTGCTCTTGTTTTTTCTTTGGTGTAGGTACCCTCCTTTTGTTGGTGTTTTCCTTCTGGAAGCCTCTTTAGCACTTGATTTGTAGATAGATATTGTTTAAATTTGGTATTGTCATGGAATATTTTGGCTTCCCCATTTATGATGATTGAAAGTTTAGTATCCTGGACTGGAATTGTGTTCTCTTATGGTCTACATAACCACTGTTCAGGATCTTCTGGCTTTTAGGGTCTCTGTTTTGAAGTCTGATGCAATTCTGATATATCTGCATTAATATGTTACTTGGCTTTTTCCCCCTTAAAGTGTTTAATATCCTTTCTTTGTTCTGTGCATTTAGTGGTTTGATTATCATGTGATGAGTGGATTTTCTTTTCCGGTCCAATCTTTTTGGTGTTTTATAGGCTTCTTTTACATTTATAATCACTCTTTTTTTGGGGGGGGGGGTAGAAACGTTTTTTCCTATGATTTTTTGAAGATGTTTTCTGTCCATTAGAACTTGGATTTTTCACCCACTTCTATTTCTATTAATTTTAGGTTTGGCCTTTTTCAATATGTCTTGAATTTCTTGGATATTTTGGGTCAGAAGCTTTTTACATTTTTAATTTTCTTTGACCAGTGTGTCAATATTTGCTATGGTATCTTCTACTATGGAGATTCTTTCTTCTTTCTCTTGTATTCTTTTGGTGATGCCCGCATCTGTAGCTCTTGATCGCCTTCCTAAGTTGTCCATCTCCAGGGTTGTTTCCCTTTATGTCTTCATTATTGTTTTTATTTTCAGTTTTAGTTCCTTGACCATTTTGTTCAATTCCTTCATCTGCTTGATTGTATCTTCTTGTATTTCTTTAAAGTATGTGTATTTGTTTCTTCTTTAAGGGCCTCTACCTGTTTTCCTGTATTTCCTCAAGTGAGTTCTTTATATCTTCCTTACAGGCCTCTATCATCTTCATGAGATTGTATTTTATGTCATAATCTTGCTTGCATGCATGTTAGGATAGCCAGGGTTTACTCTGGTAAAAGAACTGGGTTCTGATACTACCAAATTGCATTGGGTTCTGTTGCTTATGATCCTGCAATTGCCTCTAGCTATTTGGTTCTCTCTGGTCTTAACTGTCCTGGGTGTCTCTGACTAGAAGAGTCAGAGTGCAAGGAGTTGGAGGCAGGTAGACCTGGGTTAGGGTTGGTCTCCTTGAAGGTAGGAAATACTATCTCTGGATAGGGTGGAATTCCTGTGTCTCTGGTTAGAACAGGGCTACTGTATTTCTGATTACAGCAGACCTCCTGTGCCCCCTATTACTGTGGACCTCCTCGGAGACCATTTAGGAAGGTATCTGGTCACTGCTCAGGTCCAGGTAGGGAAGTGGGCAAGAAGGACAGTGGAGCTCTGTGTCTTTGATCACTAAAAACCTCCTTGGAAGCATGCACTCTGTGGCGTTAGAGCTGGTTTTGGCCAGGCCTGATCTGGTCTGTGTGGAGAAGTGAGCCAGAAGTAAGGTGAAGTAAGGTGGAGCTTGTGGGGCAGGGGAGCTGGTAGGTTCTGTGTCAGCTGGGCTGAGTGGGTATCCCAGTTGCCATGGGTATTTTGGCAAAATTCTCACCTGTGTCCTTGATCACTGCATACCTCCTTGGAAGCATGCAGGCTGCAGCATTTGGCAGGGTACTGGCCAGGCTGCTGATCTCCTAATTAGTGAATATTATAAAAAAGAATTAATAATACAATATTATCCAAATAAACATAACGTTCTAGGATGGCATTCAATTCATTTAGTCTAAGAATCTTACCTTACTGGAATGCACATTGTTGCTGAGAAACAGATATTCATTAAATGGATTAAATAAACATGTACATTTTATCCCCTCGTGATTGTGAAGATTAATTGCTTTTATATTATTAAATGTTTTGTGAAAAGTTTAGCAAAACCAGCTTTAGGCCAACATGAAAAAAAAAAACCATGAATATCTGCGTTTGTAAAGCAATTGCCAGAATCATTTAAATCATTTAATATTTTATCTAACATATTTGATAGTCAAACTGAATTTGTCTGTAATGTGCAAGTTCTTCTATCACATCACGTTGTGTAGTGTGCTGCCTATACTGAATTAAAGACTGTATCCTAGTAAATTTTTCTATCATTTTCAATGCAGTTCTGAACAGAATATAGTAGAAGAGTACTCACTTTCTAATAAATAACAATATATAGTTTAACTCAAAATGCAATTGAGTATATTGTATATTGAAATCTATCCCCCCAAGTTTTCCCTAAGCAAAATGCCACCTGTTTTTTACTAATTTACATGTAATTTATTTTTCACTAGCTCTTACTTTCTCTAATTGAGTTGCATGTTATGCTACTCATATTCTATGAAGCCGCTAAAATTCATCCTAAGATCATAGGTGACCTT
This sequence comes from Arvicanthis niloticus, assembly GCF_011762505.2. NCBI lineage: Eukaryota > Metazoa > Chordata > Mammalia > Rodentia > Muridae > Arvicanthis > Arvicanthis niloticus. Next base: position 35,708,560 of record NC_047660.1, read on the forward strand.
TAATATTATAATGTGTTTCCATATCAGCCACTTTTCTTGTATTTTATTAACACAGAACCTTGATCAACCATCTAGATACCATCTATCAGAAGCATAATATGTGCTTTTATAAAAATTGAAATGTTTGTCAACTGAAATAAATTATAATCATTAGAAAAAACATGGCAATATGCTTTGAGGTATGTGAAACCATGTCAAGTCAAGGTATTTTGGGACAACAGTCAAATAAATGTAAGGTGAGGACACATAATTTCAAAAGATATGTCCACAATAAAAAGAAAATTACATTTTAGAAATATAATATATAAAGAAAATCTTGAAGGGCTCAAAATGTTAACACATTATATGGATGCCTAGAATGATATTTTCACTTACTTACCTCATTGAATTCTTATGGGCATAATAGTATGAAATTTTGACATGTTTAAAATTTATAAGAGATATCAAAGTGTTGTGCCATTCATTGCCTTTTTTATTAGAGCAGATAAGAATGGACTATAGGTTATGACATTTCTTTTCAAGAAAAGCTCTGAAAATCTTTACTGAATGCACAGATAACCTTCAATATCAAACCACAGAGGTTCTTTGGAGAGAATTATTGTCCTTCCTTTCTGCTATTCTTCTTTTATATAATATACTTGTCAAGATGCACGTTAGCACATTTTTCCACAAGATTACTTCAAGTTGCACATTCTTGGTTTAACAATAAATGTGAGGCTAAGACAAGGACAGTTGTTATAATAATCAAAACTATCCTTGTTTTGATTTGTAGTTATTATTTTACATGAGGATGTACAAAGCAGACATAGACATAGAAAAGTCTATGCTGATAATTTATAAACTGGAAGTGGATCTACATGATGCATTAAAATTTAGATGAGGTACTTTGACTCTTTATGACGGTGACATTTTATTGTCATTAGATATGTAAATAAGTAAATGAAGGAAAGTGCTACTTAAGTCAAACTGTGAGTAGCAAAAAGACCAATATGCAGGTACAAATGAACAGTAGATTCCTGTGAATTAGGCATTCAACTTTGAAATCCTATTATTAATCACAAATGCCCATTTTTTTGTATTTTATTAACACAGCACCTTGATCAACTGTGTAGATAACATCTAGCAGAAGCATAATATAGATACATACCTTTTGACCCAGAGGTAGGCAAATTTAGACTATTAACTTTAATTATAATTGTTTTCTAGAAATAAACATGGCTAAAAACAAGAGTAAATGGATCTAAATGACTCCTATCACCCTGACATTTTAAAAATATGAATATAAAAAATTGTTGAAGTTTCATCTAAAACAATATCTTGTTTTCATTTCTTAGAATTATCATAGGTTGAAATGAAACTATTTTACATATATAAATTAGATATTTGCACTGTTGAAGTAAAACAATAAGGATATGGATTTAAAAAAAGACATTTTTTAGGCAAAACAAACAAACAGAAAATAGACAACCAAAACCACAGTGAGAGGGATTAATACTGTTAGTGCAATATACTTTGCATGGCAGAAATGTTGCTATCTATGTGGTTCAAGTAACCAAGACTTGCTCTAGTCATATACAAGCTGTGAGTCAGGTATAAACAAAAGAATCTAGGTGACAAATAAGGCATAATAGTTATAACTAGTAATAGCATTGTACATAAGGGTGTGGTCCATCTTCACCAGTGGTTCAGTATCTTAGACTTTATACTTTGGTCATTCTTACAGTAGTAGAGTTCTATTCTTATCTCTCATAATTCCATACTCCATTGCATCAAAACATTGAACTACTTTAATCATTTTCATCTTCAACTATTGGCTACTCTTCCTCTATTGAAAAGTATATGGTTGTTAGTCATGATTGACTAACAGAACAGAATTCATTGACAAATTCTGCTAGTATTAACTAATGCACTTTTAATTAGTTCTTAGATGTTTACCTTATAGAAAGATGTTGGAGCTGAAAAATTAAGTGTCTGAAGTAATATTTTTGCCACTATACTTAATTTGTTTGTAGTGTTCCTTGAAAGTTATTGCTATAATTTCGAACAAATATGCATTGAAATGTGCATAGTAATACTAATTTCACCTAGATGAATATCTTTGCAACTTTACCTACTGCTTATTACATAAAAAAATTTAGTGTGGCAATTATCTTATATATCCTTTATTAGCACAATGCTAAAAAAGTCACCAATTTTGTGGCATGTATCAACAATTTTTTCTTACTGAAAGCTATTCTAACATTTTATTGGCTAGACATATTCATTTCTTTATTTTCTATTGTTTCTAGCAAGTTTATGTTAAATTTGTTATATACTTTGACCTTTTGAAATAACACTGCTGTTAGAAATTGACACATTTTGTTTGAACCCATGTTTATAACTGTCTTGAGAATAAACCGGAAAGTAGAATTGTTAGCTTGTATGACAATTGTTTATTTAGAAAACCAAAGAATTCCAAAAACATTTCTGTTTTTTAAATGGCTCTGCCATTTTGTATTCTGAACATGTTGTGTAAGAGTGCTAATTTCTTGAAATTCTCATAACAATTTTTTAACCTTTTCATTGTTTTTTTTTTTTACGAGTCTGTTATTTGTGTAGTCATATCTCATTGTGGTTCTGATTGTCTCAACTGCTCAATGGTGCTAAATGTGTGTGTGTGTGTGTGTGTGTGTGTGTGTGTGTGTGTGTGTGTGTATAACTTTTATTTAGCAATTTATTATTGGAGCAAAGTATATCAATACTGTTACCTACCCTGCAGTTTCCTTATTTGCTTTTCGTTGTTACACTTACAGGTTCTCTATCTGTCTATCTATCTATCTATCTATCTATCTATCTATCTATCAATCAATCATCTATCTATCTATCATCTATCTCTATCATCTGTCATCCATCCATCTATCTATTTATATATATATTGGTCAGACACAGAATTTATACAGATTTTTTCTTTATTTTACATATTTTATTACTTAATACCGTGTTTTGTTAGAAAAAAATTTAATACTTTTGTTGAACTGGGGGCTGTACACAGAATCTTTATAATGCTAGACAAGTAATCTCTGATGAGCTATATCCACAGCCAAACGTTGTAAATTTTAATTAAGTCTAACATTAAATTTTGGTCTAAGGAATCATCTGATTGACTTCCAGAGTGGATGTACCAGCAATGGCAAGTGTTCCTCTTCTCAACATCCTCAACAGCATGTGCAGTTACTTGAGTTTTTGATATTAGCCATTCTGATTGCTGTGAGGTGGAATCTTATAGAGATGTTTTGATTTGAATTTCCCTAATGGCTAAGGACTTTGAACATTTCTTTAAGTGCTTCTTGCCTATTTGAGATTCTTCTATTGTGACATCTCTGTTTACTTCTGTACCCTATTTTTTAATTGGGTTATTTGATTATTTGGAGGTTAGCTTCTTGAGTTCTTTATAACATTTGTGTTACTTCAAATGCTAAATTTACCCTATGAAGTATATTAATATTGTAAATTACTGTAAATATAATTGTTTCTTAGTTTAATTTGTTATTTATAATCCATTTGTTATTTGTAATCCATTGTTATTTATAATAAATGCAGATAATTTTGAATATCTTGTATTCTTTTATATTAGCAAACTCATTTATTAATTTAATCATTTAGTGATATCTTTGGTTTTCTGTGTCTAGGATCATATTATTCATCAGGGATATTTTTACTACTTTTGTAACCTCCATTCTGAATAGTTTTAATACTCATTTTTGCTCTGTTGTTTCCACAATTCTAAAAACACCAAGAAATCATAGTTGCCAGAAAGGATACACTTTTTCTTGATTTTGGGAAGAAAATTACTTTTTCCTTTTTAGAGATGTGACTATTTTAGTTCTTTGAGAATTTGGTTTCAATATGGTCACAAATTTTGAGATCCTGGAGTTATTTTGCAATTGCTTGTGAATACTCTGGGTCCAATTATGTCATGTATTATTTATTTCTGTGGGTGAGAAAGGAAGCAACATTGCTAGAACAAGTTGTCCTAGAAACTCCTTTGTTTTACCTCTCCTCTGACAGTACAGACTGTTGCTCTGTATTGTTTTCTGGATGGCACTGGAATGCATGCTACCTCAGAAGAGTTTGCTGAGCATGGCTTCCTTGGGAGAGGTTCCTTTTTATGACTTACTGCTGGACTTCACTGACACTAGATAGCTCCAGATGGAGTAATGCTTATACAATTCTACTCATTATTCTTTACCAACACGTATGTGGGTAAATTTACTAATCTGTTTACAGGACGAGGCCAGTAGCAGTACAATTATGGTCCTTTGTGCTGGTAAGTATTGTAAAGTTTTCTATGATCTTTAATTTGAAAAGGGTGATTACTAAGATTGACTATGATTGTTTTCTGTCTTTCTCTATTGTCTCAATCCTGATTTTTTTTTTTTTTGTCCACTAACAGTTATCTTTTTCATGAGATTTTTACCTCCTCTTGTTTGCATTTTTAAATCAGTAGTATTTTGAGTACCTGATCTGGTGTATGGAATAAAAATAAAAGGAGGAAGCACAGTTCAACCTCAGGGACATTAAAATCTCTTTCTAATTTACCCTTTCCTTGTTCCACAATAATGTTCTCTTTTATTAAATATACAATGCCTAAAATGATATTATTATTATTATTATTATTATTATTATTATTATTATTATTATTGGATAGTATAGAAAAGGCTTTACATACTCTTATCGTTCTGAAAGCTAAGTGTTACCAGATTTATCTATGCAAATTTTTCTATCATCTTGTGAACTATTTAGTAATAACTACCATATAAATTGATTTTTTGTGGATGCCAATAACAGAATGTTATAGTGAGCTTATTACCAACCACAGGAACGGTTTCACTCACTTCTGTTTTAGGATGAAATAGGTATTTGGGGCTTCTAGAAAACAGCAATCTAGATTACAGAAAATATCCTTTGAATTGAAAACCGTTTTATAATTTCTGTCATAATATTTTATTCAATAAGATATTTGCTTTGAAAAAGGAGCAAACCCCTCATGCATTTGCTGTTGGTGCTCCCATTATTTACATTTGAAAAAACCCCAAATACTTTACTCTTTAGACATATTATTCTTTGTTGTGATGATTTGCAGCTCCTAAATAATTTAGAGAATGTAATTTGTAATTAAGATTATTCTTATTCACATATGCAAATTCTAATAACTACTTGTTATGATCTTGCTATTTTTAATATCATTTGTACTGCTGGGCTAAAATTTCTTTAAAGATCAGACTAATTTAAATAGCGCAATGTTCCTTTCATAATTGACGAGATCACACCTTTTACTTTTTATTCCATGAATATTTGTGATTCTGTTTAATGTTGTGGGGCTTTAAAAAATATAATATACACACCACGATATTTTTGATGAAATTTTGAACTGTCATTTTGAATCTCAGCACTCTCAAATACCAGAAATAGAGTTTATTTAAAAGAATTCTCCTGTGGAAATGCTGTGACAGGCAAGACCTTGATTGTGGCATTATTCCATCCCTTGACTCCTTAACTAGCTTTATACTAATTTGAACAAATCAAATGCTATTCTTAGTGTATTCATTGAATAAATCAATTAAACTGAGTTCAGTTTAGATAATCTTGCTTCCAAAAAAAAAAGAACTCAATTGCCAGAAAATCATGTGTGTACAGTGGTTATACTGGAATTAAAGAAAATATAATGTATAGTGTGGTTGCTTTTAAAACAAGTAAAGATTATAGGAGAACCTATCTGTGCAAAGCATCATTGATGATCCAGTAAGGAACAAGAATGCATGACACCTGCCATCCTCCTCCTTGCAAACTGAAGATGCACCTAAAAGAGTTCTAACCATGAATAATGTCATTTACAACAAATATGCCTCTCTTTGTAGATTTATTAAGTGGGGGGAGATGTTCACGTGTGGAAGATTTGGAAGACATTAGGAATTTCATTGCCTTTTTTTCTTTCTTTTTTTACTTTTTCTTTTCTTTTTTTGAATCTAAAACTCTAAAATCTAAGTATTTAAATTAGTGGAAAAATACAAGCAGAAAAATAACATATGGCTCAATGAACAGAGCATTAGCTTTTCAAGCCTGAGGACTCTAGTTTTGGTCACAAGTACCCATGTACAAAATCATGCCCAGCATCATTAATTAGAGACTCATGGACAAAGCCAGGCATAGCACTATGGCTATGTGGAGAAAGATGAATCCCTCTAGCTTGCTGGTCAGCCATTCTTTCTGACCACTGAATAAGTTCAGTGTAAAGCCTCGTTTCACAGCAGTAAGACAGAGATAAAAGGGAGGCATGTGATGTTAACCTCTAGTCTATGCATATGCATGCATGCATGAGCACACACACACAAATGCACACACTCACACAGAGAAAAGTATATTTTGATTATTTTGGAACATGGTATAGCCATCAGAATGGTTGTTTTTGAAGAATACACTTACATATTTCACAGTAAGCCTATAGATATTTCACACTGTTATTTAAAATAATTAATGCTCATAAAATTTAAATAACTTTATTTACTGTTTTTGATAATCATATATTTTTCATGCACCCAAGACTTCAAGTGTAGATCCCTCAAATTCCAGAATTTAAAACCTTTTCATTTTTAAACTCATTTGTTATATCTTTAAGTTCAGAATCCATCATTGTTAGTAATCATATTTCTCTTTTCAGATTCCAGGTCATTATCATATAAATGATTTTAGCACTCTAATCTCTCTCATTACTAGCCACAGAAAACTACTGAATTTCATCAAGCATAAGATGCACCCAGTATAATATATATAGTTTTAAATGTTCTTTCTAGAAATCCTTGACATTTAAATTATGCATATTGTCATTTGTGAGGTGCAACTAGATTTAAAAAAAAATGACTTCTTGTTCTTGCTTAGCCTCAACATAGCACTGTTTATTTACGCATCACTGTGAATCCTGAGGAAAAAGGAAAGAATATTTAGTACTGTGTTTGATTTGATGATGTTTTCTACAATAAGGAAAAATTTAGTAATTTCCCAAATGCCATTTTAATGTGATGATTCAGAATATTATAGCATATATCATTTTTAGAAGTAAGAACTGTTCTAAGATCATATCTGTAGAGATATTGGAAGCTTGATTATTTCTTTTCCTTCATCACATCTCCCTAATCAATGAGCAGTCCTATGCATACCAATAAACACTGACATTCAAGTATCACCCTCAAGTTGAGTGCCAGATACATGTGAAGATTCCTTTTCTAGGACTTGGAGAGACTTGAAATTCAGAGCTCAACAAACAGAGACAGTGCTATTGAAATTTGTCTATTGGCAAGTTTCACCTTAAGAATTAAACATATTTAATAGTCTAACATACTGTTGATGAAAAGAACTAAAATTTTTCTAAAACTTTAAGACCATGGTAATGTTAAAAAACTCAGCTATTGTATACCTGGTGTGAAGTAATGATTTTGATAACCAATTATAAAGAATAAGTTAAGAGAAAGAAGAAATGTTATGAATCAATGTCTGGCTGGCTCCAGAGTTCTCTATTTGAAATTTGACTTGTACTTTGTTTCTTGGGATGTTTTTCTGTCACAGTTTCCGTCTTCTGAGACATAAAATTTAGTGAGTATTCTAGAACACTAGGATGTCCAATGACCCACATAAAGAGATCTAAGTTGAAACATGGTGCTATTAAATGTGCTATCTTATTTATACCCGAAGATCTATTTCAGACAGGTGCGATGGAAAACTACCTTCCAACAGTGATAAAAAGAGTAATTGAACATCAACAAGGGTTGTATGGTATGTTCCCTGAAATATTAACCAACAAAACTAATAGAGTAAGTATGTGAACATCTCCTCCTGTCAAAGCTTCAGCTCTCTTCTCTTCTTTCAGTTCTTGATTGCATCTGGGAGAATCCCCTCTTCCCCTCATTCCAATGAATGTCTAAGTAATCTTGCCTGAATTTCTACACTAACGTCTTCCCTTGACATAATGTTTAAGAGAGCTAATTTTAGATCTTTACTTTCCATTTACTAAAGCTTGCTCTGATTATCCAAAAAGCTGAACAACCCTTGTCCTTTATCGGCAACCACACAAACTTAATTGTTCTATATACAATGGTTATCACTAACTAAGGAAAAGCACACAAGTAAAAAAAAGAAGCAAAAAAAAATTATTTAATAATGTTCAATATGCCCCACCACTTCTATGATAAAATATACAAATGATTTCTGATATCTCGGTTGAACATGATTAAAACACCATATATGAAATTCTCAAAAATTATTAAAATTATTTTATCTAAATTAAATCTCTGTAGTATTAAGAATGAAAATATCCCAATATTTTAGGGGCTTTTAAACAATTCATAAATGATTGAGCAACTATAACTTACAGTAAAATACTAACCACTTTTGTCATAAATAGGCTACAGTTAAAGCTGGCCTATAGCAGGTAAGTAATCTTACTCTACACAGTTCTTCTAACTTTATACAGTTCTTCTAACACAGTATCTCTGACTCTTTCTTAAATAGTTATTTATTCTTTCTCTCTGAGATACAAATCCCTTTAAATACTTCTTGACAATTTTATGTTCTTAAAATATTTTTCTCCTATTCTGGAGCCATCTCTAAAATATAGCCATCAATAAAGATTTCCTTATCACTAAGATTATGAAAGGAAAGGCAGGGCTTAACTCAGTTGAATGCTTTTAACCAAGATACTTATTCAAGGAAGAAAAATATTATTTTTCACTGAGTCTATCTAATTGGTTAATTTGCAACACAAGATTATGATCTATACTGCCCTATTTACAAACCTGCTCTGAAACTTATACATTTCTTCTTACACAGCTGATCTAAAAATAAATCTTAGCTGCTCAGATCTAATATAAGAACTTTGTAACTTCTTTTTGCCCCTATGTGAACAATACTTTTTTTCAGACACTTTTATATAATATTGGTTTTACCAGAACTCTATCAAATGAGTTTAACATAGGGTAAATACATTAACATATACATTAAGTGTATATTAACATTATGAAATGACAACTTTGATGAAAATAATTTAAGCATGAACTTGGTGATACATTTTCACAAACAAATACTTAATGCTTGTTCCAGAAAGAAAATAAACTGTGCCATAGATACTAGTGGTTTTGTCTGGAAGAGTTATGACTACCATGTATGTTTTTGGGGCTGTAACTTGAAACTGATTAACTTCACACTCCTGGAAGGACTCAAGACAGACAAATTCTGAATGTAACTACAATCTGAGCTCAGGTTATCATTATAGCTTTTTAAATTCATTACATCTAATTTAAGGGGTTTTGTCTGTTAGTCTCTATTGTGTGCAGAAAAAAAGTTTAAAATTTAATATTTGCAGTGGAATTTTCACATATATTTAAAATTCAAAGAATTCGAGCAGACTTCTGCCCGGTCTGCTCTTGTGTGGACCCGGGATTCATCCTGGAGACTCCAGGGATCCCACAACCTTAGGTAGGAAGACCCACACACTGCCCTAAGCAAATATCTGGGTGCCAGGGGTGCTCAGAATTCTAGCTGATACCCAAACCCCTGCCCCTGTGGAATAGCACCCCCCTTCAGCCCCTCTCCCTGATCTGAGGCCTGAAGCAAACCTCTGCAGTCTGCTCTTGTGTGGACCCCAGATTCTGCCCGAGACATTCTGGAAGGTTTACTCAACCCAGAGCCGCAGAGGAACAACTGAACTCAGAGCTTCAGACAACATATCCTGAGATATCCTAGAGGAGCCACTGCACTCAGATAAATGGGCACTTTATCCTGACACATCCTAGAGGAGACATTGCACCCAGAAGAGCAGATACCTAGCTGGACTGCTACCTTGGAGGCAGCATATCCTGAAGCATCCTAGAGATACCACTGTACTCAGTACAGCTGGAAAAGATCACAGAGACATCTGGACTCCGAGGAGATCAGACACAAGCAAGATAACTGGAAAGGCAGGCTTCAGTCAGAGACAGCAAGTACAGGTAGCACTAGAGTTAACCAGATGGCAAAAGGCAAGCACAAGAACAAAAGCAACAGAATCCAAAGTTACATGGCAACATCAGAACCCAGTTCCCCGTCATAGCAAGCCCTGAACACCCCATCACACCAGAAAAGCAGGAGCAGGATTCACAATTAAAATCACTTCTCATGGCGATTATAGAGGACTTTAAGAAGGACATAAATAACACTCTCAAAAAATTTAAGGAGAACACTGGTAGACAGGTAGAAGACCTTAAAGAGGAAAGACAAAAATCTCTTAAGGAATTGCAAGAAAACACAACCAAACAGGAGAAGGAATTAAACAAAACTATCCAAGATCTAAAATGGAAGTAGAAACAATAAAGAAATCACAAAGGGAGACTACTGTGGGGATAGAAAACCTAAAAAAGAGATCAGGAGTCATAGACACAAATATCACCAACAGAATACAAGAGATAGAAGAGAGAATCTCATGTGCAGAAGATGCCATGAAAAACATTGACACAACTGTCAAAGAAAATGCAAAATACAAAAAGCTACTACCCCCAAAAATACAGGAAATCCAAGACACAATAAGAAGGCCAAATCTAAGGATAATAGGTATAGATGAGGGGGAAGACTCCCAACTTAAAGGATCAGTAAGTATCCTCAACAAAATTATAGAAGAAAACCTCCCTAACCTAAAGAAAGAGATGTCCATAAATATACAAGAAGCCTACAGAACTCCAAATAGTTTAGACCAGAAAAGAAATACTTCCCACCACATAATAATCAAAACATCAAATCTACAAAACAAAGGAAAAATACTAAAAGCAGTAAGGGAAAAAGGTAAAGTAACATATAAAGGCAGACCTATAAGAATTACACCAGACTTTTCACCAGAGACCATAAAAGCCAGAAAATCCTGTACCAATATCATATAGGCCCTAAGAGAACACAAATGCCAGCCCAAACTACTATACCCAGCAAAACTCTCAATCAATATTGATGGAGAAACCAAAATGTTCCATGACAAATCCAAATTTACACAATATCTCACCACAAATCCAGCACTTCAAAGGATAATTGGTGGAAAACTCCAACACAAGGAGGGAAAATACAACCTAGAAAAAGCAAGAAAGTAATCTTCCAACAACCCTAAAAGAAGGTAGCTATACAAACATATCTCCACTGCCAATAACGAAAATAACAGGAAACAACATTCATTTTTCCTTAATATCTCTTAATATCAATGGACTCAATTCTCCAATAAAAAGACATAGACTATCAGACTGGATATGTAATCAGGACCCAACATTTTGCTGCATACAGGAAATGCACCTTTGTGAAAAAGACAGACACTACCTCAGAGTAAAAGGTTGGAAAACAATCTTCCAAGCAAATGGTCCCAAGAAAAAAACAAGAGTAATGATTCTAATATCAAATAAAATCGTTTTTCAACCAAAAGTAATCAAAAAAAAGATAAAGAAGGACAGTTCATATTCATCAAAGGAAAAATGTACCAAGAGGAACTCAAAATTCTGAACATCTATGCCCCAAATGCAAGGGCACCCACATACATAAAAGAAACTTATCTAAAGCCTAAAGCATACATTGCACCCTACACAATAATAGTGGGAGATTTTAACACCCCACTCTCAGCTATGGACAGATCATGGAAACAGAAACTAAACCGAGACACAATGAAACCAACAGAAGTTATGAACCAATTGGACTTAAGTGACATCTATAGAACATTTCATCCTAAAACAAAAGGAAATACCTTCTCAGCACCTCATGGTACCTTCTCCAAAATAGACCATATAATTGGTCACAAAACAGGCCTCAACAGACACAAAATGATTGAAATAATCCCTTGTACCCTATCAGACAACCATGGACTAAGACTCATCTTTGACATGGACAAAAACAACGAAAAGCAGACATACACATGGAAACTGAACAATGCTCTACTCAATGATAACTTGGTCAAGGAAGAAATAAAGAAAGAAATTAAAGACTTTTTAGAATTAAATGAAAATGAGGACACATCGTATCAAAACTTGTGGGACTCCCTGAAAGCAGTACTAAGAGGAAAAATCATTGCTCTAAGTGCCCACAAAAAGAAAATGGAAAGAACATACATTAATAACTTGACAGCACACCTGAAAGTGTTAGAACAAAAAGAAGCTAATATACCCAAGAGGAGTAGGTGGCAGGAAATAATCAAACTCAGGGCTGAAATCAACCAAGTAGAAACAGAAAGAACTATACAAAATATCAACAAAATCAGGAGCTGGTTCTTTGAGAAAATCAACAAGATATACAAACCCTTAGCCAGACTAACCAAAGGGCACAGAGGCAGTACTCAAATTAATAAAATCAGAACTGAAAAGGGAGACATAACAACAGAAACAGAGGAAATTAAAAAAAAAAAAAACATCAGATCCTACTACAAAGGCCTATACTCAACAAAATAGGAAAATCTGGTTGAAATGGACAATTTTCTAGACAGATATCAGGTACCAAAGTTAAATGAGGAGCAGATAAACCATCTTAACAGTCGTATAACTCCTAAAAAAATAGAAGCAGTCATTAAAAACCTCCCCACCAAAAAATATCCGGGGCCAGATGGTTTCAGTGCAGAATTCTATCAGACCTTCAAGGAAGACCTAATACCAATCCTCTTCAAGATATTCCATCAAATAGAAACAGAAGGAACACTACCCAATTCATTCTATGAAGCTACCATTATGCTCATACCTAAACCACAGAAAGACCCAACACAGAAAGAGAACTACAGACCAATCTCTCCTATGAATGAATATTGACGCAAAAATACTCAATAAAATTCTCGCAAACAGAATTCAACAACACATCAAAACAATTATCCATCAAGATCAAGTAGGCTTTATCCCAGGAATGCAGGGATGGTTCAATATTTGGAAATCTATCAATGTAATCCACTACATAAATAAACTCAAAGAAAAAAACCACACGGTCCTCTCACTAGATTCTGAGAAAGCATTTGACAAAATTCAACATCCCTTCATGTTAAAAGTCTTGGAAAGATCAGGAATTCAAGGCCCATATCTAAACATAGTAAAAGCAATATACAGCAAGCCAGTAGCCAACATCAAACTAAATGGAGAGAAACTTGAAGCAATCCCACTAAGATCAGAGACTAGACAAGGTTGCCCACTCTTACCTTACCTATGTAATATAGTACTGGAAGTCCTAGCTAGAGCTATTCGACAAAAAAAGGAAGTCAAATAGGAAAGGAAGAATTCAAAATTTCATTATTTGCAGATGATATGATAGTATACTTAAGTGACCCTAAAACTTAGGCCAGAGAACTCCTAAACCTGATAAACAACTTTAGCAAAGTAGCTGGATATAAAATCAACTCAAACAAATCAGTAGCCTTCCTCTACTCAAAGGATAAACAGGCTGAGAAAGAAATCAGGGAAATGACATTCTTCATAATAACCACAAATATTATAAAATATCTTCAAGTGAATCTAACCAAGCAAGTGAAAGGTCTGTATGACAAGAACTTCAAGTCTCTGAAGAAAGAAATTGAAGATCTCAGAAGATAGAAACATCTCCCATGCTCCTGGATTAACAGGATTAACTTAGAAAAAGTGGCCATTTTGCCAAAAGCAATCTACAGATTCAACACAATCCCCATCAAAATTCCAAATCAATTCTTCATAGAGATAGAAAGAGCAATTTGCAAATTTATTTGGAATAACAAAAAACCTAGGATAGCGAGAACTATTCTCAACAATAAAAGAACTTCTGGGGGAATCACCATATCTGACCTCAAACTGTACTACAGAGCAGTAGTAATAAAAACTGCATGGTATTGGTACAGAGACAGACAGGAAGTTGAATGGAATAGAACTGAAGACCTAGAAATGAACTCACATACCTATGGTCACTTGATCTTTGACAAGGGAGCTAAAACCATCCAGTGGAAAAATGTCAGCATTTTCAACAAATGGTGCTGGCTCAACTGGAGGTCAGCATGTAGAAGGATGTAAATTATTCCATTCTTATCCCCTTGTACAAAGCTCAACTCCAAGTGGATAAAGGACCTTCACATAAAGCCAGATACACTGAAACTAATAGAAGAGAAGTTGGGGAAGACCCTTGAATACCTAGGCACAGGGAAAAGTTCCTGAACATAACACCAACGGCTTATGCTCTAAGATCAAGAATTGACAAATGGGACCTCATAAAATTGCAAAGCTTCTGTAAGGCAAAGGACACTGTCAACAAGACAAAACAGCAACCAACAGATTGGGAAAAGATCATTACCAATCCTAGATTTGATAGAGGACTAATATCAAATATATATAAAGAACTCAAGAAATTAGATGCCAAAAACCAAAATAACCCCATTAAAAATGGGGTACAGAGCTAAACAAAGAATTCTCAACTGAGGAAAAATGAATGGCCAAGAAGCACCTTAAGAAATGCTCAACAACCTTAGTCATCATGGAAATGCAAATCAAAACAACACTGATATACCACCTCATACCAATCAGAATGGCTAAGATCAAAAATTCAGGTGATAGTAGATTCTGACAAGGATGTGGAGAAAGAGGAACACTCCTGCATTGTTGGTGAGGTTGCAAGCTGGTACAACCACTCTGGAAGTCAGTCTGGTAGTTCCTCAGAAAATTGGACATAGCACTACCTGAGGACCCAGCTTTACCACTCCTGGGCATATACCCAGAAAATGCCCCAACATATAACAAAGACATATGCTCCACTATCTTCATAGCAGCCTTATTTATAATAGCCAGAAGCTGAAAAGGACCCAGATGCCCTTCAACAGAGGTATGGATACAAAAATTGTGGTATATTTACACAATAGAATATTACTCAGCTATTAAAAATAATGAATTCGAAAAATTCTTAGATAACTGGATGGAACTAGAAAATATCATCCTAGGTGAGGTAACCCAATCACAAAAGAACACACATGGTATTTACTCACTGGTAAGTGGAGATTTGCTCAAAAGTTTGAAACAACAAAGATTCAACTATCAGACCACATGAAGCTCATGAAGAAGGAAGAATAAGTGTGGATGCCTAGGTCTTTCTTAGAAGGAGTAACTAAACACCCTAGGGAGCAAATATGGAGACAAAGTGTGGGACAGAAACTGAAGTAGAGGTTGTATGGAGACCATTCCACCTGGGTATTCATCCCATGTGCAGTCACCAAAAATAGACACTGTAATGGATGACAGGGAGGGGATGCTGACAGCAGCCTGATAAGGCTGTCTCCTTAGAGATCCCCCAGAGTTGACATACCCAGAGGCAGATACTTGCAACTAACCATTATTCTGATCAAGGGTTTCTAATGGAGAAGTTAGAGAGTAGACTGAAGGAGCTGAAAGGGTTGGTGGCCCCCATGAGGAGAACAACAATACCAACCAGCCAGAGCTCCCCAGGGTCTAAACCACCAGCCTAGGAGCACATAGGAATGGACACATCACTCCAGCTGTATAGGTAGGGGAGGATGGCCTTGTTGGGCATAGGTGGGAGAGGAGATCTTTGGTCCCATGAAGGCTAAACACTGAGTGGGGGGGTATGAGGGTGGGGAGGGGGGAGTTGGGGGTAGGTGGGTGCACACCCTCATAGAAGTATGAGGAGGGGGAATGGGATAAGGGGTTCCTGGGTGGTGGGGGGAATGGGGTAAGGGGATAAAATTTGAAATGTAAATATTATATCCAATAAATGAGAGGAAAAAAAGAAAAGCCGTTAGAGTCAACATCTTTAATAAAATGTCAGCCCTCTTAAAAAAATTATCTTGATACTAAAATTTGTTTTGAGAATTGTATATTGCAGAATACACAGCCTTGGTATATCTACTCATCAAGCAAGCTGAGCGGACCTGCTCAAACCTCTGAGGTCCTGGAATTCCATCTGGATGCAGTGAAGACACAGCATCAGAAGCTTATCAATTTACTCTTCCCCCCACTCCTCTTCTAATATCACAACGCCCATAATCAGCTTGAAGAAGTTAATGAAGAGTTAGCGCCCCTATTCCCTGGGCTTGGGGGCTAAGGTGGTAAATGTTGGGCTGTCTTTCTATGGAAAATTAGTGGTTTTGTAATAGAGAGGATTAGCTAGGATATATTGCATAGCCATAACCTATTGGTAGAAATCTGTACAGTTATTATCAAGATGAAGATATAATTATTTAAATGGCACCAATTTACTTTGATTACAAATTTTAAGGTTTTCATTGATATGAGCTTCTTATTGATATAAAAGTGAGATGAATATTGTTACTCTCATAGGCATTGTACCAGTATAACACATTTAGGAATACAAGGCTTAGATCCAGTTCTTCTTTAACTTTTTTAACAGATTTGAGATGGTTAGCCTGTGAGTTAAGGGACTATAGAAATTCATGGCTTGGAGTTTATTGTTAGGGTTTTTTCTATGTTTTATTTAGAAATAGCTGAGTGGAGTTAACAGGCAACAGTCCAGATTACCTTACATGGATATGGTTTTCAAAACGTCAGAAGTCCACAGAATTGATGTGACAAACATTTCTGTATTAATGTTTATTTTGATTAGAGACCTGTCTGTTCCTGACAGCTTCCTGTGTTGAATTCTAAGAAGAAATTGAGCATCTTTGGAGTTACTCCAGTTGTGATAAGACAGCCTCTAGACAAGAATTGCCTCTTTCCATCACAGATAAATTACTGTCCAGAAAAGGACACACTTGCAGAATAGTCGACTGATTATATCTGCCTAGACAAAGTAATCAGCCCTTAATAACTCTGCAACACTAAGGTCTGTCAGATGATCCGGGGCCAGAAGGCAGAAGAACAGATGCTCCAACGTTTTGTAGTATAGGGAGTGTCCAGGTGTTCAGAGGTCTCTATAAATTGGCTAAGGTTTAGTAGCTATGCTTTGTGTTTCCCACAATTATAGTTAACTCAGTCATTCTGGATTTCTGACGGGGTTGAAAACTTACAGTCTCATAGCCAATCCTGACTATTTACCTTGAGAAAAAAGATTTGAGTGGATGGTTTTCAGCTGACATTCATTCTAAAGCCAAGGAAAAGGTTAGTCAACAAAATGATGGATTGGGTATTAGGACTATCTTGTACCTCACTGGTACAAATTGGTATAATTATGCTCTAATTGTATTTTGAGAGAAAAGTTTTATTTTAACAGGAAGGGTGATATGTAGGAGGAGCTAAGGTGAGAGGAGTAAAGAGAGGAAGAAAAGGAGTAAAGAGAGGAGGAGAGGGAGTAAAGAGAGGAGGAGAAGGAGTAAAGAGAGGAGGAGAAGAAGGATAGGAGAAGCTATGTGATGAGAGCAAGAAAGAGAGAGAAAGAGGGGGGAGACAGGGAGGCAGATGTTCACGTGTCTCCACCAGTCAAAGATAGTAGATATATCTAGGTTGGGTAGTGAGTTACACCTCTGATTGAGCATTCCCAAACTTATAAAGCCTTTGATTAACATTTTAAAAAAGTGTATAAATGCAAAAAGGAAAAGAGGGCATGGGATAGGGTTTTCTAAGGAGGGGGGGAATGGGGAAAGGGGATGGCATCTGAAGTGTAAATAAAATATCCAATAAAAAAATAAAAATTAAAAAAATTAAAAAATTCAGCCAAACACTCATATGATATGATGAAAAACATCTATCTTCTTACTATGTCTAAATATTTATGTTCACTCCATCTCATACGTTGAAATCTTAATCTCTAATTACATGGGATTTAAAGATGGCTCCTTTACCTGGTGAAATTATCATAAGAAAAGAGGTGTTTTGATGGCTCAGTGCACTTTGAAATGGACCTAAGAGTGTTTCTTAACTCACTTTCATGCTAGGAGAACACAGTGATAAGACATCACCATTCTCCAGAATTGTAGGGCATAAATTTTGTTGTTTGTAAACTGCACAGATTTTGTCCATGTGTTATAAGGTCAGGAGAGAATAGATCATATATTTTTATTTTTAGATTCTTAATGACATTTCCTTATCTAAAGATTCATTTCAATTCTATATTGATCTTCTTTTTTCATCCTGCTTCATTTAATAATTTTATATTGTTGTACACATTTTAATAGGTTCATATTTTATTAGCATTTGCCTCTTTTGATTCGGTATGCTAGACATTAAGTTTTTACTCGTTTTATTGGATATTAGCACATCAAGACGATGTGAATTCTTTCTTTATAACTATGAAAGCTATTTGTTTTAAACTAAGCAATGTATTTTATGTGTACTATTGAGGGAGACTTGGCTGGTGTCCAGGCGGGGAAGCAAATCTGCAGAAATGAGAATGAAAACCTGGATCAGATTGACTTTGTCAACCTGGATCAGACTTTAGGGAGTCTAAAGGCATTAGGTTCATTGTCAGCATATTCAAAACACAGTATGATTTGGAAAAAAGTTTCCAGGCAACAATCATTCCAATCCAGGTGCACACTAAAGCTTATGATGTGACGACATAGAAATGTCTTTACCAAGTACATGTGACCATTAGAGTGGGTTCTATATCTAAAAGACATAGACAAAATTTAGTGTGGTTTCTGTCAGAGATGGCATGAAGTTCAGCAGGACATAAACTACATGTGACATCTCGCCTTAAAGATGAACCACCACAGTCTAGGGAGGAGACTGAGATAAACATCCTGGGGAATTTGGGTGAAGTCCACCTCAGTAGCAAAAGGTGTTGATGTCAACATACACAGATAACAAAAAAGTCACTAGGTGGTTAACGAAATTCACTCCCAGCATTCTGGGTAGGAAAAGAGTTATTTTATCTTCTTCAATGAGAAGAAACTCCCTCTGTGTGTTCAATATTTTGGTTTTCTCTATCAGTCTCTGGACAAGAGGACCTTTGTTCTTCCAACTTATTATCACTCTACTGATAATGGAGAATGACATATGCATATATATGTCATATATATGACATACACACAAACACACACACACATACATACACATCATCATCTTTATCATCTCTACAAACAGTTCATTAAATAAAGGTAATAGATTTGAAATTCTGGTAATTGTTATTAATTAATTAATTAATTAATCTATTTGTGTGTCTATATTTGGAGTACGAACACATACATACATATGTGTTCAGGTGAATGAGCCTATTTATATATGCTGAGGCCAGAAGAAGCAGACTGCCCCATCAGTGCTAGAATTACTGTTCTTTGGGAGAATCTTGGCTTGTCACCAGTGTGCTAACATCCAAAGTCTGGAACTCATGATTGTGTCACAATATCGCTGACCTCTGAACCATCCCTCAGTCTCCACCCTGGTAGTGGTGATTCTTACCTCTCTGCCTCTCTTCTTTTCATTATATTCCTATCCATTATCTATTCTTTTTGTGTGTGACATTGTTTTCTGTTCTAATCATTGAATATAACTTTAACATCACATACCTTGATGACACTCAAAATTGTATCAGTTGTCTTAGTCTTCTCACTCCCTTACCATTTATTTATCTTAGTAGGATATCAGCTGACTTCCTGAATTTTGAGTGAGTCTTCCGTGTTGATTGTCCATTCAATATGAAGGGTTCATTTCTTTTCAAGTTTGTAACCATACATTTCTAATCAAAGCCTAGTAAGTGTGCTGTGAAATAAAATGTGATAGTGGGCTAGATCTTTGAAGTTCTGATTACTATTAGATGCTGGTTTGGATGTACAAGTTATTATATTATCTTCTGACCTACAAAGTGCTATGCACTATCCCACTAATGGCCTCATTATAATAATATAATACCTCCTCCACAGTTAACTTTCTGTAGTTGTATGGTCTCTGGTTAAACAATGCATTGTCTATTTAGTCCCTTTCTTCTTTTTCTAATGTCAGGGAAAGTTGAAGTTGTTTTCCTCTGTCACATAGCTCTTTGTCGTTGTGTCCTGACTCTGTCCTCAGGTTGGGGTAGGGACAATTTCTTTCTTTATTTACTGATGTGCTGAGTGTACCATTAACACTCAATAAATTAAAATAATAATGACACAGCTCATCATCATAATTATCTTTATTCCCTTAGGCAGATCCAGCAGGGAATGAAAACTTCAGCCACTATTTTGCTTCCTATAAATGGTCTCTGAATGCTTGAGGCTGTGAAAGGAGAGTTTTGATCTCTCTCTCTCTCTCTCTCTCTCTCTCTCTCTCTCTCTCTCTCTCTCTCTCTCTCTGTCAAAACCATAGCAGAATCATGGTCATTGAGAATCACTCTCTGAGACTTACAGGAAAATAAGATAATATGACCTAGTAGCTGTTCCCATTCCTGAAATACAGATGTGTTTATCATAGGACACTTTTCTTTAATTATGAATAAGATTAATGCCTAAAAGGAAAAGAACAAGTTTAATCTTACATTATGTATCAGTAACTGCTAATTGTGGATGCTTAGTGTGCAATTATTACAAATTATGAACAAATATAATGAGAATTAGTGTTTACTAATTCACTTATCTGGAGTGTAACATTCATAAAATGTGATTAACAGTGAATTCAATAATTTGTGATCAACTCATATATATATATTTTCTTATTCTTCAATTTTTGTATAGAAAAAAAATTCATTAATGTATTTTTACATTAGATTACAAAAAGATTCATTAATGTATTTTTGATCTAAAAACTATTGCATGTAAAATGAAGTTTGTCTGTATTGTTTCATTTGGATTTTATATGTCTAATATTTCACACACTGAAGTAAAGATTTTTCCTGATAATTCTGGATAAACTTGATCTGTCTTATCTTGGGTTCTACTTCCACGTAAGCATGCCTTAAAACTCAATTACTTTGTTAATTCTGAATTCTGCATAAGTTTACACTACCAATGAATGTGTTAGCTTCGCATGAATCTCTTGCTCCTAGTGTATGTCTTCTTTTGTATTTCAAGCTGTAGGAACACTCTACACACTTTCCCTTTCTAGGTGGAGAATCTAAAACAGCTGCGTGTAGACAATGGCTTAAATTTCACAGTCTTTCTATTTTCTGTTCCAGGATTTTTCTTCCTTACCCTTTTCTTGGTAATATTTCCTAAGCTTTAGAGAGTGTATAATATGAATGTCCTTGTGAAGGAAGGGGGAAAGTACTCAAATCAGCACTTTTTCTCAACACTGTGATCAGCCAAGAACCTCTGCGTTCACCATTATTTATTGTAAAGTATCCACCGAGGAGCCTGTCTGGACAGTTCCAAGGCCATGGTCAAAACAGATAACAAGATCAACCAACCAGAACCCCCTCCAAAGACACATGGAGGGACCTTATGGCTCCAGCTTCATATGTAGCAGAGGATGGCCTTGTCAGGCATCAATGGGAGAAGAGGCCCTTGGTCCTGTGAAGGCTTGATGCCCCAGTGTAGGGGAATCTGAGGGAGGGGAGGCAGCAGTGGGTGGGTGGATGAGTGGAGGAACAGTCTCTTAGAAGCAGGGGGATGGGATGGGGGGGGCGTTGGGGGAAACGGTAAAAGGGGATAACATTTGAAATATAAATAAAATATCCAATAAAAATCCCAAGCAAACAAACACCAGATAACCAAGGAAATGAAACAGTCGCAAAGCCAATCATGATGTCTGAAGGAGACTCAGGAAGAAGGGAAGAGTGGTTAGGAAGAGTTGGAGGAAGATTAGAATTATAATAATTAGCATGCACCATATGCTTATAGGAAGCCGTTGGAAAGCAAACTTAGCTAAGAGGGTTTGGTTTTATTTATTTATTCACATCCCAAACTCTGCCCCCTCCCTATCCTCTCCTTACAGAGTACCATGCCCCATCTGCCCTCTGAGAAGGTGCCTTTCCTCGGGGATTCTATCATCCTGCTGCTTCAAATCTCTGTTAGATTGGTGCATCATGTATCACTGAGGCCAGATAAGGCAGCCCTGTTGCTGAAAGGAACAGATTCCACAGTCAGGTTACAGATTTAGGGGCAGCCCCAGCTCCAGCTGTGGAGGGACCCAAATGGAGACTGAACTGCAGGTCTTCTACATATGTGCCTGGGGCCTCGGTATGTTTTCAGTTGGTGGTTGAGTCTCTGAGAGCTCAGAGGGATCCAAGTTAGTTAGCACTGTTGGTCTTCCGGTAGAGCTTCTATCCTCGTCAGGGCCTTCAGTCCTTCCGAAACTCTACCATAAGAGTCCCAGACCACTATTCAATGTTTGTTAGTCGGAATCTGTATTTGTGAAAGTTTTGTGAGTTGGTTAGTGTCCTTTTTCCTCCAGTGGAGGCACTGCCTGGCTAAAGGAGTTGTTTCCATGTCTCCAAGTTTAGGCATCTCGGCTAAGGTCACCTTCATTGACTCCCGGGAGCCTCTTCCATCCCAGTTCTCTGGAACTCCCTAAAGATTTCCCCCACATCCCCACCTCATGCAGCTGCAGATTTCTACTCATTCTTCTGGCCCTCACTCCTGTCTCTTCCAACACCTAATCCTGACAAAACTACCCCATTACCCTCTTTACCCCCTCTCCTAACCAATTCTCTCCCTCCCTTTGCCTCCAATAATTATTTTATTCACCCTTCCAAGTGAGATGCTAGCATCATTGCTTGGGCCTTCTTGTTTAACTTTTTTTGGAGATCTGTGGCATATATTGTGAGTATCTTATATTTTATGGCTAATATGTACTTATGAGTGAGCATGTACCACTCATGTCCTTTTAGGTCTGGGTTACCACACTCGGGAACTATTTTATAATTCCACCCATTTGCCTGCAAATTTCATGATGTCTGTTTTTAAGTAGCTGAATAGTTTCCCAGTGTATTAATGGACCACGTTTTCTATATCCATTCTGTGGTTGAGGGACATCTGGGTTGTTTCTAGTTTCTGGTTATTATGAATAAAGCTGCTATGATCATGCTGGAGCACTTGTCCTTGTGGTACCGGGCACCAATTCCTGACAGTACTAATGATACTTGTGCTTGCAGACAATTCAACGGTTTTGTACAGCAGCTTGCCATATTCAACTCTAGCTGTTTTAACGTAGGTATGTTATAGCCACTAGTGACTAATACAAAACACTAGTACAACTTCCTGACCAAATCACTTAATCTTTCTATTTCATCATTTTAGTTTACTAAAACTTCTTTTTTAATCTCCTAAAAGAATATAATTTGTTGCCTTTTCTCTTCTCCCAAGGCCAAAGACCATCTCTTTCCTAGATATATTCTCCCATTTGAGCATGAAAGAAGATGATTTTTCTGAATTGCTCAATTACTTTGCACACTTGATTTCATTGCTCTTTTACCTTACCCCAAATACCTAATCGTAGAATAATGTACAATCAATCTTCTATCATACTAGGTGCTTAAAATCACTCAGCTTTGGGAATGATATTATAAATTGATGTTTCTAACCTCTGATTGTACTTCAGAGCTGCATATCAATTGTTTTTCTTGCTGATACTTATTTTTTTTAAATATCTAACTTTTCTTATATTCCTTAGCTAGTTTAAACTTTTACCCTTGTGAACTTGCCTGGAATTCTATAAAGTTATATAAAATATATATTATATTCTGTCACATCTTAGAAATGTGAATCTATGTTTTTATCTATATCACATTCAACAATATTTCTTTCCATCCAGACTGAGGGGACAGACCAGCCACTCTCTCATTCCTGATGCTATCATTCATCTCTCATCACTTAAAACATATTTAATAATTTACATTTTCACTAATGTCTCATATATTACAATATGTATTTCTAATATTAAAAAATTTTTCAATTTCTATATTAAAATACAAGAAAGTAAAATTTCTAAATATTACTTTTCTCTCTAGCTATTGCCAAGAGTTATTTCTTCTCCTCTTAGCTACCTACCTTGTCCAGATAGAGATGGATCATCCCATTTCTATCTAACTGTTAGCACACAACTATTAAAAATCTTCCTTATACCTGGCTCTGTGCTTTGTACACAGATACTTGAAAAAATAAGATCAACTACTTTCATTGTACTTGAAGCTTCATTTCTTGCCTCTCATTTAGTCATCAACCAGCTAACATATGCTGCTATTCTGAAAGAAAGAAAGAAAGAAAGAAAGAAAGAGAAAAGAAAAGAAAAGAAAAGAAAAGAAAAGAAAAGAAAAGAAAAGAAAAATACACTGATTCAGCCTCTTGGTTTCCTTGCACATCAAATAGGTTTTCAATTTTTCTCTTCTAATTATTCATTTGTATGTTATTCTTAAGTATTTTATATTATCAACCTCATCTCCTACTTATCATTCTTCAAATTATGTGCATTTTATTTTCCTGTATTTTGGAATTATATTTGTCAGGGCATTTCACAGACTGTCTTTAGAGCTCGACAATTAAGAAAGGGCATTGATGGTCATTTATTATTTTACTCAGTCTGTTCTTTACCCATAATCATATAACTTCCACAGTTAGCTAGCCTAACTCCTATACAAAAGATATGATTATGGTCTACCCTTAGATTGTCCAGATTTACTGTATTCTAAATGATTTCACATAAACTAATTCCATTTTCTTATCTTGTTGATGGTAATAATGACACCTCTAACAGATTTACCAAGGAAAGCTCATTTTTTCTTTTTTCTTCTTACCCCCCTCCAGTTTCTGACTTGAATATTGTTTCTGATTTACATTAAGCAAAACACTGCAGATCACAGGTTTTTTGTGTTATCACCCAATTGGCATAGCTTTGACATCACAATGCTCGGGCCAGAGGTCATATTTGAACATGGCAGAACATGATTTAAAAGTTTAAGCAATTAGATATTACTCTTCATTGAATAATCAGAATTTTCAGTTGAAAAAAGAACCTTGTGTTGCCTAACCCCCAAATATTTTTATTGTTATAATTTTATCTCACCTATGCATGGTAATTGCTTATTATTTTGAAGGCTCTTATTTATTGTGCTGCTCAATGCTATGCATATTTTTCTTCCTCTTAATGTCTTTGAATTCTTGTGTGTGGGGGGATGTTTGTGTGCAATGACTTTCATTCTACCTATTTTATTTTCTATTGTTGACAGATCACTATTTTCACACCTTTATTATTTGGAGAATCACAAACACAATGGACGTGCTATTTTAATGCTTAAATAAGACATTCCTAGTTTGCCCTTCCATTATACCATGTGCAGATGTCTTGCTCTATCTGCATTTCAATATTTGTTTTGTTGCTAACAAAACATACATAACAGTCTACATTTTCCCAATGGTAAGATCTCCTGTATCTAGTATGATACTTACTCTAATAAACTAACATTTAGTTTTAGCTCAGTTGTAGAGCTGACCACTACTCATGTCATACTTAATGTTCTCAGAATCTAAGGGATCATAATTCTCATTACTTCTCAGAAACAATTTTTCTAAGAGCAATTTTAAAATTGAAGGTTGAAACAGTGCATGATATTGGAAGGTGTTCTGAAAACAGATTCAGCATTATTTTTGAAGTCAAATGACAATCAGATTTAATACTCTCTGGCATTAGAACTCAGCAAAAGGGAAAGAATGGCCTTCATTCATTGTACAGTCACTTTGACTTTGTCCTGCAGAAAATATAATGCTCCCTTTATGCATAATCTGGAGAGTAGGCTCATATGCTTGTCTTAATGCCAGGAGTAATTGTTGACCAAAAAATCATGCCCTGGTTAATATACATGTAATAGAAATGAAAATACTAAGTCAGAGAAGAATATTCTATTATTTGTACTTTTGGTTTTAATGTAAAAAAAACTTTTAAAGGTATTCACAATTCTTCATAATTAGTAATACTTCCTCAAGCTACATACACCTATTAGCTAACAAATTGAAGACTGAAAATGCTAATTGCCTTCAAATTTCATCACAAGAATAATATCTTGAATATAAAATTTTTTTCTGCAGTGAATTTTTCTAACCAAGTTATAAGACTCAATCTAGACACTTCTTATGGAAATGCAGAGGGACCTTTAAATATAAGAGGAGAGGAGAGATATTGCTGTCATACAAAAGAAACCCTGCGCCAACAAAAGGCTGAGCATATAAATCATTGTTATGAAAAATACCTTTCAACTTAGTTATATTCAATCTGCCACTCATAATTTCATTCTTCCTAGTAAAAGATGGCTTGAATTTGATTTTAATGTTGCTTTTTTTTTCCCATGCTTCTCCTCATTTTACATCTGTTCCGACTCTTCTTTTCAATCATTTCCTTTGTGATTGCTTAGCTTCATGCTTCCTGTACTTGGTTAGAATGAAATGTAATGTACTCAAGGTTTATATTGGCAGACCTGTGCAGCTAGTTAGCTCTTAAGCTTGCTTTCATCTCAAATGGGCAGGGAGAGGGCGACTGTGGAGGCGAGAATGCAGGCAGCAGAAAATGGAGACAGAGGAGAAGAGAAAAAAATCCATTTATATTTTTGAAGTGGCTAATGTTCCTTGTTGCAGAAGTTATTCTGAAAGAGAATACCTCTCTTCAGATGAGTACTAGCAGCTGTGCCATCTGCAGAACAAGATACCTGTTTCAAATCATGCCGTTTGGATTATTTTTAATGGTGTGATATTTGTTGCCTGTTTACTTACATTCAGTAAAGTATCCTCAGGTCTGCTGGCTTCATTAGTTCCCATTTACTCTGCTTTTGGCTCACCTTGTGTTCTGCTCCTGACAAGTTACTAATGGGCCCTCGGGGAGGCATCTGTTCAGAAAATCTTTTCTATCCAATGCTCTTAAATTGTGCCAAGTTGTTTGGTCATCACATTAGAGCCAATGGAGGAAAAGAATCAGATTTTACTCCACTATTTTAGGTTGCTGTTTAATAATTCTGTAATAATGAATAGTAGATTACTCTGTATGCATGGAGAGAGAAGACTTTATTTTTATTCTCCTCATTAAGAACCTTCTTGTATTTGCAAGGATTGCGTGAGAAATAGAATATCAAATTCTACCTGTTTATATGAACAGTAATTATATATTCTGTGCGACAGAAAGCACTCGGCAGGACTCAGAGGAATGCTGTTAGTCATTTCATCATTCTATGCAGCATTGATCTTGCTGACTGCACAGAGCACTAATAGAACAAGTTAATGGAGTTTATTCTGTCGCAAACGCTGCCCGTTAAAGAAGATGATTGCCATGTATGGAAATCCAGACTCTCTGGCTTTTGCCTAGAGATATATAGAAATAGTAAATCTGTTATCTCCTAGTGGAAACATATAAACACTGACTTCCTAAAGAAAGTTCATGTGGACCTTACCATTTACATGTAAAGGTTAGAGAAGTTTTGAGCAGTTTGTAGCTTTAAAACTATATTGAAAGAACAGCTGAGTTCTCATTAACTAAGCATACAATAACAAAATGATAATTATTCTCCTTCCTGAAAGTCAAATTATCCTAAATAGAAAGAGGGAAATTTCTCATTTTAGGAGCTGGATGTAAACCCAATTGTGGTATGTAATAAGTAACTTGCAAGCTTGGATTCATGTTGATAAAGATGTGAAAATGAAATGCTGTTTTCTAAGCTACAAAATTGCATGTTATTCATTCTGAAATATGAAGCTGATTGTAAGATTCAATGCTAATCAGACTGAATTAATAGCAGTCCTGTAATAAACCTTCATTTTCTCAATAGTCATGAAAACCCAAGTAAATGAAAATTGAGAAGATGTAACCATTCAGAAAATGAATTTATTATCTTTGCTTATAGCTTAAAATATGACTTTGAATGATCAATAATACTACCAAATTAATACAATCTCTATGGACTTGAAATATTTTCTTGAAAAAAAAGTTATAGATTCCTACTTACTGGTCCAGTTATAAGATGAAGTTAATCAAGAATGAAAGGTAAATATGACTTATCACTATAGAACAAAGACACAAATTGTAACTTATACACTATATTGTTCTAAATTAACATTTCCAATGAAAGACTAGAGTTTTGGGCTTTTTTTTTTCAAGATGTCAAAATCTAGTTGACATTATCACCTAAAATCCAAATCTCAAATCCAGAAAAATTTAATAATCTTTTTCAATGCTTGTCTACTCAAACATGTGGTATAACTATTTATATATAAATTGCAAGAATATTTTCCTTACAGAGAGAATACTATCTGATACATGTATAAATTTAAAGATTTAAATGAATTCTTTATAAAAAACTTATGGATGACAAACCAGTTGTAGAGCTGTAACTACCAAGATTTAGAAGTTGTAATTGTTGAAGGGCAGAAAGTAATTTCATTACACAATTTGGTGTTTTTAATAACATCCGTTAACATACTAATTTGTGGGCTGTTCTCTTTCTATCTTCAGCACAGTGTAAATTAAATTTTATATTCATCAATTTAGAAACAACATTTAAATAATTCATGCCTTAAATGAGGTATACATTAAGGAGTGTGATAATGGATTTGAATTTGGAGAATATGTAAGCCGTTTAGTAGAGTTAAAAAATTCACATCTCACTTCTAATTCTCACATTTACTTAATACTCTTGTATTAAGTTATTATTTGAAAACCACTGGGAGCAGCCAAAACAGTCAAAATTGAAGAAATAACCAAGGATTTAAAGTACCCATCATTAAGGGAGTGTACAGAGGCAAGGTTAACACTACTCACAGCTGTTTACCTGGAATTAGTATTGATTCCTGTGCTTACCTGTGTGTGAGAATATAAAATAAAAAATAAGCATTGACTAAGAAACTAATGAAAACAATGGATTCCTCATCAGACCGCTGGAAATAGGAATTAAGTTTTGGATTAGAGCTTCTCAAGGAGCTAGTAGGCATAAATAGAAAAGTGTAGCATTACTGAGATGTCATCACTATGTTAAATATTGCAAAATGCTTTCATTATTCTATAATCTTTGTTAGAATGGAGATGAATGCCATAGGTCCTCCAGTTGTCAATTTCTTTTCCTGTTGGCACTTCAGAGTTCTATTCACAGAGTTCCATTCTGGGGTTCCAATGGCATGCATAATCAGGAATGGAATGGGGAAGCATGTGGAATTTGTGGGACCAAGAAACAAATACATTGGGACTGTATAAAAAAATAAATACATGGATTTCTTGAGTTTTTGTCTGCTCAAAACATGTAATTTATGAAGATCAAAAGCCAACCAATGAACAAATAATACCTTCTTATGGAACAATACAGGCCACAGATCTAGAGATAAACACAGGAAAGTTAAAGTAACTGAAATATTCAAGAGAAAGTCAAGAACTGCATATTTAAACAGGGTTCACAGACATCTCAAGAAATCAACTACATTAAGTTACTTAAACAAAAATTAAAAGGAAGTTGCATCCCCAAACTCTTACTAACATGGCTACCTAAACATGAGCTAAGCAAAGATGACAGTAGACATTGTAGCATAAATTGGGGAAACCTCAGGATTTCCCTACACAAGAACAGGCAACTAAGCAGTGACAAGAACCAGAATTTATTTGCTTTCAACTTCATTACATATATGTTACACTTTCCAGGTTTTTGTTTTTAAGAGATTCCTGTCTGGGTGAACATGTGTCTCTATGTCTATCTGTGTTTCTTGTACTTTTTCTTTGGCTCTTTATCTTCTTTTTGTTTATTTTGTTCTATTCTGATTTATTTGGTACTGGCTCATTTATTTTATTATTATCACTCAGATACCCATCTAAGGATAGACAAGATGGGTATGGATCAGGATAGGAAGGAAGGAACTAGAAGGAGTAGTGGGGAAGGGAAAGAGTAATCAGAATCTACTTTCCATAAAAAAAATTCTCATAAAGTAAGATAAAATCTTATCAAAGTGAAAAATTAGCAGTAAAAACTCAAGACAGCACACAAAACAAAAACAGTCTCCTATCCATGCAAACAATGGAACAACAGCACAATTCCTGTTTAAAAAAAAAAAAAGAACTGAAACTATAAAAAATATCAAACTCAAAAGGATTACTTATCAATCAGGTTATGCTGCTTCATTAAGCATG
Organism: Arvicanthis niloticus; assembly: GCF_011762505.2. Classification (NCBI taxonomy): domain Eukaryota; kingdom Metazoa; phylum Chordata; class Mammalia; order Rodentia; family Muridae; genus Arvicanthis; species Arvicanthis niloticus. Next base: position 35,738,481 of record NC_047660.1, read on the forward strand.
TCTCATGAATGTTAGTAAAAAGAAGTTTTGTAATGTGAAATTTTTAATTCAAGATAATTATAGTGAAAACCTATAATAGAAGGCGTATAGAACTGTCTCAAATGTTTAGCAGAAAATCGTTTCATATTAATACATTTGTCAGAGAAAAGAATAATGGTTAGTATCAGAAAATATTTTTAACTAAGTGCTATGTTCATGAAACCATATTGAATGTAACAAAAGTCACATGCACCTGCATATTTTATTTTAAATATCAATGTATTGTTGTCAGTCATAATGCCAGATTCTATTATAGACATCATAGCACAACAAAGAAGAAATTGTAAAAAAAAAAAAAAAAAAAATTATGAAAGAAAACTCTAAAGCAAAAACCAACAAATCAAAATTATTTTTAAAGAAATTGGAACTGTAAAACAATAAAGAAAACATTGAAATAGATTTTGAACTGGAAAGCAGTTTTTTTTCCCCCTGTGTAGAAAACTTACAAAGTGGTAAATCAGAGACGAAGTGGATCACTACAAGGGACAATTTGCTAATAAGAAGAAAGACAGTTCTACATCACCATACAAAAACATATCTTACATAGACAATGTATCTTACATAAATATCTTACAACATATCATAAATAAAACCACATATTGCCAATAAATATGAATTAATACATTACAATTACTGTGGTGCAAAGCTATCAATTTTATATAGAAATTTATGAATGTACTAGTCTTAATCCAATAAATCTATATTTGAACCCAGTTTACAAATTAAAAGTGGTAAATTATTTTAAAAATTTGCAGGAATAAAGAGAAAATATAAGAAAATAAATAGTTCTAAAGAATTGTTGGCCAAAATTCAACTTTTCTATGAAAACTACAAGATTCATCATTAACTTGGATAGGTTAAAGATTATTCATAAGGTAGTTGCTTAGTGTGGAATTTAACTTTTACTCAAAAATATTGTAAATGTTGCTGTATAAAGGCTATGCTTTGTTATTTATTTATATGCATGCGAGTGCATTGGTATATGTGTCTGCATTTGTTTATGGATGGTCATAGATGCTAGAAAAGGCTTTGGAGATCCTGGATCTGAAGTTACAATGAACGTGAATTACTTAATGTGGATACTAGGAACCTACATCTAGTTCTTTGAAAGAGTAGTAAGTATTCTTAAACACTATATCTCAAATATTGATGCTAAAATCCTTTCAAAAGACCATGCATAAGAAATAATAGAGAAAATTATAAATGAAAAAAAAATACAACTTTTTGAATCTAAAGGCATAATTTTGAACCTGATGGAAATGTAACATAGAAATGTAACATGCAGACCAATAATAGAAATAAGCAAGGAGATAAAAATATGGACACTTAAGCATTAATATATGCAATTAATATATGCAATAATAATTACCCAAATCATAGTGTAAGCAAGTAGAAATATATATGAAATACACACACACATATAGATAGATAGATAGAGAGAGAGAGAGAGAGAGAGAGAGAGAGATGTAGATAGAAATAGAGGATGAGATATATCACTGATTTAAAGTCACACACAACCCCTCTCCTGATCCCTGTGGCTGGAGCAGAAACCCAGCGGGTCTGCACCTGTGTGGAAACCATATCCTGAGACATCCCAGAGAGGCCACTGACTTCACAGAGGCAGGTAAGATCAGTTAGGCCCCAGAGCCACAGGTGGGAGCAGGAAGCTCACAGGATCCCCCCAGGCACCCAAACCCCGCCCCTGTGCAATACCATTCCCCTTCGGCCCCTCTCAGGATGCCTGTGGCTGAAGCAGATACCTAGCCAGTCTGCTCCCTTGTGAAAAACTGTATCCTGAGACATCCTAGAGAGGCCACTGACCTCAGAGCAGGAGACACCATACCCCGAGACTTCCTAGAGGAGCCATGGAACTCAGAACAGCAGAAACCATATCCTGAGATATTCTAGAGGAGCCACTGAACTCAGAGCAGCAAACACCTACCTGGTCTGCTCTCTTGAAGACACCTTATGCTGAGACATCCTAGAGGAGACACTGCACTCAGAGAAGTTGGAGATCAGGATCACAGGATTACAGAGACATCTGGACCCTGAGGAGTTCTGACGCAAGCAAGATAACTTCTCCTACCATAGCAAGCCCTGAACATCACATCACACAGAAAGAGCAGGATACAGAATTAAAATCACTTCTCATGATGATGTTAGAGGTCTTTAAGAAGGTCATAAATAACACTCTCAAAGAATTTGAGGAGAACACAGGTAAACAGGTAGAAACCCTTAAAGAGGAAACACAAAAATCCCTTAAAGAATTGCAAGAAAACACAACCAAACAGGTGAAGGAACTAAACAAAACCATCCAGGATCTAAAAATGGAAATAGAAACAATAAAGAAATCTCAAAGGGAGACTACCCTGGAGATAGAAAACCAAAAAAAAAAAAAAAAAAAAAAAAAAAAAAAAAAAAAAAAGACCAGGAGTCATAGACGCAAGCATCACCAACAGAATACAAGAGACAGAAGAGAGAATCTTATGTGCAAAAGATACCATGGAAAACATTGACACTACTGTCAAAGAAAATGTGAAATGCAAAAAGCTCCTAACCCAAAACATACAGGAAATCCAGGACACAATGAGAAGGCCAAACCTAAGGATAGTAGGTATAGATAAGGGTGAAAACTCCCGACTTAAAGGGCCAGTAAATATCTTCAACAAAATTATAGAGGAAAACTTCCCTAACCTAAAGAAAGAGATGTCCATAAATATACAAGAAGCCTACAGAACTCCAAATAGTTTAGACCAGAAAAGAAATATTTCCTGCTACATAATATTCAAAACATCAAATGTACAAAACAAAGAAAAATACTAAAAGTAGTAAGGGAAAAAGGTAAAGTAACATATAAAGGCAGACCTATAAGAATTACACTAGACTTCTCACCAGAGACTATAAAAGCCAGAAGATCCTGGACTGCTATCATACAGACCCTAACAGAAGATAAATGCCAGCCCAGATTACTCTACCCAGCAAAACTCTCAATCACTGTTGATGGAGAAACTAAGATATTCCATGACAAAACCAAATTTACACACTATCTTACCAGGAATCCAGGACTTCAAAGGATAATTAGCTGAAAACTCCAACACAAGGAGGGAAATTACAACGTAGAAAAAAACAAGAAAGTAGTCTTCCAACAACCCCCCAAAAAGATAGTTACACAAACATAATTCCACCTCCAATAACAAAAGTGACAGGAAGTAACAATCATTTTTTCTTAATATCTCTTAATTCAATGAACTGAATTCTCAAAAAAAAAAAAAAAAAAAGAAAGAAAGACATAGACTAGCAGACTGGATACATAAGCAAGACCTAGAATTTTGCTGCATACAGGAAACACACCTCTGACAAAGAGAGACACTACCTCAGAGTAAAAGGATGGAAAACAAACTTCCAAGCAAATGGTCCCAAGAAACAACCTGGAGTAGCAATTCTAATATCAAATAAAATTGATTTTCAACCAAATGTAATCAAAAAAGCTAAGGAAGGACAGTTTATGCTCATCAAAGGAAAAATGTATGAAAATGAACTATGAATTCTAAACATCTATGCCCCAAATGCAAGGGGACCCACATACATAAAAGAAACTTTACTAAAGCTCAAAGCATACATTACATCACACAATAATAGTGGGGGATTTCAACACCCCACTCTCAGCAATGGACAAATCATGGAAACAGAAACTAAACAGAGACACAATGAAGCTAACAGAAGTTATGAACCAAATGGATTTAACTGATATATATAGAACGTTTCACCCTAAAACAAAAGAACATACCTTTCTTCAGCACCTCATGGTACCTTCTCAAAAATAGACCATATAATTGGTCACAAAACAGGCCTCAACAGATACAACAAGATTGAATAATCCCTTGCACCCTATCAGACTACCATGGACTAAGGCTGCTCTTTAATAATGACAAAAACAATGGAAAGCCCACATACATGTAGAAATTGAACAATGCTCTAATCAAGGGTGACTTGGTCAAGGAAAAAATAAAGAAATTAAAGACTTTTTAAAATTTAATGAAAAGGAGGACACATTATACCAAAACTTGTGGGACTCTATGAAAGCAGTACTAAGAGGAAAAATCATAGCTCCAAGTACCTACAAAAAGAACCTGGAAAGAGCATACATTAACAAATTGACAGAACACCTGAAAGCATTAGAACAAAAAGAAGCAAATATACCCAAGAGGAAGAGAAGACAGGAAATAATCAAACTCAGAGCTGAAATCAACCAAGTAGAAACAGAAAGAACTATACAAAATATCAACAAAACTAGGAGCTGGTTCTTTGAGAAAATCAACAAGATAAACCCTTAACCAGACTAAACAAAGGGCATAGAGACAGTATCCAAATTAATAACATCAAAACTGAAAAGGGAGACATAGCAACAGACATTGAGGAAATTAAAAAAAAAATCATCATATCCTACTATGAAGGATTATACTCAACAAAATTAGAAAATCTGGATGAAATGGACAATTTTCTAGACAGATACCAGATACGAAAATTAAATCAGGAGCAGATAAACCATCTAAACAGTCCTATAAACCCAAAGAAATAGAAGTAGTCATTAAAAGTGTCCCCACCAAAAAAAGTCGAGGACCAGATGGTTATAGTGTAGAATTCTATCAAAATTTCAAAGAAGACCTAATACCAATTCTCTTCAAGCTATTCCATCAAATAGAAACAGAAGGAACACTACCCAGTTCGTTCTATGAAGCTACAATTACACTCATACCTAAACCACAGAAAAGACCCAACAAAGAAAGAGAACTACAGACCAATCTCTTTTATGAATATTGATGCAAAATACTTAATAAAATTCTCGCAAACAAAATCCAAGAACACATCAAAACAATCATCCATCATGATCAAGTAGGCTTTATTCCAGGAATGCAGGGATGGTTCAATATTTGGAAATCTATCAATGTAATCCACTACATAAATAAACTCAAAGAAAAAAAATCCACATGATCATCTCACTAGATGCTGATAAAGCATTTGACAAAATTCAACATCCCTTCATGTTAAAAGTCTTGGAAAGATCAGGAATTCAAGGCCCATACCTAAACATAGTAAAAGCAATATACAGCAAGCCAGTAGCCAACATCAAACTAAATGGAGAGAAACTTGAAGCAATCCAACTAAGATCAGGGACTAGACAAGGCTGCCAACTCTCACCTTACCTATTTAATATAGTACTAAAAGTCCTAGCTAGAGCAATTAGAAAACAAAAGGAAGTCAAAGGGATACAAATAGGAAAGGAAGAAGTCAAAATTTCACTATTTACAGATGATATGATAGTATACTTAAGTGATTCTAAAACTTCTACCAGAGAACTCCTAAACCTGATAAACAACTTTAGCAAAGTGGCTGGATATAAAATCAAACAATACAGTAGCCTTCCTCTACTCAAAGGATAAACAGGCTGAGAAAGAAATTAGGAAAGTGACACCCTTCACAATAGCCACAAATAATATAAAATATCTTGGAGTGAATCTAACCAGGCAAGTGAAAGATCTGTATGACAAGAACTTCAAGTATCTGAAGAAAGAAATCAAAGAAGATCTCAAAAGATGGAAAGATCTCCCATGCTCCTGGATTGGCAGGATTAATTTAGTAAAAATGGCCATCTTGCCAAAAGCAATCTACAGATTCAATGCAATCCCCATCAAAATTCCAAATCATTTCTTCATAGAGATAGAAAGAGCAATTTACAAATTTATTTGGAATAACAAAAAACCTAGGATAGCGAGAACAATTCTCAACAATGAAAGAACTTCTGTGGGAATCACCATCCCTGACCTCAAAGTGTACTACAGAGCAGTCGTGATAAAAATGGCATGGTACTGATACAGAGACAGGCAGGAAGATCAGTGGAATAGAATTAAAGATCCAGAAATGAACCCACACACTTATGGTCACTTGATCTTTGTCAAAGGAGGTAAATCCATCCAGTGGAAAAAGGACAGCATTTTCAACAAATGGTGCTGGCTCAACTGGAGGTCAGCATGTAAAAGAATGCAAATTAATCCATTCTTATCACCTTGTTCAAAGCTCAACTCCAAGTGGATAAAAAACCTTCACATAAAGCCAGATACACTGAAACTAATAGAAGAGAAGGTGGGTAAGACCCTCAAATATCTAGGCACAGGGGAAAAGTTCCTGAACATAATAATACCAATGGCTTATGCTCTAAGATCAATAATTGACAAATGGAACCTCATAAAATTGCAAAGCTTCTGTAAGTCAAAGGACACTGTCAATAAGACAAAATGGCAAACAACAGATTGGGAAAAGATCATTACCAATCCTAGATTCGATAGAGGGCTAATATCCAATATATACAAAGAACTCAAGAAATCAAACTTCAGACAACCAAATAACTCCATTAAAAATTGGCTACAGAGCTAAACAAAGAATTCTCAACTGAGGAAATCGAATGGCTGAGAAGCACCTTAAGAAACGCTTAACATCCTTAGTCATCAGGGAAATGCAAATCAGAACAACCCTGATATATCACCTCACACCAGTCAGGATGGCTAAGATAAAAATCTCAAGTGATGGTAGATGCTGGCAAGAATGTTGAGAAAAAGGAACATTCCTCCATTGTTAGTGGGGTTGCAAGCTGGTAAAACCACTCTGGAAATCAGTCTGGCAGTTCCTCAGAAAATTGGACATAGCGCTACCTCAGGACCCAGCTATACTACTCCTGGGCATATACCCAGAAGATGCTCCAACATATAACAAGGACATATGCTCCACTATGTTCATAGCAGCCTTATTTATAATACCCAGAAGCTGGAAAGAACCCAGATGTCCTTCAACAGAGGAATGGTTAAAAAAAACGTGGTACATTTATACAATGGAATGTTACTCAGCTATTAAAAATAATGAATTCGATAAATTCTTAGGTAAATTGATGCAACTAGATTATATCATCCTGAGTGAGGTAACCCAATCACAAAAAAACATACATGGTATTTACTCACTGATAAGTGGATATTAGCCCAAAAGCTTGAAATAGCCAAGATTCAACTAACAGACCACATGAAGCTCATGAAGAAGGAAGAACAAGTGTGGATGCCTAGGTCTTTCTTAGAAGGAGTAACTAAACACCCTAGGGAGCAAATATGGAGACAAAGTGTGGGACAGAAACTGAAGGAGAGGTCATCTGGAGACCATTCCACCTGGATATTCATCCCCTGTGCAGTCACCAAAGATAGACGATGTTATGGATGTCAGGAAGTGCATGCTGACAGGAGCCTGATATGGCTGTCTCCTTAGAGGTCTCTCAGAGTCTGACATACCCAGAGGCAGATGCTCACAGCTAACCATTGACATGATCAAGGGTTACCAATGGAGAAGTTAAAGAGAAGACTGAAGGAGCTGAAAGTGTTGGTGGCCCCATGAGGAGAGCAACAATACCAACCAACCAGAGCTCTTCAGAGTCTAAACCACCAGCCTAGGAGCACATAGAAAGTGATCCATGACTCCAGCTATATATGTAGGTGAGGATGGCCTTGTTGGGCATAGGTGGGAGAGGAGATCTTTGGTCCCATGAAGGCTAAACACTGAGTGGGGGGGGGATTTGAAGGTGGGGAGGTGGGAGTTGGGGGTAGGTGGGGACACACCCTCATAGAAGCAGGAGGAAGGGGGATGGGTTACTGGGTTTCTGGGTTGTGGTGGGGAATGGGGTAAGGGTATAAAATTTGAAATGTAAATATAATATTCAATAAAAAAAGGAAAAAATATAAAGTCACACACAGACATCTTCTCAGGCATTTCAGTCTATGCTGTGATTAAGATGATACAGAATTGCATTGGACATAATACTGTTTATTGAGTCTGCAGGGAAAGATAACTGGATATCTTTTGAAAAATAGAGAACATGTAAAGATACATGTCTGTGCTCCAACTTCATGTACCACAGAAAATTGGCAAACTTAAATTAGAAAATTAAATCAATGAAATGTCATCAGGACTTTAGAAGGCGTGTTTGTGATATTTGTTGGATAAAGATGTCTTGAATACAACCAGGAGGGAAGTAATAATAAATGAGAGTTATATGCACTGTTGGGAGTCCCAATCTCTGAGTAATTCCAAGCTTGGCATGCATTAAAATAAAAAGTTTCTGCACTAAAATGTAAATAAATTGTATTGACCCAGTATACCAAATAGCAGAAATTCTTTTGTTTGTGATTATATGACAAAAATGTTTATATTATATATGAACATAAAGGAATTTTAATCAACCTACATGGCTGCTCTGGGAAGGGATCACATCCAAAGACCCTCTAGATCTGTATCATCCACTGCAATGCTGATACATCCTGGGTTATAGTATGATATGACTGAAATACAGACAAGCCTTGAAAGACCCTGGACTCAGGTCTTCTGCTCTGAGAGACCCCCGTCACCAAAGACACCGAGACCAGGTATTCGGATGCAACAGCAAGAGGCTTTATTTCGTCAAATGGGTACCTGGGAGACAGTGTCTTCATGGAGGACTGCCGCCCGGTGGTCTAGGGGTTGGGGTTTTTATAGAGGTTCAGAGTGGGAAGCGAGGCTTACAGAAGCGAGAAGCATGGTTACAGGGCTCTAATTGGACAATTCAAATAAGGCCAGGTAGGAGCTCAGGGCAGTCTCAATTGTTCTTTGGACCACCTGGTGTTTTTCTGGGTACTTTCCATCCCCCCGACTGGGGCCAGGTGCACTGTTTGGCACTATCTTTGACCTGCTCAGGGGCCCAGTATTTTTCCAGCCTTGCAAAACAACTCTGCTGAGCAAAACAACTCTGCTGAGCAAAACAACTCTGCTGAGCAAAACAACTCTGCTGAGCTGGGGTCTTTCAGCCTTAGTACTCACCTTTAATCCCTGACAATGAAAGTAAGATTAGTTGATAGAAGGAAGCAGCCATGCTTGAAAATGACTTCTAATTGAGTTGGATGCAGTTCAGTGTAGAGTTCAGTTGAGTTTAAGTCAATTAAGTTGAATCTGTTTAGTCAGTCAGTTGGGAGTCAGTGCAGTTAATGCAGTGCTGTGGAGTTGAGTTAGTTCCTGAGTTCATATCGTTCAGGCCAGGACAGAAGGGGTAGCTGAGTCCAGAGAAGAAGGAGGAGGAAGAATATTAGGATAAATTGCCAGAGTTAGTTTGAAGCCAAGCAGAGCAAGTCAATGAGAAGCTATGACAAGCCAGGCTGAGTCAGTCAGCTTGGAGAGGAGTTTCAGCTGGAGCATCTGAGTTGAACAGCTAGACAACCAGATTTCAGAAAGAACTAGAAAGGGTAAGTTTATTCAGTAGTAAACCCCTGAGATGACAATTGCTTCTGGCCCCTTAAAAGTTACTATTACATAAGAATAGATAGGATTATATAAAGGAACTCAAAATATTAAACACCAAAAGTGTAAGAATCAATAATGAACAAATGTACTGAATATATATATATATATATATATATATATATATATATATATATTGGCTGTAGAAATAAAAATAATAATTTTTAAAAAATCTGTTCAAAAACCTTGTGTATTCCCTGCTAAGTCAGAATGAGTCTCAGGATCCAAACAAAAAGTACAAATGTGGGTGAAGTTGAAGTGAAGAGTAGCCCTCACATTCTGCTTATATAAATACTAATTAGTCCAGACACATAAAAAATCAGTATAGAGTTTGCTTATATAATTTCAAATACTTAGAAGTAGAAATTTCATATAATCAATCTGCGGCACATCTGAGTATATGCCCTAAGAAATCAAAGCCAGCTAACTGTTCAAGTACCTGAAAAACCACATTTATTGATTCACTATAAATGATATCCAGAATAAGTAGCCAAGATATCTATCAAAGAATGAATGGGCAAAAATGTGGCTTGCATGCCCATCAAAGTTTTATTCAGCAATTATTGTGTAGTAGTTTCCTTTGAGATTGAAATGTTCCATGCTACAGAGAAGCTCTTTAAACAGGATGGTAAACAACTCAGAACAGCTTCAGGAAGTCCATGAAACTGACAAGAATCACTAGGCCCCCTTTTTTTCAGAGGAAGCAATAAAAGCTGAGAGTCCCCCTTAAATAAGCAAAGTTGTGCTACCAAGAAAACGTTCAGAGGACCTGAGCTGCAAAGAAAACTCTCTAAGGAGAAAAGCTGAAAAGAAGACTGGTTGAAGCAGAATCTAGCCATGCTGCCAGGAAAAGGTTTGAACCACTGCACCACCTGAAACAGATACTCTGTAATCTGTTAGGCTGCCTGCAGGGTGTGTAGTGTGCTACTGGTTTCCAGATTTGTGAGATGTGGTAGCCTTTGGTGATCCAGCTGTTATTAAGTCATTTCTGCTCCCATAAGCAACCCTCACCAATATTTACTTAAGCAACCCCAATAAAACTCATTGGTTCACTGAACTGGACTTTCGTGGTATCTGCACTTTGGTCTGTCAAGGGTTCCTTATGTGGTATGAGCAGACAGGTGTGTTGCATTTTCCCAGGGAATGTTTTGTCATGCAACAGCCTTAGAAAGAATGAAACTGTGCCTTTTGCAGGGACATGTGTAGAGATAAAGATTATCAAAACAAGCCATAGATTCATATAATCATTTCATATTTGCTTTTATTTTGGGGAACCGGAAGAGAAGTGAATGAAAATCGAGGAGAAACTCTTACTTATGGAGAAAAAGGTGACGAGAGAACATGAAATGGTAATAAAGGGAAATGGTGTTATCAAAATATGTGACTGTGTATTGTGAGTCCCCTTTCTTTGTATAGTTAAAATACACTAAACACATTGCATAAAGACCTTTAAAATCAGTGATAACAGAACCCAACTACAAACAGAAAGTAAAAGGTGTTTATTCACTAAAATGGTTACCTAATGGCTAATAAATATTTTAATGTTGGAATAAGATATAATAAAATTACTAATGGAATTGCTAGCCAAGAATACAACATCAATAACATGGTCTGAGCAATTCTAGGGACTGAGGGGAAGTAAAAAAAAAAAAAAACCACATCTACAGTTATGGGAAGGGTGGACAATTTTGAGGCAATATTTGTCATTATAGGATGAAGTTGTAAATCACTATGTGATATTACATGTATTGTTCACATAAATCAAAAGCTATAAAATTATAATTCACAGATACACATACACACACATACACACACTCACACACTTATTGAGTAGAAGACCAAAAGAAAAACAAGAAAGAAAAGAAGGTAACAGAGGCCATGAAGCTATTGATATCAGTATGTTATGGCTAGTGTGAACACTTTAAAACTCAATAATATTCCTTGCCTTCAGAAAATCTATAACATAGTAACTAGTATGGAAAACATAAAGACATAAAAACAGGATTATTTTCTCCCATATGTCACATTATACATTCAGAATCTGTGTTGGCTTCACTCAAGGTTCAGCTCTCATTTAAAAAGCCCTTGTGCAGACAATGCAGTCTTTCAGAAGTGTGTTTATAGCTTGTATTTTTTCCTGAAGATTAAATATGATAAAATTATGGAGAAGTGAAGTTTTACTTTTACTTGTTTTTCAATGGAACTTCTTCAGGGTAACAGAATACCAAGGATTACCCATCTGCATTCTAGAACAGTAGTGTTGTTAGTTGACTATATGTAATAGTATGCTCAGGGCTTCACATGATAGAAAGAGAGACAGAGATATCATTGTTGGAAATCATGGAAGGAAACAATAAAACCTATTTGTTAAAAGTACTTAATATTTATTTGATATTTATTCATTTTCATATTTGATAAAAAAATAGGACAATTTAAAAGAAAGATAGGCTTCTTTTTTGTATAATTTATTTATTTTTACTTTATGTGCATTGGTGTTCTGCCTGTATATTTGTATGAGTGTGTGAAAAACCCATGAATTGTCATTTTAGACAGTTGTGAGCTGCCATATGGGTGATGGAAATTGAGCTTGAGTCCCCTGAGAGAGCAGCCAGTACTTTTAACTGTAGGTATGATATTATTGTGCATCGTATGAAGATTCAAATGTTGATTTCTGTCTCCCTATATCTGTCTGCACTCCTTATTCACATTATCTCTTGTCTCAGTCTTGTGTAAATACCAGTTCCCTAGTAGTTTCCTGATGTGTCAATAAAGGGAGCTTAAAAAAATCAATGATGCCAGGGGCCTTGGACTGGTCCTTGTATGCTCTTAATTGGTGGCTCAGTCTCTGGGAGATCTCTGGGGTCTGGGTTAGTTGAGACTGCTGATCTTCTTATGGGGTCACTCTCCCTTTCAGCTTCTTCAGTCCTTCCCCCAATTCAATCATAGGGGTCCCTGAATTCAGTCCAATTGATGACTGTATATATCTGCTTCTCTTTCAGTCAGTTGCTCTTAGGGCTAGTCAGAGGACACCATTCTAGGCTTCTATCTGTAAGCACATCATAACATCAGTAATAGTTCCAGGCTTGATGCATCCCTATAAAATAGATCACAATTTTAGCCTGTCATTGGACTACCTTGGTCTGTCAAGTCAGACCTCAGTGGGAAAAGATGTGCTTAATCCTGGAGAGACTTGAGGCCCTAGGGATGGAGGAAGTCTAGTAGGGGTGGGGATTATCCTCTTGGAGGCATGGGGTGGAAGAATAGTTTGAGGAACTATGGGAAGGAGAACAAAGAGGGGAGCAACAACTGGAATATGAATGATGATGATGACAATGACGAAGATGATGGTAGTGTTCCCCATATTTTCTGTTCCCTGTGTTATGTATTCTATGCTGCAACAACTGAAGTTGCAGTTAAAAATAATAAAAGCAACTGAAATTTGCTTTGTTTAAAAGAAAAAAAAGTCAGTGATGAAGTAGAGGAGAAAATAGGGTAAACTTCCTCCTAGCCAGGGAAGCAGCAGGAGAGAGAGGAAGTGGGTATTTGCCATAGGGAGAGAGTTCAAGAAAGACCATGAGAAAATATCTTGAGGAGAGAAAGCCATAACATGCAAGTATCTTGGGGATTTTGGTAGGGAGATAACCAGATTTACATAGAGGAATTAAGTAGAGCATTACTGCTTAGTTCTTGTGCCCTTAAAGCATAATAAATAGGTTGATGAATGGGGCCACCCACCCACCTCAAAAAATATTAATCCAGAATTTCTCCTGTCAAAAAGAAATGCAGGGACAAAGAGTGGAGCAGAGACTGAAGGAAAGGCTATCCAGAGACTATCTTATGTAGGGATTCCTGCCATCTTCAGACACTAAACCCAGACACTATTGCTGATGTCAAGAAGCGATTGCTAACACAGGCCTAGTATAGCTGTCCCCTGAGAGCCTCTTCCAGACCCTGACAAATACAGAGGAGGATACTCACAGCCAACCATTGGACTGAGCACTGAGTCCCCATTGAAGGAGTCAGAGAAAGGACTGAAAGAGCTGAAAGGGTTTGCAACCACATAGGACTAACAATATCAACCAATCAGATCCCCTAGAGCTCCCAGTGACTAAACCACCAGTCAAAGAGTACACATGGGGAAACCCATGGCTCCAGCCACCTATGTAGCAGAGGATGGCATTGCCTGGCATCACTGGGAATGGAAGCCCTTGGTCCTGTAAAGGTTCGATGACCCAGGGTAGGGGAATGCTAGGGCACTGAGGCAGGACTAGGTGGGTGCAGAAGCACCCTCATAGAGGCAGGGGTAGGAGATAGGGAGTTTGTGGAGGGGAAACTGAGAAGGGGAGTAACATTTGAAAAGAAAATAAATAAAATAACCAATAAAAATAATAAGAAATAAAGCATGATAAATAAATATACTAGTTCCATCTCAAATATTTAGGTGCTAGGTGGGTAAGAGGAAAACTGTAATACACTTATTAAAAAGCCACTAACAGTTAACCACTGAGCCATCTTCCCAGATCTGGAAGAATATTTTATAACATAAACATTTTCATTATCTCAGTCTCCTAAACATGTGATGTCTAGAGGTACCAGAAAATATACCAGATTTATGTGTCAAATTAACCAGAACTGAGGAAACAACAAGCAACTTAGAATACAAACATAGTTCATCATATTATTATTATTTCAAGGAGAAAAATATGAATATCACATGCAGAAGTTGATGCAAAATCTTACAAAACTACAGCAAACTTCCTACATCATTCAGCTTTAGATTACTGCTGAAAAGCAGGCAAATCTATTTGTGCTTTAAAAAATGTAACTGGCTTATTGCTATCAAGTTTTACTATGACTTGAATATAATGTATTTCTGAGTGAAAAAGAAAAAGTCAAATTCCAAGATTCTGCTATTCAGAGTAGCACTTAAATTGGAATTTAAGTTCCAATTTATTTCTTTTAAAATGTTTTCCCTTATGAAGTTATGATAATTACAAAATAACACAATAATAGAGAAGTTTCCAAAATGAGAGTTAAATCAGCCCTATATTCAAAAGCACAGGGCAGCCAGGGTATTTAGAATGGTAGAATTTGACTTTCAGCATATTATAAATAATTGAAAGAAAAATATAGAAGAAAATGTGAAGTGGATGGTATATAGCTGTATGAAAGTCTCTTTATGTAATATAGAGACATATATAATGAATAAATACAATGAAATATTTTTAAAAGGTATGGTGATGTTATACTATTGATTTCAAAAGATCAGTGAGAAAATGAAATTTCACAATATCCCCAACTTTCATTTTAACTACTATTAGATATACGTGACCTACATATCCTACATAAAGCCTAAGAATACAAAAAAAATTGTAAAAATAAATTTTATTCCCCTTATATAATTGGGGAGGCTTACACAGAGACTTTCTGCTGAATAAGCTCACCCTTTCTAGTTATTTCTCAGCTCTGGCTGGCTGGTTCAACTCAGTTCTTCCAGCTGAAACTCCTCTCCAAACTGACTGATTCAATCTGGCTTCTCTTGGCTTCTTCCTAAATTGCTCTGCTCGCCCTCTAATTTTGGCAATTTATTTTAATCTTCTGATCCTTTACCTGCCTTGTTGACTTTCATTAAACTACATCAACTCACTAATGAACTCAACCCCACTACACTAAGATCACTGGACTGACTCCCAATGTACTGAACTAGACTGCCCCAAACTCCAGTGATTGAACTCAACCCCTGACTCTCCCTGCACTGCCCTTAAATAGCCTTGCTTTCCAGTGTGTTCTAAATAGAGTTGGGTATATACTATTTCTGACTCATTCTGTCTCATCTTTCTCTGATTTGTCACTTTCTTTGTCCCTCAATTTAGACATTACTTTTGAACATAATTGCTTCTTTATACAAACCAATTTTAGCTTAAAGGTGTGTACTAAAGGTATATCTGTATTTCCAGCCAGATCACACACACTAGAAGGTCTTTGCTTATGATCACAGCAGCCACATTGCTGTATTAAAATTCATCTAGTGATGATAAATTCTCCTAAACTTTGAATATCAGGAATTCAGAAGGCTAGAATTGAAAAAAAAAAAAATCACTGGCCAGGCAGTGGTGGCACACACCTTTTAATACTACAACTCATGGAGCAGAGGCAGACAAAGCATTGAGTTTGACACCAGCCTGGTCTACAGAGTGAAATCTAAGACAGACAATGCTACACATGGAAATATGGTCTAGAGTAAACCAGAAAAAGAAAAATAACTGGATGTTATTGAAGTTTATTCATCTTTGAAATAATAAAATTATTTGATAAGCATATTATAACATATGCCATTTATGTATTTCTTTCTGTCATTATTCA
Source organism: Arvicanthis niloticus (assembly GCF_011762505.2). Lineage (NCBI taxonomy): Eukaryota > Metazoa > Chordata > Mammalia > Rodentia > Muridae > Arvicanthis > Arvicanthis niloticus. The sequence goes on from NC_047660.1 coordinate 35,754,243, forward strand.
ATATGAAATATTTAAATAATTTGGCCCCAACTCGTGAAGAAAAATATAGGAAATTTCAAGTTTTCTTTTAGGAAAAGAGATTCATATTTTCTGCTTCTGTTATTTTCTTTGTAGATTTTCTTCTGATAAAAATAATACAGCCTGCACAAACCTACCCATTTTATATGGTAAAGTTATTAAGTAGTAGACACAGTGCAAATGGTCACAGGCAAGCATTGATGTCTGTTTTCCAAGTGACTCATTGCACAGTAGGACGTGGTTTCACTTATTGTAGGAAGACCTCTATCTCCACAGTTCTATATTTTAGGAAAACTTTGTAATAATGTCAAACTAGATTTAAGTTTACACTGAGTAACCTTTAAAACTTTAAAAGTGTTCCCTTTATGGTTCTGGGCAGGTGAATAGTTCTCCACTGTGTGCTCTCTACATATCATTCTGCCTTGTAACAAGACCACATACAGTAAAGCTGATTGGCTGTGGAATAAAACCTGTGAAACTGTGAACCAAAATCCACCTGACAGTTCAGTTGATTTACCTTACCTGTTTTATCACAGGAGAAGCTAGCTGACCAATATAACTCTCAATATATTCAACATGGATATGTAAATGTATACCTTTGGAGTATTCCAGAACTGTAATCAAATTGTGTGGACCAAATACAACTTGATTCTTCACTGATTAATGATTGTAAACATATTTATGTATCACTTTATGCATGGGATACAAAGTATTGGCACTATTATCTTGCTCTAAACTGTGTTTTTCTTGAATATTCTATTTTCCTGACAAATATATGCATGAATGTACATGTGTAAGCACACATACACACTTTCTCACAGACACTCATATATACACAAAGCATGATTTCATTAAATGCTTTAACTAAATTGAACATCAACAATGGAGTATAAAGAAATGAATTGTTGAATCTATCTTTGCAGTCAAAAGTATTATTCCTGAAAATAGGTTCTTTAGAATTAAAACACCAAAAAAGTGACAGCTAGATACTGGTTCCAATATTTTGTGTATCCTTCTGGTTCAATTTATAACTCTTGATTTTTTGCTTGAAAGCACAGTAGGAACATTTCACCCTTTACAACATCAGTCTTAGTTTATTCACAGACATTCTATTATATAAGATATACTTGCAAACATTAAGACTCATGATGACCTCCTCATTTCAGTAGGTTGCTTTGAGTCAATTTAGTACCAGTTCTCCATTCCTGAGATTATTTATGTAATCTCCTTGATTTCCTCTAACCTTAAACTTCCTTCTCACACCATCCTACCTCTTCATTTTCTTTTTCTGACTTACATGTATTAATATAATTTTCTTTGTTTTCCTGTCTTTCTGATCATGAACCAAAGGTCTACACTGCTGATATATTTCTCAGTGTCTTTGATACAGATGCATTTTATGAAAGAATCTGCCTACACCATACGTATTAATTTCTACATTTTAAATACTTTTTTCATTTCTTTACTCTCAATGCTGTACAGCCTTAGCAGCCTAGTCTCACTTTTTTTTTTTTATTGCAAAACTTTTCTATTAGAGGCAAAAGTCTCATTATATATTAGGAAACTTCAGCTCTCTTTTAAAAGTTCAGTAAAATATTGAATTTACCTTGGTCCTATTTTCTATCATCCATAAGTTGCAGTCTTCTCTTGCTTATCCAGTCAACTCTTTGTGTTGACCTGCTTCCTCAGGGATGATGTCAATCATACTTTCTGTATATTTTTATCATTTTATTCGTTTACATTTCAAATGATATCCCCCTTCCCAGTTACCTCCCACAAAGCTCTAATTATATCTCCCCTCTTGCCCCTCCTCTCTGCCTCTATGAGGGTGTTCCTCTACCCACTCAACTTTGACACAGAAAGCTGTTTTCATCCTTGTAATAACTTCCCTTCTGTTTTTCAGGTTGCTTCTCAGTACACATAGGTTTATTCCTTCAAATTCCCTGTTCTTATAATTATTGCTTTAAGTTAAATTTCATGGGTCTAAGCTTGTTCTCAAAGGTCATGGTTCTTGTAAATTTTTAGAATAACATGAACTATTTGAGCACTCACTGTGACTTCCTTTGTACTTTCAAAAAAACTAATTACTGCTTTTGAAAGGCCTGTTACTTAAGAACATTTTCTGATGTTATCTACAGGAGATTTGCACAGGTGGAGAAAAAAGTTTGCAGTTGGGTGTTCATTTGCAAAGCAAGGAATGAGACTGGGAGACTGGACTCGGAGAAGAAAGGGAGTGGTGGTGAAAGTCTTTCGTTGGCTTACTTGGTTCCCTGGCTTGCTCAGCTGGTATGTTCTCATGGGATGCCTGCTGGTGTTTGTGGCTGGTGTAGTGGGATGGTTTTGGGGGAAGAAAGGTTGGATGAGATGTCCTCCTGATTTGCTGAGGACGGAATCTCAGAGGAAAGGGAGACTACAGCCTGTGGTCAGCTACCAATCTAAGATGAGACCATGGATTGAATTTGGAAGAGCAGAAAGAGAGGTGAGAACCTGCATTTAGTCTATCTGCTTCCCTAGCGAGAGTAAAGTGTGATTTTGCCGGGATTAACTGCTTTAGGCTGGAGAAAAACATTGAATCTGGAGAGGATGTTAAGAGAGAAGGTTTATGGGATCCACAGGAGGTATTGGCAAGGGCGACAAAAGGCTGCAGGTAGGTATTCCATTGCAGAACTGGGGATGAGATTGGGGGATTGGATCTGGAGGAACAGAAGGCTATTATTACACATTAAGTAATATAGCTTAGATGTATATACAGAGGCTTCTGGATTTACTATTGTTAAATCTCAAGAAACAAAAATTGAAAAATATTGTAGTTTGAAGACACTTAATATACCTCCCTATCCTCATAATACCTTCCTATCCTAATAAATAAAGGATCATAAATCTTGGCCTGTGTTGTGATGAATAAAATTTTGTGTACACTGGAAGTGTATAGTTATAATTTTATATAAATTATCATTCATTAATACTTTGATAAAGAATACACTAGTTTTTCTTCTTTTGAATTGAAAAATATTACAGCAAGTCAATGAGATAACAATGAGATGACCTATCAATGTTGAGCCTCAGATATAAATGTTACAAATACAGGTAACCAGAGAGAAAACCAAATAAAAGGAAGAATATTACCTCTATTATTGTGTGGAATTGCTGGAATAAGTGTTTCACAAAGAATGTTGAAGTTCTTTTCAAAACAAGATCTACCAAGATAAATTTGAAAATTGAGCCAGTTTCATTGCAGGGTTTTTACAGATAGATACTAAGGAATGTCTAAACCCTGACTACACTTCTCATTTTTCTTTCACGTACTTGGCAACTTGTAAACATAGCACAAAATCCCTCTGATAAAGTGCAGTCAGCTTGTATTTTGACAGTATTTCAACTGCAGGTTTTCACATCCTATTCCTTGATAAGAAGTTTTCATTACCATACACATTTTAAGTTATTTGATAGCTTAAAGAAATAAAGGTCTAGTAAAAATATCTGAAACGCCTCATGTTCTTATCTTTCAGAATGAAAATCATGTGCTGAATAGATGAGTTAAAAGGAGATAGGGATTCCTATACTGTAGTTTAACAGAAGCTATTGGTCTTTACAAATTAGACTTACAACAAAGATCTATTAAAGTCCACAGTGTATTGAAAAAATTTTTTTTTCCTTTGGCTCATCTTTTAGCTCCCTTGTTCCTAAATCTGGTTTCTCTTTTCCATGCTCTCCTTTTCTTCAGGGAAAACACTAAATGCTGATGAGGTAATGGCCTGTACAAACCTCTTTTCTTATCCTTTGAGAAGCGACTCTGACTCCAAATGTTAATATCCCTTACCTATCTGAAAAACAATAAAATTGCAATCTTTGATTATGCTACAGAAAGAATCAAAACAATAAGAAAGACAGTTGCATAAGGCAATACTGTCCTGCTTATCAAATCAAACCTGTTATGACCTAAAGCAGGAAACAACTTATGACATTTTATATAAGTTTTCATATTTATCACTCCATTCTTTTTTTATTGCATTTCCTGGTATAGTCCCCTGTCTTAAAATTAAGGTTAAACTTACTAAGTAGATAATTTTAAAGGATTGGAATTTGGATCCTCTAATTTCTGTGTCATCTTGGCTTCTACTGAAGCAGGAGCAAGTCTTGGTCCCTTCTGTCTCCTTAGTCACTTGAGACATATTGATTAGATGTTCGCAAGAAGGCAAAAGCCTACTTGTGTAGCTTTTCAAAGGACTGAATTTCCTGAATAAGTAATAAGAAGATAAATCCAAATGCTTCCAGTAACAGGAATCTTGCCTTACTCATATTTATATTCTTTGTATCTAGGGCTTTCAAGTGTAGATCAATAGCCATGTGTGTATAGTATCAGGCAAATAAAAGCTACCTTAGAATGAATATATATATTCTTAGCAATGACCCTTAAAATATCTATCCTATTTCCCAACCAAATTCATGTACACCCACATCTGTAAACTCGCACATTATAGAGTAGTGTTTAGGATTCTGTTTCTCAGTGGCTCATATAACTACAAATCAAATCCAACTCTACCAAATTAAAGAAACACTTCAGAGCAGTTTGGTTGCTGTTACATTAGTACTTCTCATGCAGTATCAAAATTATATGACATCATTTAGAGAGGTGGCTTACATAGTGAAATAACTTAGATAGTATAATAAACTTTCTTTATGGGTTTCTACATAGACTAATGATGGCTTTGATTTGTTTCCTAAATATGTTAATTGGCCCTTATAGTGGCTGCTGCTAGTATCAGGATGAGTAAAATTACAAGTCACAAAGGAGATTTTGAAATTATGGGAATCTTACATTAGCTAAAACAGTCGTGGTATGATTTGATTTTCTCTTTACTCCTGGTGTGGAGCTACTGGGTCTCTCCATATCTCATAATCATTTAGATATGAACAGAAAGTGAACCTTGGTATGACAGTTGTTTTTTAGTTGTCAAATTGATACTTTGTTGAACCTTATACGAGGAGTCTCAATGGGAAATTGACTAGGTTATGTTGGCCAACTGGGCATCTCTGTGAGGATGATCTCGATTGCTTTCCTTGATGTGGCAAAATCCACGCTGGATGTGGGATGCATCATTTCATAATCATGAATCTGTATTTGGTTCAGTTATGTGTGCATTCCTTTTCATCTGATTTTGACCATGAATACGACCAGATGCTTCATATTCCTACCTTGACTTCCCACAATGGACTGTACTGTAACTTGAGATTGAAAACAGAATAACACCTTCTCCCTTAAAGCTGTTTTTGTTAGAATTGTATTGAGGAACAGAAATAAAACTGTGTCACCTGCGGAATAGATTCCCATATGCTTTTACAAACATAGCCCAACCAAAGTTATGCAATCTAATTTTGTACTTATCCTCATAATCTCTGCCTTGAAATTTATGGTTGTGATTGTACTGTGCCAAGCCACAATTGCCTTAGCTATAATAAAAGTACATGCATTTGTGGTACATTTATAAACCCTGTAGCCACAGGTGGTATCTACTTGATTTGTTTGTTTGTTTTGATCAAGTTAGTTCTTTGACAATTACATACATGTACAGGAAGACTTCTATTTCTTACTCTCCTGCTTATTTTTATATTCCTTTCACTCCTATCAACCTATGTCAATTTTTAAACAATGCAACTTAGATATGATCTAAATATTCTATCTCATAATATATATTTCTTATTTTCTGTAATAAAATTGTTATTTCTCCATCCCAATTACTTAGTTGAGACCAAGGTTTTGAAAACCTTACAATGTATTTTCTCAGCAGTATAATTTTCTACTTAACACTTCATCTACAATGTATTTCAATTTTTTTGAGGATTGCTAATATAGAAATAAAAATTGCCCCTTTTCAATGTATAAACAATTCATTTTACAGATGTATTTTCATCCTTGATTAAATATTCCATAGATTTATTCCAAGGTATTTGTGTGCATATTTATTGTGGGTATGCACATTCTCTATGTGTGCGTTAGTTGATATATCTATTTGGATATACATACACATGTATATTTACACATTTATTTGGAGGTCAAAGATTATGTCACTGTTTTGAGATCATATTTCCTAGTCGTTAGCAGCTTACCGAATAGTCTCATCCTGGTGGTTAGTGAGGCTTGTCTTCTAAATGATTCTAGATCATGTCAAATTTGCAGTCAATATTGACTATTATAGAGGCCATCAAATTATTCATAAACTAGACATTTGATTACATTTTAAATGTAAATTGTCCTATATCAGGCTATTATATAATATCAATTTTCTACTCACTTTTATGGAGAGGGATGGGATTTCTTTTCTTTGTGCTTTCAAATAGAGAATATAGCCACAAGTAAATAAATGGAAAAACTTAATGTGTGTCTTTTTTTTGTTTGTTTGTTTGTTTGAAACAGGATTTTTCTGTGTAGTCCTGGCTGTCCTGGAACTCACTCTGTACACCAGGCTGACCTTGAACTCAGAAATCCGCCTGCCTCTGCCTCCCAAGTGCTGGGATTAAAGGCGTGTGTGCCACCACTGCCCGGATACCTAATTTTGTAATGAACAGTGATGCAATACACAGGGATTTGAATCTAAATTGAAGAACTAGAAGTGTGACTGGCAGACTGGAGTGGTTTTAAGGATGAGGTATAGGAAGACAAGTGCTTGGCAAGAAGCTGTCATTATGACTACAGTGTCTCCAGTACCTGTGTTCTTGCATGGACTACAGAAAGCTTTTGAATACTGCTGTGGTGCACCAGTATCAAGTGTATGAAGGAACTGGGGGCAAAGAGAAGCGGCTACAGGTGAAGTCTTTCTTTTCAACTTGCCTTTAATCACATTTGGAATCCAGAGAGTACAAAGCCATCAAACAACAGAACTCTCCAATTTCTTTTATTGTTTCCTCTGATTCTTAATCCAAAGCCCAAGGGACCAAGAAATTGTGTTAGCAAATCCATGAAGATGTAATAGCAGATGTCAACTAAGCTGCATCCCTGATCATATACTTTCTGGGCAGCTTGGGCTCCAACTGAGGGGACGGGAAAAATTTAAACTAAATTGAAATGGACATTCCAATGTCTATGAAGGAGAGCTTGTTTACTTAGTATGATCATAGAATTCTTTATTATAAATGTATAAAGAAAATGTTAGGAACCTAATTGTATTGTTATCCAGGGAAACTGTGGAAACTACTTCCGGATAAATATAAAAGAGATAAAATACTTTTCATAATTGCACCTAATGATTTCTGTTTATACAATGTAATATTTAAATTCCTAATCATATTAATAATACAATAAATCCTTTAGGATTATTATCTTTTAATTTATTAATGACTGCTAGTCTTCAGGGTGGTGCCACAAGTTGGGTAAACAGATCTAATAGGTGTTAGATTTCCTTTCTACTATTCCTTCAAAACATTTTGGATTTTTTTTTTTCATGCTAAATTGTAAAATTCACTGGTATAAACAATTTTGACAGTTTATTAGAATGCCTATGTATTATTTCTGTTAGTTTCCAAAAAATCTATCGAATAAGCTAAAATAAGTAAACAATTTAAATGTCTAAGACTGTAGTTACTCCATGAAAATTTGAATGATATATATTATGTCTTAGGTGATTTTTTTTTATGTTTGTGTAAAATAACTGGGCATTAGTGCTTAAATTTTGTTCACTACATAATATTTCTAAGCAATTATTTGATACTGAGTATTTTTGTTTCTACAATATTATACATATAATATGTAGCATACATGTTTTATTATCATTGTATGCGTGTTTTGTTTAGAAGTTCATAGTCATTCCAGTCTGGTATTTCATGGAATATTTCTACTGGGATCCTTTCCTTCTACAAAAAATTTAGATGTTGAGACATGCTATTTTTAGAAACAGTAAAAAAGCATCTCTCCAAGGTAATGGGACACCATGAGGTGTGCTCTTGCATATTGCTTCCTTTACTAATTAAAGGGAATGTGAAATTGAGAGTAAGTTGGCATTGTTAAAGTAAATGACCCAGTGCTTTAGTAATGAAGACACTTAGGAGCTGAAGTTTATTGTTTTAATTTTAATCTTGAGCAATTTTAGCCCCACAGAGTAAGTTGTTCTACAAGTCCTGCAGAGCCTCACTTTCATTGTCCCAGCAATGACTGCCCACTGACTCCATAAAAGCAAAACGGTCTGTAATGAGTTGCATTTCAGATTGAAGTGTTTTATTTATATGCAAGATGAACTGATATTGGACATTTATTAAATCGAATTTTTAACACACTGTCATAAAGGGGTTCTTCAAAGGGCAGAAATTCTGGGAGACTAAAAGTTGTTTAAATGATGCCCCATAAAAATACACATAAGGCTCAGATGTCTTTGGATTAAATATTCATTACAGAATATTTACATAATGCATGGGAAAGTGCTTTTAAAATAAAAACTCTCTTTATATAAATTGAAGCTATGACCAGATTTCCCTCCATTATCCCCAGTAGAGCACTTCAAAGCATCCTTGAGAGTCTTAGTGAAGAGAATTTCTCCCTGTCATGCTGTCAAACAGGGAGTTGACCAGTGTATACTATCCAAACCTGCCCTGAATATGATGTTTCGTCAGTCACCACATGTTTCTTGGAATATCTATTTTTCATGATATATAAATACATCATTCTGAAAAAAATAGAAACTTTTCTTTTAAAAGATTGATGGGGGGGGTATTCAATATCAACAAGGCCTTCCCAATTAAGCATACAAAATTATATGAATGCATAGAAACCACAGAATCCTGGTTTCTTGCCCCACCCCAACTACTTACTAGTTAGGTTCATGGTGTTGGACAAAGAATTCTATGTCTGTGCTTTATTTCATTCATATTTTTATATGTTATTGTATTTTTTCCTTGAAGAATGACTTGAAACATTAATGATACCTTTCAGGCTACATTCCCAGAATCTTCCTCAAAAGATTGAAAAAAAAAATGTTAATTTTCTCCAACTTAAAATTATTATTATTGACAAATAAAAACAGCAAATTCTCAATTATATTTATATATGAGAATCTCTCTGTGGTTAAAAAAAATAACATGAGCATAGTATTTCATATTTTGTTTTGCAATCTATTTTTAATATTTTATAATTTTAAAATAAATATTTATATATAGAATTGAGACATGAGAGGAAGATTATAAAGAGTAGAAAAGTGTTTTCATTTTACAGATAAAAAATTTCAGACAGAGATGACAAACACAAATATAAACTTACCAAATGTATTATAGGTATCTGGAGAAGCAACGAATCAAACATTTCCCTTTTTGTTCTGTGACTCTTTTCATTACTTTCAAAAATGATATTAAAAATTTGGTCTATAAGTCCAAAGTATCTGAGAAACTGTGTGTCACCATAATGTTTGCCTGAAGATTTCCTTCTGTGGGTAGCCATTTTAATTACCCATACTAGTTTAAAGCAACATACAGTGATATAGCTTACAGATAATTTCATCCAAAAGTTTGAGTTACTTTAGTCTGAACTTTTTGTTATTGAAGACATCTGTGGATTTAAAAAAATAAAAATTAAACAACAACAACAACAAAAAGCTATATAACACCAGCTAAGTCCTAAAATAGGGTCTGGATCCCTTTGCTATGTTACCAGACTGCATTATTTACTCTGGACTTTTTTGCTGTAGTAGAGATGAAGACTGTTTACAGGCTGAGCACAGAGACCATCTTAGCTTAATATCTTGGCTTATAACATCCCTCGAGGCAAAGAAGTAATTAAATGCTTTGTTGAGAAAGTCCCTCTATTGTGATTCATAATCAGGTAGAACCTGCATATGATAAAAATAAGCTGAGCTGCCAATGATGATAAAAAAAAAAAGTCCACCTAATAGTTTCCCAAACAACTGGAAATCGAGATTTACTTTGAAAAACTCACATAAAAGATAATCTTCCAAGAAAAGAGATGCACTTTGTGTTGCACTCTGTCTGTATTTTAATGAACATATTTTCTAACTTGCACTGGAGTTATTTATACAAGCACCTTATCTCTTTGATTGTCTCATAAACAGCTTAGGGATCAAAAATATCTCTGCCTCTGTTTTATAGGTGCCAAGAAACCCACTTATTATACTATCTTATCTATTTGCCAAGGGGTTAATGGATTAATACATTTATGATGATATTGGAATTGTAATTCTTATAATGAAAATGGGAAATTTTTAATAAAGTATTTGCAATTCTTGAATAAAAAGAAACTATTCTCACATCTTCTTCAAGTAAAGGGAATAGATAAAACTGTTTTAAATAAAAGAGTCTGGGGCATTGAGAAAACTTACTGTATTGACTTAAGTTATACTCACTTTAAAATATAATCTTATAGTCTCCAGAAATATAGAGAAAGAAGGGGCTCAAGAGAGAAAGAAGAGAAGGAGTGAAAAGGAAGAGATCACCACATATCAAGTTGTAATCTATGCTGTGCAGAAACTAAGAGGCTTGGTGGATACTTGGCAGGCACTCTACCAATGAGCTATACCCATAAACATACTTTTAAATGATTTGCACATATCTAACATTGTTCTTCATTATAATAAAAGCTGATGAAGAATTAAATCTTGTTTAGCCACACACACACACACATATGTATATATGTGTATATATATATATATATATATATATATATATATATATATATATATAATCTTTTGATGTATTTAAGCTATTTCCAGTGTGATATTATGGATGAGATATGAGTAGACTTTACAAAAAGAAAGAAAAAAAAGTCAGGTCCATCTGTATAAAGCCACTTTCATTTTTATATTTCTTACTCTTCCACATAGCCCAGACATGGGTTTTGGTTTTACAATATCTACTTCCTTGTCTCTTTCTGAGAGAATGTTATACATATTCCAGAAGTTCAGGAATTCCCTGTGCTCCCCTAAACTACAAGAAATTTGCTGGAAAACTTCATTTCCTGTCACCTGGGAGATCTTATTCTTTTATATTCTAATTTTTTCTATACTCCCCACAGCGTTTCTCTTCTATTTCTTCCTTAGTCTTTTCTTCTTTTGGCTTCTCACCTCTCTCCCATGAAATGCCACTCTCCATATGTGCTCCTAGGCTGGTGGTTTAGACCCTGGGGAGCTCTGGCTGGTTGGTATTGTTGCTCTCCTCACGGGGCCACCAGCCCTTAAGGTTCCTTCTATTTACTCTCTAACTCCTCCATTGGGAACCTTTGATCAGATTAATGGATAGCTGTGGGTATCTGTCTCTGGGTATGTCCGACTCTGGGGGACCTCTAAGGAGATAGCCTTATCTGTCTGCTGTCAGCTTTCCCATCCTGACATCCCTATCAGCGTCTATTTTTGGTGACTGCCCATGGAATGAATACCCAGATGGAATGGTCTCCCTACAACCCCCCCTTCAGATTCTGTCACACACTTTGTCTCCATATTTGCTCCCTTGGGTATTTAGTTACTCCTTCTAAGAAAGACCTAGGCATCCTTACTTGTTCTTTCTTCTTCATGAGCTTCATGTCGTCTGGTAGTTGAATCTTTGTTGTTTCAGCTTTTTGGGCTAATCTCCGCTTATCAGTGAGTAAATACCATGTGTGTTCTTTTGTGATTGGGTTACCTCACTCAGGATGATATTTTCTAGTTCCATCCATTTACCTAAGAATTTCCCAAATTCATTATTTTTAATAGCTGAGTAATATGACTCCAGCTGTATATGTAGGGTAGGATGGCATTGTCGGGCATAGGTGGGAGACAAGATCATTGGTACCCTGAAGGCTGAGCACAAAGGAGGGGGAATCTGAGGGTGGGGAGGGGGGCTGGGAGTAGGTGGGTAAACACCTTCATAGAGGCAGGAGGAGGGGGGATGGGATAAGGGGTTCCTGGGTGGTGGGGGAAATATGGTAAGGGGATAAAATTTGAAATGTAAATATTATATCCAATAAAAGAGGGGAAAAAATAGAAAAATGGTTAGAACCAACATTCTTAATAAAATGTCAGCCCTCTTTAAAAAAAAAAAAAACTATCTTGATACTAAAAGTTGTTTTGAGAATTGTATATTGCAAAATGATCAGCCTTGGTGTATCTACTCAACAAGCAAGCTGGGCAGACCTGCTCAAACCTCTGAGGTCCGGGAATTCCATCTGGAGGCAGCGAAGACACAGCATCAGAGGATTGTCAACTTGCTCCCCCCCCCCCCACTCCTCTTCTAATATCTCAACGCCCATAATCAGCTTGAAGAAGCTAATGATGAGTCAGCGCCCCTATTCCCTGGGCTTGGGGATTAAGGTGGTAAATGTTGGTCTGTCTCTCTAGGGAAAAGTAGTGGTTTTGTCGGAATAGAGAGGATTAGCTAGGGTTAATTGCATAGTCATAACCTATAAGTAGAAATCTGTATAATTAATATCAAGATGAAGATATAAATTCTTAAATGGCACCAATTTACTTTGTTTACAAATTTTAAGATTTTCATTGGCATGAGCTTCTTAGTGATATAAGAGTGAGATGAATATTGTTACTCCCATAGGCATTGTACCAGTATAACACATTTAGGAATACAAAGCTTAGACCCAGTCCTTCTTTAACTTTTTTAACTGATTTGAGATGGTCAGCCTGCGAGTTAAGGGACTATAGCAAATTCATGGCTTGGAGTTTATTATAAGGGTGTTCTCTATGTTTTATTTAGAAATAGCTGAGTGGAGTTAACAGGCAACAGTCCAGATTACCTTACATGGATAGCTGGTTTTCAAAACATCAGAAATCCTTAGAATTGACATGACAAACATTTCAGTATTAATGTTCATTTTCATTAGAGACCTGTCTGCTCTGGACAGCTTCCTATATTGAATTCTAAGAAGAAATTGAGCATCCTTGGAGTTACTCCAGTTGTGGTGAGACAGCCACTAGGCAAGAATTGCCACTTTCCTTCTACAGACAAATTACTGTCCAGAAAAGGACACACTTGCAGAATAGTTGACTGATTATATCTGCCTAGACAGAGTAATCAGCCCTTAATAATTCTGCAGCACTAAGGTCTGTCAGATGATCCTGGGTCAGAAGGCAGAAGAACAGATGTTCCAACGTTTTGAAGTAGAGCGAGTGTCTAGGTGTTCAGAGGTCTCTATAAATTGGCTAAGTTTTAGAAACTATGATTTGTGCTTCCCACAATTATAGTTAACTCAGTCATTCTGGATTTCTGATGGGGTTGAAAACATATAGCTATTGACCTTAAGAGAAAAGATTTGAGTGGATGGTCGCCAGCTGACATTCATCCTAAAGCCAGGTTCAGAACTACATGTTTTAGTTAGAATAGATGACAGAGGAGCTGGTTAGTCAGCAAAAGGATGGACTGGGTATTAGGACTATCCTGTACCTCACTGGTACAAATTGACATAATTATGTTCTAATTGTATTTTGAGAGAAAAGTTTCATTTTAACAGGAAGGGTGATGTGTAGGAGGAGCTAAGGTAGGAGGAGTACTGAGAGGAAGAAAAGGAGTAAGAAGAGGAGAAGAAGAAAGAGAGGAGAAGCTAGGTGAAGAAAGAGAGAAAGAGGGGGGAGACAGGGAGGCAGAGGTTCAAGTATCTCCACCAGTCAAAGATAGATGTTATATCTAGGTTGGTCAGTGGGTTACACCTCTGATTGAACAATTCCAAACTTATAAAGCCTATGATTAACATTATTTTAAAAAAATGTATAAATGCAGAAAGGAAAAGGGGGCATGGGATAGGGATTTCCTAAGGGGGGTGGGGGTGGGGAATGGGGAAAGGGGATGCCATCCGAAGTGTAAATAAAATATCTAATAAAAAAAGAAAAAAATGTTATAAAAAAAAGAATAATCTCAGATGAAGATAATCTAGCCTGTCATTTATAATATTTGCTTTAAATCTAAGGCATGTAAAACTTTTATACCTTTCTAAATTACCCGCTTCTGTTATTACACTAGTAAATGTATTAAAATAAAAAAAAAAAAAAGCCACTCTCCTGACAAGAATGAAGACAACAGTGAGTGAGCCCGACTAGCATCTGTGTAGATGTCTCCCCCCCTCCCCTCACCTCCTCCCCCAGAGAAAGACAACCCTGGAGAAAGTAGATGCTGAAGGTGACAGTACAGACAGTGGAGAAAATTCAGCTCTATGATGCTGTTCCCATAAGCTGTAATGGTCAAGAATAAAACCCATGCTTTCAGTCTCTGCAAATGATAAAAGTATTGTGTTGTTTAAGCCAGTTTATTCCAATACTGCAGCAAACTAATTCGGATGCACTTCTTCACCCTCAATCTTCCACATTTTAAACCTTCCTTCCTTGCAACTTATTTTTCTATATGTGCCATTATTATCCTTCTGTAGAGAAACATGTCTAGCTTTATGATACTAAATGATTACCATTAAATACGGACAATAGCAAGGGGGAAATGGTGCAAATTCAAATGAAATGCTAGCAGCTAAAAGGCTGATTTTATAATGTGCATTTGTAGCAGCCCATTTCAGAGAGTCTACATAATGGTTTTAAAGGACTTTCAATAATGTTTCCTGCAGCTGTGCAGACTTTTAACTTTTAACTCTTCATTTAAAAACTACATCTAAATATAAATCAAACACTATACACTTCCAATTTAGCTGTTTGAATGGAAAGAGAAAGTTGAAAGCTGGAGCAGTCATGAGTAAGTGCTATAGAAAGCTGGAGTCGACAGTTGCAATTTAAAACCAATCAAGTGGGCAGGAGAAGGGGAACACAGAACCTGAAAATAACTGGTGAGCTTAGAAATAGTCTTAAAGCAATAGCTGCACTAATAGTGATTATGGCTAATTAGTGGTCCAAGTGAGCCACACTGCAGGCAAGGGGAATTGAAGGTGAGAGGTAGTTGGAGCACAGACTAGTCAGTTTCCACCAGCAACACTCACTTGGAGCTAGTCTTCCCTAAAATGGAAAAGACTCACTTTGTATTAAAGGACTGAGTCCGAAACAAGAGGGAGCCACACAGTTGCACGACATGAATCCTCACTCCAAGGTGTTTTGAATTAGCCAAGCAAGATACTAGAAAACCAAGACTTTCATGTGGAGGAAATACATAACATGAAAGATGGTATTGCTTTACTCTCTTGTGAATATTTATTCCTGGATAGGGGCTGGTCTGGAATATATAATAAGTAAACTATCTTCTAAAATTTACCCTTGGTAATTATATCTTGAAAAAGCAGGGCTTTTACATACAAAATAATATTTTTTCATCCTTGTTGAGTGCAATTAGTTTTTTTTTTTTTTACTAATTTTTCAGTTTTGTGTAGTTATAATCTAAGGAAGTCATTTCTGGTCTTTTCTTTCTTTGAAGATGAAAAACACTAATCCAGTACTGCATATATTTCTAGAGAATTTTCAAATAAAAAAATCTTTGCTTAAAAATTTATCAAAAGATTTTTATAGAGTAATCTATATATCACAAGCATATTTCTAATCGTAGTATCAATTTCAAGCTAGGAAAGGAAGAAATTGAGATAATATGGTATGTCTTTGAAAGACATTATATAAATTTGGTGAATTTTTAATTTTAGTGGTATAAAAATTTTGAAATAGTAAAGAAGAAAAATTAAAGTTATTTATGACCAAAATAATGGAAATCTGCATTAACATACATTTTAATTTTAGTTTTTAGTGACGTTAATATTTTTTGTCAAGGATACTTTGGAGAAGCTATTGAGAGCATGTAGAGAACTTCAAAATCTGCTGAAGATACCTTAAGACAAAGTTCACAGCACAAAGAATATATATTTTCCCTAAAGGGTTAAAAAGAAGGAACAGAGGAAAAAGACAGAAGATAAATGAAGAGATAGAAAGGGAAAGGAAGAAAGAATAGAAAAGGGGACAAGGCAAAGTGGGGGAGGAGTATTGGTAGAGGTTGCAGTACAGGGGTGGCTGGGGCAAGGACCGTCTCTGGATAGAAAGAAGATAGACACGTACCATTAGAAAATGGCAGTGTATAAAGGTAAAAGAGAAAATCCTGTATTAGGATTAAATGTTTTATTTTATTTGGGCATATTAAATAGTTGAGTTAAAGGGGCCTTTGATAGTGGGACTTCACTATATGATAGCTGGATCTTGGTAGTAAGTCTTAGGAAGAATTGGTCAAATACGAGAATAAAACTAGTGGGCTAGTTTCAAGGAATGCAAGCAAGCTAATGGATTTTTTCTTTCTTTCTTTCTTTCTTTCTTTCTTTCTTTCTTTCTTTCTTTCTTTCTTTCTTTCTTTCTTTTTTTTCAAGACAGAGGGAATAGAGGAAAGGGACAAGGCTGGCCAGAGCTGTTTTTAAGATGGTTAAGCTGGCTAGATCCCCTTCATTTATTATTCGGTCTTGCTGACATTGAGTTCTTGTTGTTAGAAGACTCAAGAAAGCTGGCTTGTTTCTGCAGGCTGAGAATGGCAGGCTGTGTCAGTTGATATCCTGGTTTTGCCAGACGATGTGTTAGGGAAGTATACAGTCTGTGAAGGCTAGACTGGGAAGTAGATTATAAGGAAAGAGGTGGATCTAGTGCTGGAGTTGTAAAGCAGTGTGCAGATGGACAAATAGACCAGGTACAAAGGTAAGCTAAGAAATATATGTCTCTTGGCTAGACATTTCAAACTTTTAGATTCATAGCCCTGGTAGTTTAGAAGAAGTCTCAAGACCAGGGAAAGGGGAGAGATCCCAACCTCAGAAAGAGGCAAAATGCAGGGAAACCTAAGCTGCTGGTAGACACTAGTATTTACCTAAAGTATATTTTGGAATTCTTGAGAGGAGAAAGGAAATTTAGATGGGCTATATCAGGTTAATTGTGGAACAACGGTTTTCTGAAAGCAATTGTTTTGGGAGAATATAATTTGAGAGGCTTTGTTACAATATAATAATCCTTCCTTGGGTGTTCAAGTGGATTCTGAAATTGAGATTTTTTAGAAACATGAATGATTGGGGAGGATCTTGGCACACAGTTAGTGGACCCTCTGTAATAACTTTAGGAATGTAATCTAACAGTTTTTAGCCAAGACAAGGGTATGGAGAGAAGAGCAAGACCTGCCAAAGCCATGCTAGCTATGCTTATTCTGGTTAGAGTCAGTGCTAGCTTTTATTGTGTGCTTAGATCTAAGTCTCATATATAAGGAGATTTTTTTTTTTTTTTTTTTTTTTTTTTTTTTTTTTTGTCTCTGCTCTTGTGAAGGATATAGACTGAGCTAAGCTCTTTGACATGAAATGTACATTCAGGACCAATTTAGGTTTTCAGCAAACCTGGCTGATTCTAGAATAATGAAACCGAGTTAGGATAGGAAGGCAGTTGGATGAAGTGTAGTCCATGTAAGCATAGCTTTCTTGACCCCGGACCCCCACCCCATCCCCTCTCTCCCCTCTATTCTTTGTTTATCTCTTTTCTGGTTAGTATGTTAAAGAAGAGAAGGAAGTATGTGCCTTTTTTCTTCATTTCAATTTGCAAGGTAATTGAAGAACCTTGCAAATTGAAGGTAATTCTGTAAAGTAAAACATATCAAAAATAGAACATAAGCATAAACTCTGAATGTGTAAAATCTTATTAAATTGTCATTATATATAATTCACTTTAAAGCAAAGAACAGAAATCAGTCCTTGACAGAATGTAGTTTCCAAACACAACACAGCACTGTTTCCAGTCTCTTTCACTCATGTAAAATCTTGCCATTTCTTTTCAAGAGCATGATCTATTTGTCCTCTCTCTGAATTTGTACAGTAATTGTGATAAAAGTCATCAAAACCTCAGCATAAGAGGGACAATGAGCCCTTCTGTGGCAGAGTTACAAATCCTGATATGTATCTGCCTGATACAATGTGTAAGCAAAGACTCTTGTTTTCAGCCATCATGCTAATTAATTTTGAAAGAACATACAGAGATATTTTCTAGAGAGATTGTGATGTGAAAAAAAATTTATATCCCTACTTAGCAGAAGCAACCAGAGATATATGTAAGATGAAAGATTAATGCCAGTAGCATTTACATTAACTTTACATATAATGGAAGATCCACAGTTTGCGCTTGTTTGTCACCTATGAAATGCTAAAATATTTAAAACAAAATGATACGTTTTAAATTAAATGTTCCCTATAATTTATATTTATAATTGTAACACATAAACTTGGACAATTTTAACATGTGTTACTGCTACCTACTCTTTAGGACATATTTAAACTTTAATAAATGAAATAAAAACATAGAAACATTCTTATTAAATATGTATGGGAAATATAACTGGAAATTTTAAAGTTTTTCTTTTACTCTACGTTATAATTTTCATTGAATTTTACCAAATAAATTACTTATTTTTTTATCTAGAGAAAACAATAAGTATGTTCTACTTTTTTTGTTCTTAAAGTAAAACAATGACTGAATAATACAAGAGAATATGTGAAGAAAAATAAGAGAAGAAAATACATACATAGAGGCTAAGTATTGCATGAACTTTAGCAGGGGAGATGCACAGTTGTCTAGTTCCTGCAGATCAGAAACCAACAGCATATCAATAAATGATTGCACTCAAATCTAGCAGAGTGAAACTTGACCTGACTTACCTACAGGTACCCAGGTAAAGGGTTCTTTATAGAAACAGAATCAATGAGAATAAAAATATCTCTTTTTCCCCAAAATCACTGTGCATATACATTTAAGGGACAGGTATGGTCTTGTGAGTTCCTCCCACAGCTCTGTGATGGAAAGTCAACATGCAAGTTTTGTGCAGAATTCCTTCTGGTAATCCTAGATTATGACAAATAAAGAGTGTGAGTGCTTAGTCACTTCCTGGGAATGGTGCTTCAGAACAATGAGATAAAAAGAAACAGAAAGAATAAAAGAGGGTTAAAAGAATATTGAGAAGATGAAACAGAAAGCAACAAAAAACTGAAATGGTTATCTTCAGGTGGATTTTCCTATAGGAAGATAGAAGCACAGACACAGTAACACTGTGCTTTGGTTTCTCTTAACAATTTGGAAGCATTATATTAAGGTTCAAAGCTTTTTATCAGCTGAATATTCAATAGGATAGGTATGTAACCAGGTAGCTTCAGCAAACCACCAGCTTAAAAAAACTCCTAAGATTGGGACAGTACCTCAAACTGATGTTCATAGTCTGAGAAACTGAAAGTCAGATTTCTCTCAAACATCTTTTAACCATTAGTAAAAGCTAATTGATAATTATATCAATATAAAGGAAAATAAGTGTTTAGGTGGTAGAATTATTTATTTTATGTTAATAACATTGTTATACAATCAACAATTTTACATATTTATATATACATATATGTGTATATATACATAAATATATATATAAATATGTAAAATATGTATATATACACATATATAAATGTATATATGTGTATATATACATATATATGTGTATACACACACACACACACACACACACACATATATATATATATATATATATATATATATATATATACACACATATATATATATATATATCATATGCCCTGTGGCTGCCTAAATTAGTAAGTGCGTATGGCACTAGTTTGAGGATCTAAATACAGATCCTAATCAAGCATGTATATGGCCTACTGCACCAGTGCCTGCCATTAATCCTAGCCTTGGAGAATCACAGTCTAGCGTCCTATCCATCAGAACTGGTAACTTCCAGATGCACCTTATCTCAAAAAAATAGTGTAAACTGTCAGTGTGGTAGAACATGCCTATAGTCCTAGCATTATGGGGGTCTGATTCAAGGTGCCCTTGAGTTTGGGGTTAGCCTGTTGGGTTTTAGGCTTCCCTGTATGATTATGAGCCTGTGAGATTATGGTCATACATTAAAAAGAATAAGCTGAACACTCCTGAGTCACATACTCCCTTAGTAGAGTGACTCTGGGTTGGTGAACCATGCTTTTTTCATATAAATATTCATATTAGATAAAAATACACAGATATATCAAGCTACACATATGATCCTCTTTGAGGACTCCTAAAGTTCATAAACCTGTTAGGTGTCCGGCCTGACAGGAGGTCTAATCTCCATTCAACCTGCCCTTCAGTCATGTATACAGGTGGAGGGCATGATAAACAGGCCCCAGGCCCTAGAGATATTTGCATATTAATGAGGTACCTGAAGGCCATTGGGTGGAGCCAATTAAGCATTCCTCCCCGGTCCCTCCCCCCCTCTCTTTCCCTATTTAACCCAGGTCTGCTCTGAGTTTTGGGGGTGCACATCCAGATCCATCCACCATCTGCCATGTCAATAATCCTGTTCTGGAAACCCGTGGACTTCCTCTGTGTTGGGGCCTTGTGTGGAGAGGCCTTTAGTGAGCAGCTGGGCCTAACTTCCAGCTGGAGGAACCCAGGGCGTTCCCAGCCAAATACAAACAATGAAGCATGAGGAACCCTGTGCTTCCCCAGCCATTTTTACCTACAGTTGGGGATAAGTGGCTGCTGTCACAGATGTCAGAAAATAGGTCTACTCAGTCATTATCATCTTTCTTTGGGGGCACTTACAATTAAAGGTGTAATTATTGGGAAATAGAAAGGAGCATGTCTATCCCTGTCAGTTCCTTTGGTAATAATCCTAGATAATCTAGGACACTGAAGTAAAGATTTTTCTGAATTTTATTTCCATTTGTCAAGTGAAAGTAATATAGATAAATGGTTTTTAAGTTTTCTAATTAAGTTTTCATATGTGTTATGATTGTTGCAAATCAAGATAATTAAATGCATTCCTTGTGTTTCCATAGGGTTCAATTTTAATGAAATATCAAGCAAAATCAAATATTTCAATTTTTTTGTTAGATGTTAGCCTTTCTTTTATTTCTTTTGCCTGATATTTTTATAGATCATTGTGAAATCCTGCAAGGTCTTGAAAATTAAGTTATTTTTTTCAAAGCCACAGTTTTTGACAGTGAATATGAATCAAAACCACATTTTGGTAAAAACAAAGAAGTACCTATTTCTTTGATGAATATGACAGCATGTGCTGCCATAAAGTCACATTTTATAGATTCTAAGTGTCCTAGTACAGTAGAGCAAACCTCCACTTAGTTCTTAGAGCTTTCTGCAATGTGACTACGAGTGCTCTGCACAATGACCTGATGAATAAAAGAAATCTCACGAAAACCCTATACAGACTTTGACGTCTTTGTTTGACAAGGACCAGATGTTGCTGGTTCTTTTATGCTATATCTTTCCCATTACCTTGTTATAGAACACCCACGGTATTACCAGTTGCTACCATGTGCCTGTCATACTGTTTTCTTGTTGGTGGACATTTTTTACCCATTATATTCCTAGTGAGACAGTTCTATATATAAGTACTCCTTCATCCGAGACTATGCTCAAGAGTGACTAATATGAGTGACTAATACGAGTTGGTATTTAAATGTGTTAGTTTCCAGGCTGAATGTACAGAGGAAAATTGAGATGTGTGTTTATACTGGCTCCTTGCCAACAATGGCTGCTGTCTCAACAAAATGTCTATTATCAGATGAGTTTCCTTGATGGTGTTTTATCTTCCTTTCAGTTCCTTACTAGATTACAACTCCATCTCCAAAGCTCTATGTGCCATGAGTAAGTGAAGGCTGCTAAGAAAGTAACTCAAAGTCAGGTTGGCATTGAGCCAACAGATTATTCTCATTTTATTCAAGCAAAACAGTAAAATAAAAAATAAAAAAAAAAAAACCTTAAGAGAAGGGTGCTAATAAGAAAGAGGGCAGCCTTCAGGGTAGCCACATCACCCAGTGATGACTGTTATTGATGCATATCAGTTTGTTGTGGATCAAAAACTGTGGAAAGAAATGTCATGGAACGTTAGTGGGTTTGAAGAGTCTTGATAAGACAAACTGAAGATTGTCCATCATCAGATATGAGGTTTCTTTTTAAAAAAAGAAATATTGAATTTGATAAAAAAATATGTTACACTTTTGTCTAGTATTCATTATTTTTCATTAATTCTTATGTTACATCCCAACCTATTCTTTCCCTCACTTCACTCCTACAAATGCCCCTCCCCATATCTCCTTTTCCCAAGATCCACTCCTACTCCATTTCCCTTCAGAAAAGAGCAGGGTTACCAGGCACATCTTATTTGGGTGTTATTGCTGTGAAGAGACCTCATGACCAATGTAAATCTTATAAAGAAAAACATTTAAATGGGGCTGGCTTATAGTTCTGGAGATAAAGTCCATTGTCAACATGGAAGCTGGAAGGCAGACATGGTGCTGCAAGAAACAAGAGTTCTTACATCTTGATCCACAGGTAACAAAAAAGGATTTTATTCTGCATTGGGTAGAACTTGAATACTAGGAGACCTTAAATCCCTCCTACAAGTGACTCACATCCTTCAATAAGGCTACATCTATTCCAATAAGGCCACATCTACTAATAGTGCAACTTCTCTTGGACCAAGCATATTTAAACCACCACTAGACATTTCAACCAAACCTAGCATAACAAGTTACAATTAAGAGTAGACACAAACTTGTAGACAGTCCCAGAAAAGAGAGAGAAGAGAGGCAAGGATTGTAGAATTGATTTCTTTCCACAGGTTAATTTTCTTTTCATGGTTTCTCTTTCAAACATTTATGTAATGAGGGTTAGCCATGTCCAACCCTCACTCCACTCTTTCACCCACATCCAGTTCTGCTGAAAACTTTCTTTTCAGGATGTCTCAATCTCATTTTCTGTCTTCATTTTGTGTATAACCAAGTATTGATTTTTTTTAAAAAAATCTGTTTGTATTAGAAGAAATTCTCCCACTCTTTAAACAAAATACAACTTCAAAGCTGTATGACTTTTCAGATATCAGAATAGTCTTGGTGTAGTGTAGTGCATGTGTGATGTGTGTGTGTGTGTGTGTGTGTGTGTGTATGGTTAGGGGTGTGATACAAAGTGGTTGAAGATAGTTTTGAGGAGGAAAACATAATGTGTTCACACTTGTCTATGCATAATTAGGATTTTGTAATAAATTAACTGATTGGACATGGCACAAATTCCTTCTCTATTCTCCTTTCTGGATCAACCATTCTCTCATATTTTCACAGAGTGTGCACAAGGCCTTCAGCAGCAGTGTGATATAGTCTCTCAGTACACAGTACTAGCATGCAATCCACAACCCTTCCCCAACTGCTGACTAAAGGTTGTTCTCTGAAATCTCTACTTTGTAGAGTCAGATTGAAATATTACCCAGAAATAACATCCCAGTTTTCTACCAAAGTCATACAAAATTCAACCAAAATCAATCAATAGAAACATGCAACAAGTTTTCAAGTAATTTATGATTAATAATTTTTATATCTAGAAAGCTTTTGTTATTTGTTTCCTTATTCAGAAAAAAATCTATGCAGATGTTCAAGGAGAATTTAGGAGTTTTTGTTTTTGTTTGTCTTTGTTTAGTTTTTCTGTGTTTTGTTTTATTTTGTTTTGTTTTCCCACTTCTTATACGTAGGTTCTATGGATTCAGTAAAGGTTGTCAGGTGTGTATGGTTGCACCTGCTAAGACATCTCTCTAGTCTCTATTTAGGTGAATTCAAATACTTTCCTAACCTCTACTGACTGAGTTAGATTTTATTTTCTTTTTCAATTAAGTTTTCATTTAGTTTTAAATGTTCATTAACTTTTAAGTGTTCATGCTTCTGAGCCTGTTTTTGTCTTATACTTGTCTGTCTTCCTAATGTGTTTCAATCTACTAAAGGAAACAATGATATTTTATTCATTGTTAAAATAATGGCACCTCATAGAAACTTTACATACTGATCAAATGAAGCTGAACTAAAATAATTAATTTCAGATTCTCTTGATTTGTTCTCCAATAAATAGTGTGCTGGTTTTACACTACTGGACTTATTAAAGAAATTAACTACAGGAAGAGTTGGCTCAAATGAATATCATGTACAGTTACAATTATCTTCTATGGTGAGAGTTTATTAAGGATATTTAAAATTTCTAAATTAGTAAATAACGTCTATTCAGCTCTACCTGTTCCTTTTGATGTTAACAAATAAAAATGAACTATTCACAAAAATATATTTGACAATATGTTCTAAAGAGCAAAGTATGAATTGCACTGTCTACCTCTGTTAATACTTATATTTCTTAGATTTTTGGTTCTAGAATTTAAGCTGTTTTCTGAATCATTGAACTCTTACAATTTTCTATGCTAAGTTTTGTTAGCAAGGCTTCTAGCTTGGTCCTTTCTTTTCAGATATGTATTACTTCTCTTATATGATCTTCAATGCATGACAACCAAGATATTTCTTATCTTTAATAATTCATATTGAATTACTGAATTCAATATAGTTGGAAGCTATAATAATTTTAACCATGCTTATTCTAAGGAGCTATAATAATGAACAAAGAGATGCAGATAATAGATGTATAGATAGATTATAGGTAGTTATAAGTATTTGACATATAAATGATACACATATATACACTTCAAAAGTATATTCTTGCATATACACATGTATATTTACACATATATTATGTAATTTTATAAATTATAAATATTTTTTCTGTATTACAACCCTGAGGCAATTGCAGTTTTCCGTCTTCAGTAGAGTTTTTTTCTAAGCAAAACTATGATTAATCTAAAAACTTTCTGACATTGTTGCATCTGGCCAAGGAATAGGAGTAGTATAGGAAATAAAACATTTCTTAATCAGTTCGGTAAAAAGATCTTTGGAAAACAATTAGAAATTCTGCCAAGTTACTTGCTACTTGACAAATATTTTGTGGATCATAAATTCTCTTCAAAGGCTTTAGGCAAACTTAATTAGATTAAGAAAAAAATACTCTCCTAAGATTAGATGATGCTTTAATTAGGTAGACAAACACAAAAGAAACCTTAGTTTTCTTAGCTTTATCAAATTATATACTAAACTATTTCTTCTATTTTGATGTATTTTTTTTAAAGAAGGCTTCCCTTCAGAATTTAATACTTTCAAGAAAGCTGAGCAAGTTATATGCTGGGTTTGGAAATATCAACTCTTCTTACTTTTATCTGAGTTTTTGTTAGAAGGAATTACTTTAATCTATTAGGATATGGATGTCCATATTTGTTATTTTAAATAGTTTAACTCTATTTACACAGCCAATTCAGAGAAAATACATGTGCATAATATGGGATAAGTAGCCATGGCATCACATGAGTGTAGTAGTTGAGAAATATTATAAAGATAAAACCAGTGCCACTTGATTTATTATTCTTTGTAATCCAGAGAGATGTTGGGATAGTTGGCATGTCTAGGTTACTTGCCATTGGGAATATTAGTGGTATTTTTGTTGTTGTTGTTGTTGGGAAGAGAGGGATAATAGTAATGAGGAAACACAAACATTAAAGAGTTAATGCATTCAATGTAGGGTTTTTTTCTTTATAGCCAACCTAAGCTATGTTAAATCTCATTAACTGAATGATATTTGCTTATACTAACATTGATGTCTTTCTTTTTCTTAATATAAACTTTTTTGAATGCAATGAAAACATATCTTTATATCTTGAGGCAAAAGGATGAATTTATTAAATTGTTATTCTCTGAAATAATAATGTACAAATTTTTTGAAAACTGATAATGGATGATAGAGAACACACACAAAAAAGTCAACCTTCTTATTAGATTTCACTAAAAAAATTAATAAAACTGCTAATATTGAGAGGTGTTCTTATTCTTGAAGTTAGATTAATCAGAATATAAGCTTTTTCAAAAATTTAACAGGTTTTCAAGGTGTGTGATTAAAACGACTTTACTTCAGATTTATTCTCTGGTCGACATAGCATAAAGCTTCTTGTTCATTATGTTCAAACAATCAAGTGGAGTTAGTCATTAGCAAATTAACTAAGTCCTGTAAAGTGTGTGTCTCACTCTCATGCTTATGACTTTGAATAAGGACCAATTACGTTCTCACATCTGTCACTCATGTTTTGAGCTGCAGAATGTCAAGGCTCACTGGTGCAATGTGTACATGTGTGAAGGAAGATGTTTATGATTCAAGTGTTCTTAACTGAAAGCCTTTGTCCATAATAATTGGTGAACATCAAATGATTTTTTTAATTCATGGTAGAAAATGATTTGCGTTTTCCAAGGTGTTTGAAGAAAAGTTATTTTCACAGGATTGTATTTTTTAAATTCTTAATTTAAATTTTACAGAAGCTCATTGCTGATAGATGGTATATTTTTATCTTAAAATACATATGAAAAAGAATAATGTCAGAAGAGACAGAAGAATGAATAAATTTGAAACAGTGTATACTTCGGATATAAATTATTCTATGGCACAGAAAGTTAGTCATAAGATTTTATAAAAGTAAATTTCAGTCATAAAAATATCACCAACTGAAAAACAGAAGCCAGTATTTAATAATGTGCAAGTATTTTCATCATGCCTTGGTGTTTTATTTTCTACACTATACTAGGTATAAATAATACTTTCAATTTCTCTTGAATTATATATTGAGATGGTTTTCTGTTATTTTATTCTGTTTATTAGAAATTCTGAACTTCTATTTCTATTCTTTTTTTATCTTTCCTTATATAAATATTTTTTGATGTCTCCCATGTATTGATTTGCATGCACATGTTTTTTAGAAATGGAAAACAACCTTTTAGTTGTCATATTTTAAGCAGTTTGTTTTTCAATTTTTAATTTTCATAAAAATATTACCCATGGGATTTTTTCAACCAGACAGAAATGCCTAATTATTAAGTACAAATTTACAAACCAACGTTTTATAAAAGAGACAAGCTTAAATTCTAATTAAAAAGACTTAGTAGTAAAAGCTATGTGCCTTTTTACCAAAAGCTGTATGACTGTTTTCATTGGTGAATTATTTCATTCTCTTAGCATCTTTGTTTTATGTATGGTGAGGTAGTTGAAATAGTTTCTTCTGAACTACCAGGAAGACACATCGGGAAGAGCACCTTTTATTCAGTAAATATTTTATTGGCTTCTTTGTTTATCAGCCTGCATGAACACTTCTCCTTCTTGCCAGTGACTGAAAAATTTATGGTACACAAGGCTAGGAGACTGAAGTGTCAACAAAATGAAGTCATATCCTTGACCATTTCATGTATTTGGTTTAAAAAATCTCATACTTTGCGTGGTTATAAGGAATAGCTAATATTACACCTGGAATTATACAATATAAAAAGTTTCCAAATGATTCCCTCTAAATTTTGAGAATCAAACATCATACCTTCAATTTGATTCTCAAAGAGCAAAATGATACATAGTTCCATAAAATATAAAATAAGTAACTTGTGATGATGTCACGTTGGCATAAGTTGATTTGATTGTATGTAAAATGACAGGCAACTGACTATATCTTGCAAAATCTGCGTGGCAGTGTTTGATCAGAAAGAAGATACTACAGTATTAAGAGAGTTGCAAAGCTACAAATGACACAACTCTCCTCATACAAGGGAACTGTAAGATAATAGATGCTCAACAAAAATACAGAAGAAATTTTATAAAATAGGATTTTAGTTTTAAATGACTCTAGTATTCTCTCCAAGAAATTTCTTCCATCTTATATGTTCTCACTCACATCTTTTCTCTGCATTCAGTGATGCTTATTTCAGTATGCTCCCAATTAATTCACCTTAATTTTTCTTTCCTTCATACCTCTACTCCATTCCTCCTTCCTTTTTTCTTCTGTTCCCTCCCTCCTTTCTCTCTCCTTCCCTCATTTTATCCTTCCCTGCCTCCCTTCCATCCTCCTTCCTCTTTCTTCATATTATATCTTCCAGAATTCTTTCATAGAATCTCTGTTCTCAGTATTGGCTGAACTAGACTACATTTTGTAGCACTGTATTTCAATATCTAATATGCATCTGTATTTCAATATCTAATATTCTACTTTTCCAAGCATGCTGAAAAAATCTGGATGGCTAGTTAAATAAGAAAAGATTATTTCTAGAGTCTGCTGGAGGGTTCTTTGATATAGACGTGTGTATTGTAAGAGAAAACAATGATCATAAAGTCATAGTAACACTCAACTAACAGTCAGGGCTTCATATCCAGACCCACACAGAGTAGGTCGCTGTGTTTCCGTTGTTAAGAAGGGAAACTAACTAGTGTAGTGTTAGTTTAAAATGAGAGCTTAGTACCCACTTATATATTTATTGGCTGACTGAAATCTAGTTAAACCGAAATATAGAGTTTTTCTCAGAAAATGACAGGAAGTGTTGACAAGCAATTTAATTAAATACTTCTCGTGTAATATTTGATATTTAATGCTATGTAATTAAAAGTTAGAACTCAAAGACATTATGACCTATTATATTAAGAAAATTCTGTAAAAGTAGCAACTTACCTTGATATTATTTTTATGCCTTCTTGTGAACACCTGTGAACAATGATTAATTATCTCTTAATTCCACCAAGAATATTTCTAAACAATTATTCACAATACGTTATGATACTTTTTAAAGAAAGAATTCAAAATAACATTAAAAAGGAGAAATTTAAAGAAAAAATTTGAAGTAGCAAAGTTTAACATTATGTGTTTTGGGGATTCAGCACAGATATGTGACACTAATTCACTTGCAAATCCTAGCGTGTACCTGCCATCATAGAGCTGCAGAATGAAATGCCACTGTATTGCTCATTTCCAGATTTCTTCAACTAGTCTGTCCTCCTTAACAAGAAAAACCTTATATAAATTCCTCTAACTGATGAAATATTAATTTAGTGTTATATTCAGAGACAAGATCTTCAAGTGTTGATAATTTAAAAAATGTCCAAACATAAATTCACAAGATTTAGTGAGTAACGGCATTGGCTTTCAGATTTTTGCTAATTCTAAATACAGACTCCTTTCTGTTCTTTTTTTTTCAATCACCTTTAGCCAGGCAATCCTCTGACACATTTGGGGAAATGTCTTACAGTGATGTTCAATGTCTTCTTACACCTAGACAGAGAAACACTGCAAAGCAAAGTAATTCTAATATATTCAAGCTTACGTCTGGCTAAAATTAGCACTAAAACCACAGATTCACATTAATCGCATCTTTCTATCATTCCTTGTTTAACTTCTTTTCTTCTTAAGAACTGAGAAAAACTCAAAGTATTTCCAATAAAATCTGGAACAAGACAAGGTTGTCCAGTCTGTCACTTCTTGTTTAATATAGCAATTAAAGTATTAGGTAAAGCAATAAGACACATGAAGGATATTAAATGACTATAATTAGGAAAGGAAGAAGTCAAAGTATTATTATTTGAAGATGCTATGATCTTATACATAAAATTCCCTAGAGAGTCCACTAGAAATCTCCTAAAGCTAATGAGAACATTCAACAATAAACCAGGATGCATTACTAATACGAACCATGAATTTTAGATTGCAAAAATATTAAATTATATGTTAATAAGCTGACAATTTTTATACTTAGTATTTTAAGAGAAGCACTTGTTAAGCATGTTTTAAATGGAAAGGTTTCAAAATTAGCTTCTTTTCTTTCTCTTTCTTCCATTTGTGTGTGTGTGTATGTGTATGTATGTGTGTGTGTGTTGCTGCTGCTGCTGCTGTAGTTGTTTTTCTTGATTTGTTTGCTTGTTACCAGAATTTTACTGTATAGGCTAACCTCAGACTCATGATCATCTTTCCTTCACTCTCCCAAGTGCTTGGCTAGCTAACATGTCCCTGAATACTAATAGATGAACTTTTCAACACTTTCACTTAACCTCTCAACCTTTTTTTTTTTTTTTTTTTTTTTTTTTCTCTAGAATACTTGTCACATAGTATGTAACTTTTCGGTTGACTTTTTTTTTTTTAAGGTATAAAGTATTCATATCTCAGTATTGGAAAGCCTAGTATTTCTTATTTGATTTAATATGACTATCCCCAGCAGCAGCCCTGTATAATACCTTATAGATTAGCAATAAAGACAGAAGTCATTTCATCATCTGAGTTCCAACTAACCCCTCTGTTTATAGATAGCTTTTACCTTCTCTGGTTGCAAGAAACGGAGAGAATAAGCAAAGGAAAGGGGAAATTTCACTCACACTTTTTCCTGTAACTTCCTGAGTACTACAGTATCTTGTTACCTAAACAAGAAGAACCAGGGCAAACTTTACTCAAGAACAGCCCTCTATTTCCAGTTGACACCTGTGGGATTCAGAAGACCGCATAATTCTCCAAAGCTTAACCTTCTGTCAAGATGCCGAACAAATTGGTGAAGATGAATTGCAAAGTGATTTAACTTCCCTCTATGAGAAAAAGAAAACAAAAACAAACAAAGAAACAAAACAAAAACAAACAAATAAAACAAAAAACAGGGGACCAAGAAATAGAGCAGACAAAACAAAAAATACAGACCCATGTGTGCTTAATTTTCTTTCCCCTTATTATGGTATGTTTTTATGTATGATTCAAAAAATCACAGTTGACGTGAATAAGGAAATACTTAACATTTCTATTTGTTATACAGGCTTTGAATTGAGTTTGAACATATAATTGGTGCTTGAGTTACAAAACAAAACAACTAAGAGCTGAAAATTAGCATGCAGCGAGTGGGCTGCTTTTCTTTATGAGCTACACACCTTAGGGAAAGTCATTGCAGAATTTTGAAGAATTATTCTCATGTGATAACAAAGAAAAGATTCCCAGTGGCTTTAGAATTCTCAGCATCCTCTACTTTCTCAGAGTCAGCCACATTCCAGTAAAGGGTCAACTTTCATAATAAAATCTTCAGTCTTCTCATGGAGACTCTGTGACATTCCAAATCAATCATAGCAAAGCAGATCAGAGGTTCTTACCACAGACTTGGCTCTCAGCCAAATTATTGTTACAATTGCAACATGTAGTGATGTTATTTGAAGAAAATTTGACCTTTTTGAAATCAAAAGTTTCAAATGCAGAACTTTTCATTAGTAATATTTCTTAACACTATTATAAGAATCTAGTCAATCCAAGGTCCACATATTATTTCCTGTACATATGGATAGTGACTGATCAGCAGCTTTTCTGTCAGAAAAACCTTCTTTTGCAGAAACAATGTAACCATTTTCTGAGTTGCTACACTAGTGGAAGAATGCTAGGTTATCATATAATTGTATAAATTATACTCTTTCTTACTCTAATCATAAAGTCTTCAGGGTTCGTTGGATCCTAACTTATGACAAGTTCTTATATTTGAGAATTATGAGGTATGAGCAATTCTGTAATTTCTGGTCATTTAAATTTGAAGACAAATATATTAAATAATGAGTATTTTTACAACTCTATCTATTTCTATCTCTGTATGTATGCATGTATGTGTGGGTACATGCACATACCCTGCCTATAATAAGTTTACGTGGTTTTACAAACTTGAACTTTTGGAGTCCAGGTTCAACATCAGCTCCTTTTACCTGTTGTTATCTGTAAGGCCCCCATGAATAGAGGACCTCACTCAAGCCTCGGGAATTCGAGGCTACCCATTAACTGCAAGACACCAAACTTGATATAATCAGCAAAAGGCATATTTTAATCAGTATACTGAGGTCAAGACCTGTAGCCCAAGCAGGAGCAATGGGGTCTGACCCTGGGGCTTTGGAGACAGAGAGAATTTAAAGCCCAAAACCACAACTCAGAGGGGGAACCACAACCGAGGGGGAGTAAGGGAGGGCCATTGGAGAGTACCTGTGGAAAGCCCCAGCCCATTATTCAGTTTGTGACAGGGTATAAGGAACAGGCTATTCTCTAAGAGCCTATATGTTATTAGCCAAGTTCCTGGTATCCAGGGTGCACAGGCATGCTAACTTGAACTCTCAGCTCAAACCCTATTCAATCTGTCTTATGGTTAGTTTTGTTCCTGGTATCCAGGATGTATGGGCACATTGAGAACTCCCAACTCAAACTCTCCTGGTATCCATAGCACTAGGTCATGCTGACCTGACCTCCCAGCTCTGAACTCCTATCTCATCTAATTTGTCTTGTGAATAGCTAATTTCCTGGAGCCCAGAGCGCAGAACAAGCTGATCTGCACTTTTGACTCCATCTATGAAAAGTTTAAAAGATTTTTTAACTCTTTCATTATCCACCTTATTTTTGAAACAGGGTCTTTTTCTAAAACTGGAGCTCAAAAATGTGCTAGAGTGTTTGGTTTGTAAACTTTAGTAAACCCTTCTGTTGCAGCCCTAACTGCCCCATGTTTAGGGGCCCAAGTGTCTCGGACCATTCTGTCAATGTTGGAACCCCCACTGCTCCAAGCTGCTCAGGTCTGCGGGTCTGGGTTCAGCAAGAGAGAGAGTGAGGATGGACGTGAGGAATGGAGACCAGACAGAGTGTGATTCAATCCCATTTATTCTTCAGTCTCTCTTTCTAGTCCAAGTCCCAAGTCTTGAGTTCCTAGTCCCTAATGCCTCCAAGTTCCAAGTTACTTCTTCCAAGTGCTAAGTGCCTAATGTCTGATAATTCTTCTTCTGAGTTCTCTAGTCCAAGTGTCTTCTTCCTCAATTCCTAATTCCTACTCCAAGTTGTACTCTAAGTTGTACTTTCTAATCTAATTCCTAGTTCCATTCCAAGTTGTACTCCCAAGTACCTAATAATCTGTTGTCTGATTCTCTCTTACTCCAAATTATCCTGAACTCTCCTGTCTGCCTCTTTCCTTTTATATGTCTCACTTCTAAGCCACGGCTCTAAGTCACGCCTTTAATCATGCCCTTAGGTCTTGTCTCTAAATCTGATCTGTAAGTCACACCCTTAAGTCACACACCTTTAAGTCTCACACACCCAAGGGAAAATCCTGGGTATCTAAAGCAAGATGTTATCAGAGTGTGCTCAGCTGTTGCAGGCTAATGTAATCAAGTCTCTTATCATGGTATATGGCTCAAGATGGCTGTAAGGATGATAGCCACCTTCTGTCGGCTCCCCATATCCTTCCTCACTTCCATGCCAATTTATGGTTACAGATGAACAACTATCATTCTCAGCTTTAAGAGGGGTCTTGAGAATCCCAGTTCAGATTCTCATGGATACACGCAGTTTATTGACTGAAAAAGTTTCCCAACTCCCAAAATAAGAAGTTTGTACGTATGCATGAGAGACAGCAGGAAAAAAAGCAGGGATCTTGTTGTCAAGAAGTTTGTAACTGTTAAAAGATCTTTCTAACTGTAAGCTGTGTTGCTATTGGTTTTGAATATTCAAAAAACCCACAGTGTTGTTTCAGAGTACTTCTTTATCTTTTAGCTGAAATGGAAGTGGGAAAATTATTCAAAAAATTACAGAGAAGAATTATAATCAGAAAAGCATATATATATATATATATATATATATATATATATATATATATATATAAATATATATATGTAAAATATATAAGGAGTATAAAAGTAATACCATTCTCTTAATTACATTTTGATAACTATTGACACTCAAGAAATGATGACAATTTCAACTTAATTTATTTCAATAAATGCATAATTTAGTAAGACAAAAGACTGAAATGGACATTGAAAAAGGAGAAATAAAAAGAGTTTTGTTTCTTAATAGTATATGTCGTTATAATACATACTTAAAATTTAAAAGACACTTAAAAATGCTATAATTAAGATTAGGGTATTCAAAATATAAAGTGATAAGCAAAAAATAATGTTTTATATTGGACATTCACAAAAATAAAGTAATGTTTTATATTAATCATTCACAAATCAAAAATAACTCCATTGAAGATAACTTAATAAATCAGCATTTAATTAAGTTTAGAAGTTGAAATAATATGAAAACATTGGTAAAACATATGAACTCAGAAGACTGAAAATGTATAAAATCTCTTTAAGAATAATGATGTTTCAAAATATTGTAATATGAGTATGTCAAAGGACAGGACTGAAGTTATACATGCTGAAATTATTTGGGGAACTGTTATTACAGTCAAAGTGTAATAGTATTGCAAATTGAAGAATTTATTTATTGCAAGAATGAGAAATTTAGAACATTGCAGGACAGTAAGCAGTTATACTTGGAGTAGTATTTTCAGAAAAGTCAACACAAGCAGTCAAGTAACAGAAGATAAAATGGGACAAAAAGTAAAGGCAGAGATGTCAGAAGAGGAAAAGAGTTGGAGAGAAACAAAGACCTCTTTCTAACAATGTACCAGTTATTCATTACTTTCATGTAACTCAACATAAAACACAAACTTCAGTGCTATATTTGCAAAGATATTTATGATGACATTGGTAATGGTCAGACACAACCACATAAGTCAAGTAAAGCCACATCTTCTAGAGATGAAGGAATTAAGATGTATATGAATCATAACAAGTTACAGTGATGTTAATGAGACTGAATTTTAGATATGATTATCTTTATAGAAATAACTCATGAAAACACTAAATACTTTTTTGATTTGTTCATGTATAAATGTATAAAATGTGCACATATTTAAATATAAAACCAAAAATTAGGAAAATAACATCATATGATTGTGGGGCTTAGAAATGAAGATATCGAATGAATGACATGATTTATGGGACTAGAGACCTTTAAAATATCTCAGCAAAAATTTTGTATATTAATAACCAGATAGAGATATTATTATACAAATACATATCCTTGTGGTCAATTTTTCTAGAAGCTGAATTTCAGAGCTGATAAGTTAATTCCAAGGCACTAAAATTTAAGAATATGATGCAGTTCACATTGTAACAGGATAATTTTCACACTAACCAAAGACTGCTATGTGTAGGAAGGGGAACTGATGGAGGTGGTCATTAGCATCTCTAATGGTTGATTTTGATCTTCATCTTTGTCTGCCTACTTGAACATGTGTGTCACCAGAAAATAAGCCTACTTTTAGTAAACATCATCCTAATTTGACAAACATCAATCTGAATATCCTCTCAAGATTTGGGTAAGGATTTATGGTAGATGAAGTAAAAAATATTCCAATGTGCTTCACAGGATAATGTTCTAACAGTTACATGAAGTTACAATGTTCATTTTCTAATAAGCCATCTACATATATCATTAACTAAATATATTATCAACTATTGATAAGTTTATGTAAAACATTACTATTAAGATAGAGGAACGGACAACAATGAAAACAGTCTATCAATTGATACAAATGTGTCCTGAAAAAAAAAGTTTGAATGTATATAAAAATATCAAAAATAGCATGTTAGCTGAGCTATTCTGATAAGGATATGGGATGCTTTTAAGAGCTAGAATATTAATTAGATGGCAAGTGTATTTCTATGCAATAATTGTTTGCATTACTCTCATTAAGTAAAACATATTCTTTCTAAATCAGAGACTATGTAAAAGAAAGGAGTTCTCAATGATTTGGTAATAACATTAATATGATAAACAGCTGTACTAATAGATGAAGAGCTCAATTTGTTGGCAGTTGAAGGTATTCAAGACCATGGGGAAAAAGGCACATTCTGTTCCATAATACATTAAAAATATCTGTACATTGTAATACCAAAAGTTAAAGGAATAAAATGTGATTCTATTAATAGTAGACTACCAACATGAATGCTTGTTATATTGTGAATAACACTAAATCTCTTCTCTGGTCTCTGAGCCCATAGGGTGATAGACTCATCTCCTGCCTAAGCTAACTGAAGATTAACACTCATCCACCTCGTGGTTTGCAAATGTGTTCATATTGAAAGTCAGGATTGAACATATCATAAAACTCAAAAGCACTGAAGAAATGATGTGCAAACATCATTTACTCTTACTTTCACTCTGATGTATCAGATGTTAAAGAGGACATTAGATGAATGAAAATTAGTAATCATCCTTGTGGTTCTATGAAGAGAAACCTAAAAAGTCTTTGGCAATTATGTTATTTCAAGTAAAATGATCAAAGCTAAATCTCTTGCTGCTTAGAGGAATCTGAACCTTTCAATGAAGTTAAGGATACATTAAGTATTTTTGTGATAGTTAACATATATAATGCCCTCTGAGTTAATTATAACCTTTAAGTTTATCTTTTATCCAACCACTGGGGCAAGTTTTACTCACATGGGGGCAACTGTGAAATGTGTATGAAAATCTTAAATATCACTTACACAACATTTGAAGCTTGAGAGGAATTATGCTCTAAATTCTTAGACCCAGGTAAGTCTGAAACTCGCTAACAACTCTAACCTTTGCTGAAATCCTAAAGTAATCCAGTCTTCTCAGAAACTACTTTGTCATTTAGTCTATACATTGATGGAAAAAAAATTAGAAGGGACAGTGATCATAGTAACCTGGCAGGGTAACTGAGTGGCAAAGGCCAGTTTAAAATATCAGTACTTCTCCAAACAATACATAAATTTGAGAAGGTTCAGAAGACAGATGAAGAAATGAATCAGTTGAAAACAGACTGATATACAAATATAGATATTAAAATTATTTATTTAGGCTTGAGGGACACACCTGAAAACAGAATAACTAGAATAAATATCTTCAAAACATATCATACACTAATTTTTTTTCTCCCCTGCAATGAAGAGTCTACACTTTCAGCATGAAGGACAAATTTGAAAACATGTTGAATAATCTCTTCCCTGGAAGAGGGGCAGTTTAAATTTGGCCTCTGTTAGTAAAAAAAAAAAAGAAAAAAAAATATAAATATTTATAAGGATATATTCCTGTTAAAAACACCAAAATTGAATTATGACTGATTCCTGAAATCTTTCATGTACAGTAAAAATGGAAAGCATGCGCTCCTCAAACAATGGCCTGATAATTTATTTGAAGTGCTAAAGAATATCAGGATACATTTCTTTCATATTACCTAGGAAGTCTGAGTAAATGAACAAAGCATAGTGTTAACTAGTTGACTATATTGGTGGAAATATTTCTTTAATTTTTTTAAGGGTAAAGG
This sequence comes from Arvicanthis niloticus, assembly GCF_011762505.2. Taxonomy (NCBI): domain Eukaryota; kingdom Metazoa; phylum Chordata; class Mammalia; order Rodentia; family Muridae; genus Arvicanthis; species Arvicanthis niloticus. Next base: position 35,791,042 of record NC_047660.1, read on the forward strand.
GAATTAGGGAAAAGGTTCTTATTATTAAACGTAGATCACAAAATCTCAAAAAATCTTCATTATTTCAGGATATCAATGCCAATAGAGCAGATATCTACAGTTCAGGTGAGACTGAAAATCTGCTCTCTTTTGGGAGAACATATGCTTTGGAGTGGACCATGTTATCAAGGCTAATGGCTCCTTGTTATTGTTCTTTGTTCCAGCTTTGCTTCTCACTTCTAACTTGTAGGGCAGCTTAAATGGTTGACTTGTTTAAAGTGCTTAATTACTCATGTGGTGGCCATTACCACTACAAACTGTCGACAGGATACACAGGCAACCATTGTGTCCCAGCTGATGTTACACTACTAAATGGGACCTGATTACCATACATTGCTTTCTGAATGCTGTTAATTTGCATGTTTGAATAAGTCTGTTGGGACACCATCTTACAGCTATTGCTCCATGCACACTGCTTGGGATCGCTTTGGGAAACAGTAAGGAACCAGCCTTTTTTATTCATCAGAATAGAGTGTTGGGAGCTGCTGACACTGTGGCCATTATACATTGTACCTAAGGGCTTTGTAGCCCATTAGTTATTACATTGCTGCACTTTATTTTCCTTTCTGTTTCCTTTTATTTTCTTCTTCTTTTAGTGGTCAGATTCTGTTTATTATTAAATATTACTGTTGAATGTGGAAGTGAGAGTCTGCTTATAATTGTCCCTAAATAAAATAGAAGTGATTTAAGACAAAAAAAAATAATAATAACCTCATCACAAGAGTATATTCATTAAAAGGTATGTTTTACATGTATACACACACATACACACACACACACACACACACACGCATATGCATATACACCAGTAAAAGCAAAGAAAAAGAGGCTATGAACTTGAGAATGGGGGAAAGGTGAGAAGGTTTGGAGGGAGGGTACTGGGAACAGACTAAAGAGAAGAAAAAGAAGAATAAGAGTGATGCAATTCTATTTTAATTAAAAATATATTTAAAAATATAACCTGTAGATGTGATGGCAAAAAAATATTCATCACTTGAATACTATGTGGGCAAACAATTTTTTATTGTTTCAAAACCCAGTGGTTATTCAGTCCATTTAGATTATATTAAAAGTTGGCAGTTAGTTCTATTTCTGTACTAAATATTTTAAACTGTGTTTTACTGTTATATTGTCAATCAAAGAGAAAATAAATGAGTTGCCTTGACAGCATGAAAACTTTTTTAAAGATAAAAAAAGTCAATGAATTTAATGTAGCTTGAAGCACATTAAAAATATCGAATGGCAGTATATTTTATTCTAGAAAACTTGCCTGGCACTTGAATATATGTGAGTGATTTAATTATACTTGTGGGCAAATTAGTGTAATGCTTTGCACTTATTAAACTTTCAATCATTAATCTGAGAAAAGATTTTTTGAAGCAGTTCTGATTTTTTTTCCTCAATTGGACTTTCCTTAATTTCTGTCATAAAAGATAATTACAAGATGATTTCAATCTTTGTGATAATCTTTGTAGTGTTATAGTATAGGAGACTTCAAGGTTTAGTCTAGACTCAGAGGCAACGAATAAACTGGCTCCATGTACCCAAAGACAAATCTCAATATTTGGAACTTGCTCTCATTTTATGTGTGCTTTTTCAACTTATTTTTTAATATTGATTTCTTTGATTTTATTTTGTTTTCCAGTTTCTGCTTTGTTTAATCACCAATGTAATATTGTGATTTTACTTCATTTCCACTCTTAGATATGCTTATCCTTTTTTTTTCTTTTTCAGTTTCATATATTCCTTTGGTAACTGGTATAGTTGTCATAAATTCCGTATGCCTGCTTTAATCATGGAGGTTTTTTGGGTTGTTTTTTTTTTTTTTTTTTCCTTTTTCATTTATAATAGATATCTTTACTGTGTATAGTAGTCTGAGTTTCCTACAGGCCCTGTATAGTATGTCAACCTCTTATGGCCTTTAAATTTTTCTACTAAAATGTCACTAGCTATTCTGATAAGTCTGGTTCTATATGAGAGCTTGATATTTCTTTACTAAGAGATTGTTTTAATTTTTTTTTAATTTCATAATGATCATTAACTGTCTTCATTACAGTAAATAGTTGTTAAATGTGGGAATTTGTCTAAAAAGATAAGTTACCAAGAAACTGTAAATGTGAATGTTGCTATTATTTCCTTAGAGAAAGGTGTGCAATGAGAGCTTTACCTAGGTTGTTCAAACACTAGGCTTAGGCAGAGTCCAGAGCATTTAATCTTTTGTTCTGTTCAATCTCTAGGCCTAGATCTTCTAGGCCTAGAGATTGAAACTTCTAGCCTCCATACAATGTACTCTTCTGCAAGGCTGAGTATTGAAGACTTTCACTCCCAGACTCAGTCAACTGCCCTAGGCCTAGAGTGTTTCAGTCTCTGAGACTTACTGCTGAAAAAACATACCCATTCTACCTTTTTCCTGACTATGACTGGCTAGTTTAACTTAGCTATTCTGGCCCAAACTCCTCTCCAAGACGACTGATGTAAATAGGCTTCTCAATTTTCTGACTGAAGCTCTGTTTGACATTAGGCTGGAACAAAGAAGTAATTTCAGGCAGGAATATAAATATTGGGCTAGAACAAAAAAGTAATTTCAGACAGGAATCTAAATTTTGGCTAGAACAAGGAAGTAGGCCTCAGACATGAAAATGACTTTGGGCTAGGACAGGGAAATTGGGTCAGATATTGTGGTCATCCTGATAAGCCCTTAGAAACAGTAATCACAGGAGTGTTTACAGAATTTTGTTTATTGCTTTGCTTGTTCTTTGACTATTTATGTTTATTGTCTTGCTTGTTCCTTGACTATTTGCATCTATTATATTGCTAGTTTCTCAACCTAGAACTGACCTTAATACTTGCATGTAATTAAAATAGTATGAAAGCAAAATGGAAGAGTGAAAAGTGGTATAGGGGGTTTCTAAGGAGGGGAAATCGGGAAAGGGGATGGCATCTGAAATGTAAATAAATAAAATATCCAATAATAAAAAAGAAAAAAAAGACTGCCTTTGAACTCCATAAATTGAAGTGCTTCAAACTACTCTAACCTGAATTGAGTACAACTGCACAGAACTGACCTGCTCTGAATAGAACTCTTCAAACTGATTTAAAATTGAGTTTAGTTGAATTGTCTCTCTCACTGCTCTCTAAGTAGCTTCTCTTTCTACTCTCTTCTCCTGTAAATTGGGCTAATCCTATCTCTTAGTCATTCTGTCAAATCTTCTCTGATTCATCACTTTGTCTGCCCTTTAAGTAGTTTGAAATTAAAGGTATGTACTAAAGGTGTGTCTGTTTTCCAGCCAGAGGAATAAAGGTGTGTGGTATGTCTGCATTCCAGCTGGACATATTTTTGGATGTGATCCCTTGCCAGAGCAGCCACGTTGCAGGCTTAAAATCCCTTTACACCTTTTTTTCTTTCTCTTTAAGCAAAAAAAAAAAAAAAAAAAAAAAAAAAAAAACTGTTTAAACACAGTTTAACTTTTACCACAGAAACAAGTATCAATCCCACAATTTTAAAAGTCCAATGTCCTTCTGAAGATCCACTGATGCCATGTTCCTTTATAACCACAGTCCTTAGTGGAAGTTTCTCTTATTCAGTTCAGAACCTGAACTTTGGTAGAACTTTGGTAGAACCCAAAATCTTTAGAAGCTTTGGTCTTTGGTCGAACCCAAAATCTTTCATCACCACTATAAACATAGGCAAAACCTCTTCCCCAGTATAACACATTCCCTGAGTTCCATTTTGATATTAAAACATCTTTATGTATATAGTTTGATCTAATTCAGTAGTTTTTTTCTAAAGTCCAGCAACTTTCAGATAATCTCATTCTGCCTTTTTGTTCATCAAGATAAAATTATGTTTTATGAATCCACATGTCTCAAGAACAAGCAATTTTAATTTTTAAACTAAACAGTTAGGCACTTACATTACCTATTTAAATAAAAAAAAAAAATCCAGTCCTATTACATCAGATATCAACATACAGTGTCAATTAAAATAGGTATCTGTTTTCTGAGATTAAAGGAATATTAACCTGATCTCCCCAGTGATGTAGTAAATCTCTTCCCCATAGGTTTATGGCTGTAGATGAATAACACATATAACCTTAACCTTCCTATTTTACCTATTGGTCGTACACATTTAATTTGTCTTATAGTTTGTTTTACTTGGAATAATGTCCCAATCCCCACTCACAAAATGTGTAGATAACTTCTGAAAGGGCCAATGTGGATTCCAAAATTCTAGTGAGATATTTGTTCTATCTATGTTATTTTCCAACTTGGGTGATATCATCATGTATAGGCTTTACATGTAAACTTCTATGATGATCATGAGGCAAAAGCTGGTAAGGATGTCTCCACAGTCTCTTACACCTCAACCAGTCATGGGCCTAAACTGTAAAAAGGAGCTTCTTTGATGAAGTGTAATAACACATCTGCATAAAGATAAATACTTACAAGGAAATTTAGTACTATTTCCATACAGCCAAATAATATTAAGTTTTCCCATTAAGCCTGTTGCCTGGCAGCAATGGGTTTTGGCCAAGTTAATGGTAACCATCATTAGTTCTTGTTTGTGAGGTAGAACTTAAATATAATAAGAAAGTGGTTTATTATTTCCATAGCCTTCATATCAGTTTTGCAAAGGTGGACATACCTTGTCACACAGAAGGGTTTTGAATTTGCAGTAACTACAACTATGTAATATTGTTGCTTCCTTCCCCATCCCCCAGTAGCAAGCATAAAACCTTCTACCACTATGAAAGCTTACAAAAAAGATAAAACTTTCAGGTTGTCGCCAGCTTGGCTTTTCCACTTCCTATAATTCAAGTACTGGGTGTCTTCAACTATAGGTTTTTACTATCGATTTATGAAAATTAACTAAGATTCAATACAGTGCCCTGTCATATGTGAGCATTCTGTGGGATATTACTGGCAAGCAAATCAAACACACACACACACACACACACACACACACACACACACACACCTGACATTGTGTTTCCTATTTGACAGCCTATCTTATCTGAGAAGCTTTGTCTCTGTTACTGATTAACTCTATGAAAAATCCCTGGATCTGTCTCTGTCTCTGTCTCTGTCTCTGTCTCTCTCTCTCTCTCTCTCTCTCTCTCTCTCTCTCTCTCTCTCTCGTGTGTGTGTGTGTGTGTGTGTGTGTTGGGAGGGGGATTATAATTTTGCAAAGCTTCTACAATAGTAGCTTTGCATGAAACCCTTTCAAAGACCTTAATGTTAGATAACAGAGGCGCCTACTTCTTTCTCTACCCTGCACTCTCACCCTCTACTCTAGTTAACATTTTATAAACAAAATACACCTTCCTTTAAAAATAAAGTTGTATCAGGGAAGAATAATTTTTGTATAAGAAAGCATTGTTCACTTTAACCTTAAATGTTTCTAAATATTTAACATTTTTTTCACATATTTTTCTCTAAGACTTATCCTGATAGTATACTTATTCAGTATAAGTATAATTAGATAGTATTAGATAGTATTATATATTAGATAGTATAGACAGTATACTATCTATACTATTCAGTATACTTATTCAGTATACTATCTAATTGTCTGTCTTGAGAGAACAAAATTCTGAAAAAAAGTGGACATTATATTTTAATCAAAGTTGTATCTAAAAAGAGCACACTTCATTGATTATTACTTTATTTGTCTTATTTTTCACATTATCTGTTTTGGTTAGGTCATCATGTGCATTCTCAGTTTAGACATCAAACATGTATTTCATTGTCTTAAATTATGTAGTACACTTTACAAAAAGGTGTCTTTCTATTTTTATCTCATTTTGAAAATTATAAAACAGCATTTTGCAGGTATCTCAGGATGGCCTGGAATTTATAATTCACCTATCTCCTGTTTGCTCAAATGTCTTCTTAAAGGTATCATAATATCATTTATCATTACTGTAAAATTTATTGTTTTTTGATATTACATTCTGTGGAGGAATGCTGAACAAATCCATTACTTCAGAGTCTTAACAGCAAAGTAACAGTTTTTCAAAAGTGATCCTTAGAAATCCCTACAGCATTTGTTCTATAATTTACTTCTCAAGTTTGTCATTTACTGGAGCACCATGATCATATTTCTATGAGTTAGAGTAAACTATGAATCAATTAAAGATACGAAGTGATGCATAGCTTTTGCAAAGAAGACACAAGCTGTATGGGAATTTAGATTTGCTTGTGTGGTTGAGTTTTTTGAGTTTTACAATGGCTATTATAATTTTGCATATCACAATAGAAAGATAACGCAGATTTTAGTTCAGATCTTACTATACATGTAAATCAACTTTGTTAAACAGGAAACTACAAGCAAGTATATCCTCGTCATTATGGTTCTAACATGCTATACAATATTATGTGAATTTTGTTGCTTATATTTTGCTTTGGTAAGTGTTGCTTCTGTCTCTATGAGCCTCAGTGGGCAGCACTCTTTGTAATTCCATGGGTCAGGCTCTCCCAGTGTCTTCAACTACTCTAGTTTTTAAAAAGTCTTCTTCCTCTCTAGTGAGGGGTTCCCTGAGCTCTAAGAGGTAAAACTCAATGGATGCCTTCAACCTATTCTCTCTTTTCTCTGCTTAATGTTTGGCTGTTTTCCTCTCTTTCATTAGCTGCCTAAGGTAGTCTCTCTGAAGATGATTGGACTAGGTGCTTCTCTATGACTATACCAGAATATTAGGAACCATTTCATTGCATTCCTTTATGGAGAGTCGTATTTGATTCTAGCCTATGACTCTGCCATCTAGCTTCTGGTTCCTTGTCACTCAAAAAATGTGGATGAACATTTTCTTGTGTCTTCTGTCTCAAGACTGAGAGTCACTTTCACAGAAGGAGTGGAAGGCTATGTAAAAGACTAAGCCATGGTGGAGACACATGGAAACTGGATTGGAGCCGGCAGCTCTTGGGAGCAGTTTCTCAAGGCTCAGCTTAGAGCTCTCAGCTTCGAAAAAGAAAACTGTCTCAAAACAAAAAGAAAATTTTCACCCAAGGGGAGAAGTCCTACAATGAGCGTCTAAGGAACACAGGAGCGAGCGATGGTAGCAAGCAGGGTGCCGGCCCTGCTGCTTCAGGCAAGCTGACTGATTTAAGTAACTGTAGCTGGCCACAAATGATGGAGGAGAGGAAGAAGCCTACATTAAGTGAGAGACTGACCCCTGGGGGAGATATGCTAGGGACTAGAGATTGGAGCAGGTGTTCCTGAGAAGCTAGCACGGGGCGTGAGAAAGACTGACCCCTGAGGGAGGGGCAGAGAGTGGATATTAGGGAGTCACTGCCATCTTATCAAGTTGGAAAACAAGTGGGGAGAGAGAGAGAAAGGGAAAGAAACCGATGCTAGGAGGCAGCATGGGAAAGACTGAAGTCGGAGCTCCTGAGAGCTCAAAGCAAAAGAGGAATCTCTCACCCAAGGGAGTCTTAGAACGAGTGTTGCTACAGGCACCGTGGCCTGAAAAACAGCTGTTAGCTGTGAAGAAGCCCTTTCTGTGGAGCTGGGGAATGGGTAGAGTGGAGGCTAGGGAGTCGCTGCCATCTTGCCCTTGAGTTGGAGAACACCTTGAGTGAGAGACAGAGAGAAAGAGAAAGACAGGAGTTAAAGCAGAGAAGCTGACCAGGAACATATGGAGAGAGAAAGAGAGGGGAAGGAAGACAGAGAGAGGCCTGCCTAGTCTTGTGAACTAGGCTGAAGTTATGGTTCCATGGAGAGGTTCTTTTCAGGCACAAGCGGGGAGGGAGGGAGGGTAACTCATGGAGTTGGCTTTGCCTGCATCCTCCACCACATGCAGGGAATGATAGCTCCTGTGTGGGCATGGATCTCTGTTGGGCAGCTGTGGTTCCCACATGTCTTTTGCCCCAGTCCTCTGAGACAGCGATTTTGGGCCACAGAATTGGGACACCGGATGGACACTGTGGAGCTTGTGCGTGGGCATGAGAGAATCTCAGTCCAAAGCTCTGCTGGGGCATAGGGCTCTTGAGTTGGGGATTCCCGGGACAGAAGGCATCCAGGGACCGACTGGTCTCAAGCTCTTGGGCTCCCATGCTCAGCTGGAAGGAGTTGAGACTGGGGACATGAGGGCTAGACTGGCCCGCAGCTGAGAGGGGCAAGAGGGAACACTCTGGCAGAGCCCTGTGGGGTGAGACTCTTGGTTCATCACTCATTTGGCAGGGTCAGCTATCTTGGTTGAATCTGAGGTTCCTGTGGCTGGCAAGCAGAGAAGGCTTCCAGGTGAAAGATTAAGCAGCTGCAGCAGCTTGGCATTAAAGGCCTTCTCTGCTTTTACCCACTGTATCAGTTCCTGCAGTTGTATCCCAGTTTGAGCCCCATGTTGGTGGTGTTAGCTGCAGGAACTGCTGGGCAGGACGCAGGGATATCCTCCACAATGGGCTATAACCAACAACCAGAGAAAGTCCATGGGGGAAAAAAAAAACAGCTTTTTTTGGCATGCCGGAGGATGGGTAAATCTGGATGTGCACCCCTGTGACACTCAGGGCAGACCTGAGTTAAATAGGGAGGAAAAAGGGGGGAGGGTCTGGGGAAGAATGCTTAGTTGGCTATGTCCTCTGGCCTTCAGGTATCTCATTAGTATGTAAATCTCTTGAGGCTGAAGCCTGTAGTCAGGCTCTCTACCTGTGGAGGGGCTGGTAGGAGGTTTGCCCTACATGACTGAACAGTGCAAGTCAATGGAGATCTATGGCACATGTTAGGAGCCTGGATTCTGGGAGCGTGGTAGAATAGATGCCTGTCCCTTACAGGGACTCCTGGCTACTTCCAGCCAGTGCTTTTACCAAAAACCAAAACCCCTTTCATGGCCCTACAATTGGCTATTGGCTTGTTGTAAATTGACGTTATTAAGATTAGGTATGTCCCTTTTTTCCATATTCTCTCAAAAATTTTTATTATGAAAGGATACTGGACTTTGTCAAACGTTTTTACAGTATCTAATGATAAGATCATGGTTGTTGCATTTCATTAAATATTGATATAGTAGATTATTACATTATTGATTTTCATATAGTAAACCATTCTCACATTTCTGAAATTAAGCCTCTGTAGTTCCTGTTCACTTACCTAGATTTTGCATTTCCAAAATTCTCTCAATTTTGTTTTTATTGCTGTTTTTCTTATTTTCAGGTCTTGAACAGTTTTATTTATTGATTTCACCTGTTTGTTTTTCTTGGCTTTCTTTAATAGATTTACTAATTTTCTACAAATTGTTATATAGACTTCATTTTTTAAGGGATATTCATCTCCCTTTAAGGACATCTATCATCTATCATCTTGGTATTAAGGACTTTTTCCTTGTGCTTCAGGGTGCTTAATATACAGGGCTTCCTGATGAAGGATAGCAGGGCTCTGGTGGAGACATATACCCTTAGCTGTTGTTGACCATATTCATAAGCTGGTATCTGGGAACCTGGGTTTGAGAAGATTATATTTTTAGGTGTCAATTTCTAAGTTTGTATTAGTTGGATGGGTTTTTTGTTCCCTGGTTATGGTTTCTGTTTGGTCTTCTGAATAATGTGGCCTCTTGTTGTAGAGGGGTCTCCAACCAAGTTCGGACCTGAAACAAGGTGAAGAAAATGGGATGGTACAGGATATAGAATGGGAGGCAATGAGAGACTAGGGGAAGTCTGCTAGATGGTAGCCTACTAGACTTATGGCAGATGACTTGGCCTCTCATCAAAAACAGAGTTTCTGCCTGGGTTTGTGAGTGGGACAGGGTGAACAGAAGAGGGGTGTTGGTATAGGATGGCAGCACTGAGAGAAGAAGATGTAGCTACAGCCTACATATACCTCTAATTGCCAGTGTGGCCTGTAGTCAAGCAGAGGGTCTCAGGCTGACTTAGTTTGTATTCTTTACAAAAAAAAAGAAAACAAACAAAAAAACCCAACCCTGCATCTCTATAATATTTTAACATTTTCAATACAGATTAATCACTCCTCTAATAAACTTCACTGGTTTCTATTTTTGTATGAACAGAATAAACTTTCTCTATATTAGAAAGACAAATAAATATTTTAGAGCATTCTGATCCCTCTGCAGAATCATAAACACACACTCAAAATGTAAACGTGGGTGTTCCAACACTTTGGATTCTATGTGCAGTTGTCAGCTAGGTAATAGAATAATCATTGATCGAGTGCAATTTCAGCAGATCATACAATCATCTTCCTACATATTTTCTTGTGAACAAGGCAACACAAAAATGGTTTTAAGATGAATTATTCACTTTTTAGCATCTCCTTGTGCTCACTGCACAGCAAAGTGAATTATACACGTAGTGACTGTCAATAACATTCTGTCAGAAAGGAGCACTGAAAATATGACAAAGAAGAATGTTGAGTAATCTGACTCTAAACTCTGAAATCAATTCTTCCAATTTATAAACATATACAGAGAATGACTGATGAACTGTCAGAGTTGTATATAGTTGAGAATATTACAATAATCATATTGTATTTTTTAAATGAAACAAACAAAAAATAATAGCATGATACAGTATTAGTCTACACATATACAACCATTATCTATTTACATTAATTGATAACATAATTGCTGTCATAACCTCCACTTTCTATTTAATCATTTCACAAATGTCACTCAAAACATTCTAGAAATCTTTGATAGACCTTTAAAACAGTACTTATAATTTTACACACACCGCCCTTCGTTTTTAATAAAGTAGAATTTTAAAGACATTGAATACTAAATCTGTGGGGGAAGGTAGATAGGAGAATAGGTAGATTTTAATGAATATGACTCAACATCACTATAGAAAAAAATTGATAGAGCATTGGCATTGTTCATGAAAATGAAAATTAAATCAATGTATACGTTAAGTTATGTATTTCAAAGATGACAAAGATATACTAATTATACAAATATACAAATAATACAAATTATAAAACATACCCATAAAATAGCAGTATTTACTGCATGTATACACACAGACACAGACACACACACACACACACACACACACACACACACATATGCCTTGATGGTCTAGCCAGGAAGAACACTGGTTGCTCTCTTAGAAAAAATATGGGTTCAATTTGCAGCACTCATATAGTGCCTCACAATCATCCATAAATCTAGTCCCAAGGGATTTGACACTCTTCCAGCATCTGTAGACATTAGTCACACAAGTAGTACACAGCTGTTTTACATGAAAAATACCCATAATATAAGCAAATAAAAATTTAAATGTACATCTATACATCCATATATATACATATTTACCAAATTTTACTCATGTGCATATTCAAATGGTCTTGAAATATTATGCTTTACATAATTGTAATTATAATTATTAAACAACTTTTTCTGATTTAATGATTTAAATGGCTTTATGCTTTCTCAGTTTTTACTCAAATGAGCTTTCTGAATTAGTGACAATGAAGAAACTCAAGATAAATAATCATTTAATCATGGAATACATGTGAACAACTATGATTTTTTTCACAAAATTTGAATTTTTCCTTGACAAATGGAACTTTTACATTATGTATTTTGTTAGCAACTTTATTATTCACAGGTTTGTATATTCTAGTAACTTGAATAAAAATTATCTAGTAATATAATTTTTCTTTTTATAAACTTTTTAAACATGTCCGTTTGGGTCTGGGTTACCTCACTTAGGATGATATTCTCTAGTTCTATACATTTGCCTACAAAATTCATGATGTCCTCATTTTTAACAACTGATTAGTATTCCATTGTTGTAATTGGGCCACATTTTTCTATATCCATTCTTCAATTGAGGGACATCTGGGTTGTTTCTAGTTTCTGGCTATTATGAATAAGGCTGCTATAAACATAATAGAACACTCATCCATGTGGTATGGTGGATTATCATTTGGTTAAACATTTCCAATTTTCTGAGGAACTGCCAGATTGATTTACAGAGTGGTTGTACCATTCTGCAATCCTACCAGCAGTAGAGGAATGTTCCTCTTTCTCCACATCCTTGCCAGTATCTGCTGTCACCTGAGTTTTTTATCTTAGCCATTCTAATTGATATAAAGTGTAATCTCACAGAGTTGTTTTGATTCACATTATATAGTTTGGATATTAGCCCTCAATTAGATGTAGTGGAAGAGGGTGCATCTTGTAGAAACTTGAAGCCCCAAGGTAGAGGTATGCCCTGGTATGGGAGTGTGTAGAATTTTGGGGAAGCACCCTCTAAAAGGCAAAGCGGAGGGTAGATGAGGTGAAGAACTTTTGAATGGGGGAATGGGAGGTTGGGCAATATTTTGAATGTAAAAAATAAATAATAAATAAATAATAAAAAAGAATTCTTTATACACCTGGAAATTTGACATTTTGCATTTATGTTTTAGTTATTTACAATCTCACAAATTAGTTTTGATCATATTCATTCCTTCATCTTCTAGCTCTTTCTAAATCAATTTTTTTCCCAATACAACTTGAGTCTTTTATCCAATCAAAGTCAACTTGTCATGCCTATACATTCTTAGATGAATGTTCTTACAGGGAATCTGGGTCATTGTACCTCAACGTAACTTAATATATGAGATCCTGCATTTGATAGAAGGAAAAACAAGAAATACATTTGAACTCATTGACAAAGGAAAGACCTTTCCTTTTTATTATTACTTACTTTTTTACACTCCAGACTTTATTCCCACCCTCCTGCCATCGACCATCGACGATCTGACTGTTCCACATCTCATACCTCCAACTCATGCCCCTGTATCCATGAACCTGTCCCTAAGACCACCCCACCTGACCTCTAAACTCCCTGTGACTTCCAGTCTTTTGACAGTGGTTAAGTGCATCATCTCTGACTGAACACAGACTATTCAGTCCTCTGCTGTATATGTGTTGGGAGGCTCACAGGATCCTTATAGGTCAAGCATAAAGACCAGCAATTAGTAAGAGGGCTCCATGAAATTAAAACTTTCTTGCAGTGTAAAGCCTACAAAATGGGAAGATGCCTTTACTAACTATGCATTAGACAGAGAGATGGCATCTAGTATACGTAAAAAACTAAAATAAAACATAAGCATCAAGTAAACGATCAATTCTTTTAAGAAAAGGACATGGAACTAACAAAGTTTTCAAAAGTTAAAGCACAAATGACTAAGAAATACTTTTAAAATTGCTAAATATCTTTAGCTTTCAAGGAAATGTATCTTTTTCTCTTTTTTTATTGGATATTTTATTTACTTACATTTTCTGGTTTTCCTTCCAGAATCCCCTTATCCCATCCCCTTCTTCCTGCTTCTATGAGGATGCTCTCCCACTAGCAGGACCAAGGGCCTCTCCTCTCATTGATGTTCCACAAGGCCATCCTCTGATACATATGCAGATGGAGCTATTAGCTTCTCCTTGTGTACTCTTTGGTTGGTGGTTTAGTCCTCAGAAACTCTGGGGTGTCTGGTTGGTTGAAGCTGTGCTTCCTCTGGGTTACAAGAAGCTGAAAGGGAAATGTATATTTAAAGTATTTTTAAATTGCATCTTACCCCAGTCAGAATTGCTAAGATCCAAAAACAAATGACAAGAAGTACTAGTGTGTATCCTGGAAAAGTTAATATCTATGTAGTGCTAGTGGGAGTGCCAGCTCAGCTACTGTGGACATCAGTGAGGAGATTCCCCCAAAGCTGAATACACATGATCCAGTTATACCAATCTTGTGCATATACCCAAATAATCCTGTATTACTATAGAGATAGATGTTCATCATTACTCACTGCTGCCCTAATCACTATATTTAGAGACAGAAACAACCTAGCTGTTCATCTTCTGGTGCATAGTTAATGAAAACGTGTAGAAGATATATGTAGTATCACTTTAAGAAATATGAAATGACAAAATATGCAGCTAAAAATGAAGCTGCAATCATTTAGCATGAGGGAGAACCAGAAAGACAAATATCATGTGTTTTCTTTTATTTGTGAGTGTAAGCATAAATATTCAGATGTGTTTGCTTTGTCTGAATTTGGTTTTTATTTTTAAATAAAATTATAATTATACCATTTCATCTTCCCTTTTTTCACTCTAACACAACTAGTATAATATTTTGTCATCCTCTTAAGGTCAACCTTTTTTTCTCTCATTTATTATTGTTACACATGCAAACATACACACATTTACACATGTAAATACAAGTTGATGAGACCCATTGGTTTAAATTGTATGTGTATAAAATACACACACACATATTCAAATAAAAATATATATTTAAATACACACAATTGTTAAACAATATATATTTCCATTTAAATATACAAATATATGCTTATTTATTTAAATATTAATATGTATAGGCATAAGTCTTTATTTTCGAGAATGTTATCCTCCTGAGTGAAAGAAGTAACCCTAAATATATCATATACATACAATTCAAAGTGCTTATAGGTCTATTTTATGGGCTTGTATTAATAAAATTTGTCATTAAAAGCTGTTGCAGCCTGAGCTACCCTTCTTTGGGTGTCAAAAATGTCTCGGACTGTTCTGTCAATGTTGGAATCGTCACTGCCAAAAGCCTTGGGAACTAACTTGTTAGCCAGCACTGCCCAAGCAGCTCCGGTCCACGGGTCGGGGTTCAGCAAGAGAGAGAGTGAGGACAGACTCGAATAATGGAGACCAGACAGAGTGTGATTCAATCCTGTTTATTCTTCAGTCTCTCTTCTTCTCTTCAAGTCCCAAGTCTTGAGTTCCTAGTCCCTAGTTCCTAGTCCCTAGTGCCTCCAATTCCAAGTTACTTCTTCCAAGTGCTAAGTGCCTAATACCTAATGCCTAATAACTACTCCAAGTTGTACTCTAAGTTGTACTCTCTAACCTAATTCTTAGTTCCAAGTTGTACTCTAGTTGTGCTCAACTCTTGACTTTTATGTCTCACTTCTAAGCCACGCCTCTAAGTCACGCCTTTAAGTCATGCCCTTAGGCCTTGTCTCTAAATCTGATCTGCTCTAAATCACAGCTTTAAGTCTCACACACCCAAGGGGGAGATCCTGGGTATCTAAAGCAAGATGTTATCAGAGTGTGCTTAGCTGTTGTAGGCTAATGTAATCAAATCTCTTGTCAGGGTATATGGCTCAAGATGGCTGCAAGGATAATAGCTGCCTTCTGTCGGCTCCCCACAAAAAGCATTATGAAAACACATATTTACATTATCTATTTTTATAGGCTACTCCAAGTAAGACAAAAACAAATTAAGTTTTCCCCTGTATGACTTCAAAGTAGTTGTTTTATATGCTTAGTATACAGTGAGAGTGAATTAGTTGATGGGTATAGTTGATTTTAAAATGTAGCATGGCATTTTTTCTTCATTCATGGACTCAATCAACTCCTTTACATTATATTGATAAAACAATGAATCACATTGATGTCAGTAATCTTATTGATGTCACCCATGAAACAAAATATGGATACTTCACTCTCTGTGACTCTAAAAACGTAATAATCATCAACTTGTTAGATCAATTTTATTTCAAATGATTATGACAAAACATTTTTATTTATTTGATCTCTTATGCCATATTTAATTATTACAACTTTACATATCATATTAGAAGGACAAATAATGGTGATAAATGATGATTGTATTTTTCTATTTTTCAAATATTAAGGGTAATTATCTTCTATATTAGTTTTTCTCATATATGTAAATTATTTATGTAAAACAAACTATCAAAGAAAATTGTAATGGAGACTTCAGTTGTAATTTCTCTAGAGAAGTAAACTGGACAAGACTTAATGTTTACCTAAGCAGAAAAATTTTCTTTCAGATTTAACTCAGCATCAACAACTATGATCATGAGAATTTGGTAAGTAATTGCAGCTCTTTCTCTGCTTTAATATAGGAAAGTTGTGGAAAAGCACAGCGTTCATTTACTTGTAATGTTGTCTGCTACAATGATGTAATGTGTTGAAGCACATGAAGTCATTTTATTAATGACAGAGCAGAACATTCTTGTGTCTGGCTATATTGATATAAACCTGTAAATAACTACACTGACTTGGATTAAGTAGGTACTGATTATTCTTAGAGATTTATTTAAAAGTAAGAAAATAAAATGCTGAGATAGAGTGAGAGAAGATGAGCAAACTGTGTTTTAAAAATAACTGTTTTGACAAATATATAAAGAGAAAAAGAAAACCAATCAAGTGACAGTGACTGAGACTAAATGACTGCATTGAACAGATACCTTCCTACCTGCTGTGTGTACTGAATTGACAATGGAAAAAACCTGGAATATGCTAATCTACTGTGAAAATTACAGCAGCATCTAATCATTAGTTGCAAGTATAACATAAATGACAAAAAGGTAGACTGTGGAACCATAATGGCCCAGGATTTCAGAGGAAGGCTTGAGGAGATCTTCAACTCATATACCCCAGATGAGGATCCCAGGATCCTCTTCCTTTTTCCCTCTTTCCTCTTCCCTCTCAACCTGGCACCACGAAGCTGCCTGCCACACCATCAAACCCAGTAAGAAATTATTACTCTGATAGTTATCATGCTTCACTCTTTGTTTTACCTTAACCTCCTCCAACCTCTGCATGCACACACAAGGATGCACATGCACAAGCACACTCAGTGTAAAGCCCCTGAATAGGTAGATGAATCATCTTCCAAGAGACACCTGTATTCTGACCAGTTGTTCAAGTCCATACAAACCTTGCCTCAAAGACCCTGGCCACCTCCCCAGGATCATAAATATCTTTTTCTCCCAGCCCCTACTTCTCAAATTAAACCAAAGCCATTCTCTGAAGCTGTTCCTAAGTCTGTTTGTGTTACCTGGGTAAGCTTCACTTCCTCCAACCCAGTCTAATATATAATGGCCTGGCTAGCCAGAGGGTTAAAGTGGACATGGGCCAGCAGCAGATATATGATATAAATGGAAGTTGAACTTATATTTAGAAAATAAAAGGAAAACAGACTAAAAAATGTGTTTTGAAACAAAAAAAATGTAGCAACTGGTCTGTACTGAAAGATATGATGTATAAGGTCAAGAAGTTTAGTGAAGTACTCACATTTCTATGTAATTTCTGAAGTATAAGAAAATTAACTTTTGAAAAGGACTGAGAATTTGATTTTTCATAAATAATATTAAATGATACTTAAGATTAAATAGGATAATTTTTTATTTAAAGGCAAGGAATGAAAATGTCATTGGTAAAAAGAAATATTTTTACATATACTTAGTGCTCTAAACTTATTGAATTAACTGTACAATATAAAAGATATTCCACATTTATTAATTGAAGTAAATTAGTTCAGAATTGTTGAGAACTATATATGTTTAAGGAAGCATATATAATTCTATCATTTACAAACAGCTTTAACATGTCATTATTTAATATTCTATTTTTACTAGATATGTTTAAGCATATAGAAAATGTCTTATTTCTTTACATTTTTGCATTAGGTGTGCTATATTAAAATTCAATCTGTTTTCAAATACCAACATAATTCCCTGTGAATATCAGACTTTAAATATAAACAGAAATACAAATGTCAGGATCCTTGCACTTTAAAAGCAGGTGGTGTTTATTGCCTCACGGTTTTAAAACGTCTTTCTATCTTTATTCACAACAAGGTGGGTGGCACTGAAAGCTGCTATATATTTAACAGTACTCTTTAATGTTAAAGAGCTTATAATATATATTTTTGATGACTAATTCCCAAGGTGATTCACTGTAGACAATACAAAACATCAAGTCTTTCCTTGTAGAGGGGAAAAACTAAAAATAACTGCTGGTTTAATGAAGACAATATTGTTGGCAAGCAAATAAAATCTAAAGAGATTCTTCTTTGATTTTCAATATTGGCAAGATGACAATTTAACAAATATACTGCTGGAGGGGTAGTGACACCATCTTTGATGCCAATATCAAGTCAAGGGAGATACTGAAGCAATCCCACCAAAATCAGGGACAAGACAAGGATGTCCAATCTCCTCATATTTATTAAATATATTACTCAAAGTGTTAGCTAAAACAATAAGACAACAAAAAGACATCAAGGTGATATGAATTGGCAAAGCAGAAATAAAGGTATCACCACTTGCAGGTGACATAAGCAATGCCAAAACGTTCTACCAGAGAATGTCCTCAGCTGATAAACAACTTCAGCAAAGTGGCCAGATATAAAATTAACTAAAATAAATCAGTAGCCTTCCTTTAAACACATGATAAACAAGCTGAGAAAGAAATTATGCAAATTACTCCTTTCACAATTGTCACAAATAATATAAAATATCTTGGGGGTAACTCTAACCAAACAAGTGAAAGACCTATATGACAATGACTTTAAGTCTCTCAAGAAAGAAATCAAAGATCTCAGAAAATAAAAAGATCTCTCATGCTCATGGATTGGCAGAATTAACATAGTAAAAATGGTCATCATTTCAAAGGCAATCTACAAATTCAATGCAATCTCCATCAAAATCCCAACACAATTTTTCAAAGACATGAAGAAAGCAATTCTCAAATTCATCTCGAAAGGCAAAAAACTCAGAATACCTTAAACAATTCTTAACAATAAAAGAATCGCTGGAGGAATCATCATCCCTAACCTCAAGCTTTACTACAAAGCAGTAGTGATAGATACTGAATAATATTGGTACAGAGACAGACAGGTTGATCAATGGAACAGAACTGAAGAACAAGAAAGAAAATATGCAACACACTTACAGACACTTGATCTTTGACAAAGAAGCCAAAAATATGCAATGGAAAAGAGAAACCATCTTCACTAAATGGTGTTGGTCTAACTGGCTGTCTGTATGTAGAAAAATGAAAATAGACCCATATTTGCCACTTTGCACAAAGCTCTAGTCCAAGTAGATCAAGGACCTCAACATAAAATTAAATACACTAAATCTAATAGAAGAGAAAGTGGGAAAGAGCCTTGAACTCATTGGCACAGGTCAAAATTTTCTAAACAGAACTTCAATGGCTCAGGCTCTAAGATTGAGAACTGATAAATAGGACCTCATGAAACTAGAAAGCTTTTGTAAGGCAAAAGACCTAGTCAATAAGACAAATTGACAATCTAAGATTGGAAAAAATATCCTCACTAACCCCATATCCTATAGAGTGCTAATATCCAAAATACATAAAAAAGTCAAGAAGCTAACCACCAAAAAACCAAACAACCCAATCAAAAAATGGGTTATAGAACTAAACCTAGAATTCACAACAGAGAAATCTTGAATGGCTGAGAAGCACCTAAAGATATTCAAATATTCAAAGTACTTAGTGATCAGAGAAATGCAAATCATAATGGCCATGAAATTCCACCTTACACCAATCAGAATGGCTAAGATCAAAACCTCAGGTGACAGAACATGTTGGTTGAGAATGTGGAGAAAGAAGAATTCCTCCATTGCTGGTGGGATGGCAAACTGGTACAACCACTCTGGAAATCAATCTGGAGGTTCCTCAGAGAATTGGAAATAGATCTACCTGAAGACCCGGCAATAACAATCTTGGGACTATACCCAAAAGCTGCCTCACCATGCCACAGGGACAGGTGTTCCAGTATGTTCATGGAGGCCTTGTTTGTGATAGCTAGAACCTGGAAACAACCCAGATGTTCCACGACAAAAGAATTGATACAGAAAATGTGGTTCATTTACACAATGGAATACTACTCAGATATTAAGAATGAGAAAATCCTAAATTTTACAGGCAAATAGATGGAATTAAAAAATTTCATCCTGAAAGAGTTAAGTCAGACCCAAAAAGACATACATGGTATGTACTCACTAGTAAGTAGATATTACCCCCCCCCCCCAAATATAGAATATCCAAGATATAGTCCACAGAACTCAAAAAGATCAACAAGTTGAAGGGCCCAAGTAAGGACATCTCAGTCTCTCTGGGGAGGGAGAAGAAAGCAATCACAAGTGGAGAGGGAGTGAAGAAGGGACCTGGGTGGCAAAGTAGATGAGGCTTGAGTGGAGAGGAGAACCTGATCGGAAATTGGGTGAGGGAAAAGGACTGAAGCCATGCGTGACAGCAGAAATAGTGGAAACAAGCAACCTAGGGAGGTAGGAGGTTGAGGAGACCCTCTAGAATGCACCAGAGACCTGGAAGGTAAGAGACTCTCAGGACTAAAAGGAAGGGACCTTAGATGAAGTACCTCACAGTAGAGAGAGGGAACTTCTAGAGCCTACCTCCTTCAGGAAGACAGGGCATCAAATGAGGAAGGGAATTGCCATCCCACAGTCAAAACTCTGACTCATAATTGTTTCTGTCCGAAGAACTTCAGGGATGCAAATAGAGAGAGGCCTAAGAAAAAGAAGGTCGACCATCAACAGTCCCAAAGTAAGATCCAGCTCAAGGGGAGGTCCCAAAGCCTGACACTATTACTGAGGCTATGGAACACTCACAAAAAGGGACCTATTATGGCTGTCCTCCAGAAAACTCAACAAGCAGCTAAAAGTGTCAGATGCAGATATTTGCACCCAAGTAATGGACAGAAGCTGCTGACCCCTGTGGTTGAATTGAGGAAAGGCTAGAGGATGGTGAGGAGGAGGGAAGCCCTGCAGGAGAACCAGCAGTCTCAATTAACATGGAATCCCAAGATCTTGCAAACACAGGAACACCAACCAGGCCACATATAACAGCTGACATGGGGTCCTCAACACATATATAGCAAAGGACTGCTGGTTCTGGGTTCAGTCAGAGAAGATGCAACTAACCCTCAAGAGACTGGAGGCTCCAGGAAGTTGAGAAGTCTGGTGGGGAGGGGGTGAGTGATGATGACATCCTCATGGAGACAGGGGGATGGGGAGGAAGTATGATATGTGGAACAGTTGGAGGGTGGACAGGGAGGGAAATGGGGTCTGGAGTGTAAAATAAATAAATAAATAAACAAACAAACAAACAAATAAATAAGACTGCATGTCACGGCCCAAGCAAAATGTTGAGGCCCGGGCTGCCCCGCGTTTGGGGGCCACTGTATCCGGGTCCAAGTTGCCGCTCTGGTCCGCAGGTCGGGGTTCAGCAAGAGAGAGAGAGAGTGAGGGTGGACTCGAAGAATGGAGACCAGACAGAGTGTGTTTCAATCCCTTTTATTCTTCAGTCTCTCTTCCTCTAAGTGTCTCATTCTCTCCAAGTCCCAAGTCCTAAGTTTCTAGTCCCTAGTTCCTAGTCCCTAGTGCCTCCAAGTTCCAAGTTACTTCTTCCAAGTTCTCTTTCAAGTGCCTGCTACCTAATGCCTAATTTCTACTCCAAGTTGTACTCTCTGAAGTGTCTGATTCTCTCATCCCTCTTCTGTCTGCCTCTGCCTTTTATATGTCTCACTTCTAAACCATGCCTTTTGGTTACACCTTTAATCATGCCCTTAGGTCTTGTCTCTAACTCTGATCTCTACACTTCTAAGTTACACACCTTCAATCTCACACACCTTTAATCTCACGCACCTTTAATCTCAAGGTATCTAAACCAAGATTATCAGAGTGTGCTCAGCTGTTGTAGGCTATTGTAATCCAAGTCTCATGTCAGGGTATACGGCTCAAGATGGCTGCAAAGCTGATAGCCACTTTCTGCTAAAAGTTGGCCCCCAACAACTGCATCACAGTGGCTTTGAAAAAAAGAGTTAGCAAAAATTTAAGTTCTTATCTTTATTTTCTTTTTAATTGGTTATTTTATTTATGTACATTTCAAATGTTCTTTTTCCCAGTTTCTTCTCCACAAACTTCTTATCCACTCCCCCCACTCATACCTCTGTGAGGGGGCTCCCACACCTACCTACCCACTCCTGCCTCAGTGCCCTAGGATTCTCCTATGCTGAATCAACTTTGAGCCTCCACAGAACTAAGCACCACTCCTTGCCCCCCAAAGATGCCAGATAAGGCAATCATCTGCTACATATCCAGCTGTAGCCATGGTCCCCCCATGTGTACTCTTTTCATTGTTGAATTTCATAATTTCTTGACATTTTGGGCTTGTAAATTTAGTGAGATCTTTAATATTTTCTTTTCATTTATTTATTTATAGTGAGTGTGTGTGTGTGTGTGTGTGTGTGTGTATGAATGTGCACACATGCCTATGCTATGCTGAGTAGTCTGAAATCTACAAAGTATAAATTAGATCATAAAGGAATCATGAGAGAAAAACATTTTAAAACATCTTGATAATCAATTAAATGATACAGTATGATATTGAACATATTATATGTGTCTCTTAATTGCAATGACATGCAATTTATTGACATTTGAATATATTTTAAAAATCCTGGAATGAAGTTCTACTTAGAAAGTTATGCTTTAACTTTGAGGAAAAAGATCAATCTTCCAGATATTTCAAAACAGACAAGAGTTTTTGTTGACTAGTGTTTCCTTAAGATTTCTAAACACTTTACTAGAAACTGCATTAACACAAAATGTTTTTTTAAAACTTTTTATTACCTCTGTGTTGAAATTATTCTATTTGGTATGCTGATAATATGTAAATAACATACTCACCAATATAAATTGTTGAATGTCCCTTGATAATTTAGCCTGAACTTGATAAACCATTATCTGGTGATAATTATAAACAAAGAAACTAGAAATTTTAGACAAAAAATAGAAACTATAAGCAACATATAAACACATAATAACTTAAAATGTTCATTCTTTTTTTAAAAACATAGCTTAATTTGACTCATTTTCCACGAGATGTTTCAAATTACTAAAATAATTGCCAAATTATCCACAAGCATACATGAGGGGGCTTAAGATATCACATTAAAGAAAAAGGCTGAAAGGATACTTATTACATCCAAATATGACCATCAAAATCAATCATCAGAAAATATTTTAATCAGGAACATTAATTAGATTATAAGGATTAAGCATAATTTCTTTTGTATTTCTGAGCTGAATTAAAAAAAATGTGACCTACTATATTTTGAACTAATTTTTGAGGGGTACATAATAACCCTTTGTGGTTGAAGATGATAGTATTACATGAGATGAGTTTGCAAATGACAGCAATTAATTTTGCATATGAGTGAGTGCTACTGTTTAGGATGGCAGATTAATGTTATATTCAAAATAGCATACATGTATCTGTTTCAAGGGTTAATTTACATCTTGGATAACAATATAATGTGGGGTTATCTATATGTGAGTGAAATTATGCTATGAAAGAAGGGAACTGAGGAGTCTATGAATCCAAAAAACTCTCAACAACCTTGTGGAAATACTTACGCCAGGAAAATAGAATACAGCAATTGTGTACATGATAAAAATTGCATCAATGAAACACACAGCACTATATGTTGGTTTTAAAATTATGTGGATACAAGGTCTTCAACCCATGAATAGACTTCCCATGAAGAAAAAGCAAAACTATGAATTTTCCTTAATTATTATACTATAACACAAGTGAAAAATCAAATGATTTCTTTTACAATTGGTTCTCAATCTTAGGCATTTTCAATCTGGTATCATTTCAGAGAAGGCCTTATCTTGAAATGACCTTATAAAAAACCCCACATGACAAGGTATTAAATTGTCTGGATCAAAAACAATAAGCAAAAAATGACAACTGAAAACAATCTATGTTCTTTGCCAAAAGCTTGACCTCAGCCGTGGACCCTGAGATTAAACCATCTAGACAGTCAACTACTTGGCTTCAGACTTTCAGTATTTGCCTGATAGGGTAACTGGTTTTTTTGTTTGTTTGTTTTGTTTTTTCATATGCCAGCAGTGAGCAGTGTAGCTCACATTCATCTTCAAATAAGCTTCTCTTTTCAACATACAGAGGCTCTTACAGAAAACCACAAATAGTCATAAAACAGATATTATCTGTCTATGGTGAACCAAAAGGAACAGATAAATCTACAATAGAACTGCTATACCCAAGTCTTAGTGAACATCATGAAGATGGGGACTAAATGATTGTGAGAGCCCACCTCTTGCAGGAAAACAGGGCATCAAATGAGGAAGGGGATTGCCATTCCACAGTCAAAACTCTGATCCATAATTGTTTCTGTTAGAAAGAAGTACAGGGATGGAAATGGAGAGGATCCTGAGGAAAAGAAGGTTCAGGGACCGGCCCAAAGTGGGATCCAGCTCAAGGAGAGGTCCCAAGGCCTGACACTATTACTGAGGCTATGGAGCACTCTCAGAATGGGACTTATCATGACTGCCCTCCAGAAGACTCAACAAGCAGCTGAGAGTCAGATGCAGATATTTGCACCCAACCAATGGACAGAAGCTGCTGATCCCTGTGGTTGAACTAGGGAAAGGCTGAAAGGAGCTGAGGAGGAGGGTGACCCTGTAGGAGCACCATTAGTCTCAATTAATTTCGACCCCTGAGGTCTCCCAAACACTGGACCACCAAAAAGGCAGCATACACCAGTTGATATGAAGCCCCCAATACATTTGCAGCAGAGGACTTCTGGGTCTGTGTTCATAGATGATGCACCTAACCCTCAGTAGACTGGAGGCCCCAGGGAGTTTAGAGGTCAGGTGGGGTGGGGTTGGGGGATAGGGACTGCCTCGTGGAGACAGGGGGTAGAAAGGATATGGGATGTGGAACATTCTGAGGGTGGAATGGGTGGTGGATAAAATCTGAAGTGTAAAAAACATTAAATAAATAATAAAATACAAAGATTTATATTTGTGTTTATTCTCTTAGGTTATAAATATATTAATAAAAGTGTAGTAACACATTAATTCAGTGAAATGTTTTGTGAAAAATATCTACTTCTCACAGACACAAAAAGTAAAGAAGCCGTATATGCTCAGTTTACAAAAATGAGCAAAATTCCTTTAAACAACACTGACGTATTAATGTCATTTTTAGTAGTAATTACTATTCATTTCTGAAGTATAAAGTTGAACCTGACTATAAAACACTTTTTGAGTTTTTCCCATCCTTACATGCAAATTTCAAAAATGAGTAATATTTAACATAATTAAAAATTAAGATTGAAGTCATTTTAAAAGTAGTTCATTATTTATTAATCTAGACCCCTGTTTAAACATACTTTCATATAGTTAACAACTATTGTGCATTTACCTAACACTTGCATTGCTAAACTGAATGTGTCTATATTATGCAAGTGTTTATTAGCTATTCTGAAACTTTAATGAGTCATCTTAAGTTGCAAAAAATAAACTAGAGCCGTGATTGCTATTGTTCCAATGCTGGTACACTATTATTGCCATCATGAATAATAATGATTCATAGAGAACTGCCCATGATTCTATCTTAAAATAAGAACTTGTAACTATGTATAATAACCAAAATTCAGTATAGACCTCTTCAAAAAAAAAAAAAAAAAAAAACACTTTAGAAATAGCTATCTTGAAGATTGTTTGTGGTTTGTGTGATTGGCAGGATTCTTGACAGATGGGTCACAACCATTGAGGAGCACTGACGACAGAGTACGACAGAGTACACTGTACTGAATACACAGACACTGATGGTCAGTTTCAGTTCCAGTTAGATTGTATAAACATGGATGTAAAGAATGTTAGGTCATTATAGCTGATGCAGAGAATAAAAAGCTGAGTCTTCAGGGACATAATCTCAATTTAAAGTGGCATATAATAATAGAGAAACAATTCTATGCAAAATGACTAGAAGCAACACAGAAGATAAAATAAAATTATATTTGATTGGGAAGAAGTAGAGGCCTGTTTTCTTATATATGTTTGAGACTTGGAAAGAACTTCTAAAGTTAAGAGCAAGAGATGGACTTGAGTCCATCTTGTTCACGGTTATTCAGGTTGGTATTTTAAACCCCAGAATGTAATTGCATAGTGGAGATAATAAGTATTTGTGTTCACATGTGCTTTAGGACTGTGCATTTCAATGTTCAAATGAGTACAGTTGGTAAGACTGTACATTGGCAAAAGAAAGAATTAAAATGTTTCTTACTTCAAGAAACCAATAAATATTCTTGGTAATAGTTAAGCTAATTGACCTAATTTTATCATTCTACAAATCATCATGTTAAAACATTATATTTTGTCCCATGAACACACATGCTTATAAATTTAAAAATATAGTAAGCTTTAAAAAAACAGGTAAGATTAGAAGCTATATATTGGAAGAATCATGCATTAGAAAAGGCTTAGAACAAAGAACACAAACAGTTATTATACAGAATTGTCCATACATACAAATGGACACAAATTTTCTTCAACTCATTGTGGATGAATCTAACACCATATCTTTGACTTTAATATTTTGGTCCCTAGATCTGACAAAGAATGTTGATGTTCTAACTGTTTATAAGACTGAACATATGGGAAATAATATGTACAAATCTAGCATACAGTGACTCCTGAAATATTTCAGCGCTTTGAAATTGAGGCTCAATTACTTTCACCAAAGTCTAAGAAAATGAGTTTGGGAGTATGTAGCTCTCATTTTTTAAGGCAAAATATACTTGTAGGGTATTTTAAGGTACAATGTTCTTACAGAACCAGGCCAGTTATTAAGTTGATACTAAGTTGTTAACATACTTATCCTTTTAATAATATGTAAAACAAATCTATCTATACTCTGAAAACTTGCCCTGAGGAATTGGTGATCATTCTGATAATACTGATAACCCTCTTTGCTCAACATCCCTCTTTAATTCTATGGGTCATAGTTGTGTGAGAGTTTTCCCTGAATGTTTTTGCTTTCCACTTAAGTTAGAGCTGACTTATGATTATAGACTTGAGAAGTTTTGTCATTTTATATATTATATTTTTGACAGAATTGTAAGTCAACCCTTTCTGAAATATAAACAAATTCCATCAAATTTATAAACTAAATCTGGATTGGCTGCAAGACCTGTAGTAATTATAACTTGAATTAAATTGTATGCATGCTTATAATAGATTAAAATCTGTCTTACAATAATAGTTACATCTAATTTGTTTAATCAACTGAGAAAGCACAGCCATTTGGCTCTATGAATTTTTTGAACAAATATTTTCTTCTGGTCCTGTTTCTGGAATGTTTTATCTAACTTTTCCTCTGTCTCATAACTCTATCACAGGATTAACATGAAGTACTCTACATTATTTTCCCAAAAGTAATAAAATCACAATTTAGTATAGACTGAGAACAATTCCGGTTCACTCTATGTTGTACAATTATTAACAGAAACTAAAATAAAAAGATAGAACTCTAAACATCTAGTGACAAGAAATAAAGACTCTTTTAACCCTGGAAGACATTATCACTTCTACTCATGTCTTTGGATTAATTGTATTTTGTCTTTTCTTCTTTCACGCTATTTCACATCTTTTGTTCTCTTCCTTAATTTTCAACTGCTAAAACAGTTCCAACATTTTATTTTACAAGTAGACAAGATTCACTGGATATAAATTTTCCATTAATAACATTATACTCCAGCCTAAGGTAAGTTAGCTACGTATATCTCAGTCACATTGCAAATTTTGCAGGGAGATAACTTAAGTCAGAATGAATGAAGTGTATCCGTTGACCAAATCTACAGGAATCAGGAAGCAATGCCACCAGTCAACAACATACCTGAAAATGTGTCATACAGATAACTAGAAGATCAGTTTTATGTTTCCTAAACTCTGGGAATTGCAATCTGCATCATATGCGTAGTCTTGTGCCATTAAATGTTATTAACATCATGATAAAATATTTTACTAATGTCCCACTTTTGACTGATTCAGCAGAAAGAAGGCTAAATAATTTTACCATGACAACAGATTTCAGAGGGGGAGAAGCAAGTTAATGTTTTTAAATATATATTTCTACCTTGCCTTCTATTTCCATCAAAATTCAACTACAGATATATAAGGAGATGCCTTTACACTTGTTAAAACTCAGGAATCTCAAATTAGGTGTCAGATTTTTAAATTCCTCTCTCTCATATTATTGGGATATTCTCATTAGTTACTCATTGTCTTAATTAGCTTCTCTGTGGCTCTGAGAAACACCACGACTAAGGGTTTATTTGAATTGTGCTACAGAATTACTGATCGTCATTAATGGAAGACTGAGGCAGAAATAGGAGAAAAATCAAATGTTCCTGCTTATTTCTGGCTTGCTCCAAGACTCATATTCAGCTACATTTCCATTATATTTCAGGACCTTCTGCCTAGAGATAACACCTCCAATTCCAGCTGGGTGCTCTTCTCAATTTCCAATCAAGACAGTGCTTCACAGACATATCTGGAGGCCAATCTGATGAAGGCCATTTCTCTATGGAGATTTCTTCTCCTCTTGTGGTCAAACATGAACCATCACAGGTCCATACATTGTCAACTTTTAAACTAAACATCACTTTAAATTATATCATTTTCCCTTGTCCCCAAAATCAATGATACCATTATAACACAAAATGCAATGAATTTTAAAAGTACCACAATCTTTAAAGATCCCACAAATTAAAAAGGATAGGCCTGTTTAAAATATAAAAAAATCTTCTCAAACATGGGCTCCTGCAAAATCCAAAACTAGTGATATATTTTATTATGTAAGAGGGAAGGATGTGGACACAGTTATAATCAGATAAAAATAAAATCAAAATACAACAGATTAAATAGCTAAATGGCCAATGTCTGGAGCTTAGTTACGATCTTCTGGGTTCTTATGGGCTATGGTAACTCAATTTCTTCTGATCTGCTCTCTGCTGTACATATATAGCTTGTCTTGTAGGATCAAATTAGCTCCATTTCATATCTGCCATTGTTTTGATGTTAGCTCCACAAGGCTGGTATCTCCAATATGATGTTGTTCAGAATGTGGTTTAGGATGTATCTTCATTAGTAGCCCCTCCTAGCATATCTGCAGGAACTTCAAAATTGTCACATGAAGCAAAGCCACCGGTTCTCTCCACAGGCCATTGCTTAGCTTTCATGTCTCTAAAACAAGTACCATGTAGGAGATTCTTAAACATTTTCATGTTCAGATGACAGCTTTTTTGAACTGCCCTGGATCACAGCTTCTGTGTTCAGTATTTTCCTTGAGGAAATACTTCCCGGAAGATGTTTGCCTTGAAGATAATGGTTTCTTATTAATTATGGTTGGCTTTTCAGCTCCAGTTAACCAGCATCCAATGTCCTACTAAGACAAAACTTTCATTTTCACAGATTCTTAATTCAAATATTTGCAAGAACACTGCCAATAGCCTTGGCTTCTCTTTGAAATGTCACAACCCAGGCTTTTCTCATCTGCTTGTCTTTAAGCAGGGCTATCCAAACTCCCACAGAACGTCCCATTACATTTTCAATAGTTAGCTTTTATTTTCTATCTCAATGCTCCAAAATCTTTCTATAATTGTCTCCAGAAAAAACATGTTTTCTAAAACTGCGGGCCATCCTGGGCTATCCTAATTTATTTACTGTTCCTGTGATAACTAAGAACACAGTTTAAAGAAGAAATGTTTGACTTCTGAATCCTGGTCACATTCCATCATTGAGGATTCAGGGCAAGAATTCAAGCAGAAACAGAGGCAGGAACCTGGAAACAATATTTTTTTTTATTGGCTTGGCACAAAGCTGGCATCTTGCTACCTTTCCTATACAGCCCAGGTTAACCAGGGTAGGCACGTTCTGCAAGGTGTTGGGAGCATCTTCAATTAGCAATCAATAAAATGACCCTACAGATATGCCTAGAGGCCAATCTGATGGAAGCTGTTCATTAATCAAGGTTTTCTTTTCTTAAGCGTGTCAATCAACTAAGATTAGCCATTCCCTGGATAAACCTATAGCAAGTAGTTTTCAATTAGGACAACCTTACTTAAATAATAGCAAAAATTTTATTGAAGGATACCAACAATTTCTATAGCAAAAGAGCTTAAAAGATCATAAGGCACTTTAAATACAATATAGAGTGTTTGAAGGATGGAAAAAATTATAAAACATGACATTCCATAAGTCATTTCAATAAAATAAAGTACAAATGTGAGCTACTCCAATAGAAATTAGCAATTTCTTTCACACAAACAGAAATATGTTTGAAATATTTAGAAAATTATTAAGAAAACTGGTAAAAATTCAGCTGTGACTTAGAAAATGGTGTAGAATTTGTAATGAAAATTCTAGAGCCTGGTAATTAATAAATATTTGCAGAATAAATAAGATTAGAAAATGAATACATTAACTTTGTTTTAAGTAAAAGTTGAAGCAGCTTAGATAGCTATGATATTCAATAAATTGTAATTGAATAGTTTTAAATAAGTAACAACATATTAAGTCAAATAAAAAATA
The DNA here is from genome assembly GCF_011762505.2 of Arvicanthis niloticus. Lineage (NCBI taxonomy): Eukaryota > Metazoa > Chordata > Mammalia > Rodentia > Muridae > Arvicanthis > Arvicanthis niloticus. Next base: position 35,821,265 of record NC_047660.1, read on the forward strand.
CAGAAGCTATCTGAATATTATATAATAAGTAGAATTTCATGTATGGATTTATTAATATTACACTGCATCCAAGTTTTTGGAGAATGCTCATAAAATAATAATTTTATTATTAAATAAAAATTTTAAGCATAAAATTAATTGTACACAAAATGAGAGAGATTCAAAAGCTAGCTAGTGGTACACAATTGGATGTACATACAAGTCTCTGATAGTATTACAACCAGTTAAAGGAGGAAATGATGTCATGTCAGTAAATATCCTTTGCATTTGCAGTGAACTTGCTTAATTGGTTGTATGAATATTCACTTCCTTCTTATGTATTGTAATGCTTCCCATTCCTCATAGTAGAAGATTTTATAATAATGATGTTTGAATACTTTACCTGTCACAACTCTCTGTCACAAACTGTCATAACACAACAAACATTTTGATTTCAATATCAAGGATTGTATTTTATCTAATATTAAAAATTTAGCTCTAAAATAGAAGTATGAGTAGATTTTAACATTGGGCTTGGTGATTTAACCAAGGTTATAACAGAGTTAACAATAAATAAAAATAATGATTCCCTAAAATTGTGAATCTACTTTATTTTTGCTCTTTGTATCTAAATCATTTGATTTACTTGGTTTTCTGAGAAAATCCATCAAGCCATAACGGATATAAATTATTTAATTACAAATATATAAATATACATAAATAATTCAGAAATATGAAAAAATATTTTATTATTAGATTTAATTTTGATATTAGAATTACATCATTCTTCTTTCTCATTCTTCTTTCTAAAGCTTCATTTATCCCTTCTTGCCCTTGATCAAGTGTATCACCTCTTTTTTTTCCTGGTAATTAGTATTACATACATATATTTCTGAATTCCTAAATATTTAAATGCACCCTGCTCAATCTTTATAATGCTACTTATATGTATATGTTTTAAGGACTGACCATTGCTATTGGATATTCAAAAGGCATAAAAAAGATAATGGTTAGTTAAAACATTTCCTAATTTTATACTGTTTCATGAACTCAAATTATTTGCAGTCCTAAGATTTTTTAAGTCATAAAACTAAGTAGAAAATATATAGAATATGAAAACAAAGTAATACAGCTGAATAAAACATTGACTATATTATTCAATATTTTCTAGACAGCTGAATTGATATAATGAATATCTAGTTCAAGAGTAAGTAAGTACTTACTTACTTACTTTCAAGAATGTAATAGTTGTTCAGTCTACCAGGCTGGGTGTATCAGCTGCTCTTAAGTGTATGAAGAGCTAGCCTCTGATGCTAGTAAAGAAATAGACTTGCCATTGAGAGTGAAAGTAATCAGGCAGAAAATGTAAGCTTCTTCTTCCATGTTCATTATATAGACTGCCATAAAAAAGACTGTGCCAGAATAAAGCCGGATCATCCCACTTCAGTGATTTACTTAACAAAAATCTCTTACAGGTGATCCAAGCCACTAAAGTTTTATCCAATTCCAAACATTATCAAATTGACTAGCAAGAATTGCCATCACAATGACAGAGAAAATGAATGGTCTGTCTTTGGGGAAATAAACAACACGACAACAATAACAACAACAACAATGAGAAAAGAGCTTTAGCAAAATCATTAACAGAAAATGGCTACCTCTCATGTCTTTTTTTCTTAACATTTTTGTTTATATTTTTATAAGTTTCACTAAAGCCTATTTAATGTTTGGGATATTTGTGTCCTAAACAAAATGTTTTATAAAATCTTGGTGAAGTAGAAACTTAAGGGTTCTTTGAAATTCAATTGGATGGTATTTTCTTGGGGCAAACACATGAAGGAACTTTTAGCTGAAGCAGACACAGGTGAAAGGTTGACTTGTTAAGGCAAGCATGTGATAAAGGATTCTTTCCTAACAACACGCATGTATTGGTCCACCTTTGGAACTCCATAGGGAGAAATACACCAAAAATCATGTGGTGGTGTGGGTAGGGTGGCTAGGAACGCTGAAAGTTCCTCTAGGCCTGAAGTTAGGCAAGACAGCTGTGGCTACAGTGGCTCATTAAAGGCCTTCTCCATGGCTTCTCACAGCACAGCCCCAATGACATGAGAAAGTCCCTGGGTTTCCAAAAAGGCTTTATTGGCATGTAGGAATGATGGTTGAATCTGAATGTGCACCCCTGTGAAACTCAGGGCAGACCTGAGTTAAATAGGGAGGGAGAGAGGGGAGAAGGGCTGTGGAAGAATACTTAATTGGCTCCACCCTCTTGCCTTCAGGCATCTCATTAGTATGCCAATCTCTCTTGGGTCTGAGGCCTGTAGTTACACCCTCTACCTGTGTTCTTTGGGCGGGGCTAAATTGCCCTGAACAGTGTAGGTCAATTGGAGTTCCATGTCATGTGTTAGGAGCCTGGATTCTGGGAACAAGGCAGAACAGATGCCCATCCCTTACAGGCAATGGACACCTGTTGGGTCTCCGGGCTTTTTAGCTAGTCCTTCAACAAAAACCAAGACCTACAGCTCTACATGATGGTATACCTCAGTTTCTTGCTGCTTCTGCAGACTCGGGCTGATTGGCAGAATGGTGTCAGCTGAGATAGATGCATGTGCTGAGACAAGACCTATGCTGAGGCAAGATAGGTGGAGGACATGTGATATTTGGAGAGAGCATAAAAATAACTCAATGGACAATGATAGAGGCTGAGTTTGGCTTGCTTATAAAGCTAGTTATGCAATGCTTGTTGGTCTCCTCTCTTTACTGATCTTCGCTTCTCTGAAAGAGGCACAGTCTATAACTTCTCCTTGGTGGCTGTACTGGTCCTTCCTGTTAACTCAACCCTAAGCTGGGGCCTGGATATTTCTGCTAGGTAGTGCCAACCCTGATGATTCTTGTTGGCTGAACTGACTTTATTGAAGTGGACTGCTGGATTATCAGTCAAGCATTTTGAGCTGCTGCTGGCCTGTGACCTGAACTGCCAATTTCCAGACAACATATGGGAGTTGCTCCAAAGAACGTTTCCAAACAGGTCTACTTCTCCATATCCTTTCTTTCACACTACCTCTGATGGGTGGTGGGCTAAAAGGAAGGTTAAAGAATTTAAAAGCCATCATTAAAAATGGTATTTGAAAAATATGTTGGATTAAGTTTAGTAGTAAAACCCTAAAAATCAGTTTTGTATGCATTGTTGGACATGTTCTGTTTGCAACAAGCTATGCCATAAAGCCCAAAATAGTATTAGTGTTTTAAAGATGAGAGCATTTAAAAACAGAGAAATAAATTTCTTCAGGTCAAAGACTAGACAGTAGCATAAGTAGGACCTGAGCTCATGAAATTCATGACTCCTAATGCAGTTTTTCATGATGTGTACATACTTTATTTTGAATATCTTCGTTCTTATTTATTTCTTATCATTAAGATAGAACACACTATTACAGAAGAGACTTAATTTTAATTCTTTAATTTTGATCCCAACTATGCTGATACCGTTTAACTTCTTTCTCTCTGTTACTTACAGAATATTGCTTCTGTCATTTTTTGTTTTAACATAGATTTTTTTTGTCCATTTTTTTAACCCCATCACCTTACCTTCTTAAAATTAGCCCTGAAGCAATTGATTTTTATTCTCTGAAAGACATATAACACTTGCACAAATATCAATTTCAACTGAATTCTCAATAGTCCTCTTGTTTAATGACATTGTTAAGGTAATAGCCAAGCAAGCATGGTAACTGGCATAAAAGTATATGTCTAAATCATGTCATTGTCTAATATGCAGACACTCTTAGTAAACTATGTTCTTCATTAATCAGTTTATTAATATTGGATAGTAAGATCATCCAGGTAGATTAGTATATATAAATATTAACAATATCTACTTTCTTGAGTATTTATTCACTTACATATATTATTAAAATTGTCCACTGAAAAGTTTTCCTCCTTTTCTGATTCTTTTTTGTTTTGCAGTACCTGTACATGAATGCTGATAAAGCGTCATCTCTGTTCCTTTCTGTAAAAGTTTACAGTCTGTGAATTTATGCAATACCAACACTCCAATTTTCAGTTTACAAAGGGGACTTGCAAATCAACTCCTATTGTAATCTCTCTAAGAATCAAACCTATATTCTCACCTATTTTAATTTTTAATATTATTTTTTATTTTATAAAATTAAAATAAATGTTTTATTTCTCCCTGAAAAAACCAACAACCCTTTAGTGTGTAAATAAATTAATTCCTAAGCAAGTCTTTATTTATAATTGTTTCTTCTTCTTCAGACTCATTGTATATATGTGAGAGTGTATGTGTCTGCGTGGATATATGCACATATGCATGTAGATTTGTATGTGTTATGTATGTGTATATGTAGGCATATGTACATGTATATACATATATGAATATGTTGAGGCATGACTCATCATTGGGCATCCTCCAGATTTGTCCTTCTATTTTGTCTAAATGTGTGTGAGCATGCATGTGTGCATGTCTCTCTGTGTGTATGTTTGTGTGCACTTTCAAGTGCCTTTGCCCACAAGTGAAATTTAGAGTATAACAACATGTCAGTCATGTAAAATTGTCTTGCAGCTTGTTTGCGAAAAGTTCACTTTGTCATCTATTGATGTTGTATAAGTCCTGATAGTTGACATGTTCATACCTTGAAATTCGCTTTCTTGGCCTCCTATCTGGCTTTGGGAGAACTGATATTGTGACAAATTACCCCAAATTTGGTTTAGGGTATTCTTGGGAATTTAAATTCAGATATCTTGCTTTCAAGAGTGCTTTACTCACTGAATCTTATGCCTATCCTTACTCTTCATTATTAGTGCTATGTTTTTATCTCCCATTAAATTTGAAAGGTTTTCTTTTATTTAATTTATATATGTATATTAGTGCTCTTCCTACAGGCATAGCACTGTGCATGTGCCTGGTGCTCTCAATGCTCAGAAAAAGGCATAGATTTTCTGGAACTAGATTTTTCTCCACTTTGAACCATTTGTGAGTTGGGAATCAAACTCAAGTCTTTTGTTAGAGCAGTAAGACCTTTAAAATCACTATGCTATCTCTCCAGATCCTTTACCATTGAGGTTTGGATGCTATTATTCAATTTTCTCTATTTTCTTCCTAGTCAGACATATACGAATAAAACTACTGTGAACGTGTTAGATTCACTCACTCAATGTTTGCCAAGGATTAATAAGTCAATATACTTGTTGACTCTAAGGACAGATAAAAGAACACTCCATAGCCAGGTTCCTAGCTATATGCCCACTGCACCCCACATGATTTCAATTCAAATCACTCTCATTTGCTCACAGATATTTAAGTCAACATATAGATGCCAGACAGTCAGAACTGCAATATAATTGTTGGGGTGATGCCACAATTCTTCCAAATGTAAGAATCACCATTTTGTCCCAGGTATTAGTTGATATTTCAGGTCAGATGTATACTTTACCATATTGCCTTCTGGGATATCTTTATGCCTTTCATATACCTATTTTTTTTTTAAATATTCTAGATGGAAGATCCTAAAGTCATTAACTAGCTGATTTTTTTTTCTTTTTGGTTTGGACACTTTCTGTGGTCACCATCTAATCCTACTGTCTCCCATCAAAGCATTGGCAGGCAGTACTTTATCTATCAGTACTTGCACATAAGCTATTTAATGTTGTGTGTCTCTACTAAGACATTTGGTGCAAAAACACATTTTGATAATCCTGAATGAAATTCACTAAAAATTATCAGGATACAAAAATACCATAAACAGAAATAACAGTATAATATTCTGATTTACCAAAGGCATATAAGACCAAATACACCCCAGTGTGATATTACTATCAATATCACTTAGTTACCTGCAGGCTGCTAAGTGTTGTGAGCTATAGATGGAAAAGTGGAGAAGATATAGTTTTCACTCTTGCTGCACCCACAGTATGATGTAAATAATAGACGTACACAACAGGAATAGATCAACCAATACAAGGTTAAATGCTAAAATTAAGTGCAGAGTAAGGACACTGTTGTTTCGATTTCTCCAGAGCTATTTACCTTCTTGGGCAGGTGAGAGTTCTCCTTATGCTGTAAAATTTCTTAGGCTAGATATTACATTACATCCCTCTCATGTGTTATGATTTACTGGTAACAAAAACCTATCCTTCAGGAAACTTTGACACCTGCATAAACAACCAGACTCTGTTTCATATTTATAGATGCAAGGTTGAAAGTTTAGATAGAGCAGCATAAGAAGTGGTTATTTTATCTTTTCAGTTAAATTTAATTATACATATCCTCACCTCTCAAAATGTTATTTATTTGGCTTTCTCCGGTACAATGGTGTTTCAGAAGACAATATATCAAAAGGTCGTATATCCTCTAACAACCCCTTTCTGATTTAGTTAGAGGCTGCCACATATTGTAATGCTACTGCTGGATAACAAGACACAGTTCTTGCCCATTAGTAACAAAAACAATTACTCAAAGACAGGGACCTTGTCTCCATTCTGCTTCTATTCTTTTATCCAAATTAGAGTTCTGCTTCCATGAGAAACTATTGCTTTCAAATTTTCCAGCTTGTTGTATTGCCCAGTGGTTCACTTAATTTCTGAAGTTAAATGGGTTTGATTCCGCCATCTTTGTAATTTGTGTATTCTTAAGAATTCAAGTTATTTCAAGGCTGAGAGAATTTGTTTGATATATTTTGAAAGAAGAATCAAGCTGTTATGCTCTGAAATCTAAGTGTGAGAGAAATCCCTTGCTGTTTGCATTTGGCACTGCTGGTCTCCCTTGTGGTTGCCAAATATTGTGGTTTTGATATTTAATTCCACCATGATGTCTTGTTCAGACAACATAGCCATATCAAAGATTGTCAGGTTTTCATTGAAGTTTTGAGACAACAACCTTGCTCTGATCGTCTGAGTGGCTTTGTTCCATTATTATGCAGGCTATTACATTGTGCGTACTTAAATACTACTGATTAAGAATTACTTCATATCTCTTACTAACAATTTGTGAGGAAAGAGACCATGCCTAAGAAAATTTGTTAACCAAGTGAGTAGATGTAGGAACAAATAAAACATTTAGCATTAATTATAGAGGTTTCTACAGTTATTATTATTATTATTATTATTATTATTATTATTGTTATTATTGTTATTATTATATTAATTTTATTTCATTTTTTACTTATTTGTTTTACATCCTATTCTCTGGCCCCTCCCTGTCACTCCCTTCCACAATTTTTCCCTCATCCCCACTCCCCTTCTCCTCTGAACGAGAGGGCTTCCCCCCTTGGTATCCCCCAACCCTGGCCCTTCAAGTCTCTGCTAGGCTGGGTGCTTCCTCTCCCACTGAGGCCAGGCATGGCAGCCCAACTAGTAGTGTACATCCCATATACAGGCAAAACTTTTTGAATAAGCACCACTCAGTCGTTGAAGACCAAGTTACACTTCTGCATGCAAATGTCCTAGGCCCAGGAGGTCGAGGTCCTGCCTGTGTAAGTTCTTTGGTTGGTGGTTCACACTCTGAGAGCCCCAAGGTTTCCCTTACTCTGTTGGTCTTCCTGTGGAGTTCTTATCCCCTTTGAGCCTACAATTCTTCCTCCCATTCCTCCGTGAAAGTCCTCAAGCTCCACCAGTTGTTCGGCTGTGGATGTGTGTATCTGTCTGAATCAGCTTCTGGATGGAGCCTCTCAGATGACAACTTGCTCCTTTCTGTAAGCATAACAGAGTTCTAGCCAGAGCAATAAGACAAATAAAAAGTTTTTAGGGATTGGTACTTGCCCACAGATGGTTCTCAGGGTGGGCAGATTATTGGTTGTCCATTCCCTCAGCCTCAGCTCCATTCCGTTTGCCTGCATTTCTTGTAGACAGGATAACATTTGGATTGAAAGGTTTGTGTGTGGGTGTGTGTCTCTATTGTTCTCTGGTAAAAGCTTTGAAGTTGCTTATAAATACTATCATATCATCCACAAATAGCGATAGTTTGACTTCTTCTTTTCCAATTTATATCCTCTTGATCGCCTTTAGTTGTCTTATTGCTCTGGCTAGAACTGCAAGTACTACATTGAATAGATAGGGAGAGACTAGGCAGCCTTGTCTTGTCTCTTATTTTGGTGGAAATACTTTAAGGTTCTCTCCATTTAATTTGGTGTTTGTTATTGGCTTGCTGTATATTGCTTTTTTTATGTTTAGGTATGTAGCCCTTATCCCTGATTCCTCTAATACCTTTAACATGAAGAGCTATTGGATATTATCAAAGATTTTTTCAGCATCTAATGATATAATCATGTAATTTTTTTCTTTCAGTTTGTTTCTATGATGGACAACTTTGATGGATGTTTTTGTACCGAGATATCCCTGAATCCCTGGGATGATGCCTATTTGTTCTTGATGGATGATGTCTATGATGTTTTCTTGACTCGGTTTGTAAGTATTTTATTGAGTATTTTGTTTATAAAAGAAATCAATCTGAAATTCTCTCTCTCTCTCTCTCTCTCTCTCTCTCTCTCTCTCTCTCTCTCTCTCTCTCTCTCTCTCTTTTGAGTCATTGTGTGACTTAGGTATTAAGGTGATTTGCTCCATAGAATTAGTTTGGCAGTATTCCTTCTGTTTCTATTTTGTGGAATAATTTGAGAAGTATTGGTGTTAGCTCTTTTTTGAAAATTTGGTAGAATTCTGAACTAAAACAGTCCCTGTTTTGGGGGGGGGATATTGGAGAATTTTAATGACTGCTTCCATTTCTTTGTCGAGAAAATTGTCCATTTTATTAAAACTTTCCAATTTTGTGGAAGACCCAATGATTCTCTGACTTTCCTCAATGTCAGTTGTTATCTCTCCCTTTTCATTATTAATTTTGTTTATTTGGATGCTGTCTCTCTGTGTCATGGTTAGTTTTCCTAAGGGTTAGTTTATCTTGTTGATTTCCTCAAAGAACCATCTTTTGGTTTCTTTAATTTTTTAGTATCATTTTCTTTCTTACTTACTGATTGATTTCACCTCTGATTTTGATCACTTGTTGCATTCTGTTTTTTGGTGGACTTGGTTATTTTCTTTCTATAGCTTCCTAGTGTACTTTTAAATTATAGATATGAGAACTTTCAAATTTCTTTATGGAAGCACTTAGTGCTATGAATTTTCCTCTTAACACTGCTTTCATCGTGTACCATAAATTTGGGGATATGTCCCTTCACTTTCATTGAATTCTAGAAGGTCTTTAGTTTATTTCTTTATTTCTTCCTTGAGCAAGAGATCATTGAGTAGAGAGTTGTTCAATTTCCATGAGTGTGGAGGCTTTCCAGTGTTTCTGTTATTGAAGTCCAGCTTTAATCCATAGTGGTGTAATAATATAACAAGGTATTAATTCAATTTTCTCATATGTGTTGAGGCTTACTTTATGACTGACTATATGGTCAATTTTGGAGAAGGGTCCATGAGATGATAAGTGGAAGGTAGAGTCCATTTGACTCATATTGTCTGTTAGTTTCATTATTCCTCCATTTAGATTTCATCTATCTTGATATCTCGCCCATTGGTGAGAGTGGGGTGTTGAAGTCTCCCCTTATTAATGTGTGTAGTTCAATGTTCAATTTAAGCTTTAGCAATATTTCTTTTATAAATGTGGCTGTCCTTCTGTTTGTGACATAGATGTTCAGAATTGACATATCTTGGTAGAGTTTTCTTTTGATGAGTATGTCATGATCTTCCCTGTCTCTGAATAATCTTCTTTAAAATTTTGTTTTACTAGTTATTAGAATGGCTACTCCAGCTTGCTTCTTGGTTCCCTTTGCTTGGAAAATTTTTTCTAGCCCCTTAGTCTGAGGTAATATTTATCTTCATTGTTGAGGTATGTTTCTTGTATGCAACCAAATGATGGCTCTTGTTTATATATCCATTCTTTTAGCCTGTCTTTTTATTGGGGAATTGAGTCCATTGATTTTGAGAGATATTAATGACAAGTGATTGTTATTTCCTGTTACTTTGATGTTGGTGGTGATTTGGTGAGTGTGTGTGTGTGCACTCGTATGCTTTCCTTGTCTTTGCCAGTATGGAATTACTTATTTCCTATGTTTTCTTGGATGTAGTTAAGCTTCTTGGATTGGAGTTTACCTTCTACTATTTTATGTAGGGCTGGATTAGTGTGCACTCGTATGCTTTCCTTGTCTTTGCCAGTATGGAATTACTTATTTCCTATGTTTTCTTGGATGTAGTTAAGCTTCTTGGATTGGAGTTTACCTTCTACTATTTTATGTAGGGCTGGATTAGTAGATAGATTGTTTGAACTTTGATTTGTCTTGATATATCTGATTTTCTATATCTATTGTGATTAGAGACTTTCTGGGTGTAGTAGTCTAGGATGACACCTGTGGGTTTTTTATTATTTTTTTCTTTAATCTTATTTTTTACAGTCCAGTTATTATCCCTTTCCCATTTTGCCCTCTGACTATTGCTCATCCCGTACCTCCTCCTCCCCAACCCCCATCTCCAAGCAGGTTTTTATCCAAGATATCTGAACAGGCCCTTATAGCTCTTAGAGTCTCTGTTGAGAAGTTAGGTGATGCTTTCTGATAGGTCTACTTTTGTATGTTACCTGGCCTATTTGCTTACTGCTTTTAATATTCTTTGTTCTGTAGAGTTTATGTTTTATTATGTGCTAGGATAATTTTCTTTTGTGGTCAAGGCTAATTGGTGTTCTATAAGCTTCTTGTGTGCTTATGGGGCATCTCTTTCTTTAGGTGAGGAAACGTTTCTTGTACAGTTTTGTTGAGAATGTCTTCTGGGCCTGGGAGCTGGGTTCTTCAACTTTTGTTACTCCTATTATTTTTAGGTTAGTTCTTTTCATGGTATTCCAGACATCCTGAATGTTTTGTGTCAGGAATTTTTAAATTTACCATTTTTTTGATTGATGCATCAATTTCTTCTACTGTGTCTTCTATGCCTGCGTTTTTTTTCTTCCATCTCCTGTACCCTTTTGGTGATGCTTACATCTGTTGTTCCTGTTCTCTTCCCCATGTACTTCTTATGTATTTCCTTAGTTTGTGTTTTATTTATTGACTCCCACTTGTAAATATTAAATAATAGATACAGATATCTTATATTTTTCTCTGCAACAATGAAGATAATGTGCTGGCTTTAAAAGGAATGTCTAATTAAGGCAAAATAAACAAATCTTCTGTCAACAGCAATGAAAAAGAGAAGTAAAGGAGAGGTAGATTAAGGTTCATAGCCCTGTTAGAAAACCAAAGACTAGATGATGGTTCAGCTAGTGAGCTGCTTGCCATGCAAACATGAGTATTTGACTTTAAATTTTCCAGTCCCCTGTAAAAAGATGCGTGATGGTGCGTTTTCTAGAAGGCACTTAGAGAACTGCAGATGTACAATACTTATTTACTAGTCAAGCAGGCCAAATTAATATGCTTAAAATTCAGTGAGTGACTCTGCCTTCAAAAACAAAATAGAGAATATTTCAAAAGGCCAAATGATGCTGACATCTGGATTCCATGTACACAAGTATAGATATGCACACAAACACCTCTGCACTAACAAGTACATGTAGCACATGTAGTACTACATATATATAAAGGATATTCATATTAATATTTTATGTATCAGAGCCTAGGGAAACAACTCTGCTTAACAGTTCAATACTCTTTTCATTTTTTGTACTCAGTAATAATTAAATTAAAATCATATAATTTTCAATAATAATCTTATATATCCAAATTAAATGAGAAAATAATGAGATGCTATATGTCTGTTGTTCTTAACCTGTCTAATGCTGTAAACCTTTAAACCAGTTCCTCTCATAGTGGTGAAATAATGTCATTTTTATTGCTATTTCATAACTGTAATTTTGCTGTTGTTATAAATTATATTGTAAATTTCTATATTTTCCAATGGCCTTGAGTGACCCCTGTGAAAGGGTCCTTTGGTCCCTAAATGGGTCATGACCCATGGGTTGATAACCATGGTACATATTGTTACTTATCTTAAACTTCTTATAATTATGTTCTATCAGCTTTGTATTTTTAAGAGACTTTACCACAGAAGATAGAAGTTGGGCTAGATGTTGGGTATAAATAGGCAGTTATCTTAACATTGTATGGAGTTGTTTTTACCCTGAAAATGTGTATTAATTGGATCACAGATTATTAAGAGAAGAAGATGAGAGGGGTCAGTGAAAGCAGTGGTTATGCTCTTAAAGATCTATTGAGCAACTAGTTTTCCACTTAGCCATTGGGCAAGAGAAAATCAGTATTGAGTGTTTTCAAGAGAAAAAAGAAATCTCATGTCTTCTGCTTTGGAAATTTCAGGTTTTCTAACTGTAATTCTGCAACTGTAAGCTAATTCTCTACTTAAACATTAATTATACAAATACCATATGTTTACAAAATGCTTTCTGCAGCTGCCTCGTAGTGTTTAGGGAATATTGTGTTTCTCTGCTGCTCTAGTGAAAGGCTTTTTCTTTAGCTGAAGGAGAAGAGCATCTAGGCAAACTGCATCCCAAGAGGAATATGATGGCTGCTCCTAAGAGCTCAGTTACATTGTCATTGTCCATATGTTTTTAACAGTAGAATGGTTAAGAGCATAAGCTCCTGATACAGACTAGTTTGGTTCATAATCATTATTCTGGGTTTGAAAGCTCTGTGACCTATGCCAAGTTATACATTTTTAAAAATTTACCCACATGTGGTAGGTTGAATGGGAATACCCATCACAGGCCCATATTTGTGAATATTTGGTCTTCAGAGAACAGAATAGACAGACGTGGCCCTATTTAAGGAGACGTGTCACTGAGGAAGGACAGTTTGGAGGTTTCAAAAGGCCATGCCATTCCCTGTTAAATGTTTGCCTGTCTTCAAATTGAGGATCAGGATGTATGTTTTAGCTCCCGCCGGAGCACCATGAGTGCCTGTCATTTGCCTTGCTTACTGATATGATGGTCATAGAATCTAACCCTCTAAAACAATAAGCAATCAAATTAATCCTTTCTTTTATAATTTGCCTTGCTCATGGCATTCTGTCAAGGGAATAAAAGAGTAACTAAGGCACCACCTAGCTTTGAAAGGATATTAATAGTTCCTATCTTGTAAAATTGACTCCTTGGTGAAGTAAATGCTAGATAGAATTGTCAACAATTGTGATTAAAGTTTTTCATTCACTCATCTGAATTACAAAACTTAGCTAAGTCACTTAGCACATGATTTCTTTATATTTACTAAAAATACTAAAATGAAGATCTTCTGGTTAGGTCTAGGGAGTATTTCTGGGGTAGGATGCTTGCTTAATAAATGAATAAAATCCTATGTTTAACGTTTACACTGTAAGGGAGAAAGAAAAAGAAAGCACAAACAACAACAAAAATATGAAAGCAAAAACAACACAAAAATAGAAGATTCTGGAAAAAATAATGTAACTCAGTTGGCAAAGTGCTTTCCTGGGTTGCAAAACTTCATAGGTTTGTTCACTAACACTATATAAACTGATCAGAGTGGCTCATGCCCTTGTCCTGCGTCTGGTAGATGGAAGCTGAAATAACCATTAATGGCTATTTTGGGCTACATAATGAGTGTGAGGCTAGCCTGGGATTCATGAGCATTTGTCTCAAAATATGAATATATCGAATTATATGAAACTAAGGAATTCTGAAAATGGAAGGAATCAACTTTCCTAGGGAAGAACACAACAGTTGTTCATACAACAGCAAATGGACAGCCATGAAAACATACATGTATACAGGTAATATTATATAGACAAGTGGATTGTATTTATGCATTTATCAATATACATTAATATGCATATTTGTGCATAAATACAATTGATAAAGAAAAAGAGGCCATGAAATTGAAAGAGAACAAGTACATATATAAAGGTGGGTTTGGAAGGACTAAAGGAAAGAGAAAAACATTCATTCAATTACGGTATGAAATTAAAATATATAAAATAATCTAAAATGATACATGGGAAATATACCTATAAGCACGCTTCTGGTTAGGTTACTAAAATTCAATAACATATAGGAAAATATTAATGCTGATGAATGTTAAAACTGAATTTTCAGACAAGATCTGAAGTAAAAATTGTCAAGATTAAAAACTTAATGTGTATGATGTATGTACTTTAATACCAGCAGCAAGCAGGTTAAAACAGGAGGATTACCAGTCTGAGGCAATCATGACCTATATAGAAATTTACAGGCCAACATAAGCTATGTAGAGAGACCTATCAAAACAACATTAAATGGTAATATCATTAAAAATAATGAAAGACAAGCAAAGAAATCATCATCCTGCCAATCATTGGAACAAGCTATAAATTTGGGTGTTTTAAATATCCAAAGATCCTGCATAAAGTATTGGAAAAAATCAATTAGAAGTTAAAGGTTTATCTACAGATTTCATAAGTGGTCAATGCCTGCTGTTGGAACCCTTCTGTTTCTAGATCAGCACATTGAATTTAACTCTGACTTTATTAGTCTGAGATGTGACCTGGAATCTGATTCCAGCTTAATTACTTCGAGCTGTGACCAGAGCATCAAGACTTTTAAATGTCCTTAGAGATTGTAATGACAGTCAGCTTAGAAAACCATTTCGGCAAAACAGTCTACTGTTTCACATTTTCATACCCTGAATTTGGTACATAGTGTTTTAAAGTCAGTTATAAAGCTGGGATATGAGATTTCACTTGTTTCTAAATTATTTATGTCTTCCATTCTCCAAGTATTGCCAATAAACATAAATCCTGAGTGATGAGATGTGTTTATGTGCTTTATTAAAATTGGCACAGAGGACTGGAAAATAATAGGGTTGATCTAAGCTATTCTTACTAGTTAATTAAAATTAAAATTCTAAGTCTTTGAAATAAGTTCCAGTAATATCACAAAGTAGTACTTTCACCATCTCCCATTCACTAAGGTCAGGCTTTATTTTGTCTACTTTCTTCAGTTATGAACCAAGGCATTTAACTTCCTTTTAACAATGAACTATAGTTGCTTTGATTTTCATGTGTTCCAGAACCATAGCGTTAGTACATAAACCTGACTTTAAATCATTAATGGAGAACCATCTATTTCTGCCTAAAGCATCTACATCAGATCAGGCTGAAAACTGAATTAAGGCAAAGGGGAAAGCTACCATAAAATTAATAGAAAAATAGGTTATGAACATTAACAAACTACTTAAAATAGTTAGATTCTCTAATGTACCCTTTTTCTGTGCATAAGTATGTGTGATAGAATATTCTCATTTTATAGAATGTTATTAAAATGTAGGTACAGATAAAAATGTTTCAAGCATTGAATGTCATAGAAAATTTTACTTTTTATAATCCACTTGAAACTTTATGCAATAATGAAAATTAAAGTTATTTTTAAGTAAATTATGTGTAACCTGTGAAATTCATTGTACTAAAACAGCTAAGGTAGTTGATGTAAAGAGAGTGAAAGACCTCCTGAGATACTACATCCATGTTTGAAAGCAAGGGCTGAAAATATATATATATTTGACACAGTCCAGATCAAGCTCATAGATGGGAACCAAGTGCCTACTTAGCATGTTTTCTTTGATTTATGAACAATTTTATTAGCATAACATATTCGTAGAGCTTTTATAAAGTAAAGGATCAAAGCAAAGAAGTCAAAGGCATTGCGAGAAAGACGTGATCAAACTTATTTGGCTTTAAATATGGAACAAGCCATCTGTAAAAGGATGAGTTGGTGGTGAAAACCAAAGAAAAGTATTCCATTCTTCCAGGCAAGAATCTATGTTGATATGAATCCACTTTTCACACTGCTGAGATCCAGAAAGCTAAGAACATACATTTATGATTGTTCCACCATGAAGCTTCTCCAATTATCAAAGCAGTAGTTATCTACTATGGCAACATAGAGAAAAATAAAAAAAAATTTAAAAAACCTGTAAAATAAATAGCAAAGCTGACACAGCAGGAAATAAAAGCCCAATAGTAGAACAGTATCAGGAATGAGATTACAGAAAAAATAGCAACCTAAGTGTTCTAGAAATAACACCAAGAAAGGAATATATTATGTTACAAAACTATAATGCCTGAGAGGAAAAATCAAAAGGATAATCATACCAAATATGTATACCATAAAATAGTGACAATATAGTTTTCTCTTACAATGTATTTGCAGGTATGCCAACTTCACTGGAAATATTTCCTAATAAGACCCTCCTGACTAAGGCTTCCTTCTATTTAATTCTGCTTAAAGCATTGTTGAAAAGAATTATTTGTGACTTCTATCAGGACATCTAAAAGTTAGTACACATTTGCTAGTAATGTTTATTTTTCTTATAAACCTGTTTTTTTACTGTGAATTTATATTAAGAAATATGATACAGTTAATTAGTACTATGTATGCCCAGAAGTCAAGAAAGCAATTTCCAGGTGGCATCAGAGAAGTCACTGTAGCGTAAACACAAGATGTACTGGGGCATGGCTTAATGAAGAAATGAGCGGAGGATAACAAATGATATTTAAGAGAAGGAATAATTTTGAGTGGAAGTAGTAACCTATAGAAGCAGAATGTATGTTACAGAGATAATAAGTACACATAAAGAGGGGGAGAAAACACATGTAGAATTAGACAATGTAAAAGATGTAGAGACTCGTCCTATAAGAGCCCGAGTACAAAGACTAGGATTCTGAAAATTATTCTGCTAATACATGGGTGAAAAAAATTGATGATATTACAGCAAGGTAGTAAATTCTTCAATTCCTTGCCTTAAGCAGACTAGCCTAGCATTTTTATATGAGATGATAATTTAGAATTGATGCATGCTGGACGTGGAGAGACCCTGCACAATGTTACAAGACAAGTTATAATGAGAATCTTACCTAGTGCAAAGGCAGAGGAAGTAAGTGGAAGATTTGAGAAACATTATGGAAATAAATTATAAGGATTATAAAATATTAAATTTTATGGCAAGAAATATGGCTCAGCTGGTAAGACAATGAATTGCTCTTATGGAGAGCACCTGTTTATACATGTGCACAGAAATATACATGTACACAGGGATGAAGAAAAATATATCACTTACATATTAAATTTTCAATTAATTTTCAACCATGTAAATTAGTTGAAAGAATTTTTGATATTTTAAACTATTGGCTCATTGATCCTCATCTAGAAATAGCATTATACATTACTTTCTTCAGGTTCACACTGATATAGTCATCCATTGATTTATATATCAAGAAAGTATCTCCTGAACTCATTCCATTCCCCTTACAATGATGTGCCTAAGGATACTATAAATGTGATTTGATATATAACAATTTTATCCTTAGAACGGAGCCTTCCAGTTATTTATGCTTCAGGATAATAACTTTCTGTAGAACAGTGGAAAACTTGAATTTGTCTGTCTCTTTGTGTGTTTTTCACTAAGTTTAACAATAGTTTCTTTTTGTTAATACTTTTATAATTTTTTGGAGTACAAATATAATTACCTAAAATTTACCCCTTACATGTCCTTTTTCCAAATCCTCATTTGCTAGGTTTAAATTCATGGCCTCTTTTCTTTTTTCATCAATGGTTATTATATGCATATACTAATGAATACATTCATGAGAAACAATAGAGGGTTATTTAACAGCAAGAAACACTTTTTCAATAATGTTCTACTGAATATGATCAATACCATTGTTTTAGCTGCATAGGTTTTGACTTTAATCAATCAATTTATTAGTGAAATTAAGATAGTATTCTGTATCTGACATGAGTATATCTTTTGTATTTACATTTTGATTTTTTTATTTTTCAGATTATAATATAATTAAATCTCTCCCTTCATTTTCTTCCCCCTACCCCCAAACCTTCCCATATACATCTCTCTCAAATTCAGTCTTTTTTATTTTTTTATTTTATTTTTTATTTTATTATTTTTTTATTATTAACTTTTGGTTTACACACACACACACACACACACACACACACACACACACACACGAATTCTTAAATACCACTTATTCTGTCTGTATAATGTTACTTGTATGTTTGTTTTCTGGCCTGACCATTTCATATTGATTAAACAAATGGAGTTCTCTTCCCTAGAGAAGACCATTCCTCCTACGGTCAGGATTCCATAGTTGCCTGTAGTACTCTCTTGAGACATGTGCCACTTTTGAATAAGTTTTTGGTTAATGCTTGTGTCTTGCAGGAGTATTGTTTTCATCATGTTGTGTCTCTGAGGGAGATTATGATAACCACCATGTATAGCTTGAACCTGGAAGAACATATTGTTTCTCTATAAACTTGTGTATCTCCATGCCTCAGCTAACTCAAGTACTATCAGTGTAGCAAGAATTTATTTGGTTTAAACCTTGCTAGTTGTCATATGGTTCTTTTTCTTTTTTCAAGGATGTCATTTACACAGAAAATCATGATAACAAAAAGGAAAATTTCAACACTTCAATAATTGTCTCTGTAGTAGAAATGTTATGGTTTTTAATCTGCATCTTTGAAACACAGAGAAATGATTTCCAGGTGAATATTTGTTTTGAATTGGTAATTTTATTTATTTACATTTCAAATATTATTTCCCTTCCCAATTTCTCTTCCCCAAACCCCCCATTCCTTGTTCTCCCTGCTTCTATGAGGGTGCTCCCCTATCCAATCACCAACTAGGCCTTAGCGCCCTAGCATTCCCCTACACTGGGGAATCAAGACTACATAGGACCAAGGGCCTCACCTCCCATTGATATCAGATGAGGCCATCCTCTGCTACATATGCAGCTGGAGCCATGGGTCCCAAATGTGTACTATTTGGTTGGTGGTTTAGTCCCTGGTAGCTTTGGAGGTACTGGTTGGTTAATACTGTTGTTCTTCCTATAGGGTTGCAAGCCCCTTCAGTTCCTTCAGTCCTTCTCCTAACTCCTCCATTGGAGTCCCCTTGCTCAGTCTGATGGGTGGCTGTGTACACCCTCATCTGTATTGGTCAGGCTCTGGAAGAACCTGTCTTGGGACAGCTATACCAGGTTCCTGCCAGCATACACTTCTTGGATTTATATGGTGTAGAGGCTGTTTACCTGCTTTTTAAAAAGAAATGGTATATGAAAATATTGAATGACTGTCATATATCTCTCATTCATGTTTGTAGTTCATTTATAATATATTCAATAGTTTAAAAGTTGCTTAAGGTATACATTTATTTATATTTTTGAAGAATTATATTATTCTAACTTGTGAAAATAAAATCTAAGTGAATATTGAACATATTTTATGCTTAGTGAAATTACTTTAAAATGTATATACTTTATATGATAATCGTCAAAATCACACAGAACACTCAAATTTTAGTTTCAGTTCAAAATCTATATAATAAAATTCAGTAAATTATTTACATAAGCAGCCAACTACCATATCAATACAGTTATGATAAGAGCAAAAGAAAACACCTGTTTTCATTAACCAAAACTTAATGAAAATATTGGTACATATTCTAAGGAAACTTTATCTAAAGAGTAAATGAAGGTGATAGAATATTTAAAATAAATAACTACATTTCATGAATTTGCATCTTTTGAATGTTCAGTCAAGGTGATTGCAAGAGCTAAAAACATAAAATTGGACCTTCTTTCCCTAAATTTCTTCTCCAATTTTGTCCCCATAGTTCTTTTAGACAGGAGCAATTCTGGGTCAAAGTTTTTGACTGTGGGATGGCAACCATCCCTTCAATTGATTCCCTGTTTTTCTACTGGTGGTAGATTCTACAAGTTCGCTGTACCCAGTGTTGGACACTTCATCTGAAGAAGACACTAAGGGAAAAGAGGTCCAATGAGCAGTCAAAATTGGGATCCCCCTCAAGGGATCCCTCTCCAAGTCATGACATTATTACAGATGCTATTGTGTGCTTGCAGACAGGAGCGTAGCATGGCTGTCCTCTGAGAGACCAAACAAGCAGCTGAACAAGTCAGCAGCAGACACTTACACCTTAATCCTTGTGAGACTTGAGGCCCCAGGGAGTGGGGAGGCATTGTGGGATAGGAGAGGGTGGGAACATCCTCTTGGGAGAGAAAGAATAAGATGAGGAGCTGTCTGAGGACAGACCTGGAGGGGGATAATGACTAGACTGTAAAAACAATTAAATAAAATTTTAAAAACATAAAATTGAGATATCACATTAAAAGTAGTAACTGTGCTTCATTGTAGAGGATCTGAAGAATTTCAAAATCAAGGTGCCAAAATATGCTAACAAGTAACTTCAAGTTCTATGTGTTAATCACAATGTTAATTGGAAAAAATACTTTTTCCTTCTGTGAGCTACCAGACAACTTATTGAATCTAAATCTTCTAACTCTGATTAATAGTTAGTTTGGAAATGTATACATAGTCTTCTAATCTTCATGCAGACCAATTTGAGTTTAATAAATCATTTCAGATATAAACAAATGATTTGCTGTTCTATATTTGTTTATAGATATGGTTTATGTTCCTGAAAAAGCCTGTCTAGGCAACTCCTTAATATATTCAACAGCAAGATCTTACCTAACGCCCTGAGACTGGAAAACTGAAAACAATAAAACATTAATTAACAAACAATGTCAATGAAATTAATACACATATCTGTGTCTTTCATAAACACAAATTGTACTATTTAAATATATTTTATATAGAATAATACAAAATAGATTTATCTCTGTATATATACATATGTATATATACATATGCATATGTATTTATCTCTGTATACATATGTATATATATATACATATGTATACAGAGATAAATAGAACAATTGCAGTTATGCTCAACTATGTATTTACATTACAACATTTGTTTCAAGTTAAACAAAATTTCTGAATATCAATGTTCTTGCTTGTTGTATGCTAAAGAAATCCTGGATTTAATAGAAAATATAGAGTATATTGTATTTAGTTCATTTTATTTTAGTTCATTTATTTTCAAATATTTTTTGTTATTTTATTTATTTACATATTTACATTTAAAATGTTATCCCCCTTTCCAGTTTTCCAACCACAACCCCCATCCTTGCCTCCTTCCATCCTGCCTCTGTGACTGTGCTCCCTCACCCACCCACCTACTCCTGCCTCTATCCCATCTGCTGACACAAAATCAAGTATTTATTTTTATGGGTGATTACTAATGTGAGCAAATTAGAAAACAGTGTAATTAAGTAAAATGATTTTCTTTCCATCTTTTCTGAAATGCATTTCATAGACTCCAAAGTTTGAAAGAATAGAAGACCCCTGAACTTAACACTCACTCCAAATCAATTGCTGAGATCATGAAAAGCTATTGAAATGTAAAATACCTCAATTTCGGAGTAATAGGAAAACAAATAATTAGAATAATTTTGTAAGTTGATATGACAAGCTCTCTATATAACTTACCCTGCTTTAATATTAAAGTCACTTTTAACTTGTATACTTTTCTCCTTTGTTCCTTTTCTGCCCTCAACTCAATCAAATATTTCTAAGTAGCAAAAACAGTATTTTTCAGTATACCTCATTGAAAGTTAATTAATCCTAGGCCAAGTATAGTGCACATAGGACTTGTATTTAGCCATCATCTGCCAAAAAGGGATAATGGTGATGAGCAAGTGTCTAAGACACTCATTCAGCCATAGTGCAGGTCTTGTAGAATTTTCTCAATATAGATATGTTGTCTTCTTAAATATCTTCACTGAAGTCACGAACATATTTTCTTTTCTTTCTAATTGCATTTGATCCCTTTTTTTTTTTTGTATTTTTTTTTTCAGAAAATTTCCCTTTCCTGATACTTGAAATCTACTCTTAGCCATCAATCTGTGAAGGTACACCCAGATACTGATTCGAGAGATTCCAAGGGCCAGAGATTTCGAAGCAAATACTATCAACTTAGATCCTATCTTATCATTATCTGGACTGTGTATGGCATGTCAAATTGCTGTATTATTTATTTGAAGACAAGTCTTTCTCCACACCAATTGTTTATTTGACAGTTTACTTTGTATTGTGTTTAATTTTCTTATTTTCACCTGCCATTGCCTTTGACAGTATCATCAACTTCATCACTCTCAATTCAAATCCTGAAATGTGGAACTTATTCAACTGGGAAAAAAATGACCTTCTTTGTATTCTGCCCACATTTTATTCCAGGTGAACATATTTGTTCTGAATTATTTATTTATTGTTTATTTATTTACTTTGGTAGTGAAAACTCTCTAGGCTTCAATAGCTTGTAGATATGAATATGGTTAGTTTAATAAGGCATTGGTATCATATGAGCCCTCCTAAGACATAGCTCACCTGCCTTTTCATCAATACATCAGCCTTTTATTGCCCACTCTTGCTTTTCTCTCAGGGCACTGATGCTGTGCTTTGGTATGTGGGCACTGTGGTGCCACATCTATTGTCTAGCTACTGTGTTTACTTTAACTGCAAGCTGATTTGCGCTATCTTTAAGTTAGGAGCAAGGCAAAAATATTGCATGAACAAACCTTAGTCAGCTGTGTCTAGGCCCCGTTTTCTAAAAGCAGCTTTGTACTTTGCCTTTGTTTGTAAAAAACATGTTCCTTGGTCTATTTATAAAGAAAGGTCCATGATCGTTGTCTCTCTATAACAGTACTGTAGTAAAGTTAAAATGACACCAAGATTAGTTTGGCTTCTGCTATGTATGACATTTAAGAGATAGAGAGAGAGAGAGAGAGAGAGAGAGAGAGAGAGAGAGAGAGAGAGAGAGAGAGAGAAGACTGAGTTAGTTAATTCTAGGTCAAGTGTAGTATAGGCTGCCATTGTATTTACATTACCACCCACAAAGATCAAATATGCTGAACAAATTTCTAGACTGCTCACACAGCACCATTGACTAATCTTGCAGTAGTGCTCCAATCTTACTATGTTTTCCCATTAAATGACTTCAGTGAGATCACACATATTATTAATATCTATTAAAATAGTCTTTCATGAGCTTCCTTATGATTTTAACAAGTATCAGAAATATTTGTCCTTTAAATGTTATACTCTCTGTTAGGTTTAATATTCTAATTCAGGATTGTTCTTTCAAAACGTAGGTGTTTTGAGAACACTGCAGCTATCATATATGCAACAAAGTCTATCATTCAAAATGAAGTCAGAAAGTAATGCAGAAACCTCTTCCCCATCACTTTCTGGAGCAATTTCAGAAATCTTTTATTATCATTATACATAAATTAAATTTATCAATGCATATCTCCACCATTGTCATCAAGTATTCATAGTTAAAACCTAAAGAGAGATAGAATAATTGGATATATGTATCTATTTGTATATTTGGAAGACTAATTCAGCCAGGATGACTGTGGAAGCAAAACTATATAGATGACCAAGGCCTTATATTTGGAAGACTAATTCAGCCAGGATGATTGTGGAAGCAAAACTATATAGATGACCAAGCCTTTCTATAAATATGTGATACGATCTTTGCATATTATATTTACTGTAAATCATAGCTAAAGTAAGTTAACACAAAATACAATTATAATTCTATATGCATAATTGATATATTGTATAATTTAGAGAATATTAATAAGAAAAAAAATTGAGTCTGAATATGTTCTTTGTATCTTTGTTGTTGAGGCAAACTTTCTAATTAATGCAGGTATACACAACCCCAACCACACACATGTTCCTAGAAAGACTGTGCACTTGCTTGTTTGTATATAATTTATGGATGTTTTTGTCTGCACAGTAGTCCAGCAGTCTTTCAAAAATCAGCATTGTACATAGTATGCAGCACTCATTCATGCTTTCCTGTATTTATTCACTTTTATTTCAGGCAAGGCCTTACAAATAAACATTATTCAAAGCAGCAAAGCATTTAAAATTACATTAAAGTAGATTCGGGTATTTTTTTGTAGTCATAATAGAACCTGAAAGCAGCATGAAGTGCACAAAGGGCTACACAGCAGGAATTTTATGTTAGTGAGGAAGCAATTCACACCTGTTAACTACTGTGAACAGAATGAGGCTGGGCTGGGCGCCTAGCTTTCCACCTCAAGAAAATGATGAGGATTTTTTTTTTTTTTCATTAATTTCAGATTCTTACAATTTTTGGAAAAACAAATCTCAAAAATTAATTGGTATCTGCAAAGTAATATAAAATGATGCCCAAATAAGAAAATGTCTTGAGAAAAATGAAAAGATACACACTTGTTAACAAATTGAGTCTTTTTGTTCCATGAGAATAACAGGGGCAAGTGGGGCAAAATAAAAAGCCCAATAGTTTAGAAAACAAAACCAGTATAATATACAGGCAGCCCGAAGCTCCCAGGTTTAAAACCATTAAGAGGGATTACAGTAGGTGATGTTGAGATATCTATCCTCTTGCCTTTTCAAACAATATTTGATTAAGTTGTGATTAATAGAGCTATATAACTAACAATAAAACTTTCTATGCTTATGTAACAAGTGGGAAAATTTCCTGGAAGTCTAAGAAAAAAAGGTTTGTCATATTGTGGCTTTGATTGCAACAGAGAACTCAAATTTCTTACTGATACATGAATAAAGAGACTGGAAGAAAATACCTAAAGCCTCAGTCTTGAACCAGTGTCTTTGTCACACTCCTCTGTTCTTCTCATTGTTTTCATTTGGTTATGTTTCCTTGGCTGTTAATTAGCTTTGAAATATTGCTGTGTGCAGATATTGGCTCAGTTATTTAAAAAGAGAGGAAACACTGCCCCCCCCCCAAAAAAAAAACACAGACCAACAACAGTAACAAAAACTACTGAGAGGTAGAGAAATAGTTTTCCCTAGAGAAAAGATCTCCACACAGTGAATTATTTAATACCAAGTGGTCAGCCCTAGAATCACATGACAAGTAACATTATACAGACTGAGCAAGTTGTGTTTATATATTTGGTAGTGTGTGTGTGTGTTCATATAAAATCAAGCAAAGAAACAGATGTCACTTATTTGGAAGAGAACAGGGGTGTTAAGTGGGAATATTTGAAAAGTAGAAAGGGAAGGGAGAAAATTATATTTTAATTTTAAAATACAATTATTAAAATAAAATATTAGTATGAAAGGAGCTATGGAAACATAAGAGAATCTGAGAAAATTTGCATGAATTTAATACATGCCCCTGACACATATATAGCAGAAGACTCCCTGGTCTGGCCCCAGTGAGAGAAGATACACTTAACCCTCCAGAGACTGGAGGTCCCAGGAAATGGGGAGGCTTGGTAAAGTGGGGGTGAGGACAACGTTTTGGAAATGGTGGAGTAGGTATGAGGTGAGAAACAGTCAGAGGGCAGACTGGGAGGGGGATAACGACTAGATTAAAAAAAGATTTAAAAAGATTAAAGAAAAACAGTTTTTAGGTAAAATATATTGTGTAGTCACACACTGCTGTCACATATGTAAAATGAATAAATAGATTCTGTCATTCAGCTAGTTTGGAGATAATATGATATATTCTATTTACAATTCCAAATTCTAGTGACCCTAAATTATGAATATAACACCCATTGTATTATATTTTGTTTTGTACATGACTGTTTCTTTTGCATGTATATGTGTGAGTACTATATGCTTGTGCATGCCTTGAACACATAGAGGACAAAAAAGAGCATCAGATTCCCTGAATATTATTATGACCCAACCTCAGTTTCTTAGGAATTGATTCTGAGTCCTATGTAAGAATAGCAATTGTATTTAATAACTGTTCTTCCAGCTCTCCAGTCCTAGAAACTTTCATGATAAAGGCCATTTTATGAGGTTAGTATTAATAACTTTGGAAATTTTATATTTTGGAGACTAAGAAGTAAGTTTTATAAAAGTCTAATCAACTGTATTTAGAACCAAAGCACATGAAGTAAAATACAACCCTCATTTAAAGGACATAGAAATTGTGTGTAACTAACAATGCTTTTGTACTGTCATTAATTACACAGTAATAAAGGTTGGAGGCTCTTGATATATTGACTATAATATTGATTCTAATACACTAAAGTTAATTTTCTTCCTTTTGCAAAGTTGTGTGCAAACAATAAAAATTTTCTATTCTTCTTGTTTTCATAGAAATAGGGCCTATACACAGCAAGAGAAAGGTTTTGCAAATGGAAAACTGATGATATTGTTAGTGGTGGTAATAATGGCTATGGCAGCATTTATAAAAGTTGTTAAAAGTATATTTTATATTTAATATGCATATTTCCCTTCCTCTACATACATATATTTTGTCTATATTCTAAATAATTTTATATGTAACTCCAATTATATGCATATGTAATTCTAATTATACATACATATATATATATATATATATATATATATATATATATATATAAACAGTGATTATAAGAAATTTTAAAATGGGGCTTTGTAGTTCCTTACATTCCTAGAGACCTGAAAGTCCAAATTGAAAAGTAGAACCCTAAAACACCATAAAAATTACAAAATAAACTAGAATACTATAGGTGATATTTCTCTGTGAAGAATGCATGCAAAGAAAGAGGAAATATTTTGAGTTTTCTCAGAAAGGTCTGCAGAATTTGCAAACATGGGTCAGTATACTGAAGAGCACACATTCACACAGGCAATTCAGACACACACAGGACAGCAATCTAGAGATGTAGATAATTTTAGAGTGTTTCGCATTTGAGGTCTGTGTTCTGTTTTAAGGCTGTGCTAAGTAGCTACAACCTGGATTAATTCGCTCTTTTCTAGTTTTCTTTGTCTACTTACATATTGCTTCTCTTCTCTCTAGCAAAGTGAAATTCATACAATAAGCATCTCAAGAAGTATGATTATAGCATCACTGCATAATCAATGAGTAATATCTAGCAATGAAGATATAAAATAGAATTGTAATAAAAACATTCAATCATGTAATATTAATAAGTTGGACCCAAAATCTAAACCTACACATAAGTGATGTGATTTTCCTAATTTCTAGTTGAATGTAAATTTAAGAGTCAAAATGTAAAGTTACCATACAATCCTCCCTATTTCCTCTCTGTGTACTGATACAACACAGCTTAATATATTGGATTGCTAATATAGAGTGATTTACAAATGAAACTGTTAACTATGATGTATAGTAATTTTAAATAACATTTCTCACATGGGTGTTAAGGTAAGCTTTGTGTTGTGAAATAGTCTAAGCAAGTTTCATGAGATATCACCTTTTCTGTCATAGAATATCTGCTTTGATGCTTATCACCATCTTGAATTTCTTTTGTAACTATTCCTTTCTCTTTTCTTTTTTATTGGATATTTTATTTATTTACATTTCAAATGTTATCCCCTTCCCAGTTTCCCCGCTAGAAACCCCCTGTCCCCCCCCCCCCGGCTTCTTTGAGGGTGCTCCTCCACCAACCCACCCACTTCTGCCACCCTGCTCTGGCATTCCCCTACACTGTGGCATTGAGCCTTCCTAGGACCAAGTGCCTCTCCTCCCATTGATGTTCTACAAGGCCATCCTCTGCTATATACAGTGAGCTTCATTTTATACAACCCATCTTCTCTAGAGGATGCACAGCTTTCTTGAGAGTTAGTGACCAAATTTGTTGCTGTACACAAACTGAATAATACAAATTTTAATATATGGAATATTTTTGGCAATAAATACATAGTGGCAAATTCAATTTATACACAGTTATAACCTTAAATCAGGTTCCCGCCCCCCATTGGACAGGTTAAGAAATATCAAAAATAAATTAAAGCTCTATTTATTTGGTCCATTAGATTTCAGTTCTTAACTGTATACCAGTTTCAGCCTAGGGCTTTTATGTGATAAACAGAAACAAATGTAATTCAATATGTAAAACTATGAAGTTTCTGTAATAATGCTAGAGAGATTGATAACCAAGTATAAATATCTGATTTGATAGTCTGTTGATATGGGTATAATTCTTGCTTCTTCTCTTTTTATAGTAATTTATCTTTCTTTGTTGACATTCTTTTAGTTTCATTATTTTCAGTATTCTTCATTGGTATAGATCTTCTTTCCAGAATCTCAAGACAGATTCTATTTTGCTTAGTGCACTAGGCTTCCTTGTCTATAAAACATAGAAATTTTAAATGTAAGTATTCATAAAGATTTGTACAAAGATAACAGGAGCATTATATAGTCAATGAGATATACTCTAGAACATATAGTGTAGTTGATAGATGTTATGAATTACAATTGGATAAGGCTTTATTTTTCCAATATTTCAAACATATTCTAGAAAATTTATATAATATAATAACAAAATTAGTGATAATTATTTCTAATTAATGAATGATCACATAATATGAGACATAATCAAAACAGAATACTTGAATCTCAGAATATAATATATACAAACAAAGCCATGTGGTAAAATGTTATACATATCATAGTTAAACAATTTAGCATGAATAGGGACAGTCTGTGAAAGTCAGTTAACGGGGAGACAGCTGGTCTCTAGTAATGACAAAACTAGATGTAGGACTCACATTGCTTATAGGATGTACTTTTTGTACATGTCTTCTCTGCCAAGGATGTTCTCAAATTCAACATATTGGTAGGGATGCAGGCTGTGCATATCAGCCAAGCATAGCCTTCATTAAGTTACATAAGAAAGTATCTATTTTTCTGCTGACAAAGAAGGAAAGAGATAGTTACTATTTTAGTAGTTCCTATTTGGTTCTTAATTCTTTCTAAAAACCTCTAACAATTCTTTGATATGAGCTGTTTTTCTTTTAAAAAAGTTTTCAAATAAATAATGAATTATTCATAGAATAATTGTTTTTACATTAATTATGTGTAATGCTGAAAATGCATTATAATGTGTAATTATATTTTTCAACATAATTACTAAGTACAATGACAATGTATAATTCTTTATGAGTGTATATGAAGGAAATACTGCTGCTCATGCAGAATGTTACTATGGTTAAGCTTTTTAACCCAAAGAATTACAAGTTATAATTTTAAATAGATTGATCACAAAGACTGACAAAAACCATGAATTTAAGCTGGGCAGTGGTGGCGCATGCCTTTAATCCCAGCACTTGGGAGGCAGAGGCAGGCGGATTTCTGAGTTCGAGGCCAGCCTGGTCTACAGAGTGAGTTCCAGAACAGCCAGAGCTACACAGAGAAACCCTGTCTCGAACCCCACCCCCCCAAAAAAAAAGACAAACAAAAAAGAAAAAACATGAATTTATATTGAAAGTAAGTATGACAGTAATTTGAAATGAAACATTTTAGAAATTCAATTGTCATATCTTCAAACACATGGGTCTTCATGCTGGGATATAGTCTGGATTTGTTTTGCATTATCTTACGTATCATTAATGTTATATTTTCAGATATATGTTTTTTTTAAATCTTTATAGAGGTCGGAATTACTTGGGGCCATCAGGAGAAGCCTTCAAAGCAAGGAAGAGAGAATATCCTGGTATAAAGTGTTAAATGATGAATTATTCTTCTGTCAGCAGGCCAAGAGAGTGTATGTCACAGCTACTGGACATTGTGCTGAGCACAAACAAATCAAGGACAACAGCCATATTGAATGTCTCTACAAGTTGTGACTTTCACTTGTGATTGTGATTCAGTTGGTATCATAGATATACATTATTTCAGAAGGGAAAAAGGAATGTCCACAAACCATTCTTGAATTTGATATTTAGTTTGTTTCTAAAAGTATATCTATACACTGATAAATCTCAAATTTTAAGACATAGTAGTAATCTGAATGTAAAATCTGAATGTATGAATACAGAAAAGTGGATCTGACTGATGAAGAAATTTAAATACATGCATTTGATATAAAACCGAATATTGTTTTTTCATTCAACATTTAAGCAAAAGTGCATAGTAATTTTCCAGTATGAATATTATGATATAATGAAAAATTAGGCATGTTTTTCCTATCAGATTCCTAAAATTTAGTTGAATAATAGTAGTACTATGCTATAGAAGTATTCTCTGAGTACTAGCAGTAGCTACTCTCAGAGAAAAGGGAGGTAAGTTATAGGTCTATTGTAGGTTTAGTTGAAAACCTCCTTTACTTATGTTTCTAGAGTGGTTCAAGGTCCCATATAACCCACTGGCCAGAGACAGAAGAAGTTTTATACAAAAATGATAATAATAGTCTAAAAATAATCACTAGTGACTAGAAATAAATAAAAATATAAGTTAAATTGATATGCTTGTATTTGCTTTTTTTTTTTTTTTAGGGTTAACACAGACAACACAAATAATTTAACATTTCCTGTTTTCATTGCCATCATGTTCATCAAGGTAAGACTCACTCTTCCTATATTCACTACTCTCTATTTATTTTTCAAAAGCTTCAAAATTCATTATTGTGATTACCTTACAAGCATCATAGGTTCTTTGGAGATGATGGATACATCTCTTATCTTTGTGGTCTTTTCCCAGCTATGATGCAGTGTTCATGTGTGCATTATGAGAGGCTGGAGAAAGGGTGGCTCACAGATGAATGCATCCACAGTTGTGTAGAAGAACACAAATCTAATTCCAAAAATGGTTGAAATTTCATATAAAAAAGCAAAAAAGCCCTTATTAAAGAAAAATCATAATATAAATTGTAAAAGACCAGTTCCTCTTAAAGATTAGAGTAATGTTAATTAATGAAGCCATTAATGTTTTACACAGAGAGTAAAATTACAAAAAATACATATGTATGCACATTTATAATCCTAAAAAAAAAGAAGATTTTTTTGAGAGTATTATCTCATGTGATTATAGAGTCTATGAGTTCAAAATCAAGACATTGGAAGCTGAAGCTGAGGACTTGTTCGTTCTAAGGGTATATTAAAGGTGATGTCTTCCCTATGGGAGGGAAGTCAAATATCCTCATATGGAAGATGAGTTGACATAAGCAAGCCCATGCCTACAATTTTTGTTTTAAAAAAGATAACAACATTATTACAGACAGAAAAACAAAACCCTCCTCATACACAACTTCCCTCCTCACATAACATCTACTATAATATAGCTAAAATTTAGCTTAAATTTTTATAAATGAACACATCTATTAAAAGAAAAAAAACATCCATGTCATAGTCTTGAAGAAGTCCTGGAAATAAACTAAGTGGTGGGGTGGTTATGATAGGTTTCTATCTACGGCATAGTAGCTTTAGGAATAATTTCATTGATTTCCCAACCTGCAGTCATGTTTAGCTTTATGTTAGATCTCTGGGTTATCTAGTCTCTGGGTCCTGGTTTTCCAGGCAATGTCAGGCATGGGTTCCCTCTGTGGCATGGGTCTCAGGATGGACAGGCATTTGTTGGCCATTTCCAAATGTTCTGCACCAGTTTTTACCACAGCACATCTGGCAGACAGGACAAAAAGTAGGTTGAAGATTTTCCCTGACTGCTTTTGGGACCCTTTTCTTCCTACCTGAAGGTTGTCCAGACATAACCTGAGGGTATGTACCTAATATTTATAATTTGTTATACAGTAATTGTTGATATCCCTAGGAGGCCATTTTTTTTTCTGATGGAAAACTGAAGGGAATAGAACTGGAACAAAAGGGAGGTGGGGGAAGGCCTAGGAGGAGAGAAAGGAGGTGAAACTGTGGTTAGGATGTGACGTATGAGAGAATAATTTAAAATAAATAAACTAAATAAAAATGGCATGATGGTTTACAACCTCAGAACTAAAGGATCTGAGGAAGACAACTAGGTTAAGTGATTAGTTTTAACTCTCTGCTTGGTACCATTACAATCACCTAAGAGCCTCAAACAAGTAATTGTCTAGATCAAGCTGGCTTGAACACATCTCTGTGGATTGTCCTGGTTGTTTATCAATTCAGTAAGTCACAGGTTTTTATAAGCATTGTGGGTGGCACCATCACCTAGGTAGAGTTCCTGAACTGCATAAGACTGGGGATAACTAAATGAGAAATAAAGTAAGTGCTGTGAAACCAAGTGCTTCTTTCTGCTTTTGACTGTTAATATGATGTGACTAACTATTTGAGTTCAGCTTGGATTTACGCAAAATCTCGGGCTTCAGCTTGCAGTTGTAAAGCCAAGAAACCCCTTTTCCCTATGTAGGGTGCATAGGGTTCATACCAGCAGAAAAGAAAGTACACAAATTCTGTTTGAAATCAGTCTAGAAACTTCTCAGGTATCCAGGAATAGAACCACCATATGACCTAGCTATACCACTCAAAAGCATATGCCCAAGGGACTTTATCTTACTACAGAGGTATGTGCACATGTTAATTCCTGTTCTATATACAATACATGGAAAGTAGAATTAGTCTAGATGTCCATTAATGGGTGAGTGGATAATCAAAATAAGGTAAATATGCATAATGAAATTTTATTCAGCTGTAAAAATAATTAATGATGAAATCTGTGCTAAACTGGATGAAAGTGAAACAACACTAATTCAAGTTCCTCAGACTCATAAAGACATAACCACAGTTTCTTTTTCATGTATGATTCCTAGCTCTGAGACATTTGTTTTGTATGTTTAAATTGAAGAACATGTGGAAGACAGGATACCAGAAAGGAGCTACTGAGGATGTGTGCATTAAACATATAGAGGGGAACAGAATATAGGTATATTAAAGCAGAGAAGTAGAATTTTGGAGGCATTCAGTTTTAAGCATGGAAGTGGTGGGGTGATTGTAGAAACAATGGTGTGGGAGTGAGAGTCAAGCAAAATGAAGGACATTTGAAAAAGCTATATAGAAATCTATTATCTTGTAATTATAAATACAGCAAACATAAACGTGATATGAAAGAAAAGGGGTAAATATTAGCATTTACAGATTAAGCATGTGTGTGACTGAAGGATGAGAATGAAGATGTGATAAAGGATGGGTTAATCAAAACTAAATCACATATGAAAATCACTACTATGTAAATAATTAAAATATACTTAATTTTTAAAATAGAGTTACCCTCCAATGGTGTGCTGAGCTGTTTTCAGGAGACACAGGATATAAACCAACATACCAGACATAGATACATCCCTTAGTTACTGGTCATGAAGATCCTTACAAGTCCTCAAAATAACACAAGATATTTTTCTTATATTCCTACCGTCATTAGATGATAAGACTGTATAAGCGAATCTCTGCCTTCTGAGCCCTGCAGCACTGCTACCTGCACAAGGAGGAAAGTGACCAGGAGTGAGAAGAGGGACTGCCTTTTACAGTTTTGGTAGAGAGAACCTCGCTGAAGTGGCAGCCTCTGCTTTCCCCTGAGGGAGGCTGTGGAGAGTCCTCCAGTTTTTTTTACAGAGAATATTTTAAGCCTTAAATGACAATTCCCCGCCTCTCCTACTAGGTTTATCCCCCTTGCCCACCCATTCCTCTACACTAAAGGGCAGGCATATCTGTCTTCTTCCCTCCTTGATTTATATTGGGATCTTTTTTATAAAGGAAAACAAAACAAGACAAAAAAATACTGTATAACTGAAAATACCACAAACCTGGTTTTTAGGGCACAGAAATATTCAATCTCAAATATTTCTCTTCTAATTATTTTTCATAGAACTTCAAGGTTCCATTAAGAACATTGGATGCTAAGTGACATTGCTCTGGAATGATTTCCCATGCTTCAATACCGACATCTCTGACATGGTGTATTAAGTGCTACAGTAGTGGCATGGTTGGTATGAAGGTAAGCAATCACTTTCTGATCATATCTGAGAGCTGTTCCTTAGAGGAAAACTGATGGCTGATGTTATCCTGATCAAAGTCCACAGCTATGGAGGACTACAAAGGCCCTAAGGAGGAATGCACTGTTTTTAATTTCTAAATGATCATGTTTGTAAACTAGTGTATATGTATTTATGCATTTAAAATAGACTTGTACCCTAGCCTTGGCCAGAGAAGCTTCTTTTTACAGTACACAATGATTAATGCAGAGACACATAACTGAGCAAAGAGCTGAGAATAGGTAAAAATAAGTAATCAACCATAAAAAAGAATAAATGTATAAACTCCCTCCCCACAAAGACTCATGCAACATTGTGGAATAAGAGACTAGAAAGAATGTAAGAGCTGGAGGCTAAGACAGTGAAATGATGTTTGTTTGTTGGTTGATTGGTTGGTTTGACATGACATGTATATTGCACTCATGAGCTCAGGCCTGTGGAAGTTCCAACAGTGGTGAGGTGAATAAGTTGTTGCATATTATACACCACTTCTAACTGAAGAGCTATCAGCAGGTGATTGCTGCTGGGTGGAGAGAGTCAGTTTTGTTTAGTAGTGTGACCACTGTAACATTACCTGTGTTCTCACCCCACAAAGCATTTGCAGATAAGCAGCACTAATTAGACTTTGTGATTTGGAAAATTAGACCATAATAAATTTGGATGAGGACATACTGAGGGAGTCTAGGAGCTTGGATGGGTTCGGTAGGGAATGGATATGTTCAACATATATAGGTATATGGAAAATTCAAGGGATACATAAAATATTAAAAATAACAGAAAGTTTAGGAAGGTACAAGAAACCTAAAGAACAGCAAACAGAACATTGTTAGGTAATATTCACATTATTTGCGCAGTGATGCTATGATCATAGTTCTTGAGATGCTTGCATATGTGTTTTGCTTTGCTAGATAGAGGAGAAATGATGGGTAGGTAGATAAAGTGAAAAAAACATAAATATAACTAATTAATTCAGATTGTAGCTACTTAGCTCAGTCTTGAGACAGAACGAGGGCCTCAAATACTAAATGCTACGATTATCCACATCTCCAGGTTACTGTTGCTTTTCTTTCAGAATTATCTGTGTGAATACTTTCTCTACAGTATACTTACCTATGTTTGCACATGCTGGTATTTCTGAGGAAACTCAAAACATTTTCTCTTTCTTCACAAGGAAATATTGCCAGTAATATTCTAGTTATTTTATGATTTTTATGGTTATAGGGATCTTCTTTTAATTTGGACTTTGAGGTCTCTAGAAAAAAAGAACTACAAACCTGCCACATTTACAGTTTAATATATATATATATATATATATATATATATATATATATATATATATATATAGAGAGAGAGAGAGAGAGAGAGAGAGAGAGGCAATATGAAATTATGCAGCTGTCCAGGTAGCCACAATGCTTCTGCTTTACCCTTCCAGGTATCCAGGTATCGTATTGCAGGTGTGCACCACCATGTTCAGCCTACTTCTAATAATATTTTTTGTAACCTCTTATTTCCACTTGTCTGCCTTGTTATCTTATTGTCAATCATTTTTCCAATTTCAGTGGCATAAAATTATTTCCAAAAAGACTTTCAAATGATAAAATTAATGTCTAGTGAGTTTTATACTCTAGGAATTTTTGTTTTTCTTTAAAATATGTAGAGAGATATGAAAACAGTAGAGTAATATGATATATAATTTTATATTTTAGAAATATTGAGTTAGTATATGTATATATCTAAACAAGTTAGTTTTAATTCATTCAAATATTTATAAACACAAATTTGGCCTTCTTAATTGTTACCCTCAAAATTAATTGACAAAACAGAGTTTATTTATCTTTTGTAAAATGTCATCAAGTGTCAAGAATTTTGAAGTTGAAGAACTCTGGAAGTAGGCCTGGTTGCAGATTAATAATTTTCAAAGTTATTGAAGTTATTGGAAATAATACTTATTATTATCTTGAAGGTTGGAAATGAAAGTAATCATAGAGGAGAAAAATGTTTAAAAAATGAACTGGAAGAAGTTAAAGGGGCTTGCAACCCCATAGGAAGAACAACAATATCAACCAACCAGACTCCCCAGAGCTTCCAGGCACTAAATCACCAACCAAAGAATACACATGGAGGGACCCATTGCTCCAGTTGCATATGTAGCAGAAGATGGCTTTATCTGGCATCACTGAGAGGGGAGGCTCTTGGTCTTATGAAAGCTCAATGGCCCAGAATAGGAGAATGTTAGGGTGGTAAAGTCAGAGTAGGTGGCTGAGGCGGCACCTTCATAGAAGCAAGGAGGACAGAGGTGGGATAGGATGTTTGTGGAGTGGAATCCAGGAAGGAGATATTTGAAATGTAAATAAATAAAAATAGCCAATTAAAAAAATGGATTGGATGTAAAACTTCTTACAGGCACTTGTGTTGTAAATTTCTATAGAATGTGATGATACACGTATGGAAATTAAAATATATTTTAAACTGAATTAAAAGTTAGTAAAAATTGAGGAAGTAATTGTTGATAGTGGAAGAAGTTATATTGTCCAGATGTTTTTCTCCTGTTCCTATGGTTTAATTCAGTATGATATTTTCAGCAACAGATTTCAATTAGTAGATAAGTAAAGACATATATGTGACTTTTTGTTGAGTTCTTGGTAGAAAATACTTCAGCGAGCTTGGATACCTGAGGATTATTTTCAACTTAATTATGCAAGCAAATTATGCTTTACTTAACAAAAGAAAATCTTTTACAGGCCTATCAAGTATGTATTATGGCTTCCTGTTCAAGTTCTGAGATTTTGTTGGCTTTGTCCTATCTCTGTTTGTTTTATTTTATTATTATATTTTAGATATTTCTTTGTTTTCTAAGAAAAGGCAGGAAAAGGGTGTATGAATTCAGATGTGAGAAAGCAGGTGGTGAGACACTTGGAGCATTTAGGAGAAGAAACTGTAATCAGAATAATTATATGCCAAATATTTTCTTTCTTATTTTATTTTCAAAATATTATCTTTGTAGTCACTTTCAGAGAAAGGACCTGTTAGAATATTTTTACAAGGAAAGTTAATATTAGTATTTTACCCCTAACTTCTAGTGTTGCCTTTTTCTTTACAATTTTTATTGGTTCTCTGTGAATTTTACACCATGCATCCATATCTCACTTACTCTCCTCCTGCTCTTGTACCCACATGCCACTCTTGCAACCTCCACCCCAAGAGGAAAAAATCATATTGTGGGAGCTGCAATGTGTCACAGTGTATTTCACACTTTTCCCTTTGTTCCCACTTTTTTTTCCCCTTGCAAATGTTCATTGCAATCAGTGCTTGGTCTGATTTGAAGCCTCTGGCTTCTGCTACAGTATAATCAATAGTGTAATCTGAGACTCCTCTTAAATATCTTGTTGCCCTGTGTCATGGAGATTCTGTAGTTTGGGATCAACAGGCCCATTTACACACTCCAGCAGTTCAACAATGGGATAGATGTTGGGGTAGACCAACATAAAACCCTGGATCTGAACCTGAGTTGTATCTGAGCTCACCAGCTGTCCTGTACCTACACTTATGGGGCAAGCTCTGCTGTCCTACCTGGCTGGCTCATTCAATGCCTCACCTACAAGAGCCTCTCCCAATCTGATAACCATGAGTTGAGTTCAGTTTTCCTCCCTGCGGACTGCAGCTGGCTGGAGGTAAGGTCAGCTCTCCTTCTCTCAAGACCCCATGGCCAGCTCTCAAGATGCCCAGGCAAGGGATGGGACAAGATCTGAGGCCAGGAACTCTGCCTGGCCTTTCCTGCCTCAGACTTCAGATGTTTCAGGGCAGTGGACCCAGATGTGGCCCCAGTGGCAGCACAGGCTAGTACTCCCCTGTAGGACCCCAAAGGGCTGCTCTGCCCTGGCTGAGACTTTCTGTGTGCTGCTGTCTGCAAAGTAACATTCTGCAATTTTTCTAAGAACAAAACATCCTGTTGAAGGATGATGGCCCAGGAAGGGAATTTACATTTGGCATTCTATTGCCCCCAGTTGAGTTCCTGTTTTTTCCTGAGTTTGTATTTTTCCTTCCATGGCTTGAATATATATATATATATCCTACCCAGTAAAGACATTGGCATTCTTTCACAGCGAATAACCTGAGTCTGAGTTGTTCTTTTATCCCCCCAGACCTATGCCAGAGCTCAGTACCAGGTATGGGGTCATGGTGGAATTCGACCAACTATGGTAAATTCATGGTGTAGAGAATTAATCTCTATAATTATGCTGTTCCTCATACCCTGGAGTCTCTAGTTCTGCCTGTCATCATATGCACACATCATTCTCTTACTTTTCCACCTCTCCGAGACTTACTCTATACTTTTTAGTGGCACCCTGGGGACTTCGGTGTTTACATTGGTTTCAGAAGTGGTCTCAGAAGTGCTAAGCCCCAATCATGACTAGGCAGGGGTCATCTCTGGCATAGTCTGCCCACCTAGGCCTATGTGGTTGTGGTAATCTCAGGCTAATTCCTGATATGGGCTCCATGGCAACTGACTAGTAGCTCTCTCCCACTCTCCCTTGCTCTGGACTTGGGGTTTCCAGTGAGGTTTCTTCTGAGTGGGTTCATGTTGTCTTGAGCTTGCTCACTGCCTGACAGTCCATCCAGACCTTGACTGTGTAAAAATGATGGTTGTCTCAGTCTAGCAATCTGTCTGGTACCAGACTGGTAGTCATCTTGGGCTCATTCTCCTCCTGATCACATGGCCCCAGAGAAGAATCATCTAGTCTGGAGTTTGCCCCTGCCCAGAGTGTTTACTATGTAAAGAAAAGGAAAACAAATAATTAACGTAGTTTCTAGATTATAAAAAATTAACATTTTCAACTTAATTTTCTAAATTTTAGTTTTGTGGTTTTCTTCATTTCTAAGAAGAATCATCTTACATGGAATTTTACAGTTTTCTTGAGGAGGTGTCATGTGTTCACAGAGGGTCTTTCTGGGACACAAGAACTCTTTCCCAATTTAGTGGCTCCATAGACTTGAAACATCAGGACAGAATTTTTTCTACCTTTGAAGACTTAAAGATGGATTTAATAACCCTTTGGTGACCAATGAATGAATCTTAAGTTAGAATCTTTATTGTCCCTCTTCACTTACCCTTGATCAGTCAAGACTTTGTAAAATAAACTTCAAGGGCTACTCAGAATGAATAAATCTTTCTAACTTTCTAGACTTTGATTATTGAATCTCTATAGTCTTCTAGATGTATGGCATGTCTGGTGTGGACCATCTATTCCGGTTAAGGGAAGGCAAGGATGCCATCAACATTTAACAAGATGTGTTTTCATTGTATTCTTTGTTCTATGGCCTTCTCTTTAAGCTAGAGCTAATTCGCAAAGTGGTGTTAATAGTCTAAATTTTTCTTATAAGGTTGTGAAGAGTGACAAGAAAGACTATAGTGGTTGGAATAACATGGAGGTCATAGGCATATATAGCTGAATGCTTAGTCAACTAATGCCACTATTTGAAAGAATTAGAAAGATTAAAAGGTCTCGTCTTGTTTGATGAGGTATGTTACTGAGGATGGACTTTCAGGCTTCTGCCAATGTATCAGGATGTAGTTCTCAACAAGTACTCCACCATCTGCCTGCATGTTGCCATGCTTCCTGCCATGATAATACTGGACTAAGCCTCTGAACCTGCAAGCAAGCCCTCAATTAAATTCTTTCCCTTATTATAGTTTCCTTGGTCATAATGTTTCTTTCACAGCAATAGAACCATGACTAAAACAGGCCTCTTGATATGAATGTTAGTGGCACCATTTTCTCCTCTCCTTTTCTTTTAAAATTTATGAGAATATATTGTACTTATTTGTACCCTGCAATGTGTGACTTCTTCAATGTCTTTCTTGTTTCCTTACACATTGACATCAAAATCACCTGTCTACTTTTCCACACTCCTACAATGTAATAGGAATCCATTTTAAATGACAAAGAGAAGAAAGAGTAAAAGAAAATTTAGGTAGCAATGGAAATAATGTTCCTAGTCATAGACACCAAAGTCTAGGAGTTTACAAAGACTACACTTGCCCAAACATACTTTCAAGTTTCATTCTATTTAATGAAATAACTGCAAGCATTTCAGATCCTGTATGACAATATTCTCAGGGTCCCTTCTACTACATTTTAGAATTCCAGAGATGCAAAGAGGGAATACTGATGATAATGTATAAAAGACTAAGTGAAATAGAGAGTAAATCAAGCATTGTGGTCTACAACTAAGTAAAATATAGTTAATATTTTTTTTAAATGAAGTTACAGAGGAAAAGATAGAGCTGTAGAATGCATAAGAGAGTATAATCCTAAATAATATATCCCATTAACAATGGATGGTACTTAAATAATGCAAAGTAGTTCCCACACTTCTCTTACTGATGGATTATGATTTGAACACCACATAGTGGATGGATTACTGAAGATATATATTTAAACACTTAAAATGTTTAGACTATTCTCAGATAAACATGGGCACTAATTTCTTATCACTCTAAAAACTCCATTAAATGGAATTAAGTGATTTAAAATTCTATCAATCTACTGCAATGAATGAGAAAAGGGAAAGCAGAGATAAGAGAATGGGTTGAGGGAAAAAGTATGGTTCCGGGAATTCAAGCCATAGAGTAGCCAAGTATGTTGGCTCCTTCTCGCTTGCCTTCTTATTACTTATTCATTTGTTCTTATACAACACTATTATCCACAGAGGATTTTCAGAAATAAGAAAAGTAAGTTAAATCATGTTTTAAAATTAGGAAAATAAGATAATGTGACTGCTGGGGAATGCAAAAAGTGACACCAAAATAAACAAATATAAAAACAGTCAGACACTTATTAAAATTAATCTCCAACATTTCAGCATTCCAATATTTTTAAGGTTAGAATCACATTTTCTTATAAGAAAAATAAAGAGAAACCAAGTACAGAATATTTCTGTGATATGGATTTGAAATGTTTCCTACACATCCGTATGTTAAAGGCCTGTTTCCCCAACCTTCTGCCACCCCAGCAGACACTACTGGGGAAGTGGATATTTTATTCCCTTGGGGAAGATTCACTCACCTGCATGACACCAGGGCTAGCTGTACTGTGCTGCCAGGCAAGATGCAGGGCCTGCATTTCCTACTGCTGCAGCCATTGTGGACAGGGTTGGTTTCTAGCTCTCTCCCTGCAGCAGGTGGTAATGGGCAAAGGGGGGCAGATTTCTCCCTCACACAAGCTATTCCATGGAACATGAGTGGTGGGCTCAGCACTCTTTTACTCATGTCCATGGGGCCAACTCACCCTGGCCCCCAGCACCAGGATCTGTACTACTGTGCTGCCCACATGAGCTGCAGGGTAGGACAAACTCTTCCAAATATCAACCATTAAGGAGCAGAAAGGAGATGGCTCTGCCCCTTGACAGCTGAAATTGCTTTGGAGAGATCACCCTGATGGTGTGGCTATGGGAGAGCTGGAAGGTTGACCAACTCAGCTACAATCCAGGACCAGATCCATGGCTTTGAATTTGCCCACCCCAACATCTTCTCCATCAATGAACTGCTAGAGATCCAAAAGGGGCTTGTCCTGCAGATCCAAAGCTTCAGGATCTTCATGAGACAGGGTAAAAGCAGGATATCTGAGGGGCGTCCCAGTGAGAATCGAGAATTGATAGAATAGAAGAAGCCAGAGGCCTCAAACCAGACTCATGACTTTTTGCAATGAACATTTGTGAGCAAAGATGTGAGGACAGGCTCCTAAAATCCTATCTAGCACTGTTTTTTAAATAATGAAATTATATTTTTGATCTTGTTCTATGGCATAGTATAACTCTGATTAAATCAAATTAAGTACAATCATAGTAAGATGTGGCAGTGTTTTGTACCAAAGAACTTGGAGGAAATACTTAACAAAACTTATCATGTTTAAGCAATTGCTTTCGTCTTTCAGAATAAAATGAATGTCATTTTAAGCAATTAATATTTATTTAAAGAACATTATATTCTTAAAGTTTGAAATGATAAAGAAATCTAGACAAAAATATTTGGAAATCTACAAATATCAAAATTGTCTAGAAATTGCACTATTAAAAACTAAGTAATTAGCACTGGAAAGATGTACAGTAGTTAGGAGTACTTTGTGTTCTTCCAGAGATTGGAATTAAGTTCTCAATACATACATCAGGAAGCTCATAGCCGTCTGTCACTCTAGTTCCTGGGGATATGATATCCTCTTTATGCTACTTGCAGGCACCTGCTAATAACTGGACATATAAGAACAAACATATTAATTAATAAATTAAAATATATCTTTAAAAAGTAGAGAATTTCAACAAAAATATATACTCATAAACAGTAGAAAAACAACAAAAGTTGTAGAAGAATTTTAATCAAGCATCACGGTTGCTCTGGTAAAGATTATATCCAAAGATTCAGGTATGTATGATCCAACTAGAATGATACATTGTTACTACAGACACCTTTCCCTTAGTATGAACATTTAATGCCTAACAATGGGCATAACTTTTGTTTGTAGAAAGAAGCATTCATGATTGAAAGTGATGGCAAAATGAGGGCAGACAAAGTGATACATCAGAGAAAGATCTGACAAAATGAACCAGGGATAGTCTCAGTAGATCAGCCCAGGAATGAGAGGAAAC
Source organism: Arvicanthis niloticus (assembly GCF_011762505.2). Taxonomy (NCBI): domain Eukaryota; kingdom Metazoa; phylum Chordata; class Mammalia; order Rodentia; family Muridae; genus Arvicanthis; species Arvicanthis niloticus. The sequence continues at coordinate 35,863,486 of NC_047660.1, forward strand.
AGTTTTCACCAGGATAATTTTACAGAAAAAAACAAGTTAGACAAAAGTGAAAATAGAGAAAGCCAAATAATGAGAAAAGTTAAAAGTTTAGAACATGTTGCCACAAGTTTTCTTGAGGCCAAGCAGACCAATTCAGTCAGAAACTGAGAGAAGCCAATTTAAATCAGTCACCTTGAAGTCAAGTTTGGGGCCGGCAGAGCTGAGAGCTACAAAGGGTGAGTGTATACAGCAAGAAGCCTCCGAGATGACAATTCCATATGGCAGATAAAAGTTACTATGAAAAAAGAGAAGTTGTCTTTAAAATAATACTCATAAAATGTTTAGAGTTTATTTTTCTCATTTGTATATTTGATCACATGTAATCACCATTCAGGTTAGAAAATTAATAAATGTTGATGACGGAGTTTTCAGAGGAGGAGAGATAGACAGCAATGGTATAAAAGCTTAAGGGGATTAATGAAATTGGCAAGGCTTAAATACACTTGGAGAAGAGACAGTAGGGTAGAGAAAGTAATTCAGGGCCTGATAAATAACACTAATGAAAACTTTCAATAAAATTACATGGAATCATACTGTTGGAGCAATATGTGTGTGTGTGTGAGTATGTGCATGTGTGTATGTGCCTGTGAATGTCTGTGTGTGCATCTGTGTGTGTATGTGTGTGTATGTGTGTTTGTGTATGTGCGTTTATATACCACATATAAAGAGAGATAGTTTGTTAATAAATAAAAATCTCAATGTCAAGAATGGGTTCCTTTTTTAGAATTCTTGGCCAGTGGAGACATATAGACTCTGAAATATTAAACCCTATATTTACTTCTATTAGGTCCTGACCTTATCAGTAAGACCATATTGATAAAACAAACAAACAAACAAACAAACAAACTTGTTTGTATTAAAGAACAAAACATGTAGGTGTCAAGCAGGAAATGTCACCCCTATTTCATTTTATACACTTGAAAGTTATATATATGCTACCAGAGGAGAAAAGTAATCACCGGACATACCCAGCTGTGAACACAGAAACCTACAATCTAACCTGGCAATACATGTCTACCAGGGCAATAGTAGTACAAATTTCATGGGAAGAAACAATTTCATTGAGAAACCAAAAGGATTTAAGTCTTGTTCCACACGATGAAAACCATACTTGGTACCATTGTCAGACCAAGAACCTGTGGTTATAAGTCATAGACCACAGGGGAGAACCTATTGTTATTTTTTAAAATGACATCATAAAACTGACCTCTAATGACTTATCTTACACTTAGATTAATACATGGTTCAATCCCCATAAAAGAAGCTTCCTATTTGCATTAAAATGGAATACACTCAGAGATTCACAATTTACAAAGTGCAGAAAATAAGAAACTATGAAATGTTCAGCCTTAAATGGCTGGATTTATACCTAAAGCTTATATCACACTAGATCTTTTCAAGGCTCAGATATCACTGTGGAAGATAGAGTGAGAAGAGTGTAAGATTCAGAGGTGGTAGATGAATTCAAGAATGTCATGTTCTTTAGACACAGAGGAGTAGTGCACTCAGTGATGAAATCACAGAGATTCTGATAACATGTTCATGCACTATGCAAGCTCAATCAAGATTCCAGCATAGAAAGGGCAAGTATGCAGTGTGTCTCACCTTTACTTTAGGAGCAGCTAACAATGGAAAATTTCTGGGAGAGGAAGAGTTAGTTTTCTTTAAGTATGCTACCTCTGGTTAGTGGGCTATACTCCAGTAGAAGACAACTGAGCCCAAAATACATGGACAGCACAAATTGGTGACCTAAAAAAGAAAAGAGGGCACAAATTTGAGTAAGGAAGAAAGGGGAGATCGGTTTGGGAGGAAGTAGAAAGGGGCAAATATGATCAAATCACATTGCATAAAATACTTAGTGCTTCTTAAAAGCAAAACTTAGACAATAAAGAAAAAGTAAGTTTTATTATTTTTCCAAATATATTAAATTCCAAATTCTTCAATATTAAAAGCATATATTTAAAAAAACTTGCAGTGCTATATTTTTATTATTTTGTATGTGCAGCTAGCATGTTTAAAATATATATATATATATGATTTTTGAAATTATAATTTATTTAAAACATTTCCCTTCCATTGTGTTCATCCAAACTGTCTTATATATCTCTCCTTGCTTTTCTTCAGATTCATACACACACACACACACACACACACACACACACACACACACACACACATATGTATAACCTGTTTTCTGCCCAAAGTACTGGGAATGGAGATGGCTAATACTCTAGATCCTTGTCTGATGTGTTTGGCCAGGGTCTCTCCCAGAATCCTACAACCATGACTGAAGGTGGCTAATAGCCCAAATGATCTCTGTACTATTTGTATGACAGTGATCACACCAGATCCTCCTCCATGACCTTAAGATAGCCTATCTATAGAACCCATCTTCAAGAAAGAAGTAGCAAGTTCTTTGGAAAGTTTCAGTGTAATTATGCATCGTTTTGCACAGGGAATTGTGTTATACCAGGTGCCCCATACCCACCAAATACATCTACTTAAACAACTGTAAAATAAACCTTCCCAGGTCAGACTCTACAAGTTTGATCCAACACTGGCTACTGAGTTATGTTAATCAAGATTTCTTTCTTTCTTTTTCTTTCTTTCTTTCTTTTTCTTTCTTTCTTTCTTTCTTTCTTTCTTTCTTTCTTTCTTTCTCGCTCTCTTTCTTTCTTTTAAATTTTATCACCAATTATTTATTTACACTCCAGATTTTATTCCCTCCTCCTGGACCACCCTCCAACTGTTCCACATCTCATACCTCCTCCCCACCCTCTTCTCTCCATGAGGCTGTCCCTAACCCCACCCCCTACCCAAACAGGCCTTTAAACTCCCTGGGGCCTATAGTCTCTTGTCTCTTGTGGGTTAGGTGCATCTTCTCTGACTGAACCCAGACACAGCAGCTCGCTTTTGTACATGCATTGAGTGCCTCATATCAGCTGGTGTATGCTGACAGGTTGGTAGTCCAGTGTTTGAGAGGTCTTGGGGGTCCAGATTAACTGAGACTTCTGATCCCCTTACAGGGTTACCTTGACTCATGGGAATCTTTACTCCACCAATTCTGTTGTTTACAAATATTCTCACCATATATTCCTAAACATAACCTTTTGAGGCCATATAATTTTACTCTCATGTTTGTTCTTAGAGATGATTATCCAGTACAGGACTACCAACTGAAGTGCTCCTTCCTGGAGAAGATAATTTTTTTTTTTGAATCCCAACTTTCCTGAGTAATCCATACTTCTTTGTGTAGGGTTAATGCCTTTTGGGATTTTTCTGTGCAGTTTAGCATGTTTGTATAGTTTTAATCTTTTAAGTACACTAGGTTCTGCTTAGTCTCTCTCTTCTCTTTCCATATTGTTTCTTGCACTATTGATAGACCCAGTATTTGATGCAAACAAAGGAAGTACTAACTATTCTGCTCTGTTCTGAGACTTTCTACCACATTTATATATTCAATATGTTTATTCCATTTACTGTATTTCACTATTATTTTGTGACTATTTCTATCTTACATGCTACATATTTTAAATGCGTGCAATACATTATTCTATTCTAGAATCCACACTGCTGAAACATTTCTCATGTGCTTAATATAATTAATGGAATAAATTTGTTAAATGTATTGATAGTTTTTAATTGTAGTTTTCCTTTGTCTCAATTTAAAATGTAGAGGAATTTTAATCTAGCAACATGGATGCTCTTGCAGGGATCACACCTAAAGATATGGTACAGCTGAAATAGCCACACTTTAGTACATACCTTTAATTCCAAATAATGACCTCTAATTGAGGGACAGACAAAGTGATGAATCAGAAAAAGATGTGGCAAAATGTTCCGCGCCCCTTCCGAGTCCCCTCGCCCACAAGAGAGACACGGGAGGCAGTGTTCGGGTAGTTACTACAAAGAGGCTTTATTCTTGTATCAGCTGAAGTGGAAGACACCAAGCCCGGAAAAGGCACTGCTTATATGCACCCTAGAGTGGCATGTTCACTTCTGATTGGCTGTTCATTCATTACCCCATATTACGCCCCGGGATGGGCAGTGGCTTGGCGCGCTTTCGCCTCTTGCACCTGCGCAGTTTAGTTGTTTACTTGTGAGAGCACCAGATGCCAGCGCCATCTTGTAATGGCGAATGTTGTCACCGCTCGCCACGGCTCCCTACAGCAGAATGAGTCAAAGATTGGATACTCCAAATTCTAACAAGAATAGATAAGAAAGTGTGCTTACTTAAGAGCAGTGAAGGAGAGTCAGGCAGCTCAGACACTTCAGTTTGGTTTATGGAGTTTAGAGGCAGTTTTTTTTCAAGCAGAGAAATTCAGTCAGAAGCTGAGAGAAGCCTATTTGAATCAGTCAGTTTGGAGGGGTATTTGAGCAGAACAGCTAAGTTGAACCAACAATTCAGAACTAAGAGCTAGAAAGTATGAGTTTATTCAGAAGTAAGTCTCAGTGGTTGAAACAGTCTAGGCTTTGTTGTCAGACAGACACTGAAAGCTTAAGCTTTGAAGACACAGGCTTGCAGAAGATTAGATTGTATAGAGGAGAGAAGATTTCAGGTCTAGGCTTAGAGATAGTTAGAAATGCTATGGGCTCAGCCCAAAATATGTATTCATAAAACTTGAGTACAGCCCTTTTCTCATCACTTTCTCTGAGGATAAAAGTGACATTTACATTTACAGTAAAACTCAGTAGGTTTAATTTTTTCAGGCTATTTATAAAACCACTGTATCTTCTTGGTATTTTATAAAATCACGACATCACCAATAGTAATTATTCCAGGGTATGGCTACCTGTTTCAGAACATTCCATGTATTGATTTTGAATAATACTGGAACTTTGGATTAAATAAGTAGGTTAAAGATTTACAGTAAGCTTGCTGGAGAGATAGCCTAAGAGCCTTACCAACCTAAGACAGTAGTGCCTTACTTTTGATAACGCATATTCCATGATGGGTAAGGAAGGCACTCTTGTCAGAATGACCTAAGACAGGCTCAATCTCATTTGTGAAATATAAAAAGTGGGTAATGTAGAAAGCTTTTGGAGCTTCTTGGCAGGAACCTGACATTGGCCAAGGAGAAAGAAATGGGCTGCTTTGCAGGAATCTGACATTAGGCTAGAACAAAGAAATAATTTCAGGCAGGAGTCTAAATCTTATGCTAGAACAAAGAAGTAGGCTTCGGGCATGAAAATTAGTTTGGGTTAGAACAGGAAAGTAGGTTCATATATTTTGGTCATCTTGATAAGCCCTTAGAAATAGTGATCATGGGAGTGATCCTGGGACTTTGTTTATTGCCTTGTTTGTTCTTTGACTATTTGTGTTTATTGTCTTGCTTGTTTCTTGACTATTCGCATCTATTGTATTGCTAGTTCCTCAACCTAGAACTTACCTAAATACTTGCATGTGATTAAAATCATATAAAAGCAGATTGGGAAAAAATACAAAAATGAATGTATAATCCAGAGGAAAAAATTTGCTTATAACCATGAGGATTTTATCTCCCTAATTCTTTAATTGGTGTTACTTAACAAAGAAGACAGTAATTAAGTAACAAAGCTTGCCTGTCTGTTATGTAAACCATAGCATGTTACCATTTTACTATACCCTAATACTAGAAAATGCAAAAATGATTTTAACCATAACTGTGTTTGGACATTAAAAATATTAAATTAAAAAAAAAACAAATAAAGTAAGCTTAGTCCAGCTGCCATTGCAATATATATAGTTGCCTATTTTCTTAGAATAGACATGTGTTTGCATGCATAAATCTGTGCTGTAGGACCACTTGTGCTGTTAAAGCAGCCATTGCTTCTAACTCTAACCCAGTTATTAGGCTGATTCTTCACTTCCTTGATTCTTTTTCATTTCACTGATTCTTTTTGTTTGACTGTAGTGTCCAGATTAGAATCTACACCAAAGAACCAAAATCAAGACATCAAGTGAGGTACAGGAAGACATTCACAACCCTTTGGTAAACTTATATTATATAGGCTTTACAGTTTTGGTAGATATGTTTTATGATACTGACTGTATTTAATGTGAATTAACGTGGCATTTTCTTTATCTTCTCATTTTCAAAATAGAGTGATTTGAAAGTTTTTAGTAGATGATACTCCAAAAATTAAATTTACTGTGGAAAAAAAATAGATACCTTTATCTACTTAATTTATTAACAGATACTTGAACATATTTGAAAATAAGGATTTTGAAATCATTTGAAGAAAAATCATCCCAAGAACAAATTTAGCAACAGAGGCATTAACATGCAGTGAACAATTGAGAAAGCTTGTCACTCATAAGATTGTTTTAGCAAAGAATACATTATTTTTTTATTAATTGTTCACTTTTATTTAGTGTTGTATACAAACTATGATGTAAGCCACAAAGATGGATAAAGATAGACTATGAGCAGTTAAACTGTTTTGTGAAGAAATTATTAATATGCATAAACCAGTGACTAGAAAATGTTACAGTTTGGAATTAAGGAGAAGAGAAGAATGTTTATTGTATGTGGTATTGCTTTCAGCTTGAGCTTAAGGGAAAAACAAAACAAAATTTATAACATGAATAGTGTTACCAGTGGCTGAGATATATATTAAGCAGATAGTAAATCAGGATAGAGTGGTAACTGTAAAAACTAGGAAAGACATAACAGTAAGATATTTATATATACTGGAAATACACTCAGTATATTAAGACATAATATTTTCTGTGAGACTGTCCGTCTTGAAAATAGCAATAAAGTACGACTTAGAGTCTGCACCAGTGTGTGTAACAAAACAGGACAGCTGTGCAGAAAGTAATTTGGGGACACTCAAAACAATGCAGAGTAAGTGTAATTAAAACCACTTACAGATAACTGAGTGAAATGGTCAGAAGATGCAGATAAGCCTGTCAGCATTCTGAGGCCTGTCTGTAAGCAGTTCCCCTGGTTAGAGAAAACAAGGTTTTACATCATTGCTATTTAAAGGACATTTTGGTTGGCCAAATATTAATATACATTCATTCTGAGTTATGAGTATCTGAAAAAAAAAAAAACAAAAAATTTCCACATGGTTTAATCTAAAACATTTAATTTTTGACAATTTTTTAGGGTTGATCTTCACATAAAAATGAGAAGAGACCAATTTAACTTGTGACCAATGCTCTCACTTGCTACATGTAAAAGGGACCACAACATGGTCTTTGAATGATTTATGCCTCAGTCATAGCACTGAAGTATGTTTTCTAGATCAATTATAGTCTTTTTAGATGTTAATAATGATTTGATGGTTAGCTTTAATTTGAATGCCAAAATATTTAGTGTAATTTGCATATTGTTTTGTTAGTAAGAAAACGACATGGATTGATGGTTTAGTTTCTGGGAGCTCGGGTGTGTCTGGTTAGTTAATATTGTTGTTCTTCCTGTGGGGTTACAATTCTCTTCATCTCCTTCACTCCTTCCCCTAACTCTTCCATTACGAGTCCCCATGCTCAGTTCCTCAGTCCAAAGGCTGACCATGAGTATCCACATCTGTATTGGTCAGGCACTGGCAGAGCCTCAGGGGACAGCTATAGCAGGCACCTGTCAGCAAGTGCTTCTTGGCATCAGCAATAGTGTCTGGGTTTGGTGTTTGTAGATGGACTGAATCCCTATGTGGGGCATTATATGGATGCGCTTTTCTTCAGTCTCTGCTCCACTTGTCCCTGCATTTCCTTTAGACAGGAACAATTCTGGGTTAAAATTTTTGAGATAGGTGGGTGGCCTCATCCCTCAACTGAGCCCCATGCCTATCTACTGAATATGGTCTCTACAGATACTCTCTCCATTTGTTGGATATTTCAGCTAATGTCATCCCCCTTAGGTCCTGGGAGACTCTTGCTTTCCTGGCATTTAAGACTTTCTAGTGGCTACCATCAGTTCCCCATCTCCCATTGCTACACACCTCCTTTCAATTTCCTAACCCTCTGTACTTGTCCCTTGTCTCTTCCCATACCTCATCCTGTACCCCCTTTCCCTCCTCCTCCTCTCTCCCTCTCATATCCCCCCTTCCTGTAATTATTTTGTTTTCCCTTTTAAGTAGAACTAAACCACCAACCAAAGAGTACATATGGAGGGACCCATGACTCCAGCTGCGTGTATAGTAAAGGATTGCCTGATCTGGCATAAGTGGGAGACGAAATCTTTGTTCCTTTGGAAGCTCCATGCCTCAGCATAGGGGGATGCTAGGGTGGTGAGGCAAAAGTGGGTAAGTAGGTAGGGGAGCACCCTCATAGAGGCAGGTGGGGGATACGGGAGGGAGGTTTGTGGAGAGGAAACCCGTTAGGGAGATAATGTTTGAAATGTAAATAAATAAAATAAACAGTAAAATATCTTTTAAAAAACCCACAACACAGAAAATATCATACAAATGTGCCTTTATGTGCAATTATAAGTCCATATTTTGTTGAGCTTAACTTTATTTGGCATAAAATTTCTTTAAGCAATTTACATAATCTAGATTATTTTTAAGTGCTCTTTGGAGTAATGTGCCCTAATCATTAAGTCATTGTTTTTTCAGTTTCTTATTGAAACTAATTCCTACAACCTACCAAATTAAACCAATCAAAACAAACATAATAGTTAGATTATAACTTGATTCAGACTTAAAAAAAATTCTCCTTTCTTGTTATCACTCTCAGACTCTCTGAAGCCTTTTAATGACATTGGACTTGGATCATGATCACAAATGTGAGAAAATAGAATATGGTCTGATAGTTCATCCAGTACCTGTCCTAAGACGCACTCAGTTTCATGGATCCCCCTCATGGAATGTACTCCTGAGAACTGTATGAATAGTTAAGTTTATTGATTGTTACAATACTGGTTGTCTGGTGTGTTGCACCTGACAGCAGATTAGTTACTTTTCTGATAGCTTAACATATTGAGCTATAACAAACTGGTAAGTGCTAAGAGAGCTGGATCACCAATTAAAGATCATCTGTACACTGAAAATGCACTTCCATCTCTCAAAAGCAGAAATACATCAATTTCTAAACATTGATACTAAAATTAAGGTTAATTCACATAAATGAGAATTAAAATACAAGGTAATTTTTAGTCTCAATTCTTTTTTAATAATACCTATATTCAGAAATATTTCAAAGGTATTTATAAAGAATTACTTAATTCCATGAAATAATGGGTAGGTTACAACTTAGTGTAGTAATTTACATATTTATTGCTGTGGCCAGTTTCACATAGTTTTTCCATGGTTTCTTCAAAGGTCATTTCATTTTATTTTTGAACGGTTCTATGTTAACAGAAAACTTTTTTTTTTTTTTTTTTTTTTTTTTTTTACACATTTACTGCTTTCTCTATTCTAAATCAATTCATTCTGGTTATTTTTTCTCAGATTATTCTGAAAGTACCTGCTCTTTTAGACAGCACTTGCTCTTTAAGATTTGGGTTATATTTAGGAAACATACGGTCTTAATAGAATTTATTAAACTCTAGACTAATTATCTCATATTTTCAATTATTCCTGGTACATAATTTCCGGATCTATGTTTTATCTTAGTGATGTCCTACTTCATGCATAATAATGTGTTAGGATCCCATTTAAAATATAGAAATCTGGTATAGAAATAGGAAATGAATCTCCCTTTATCTGATTAATTCCCTCCAATACATGCAAACCTTATCAGGATTAACTTGGTTCTATTCACTTAATTTTATCAAATATAATTTGTTTCTATATTGGAATTATTTTTATACTCCTATCTTTAAATTACATATGATTTTTTATGATGAAATCTATAAAAGCTACATTATACTGACTTTTTTTTTTTTTTGGATTGTGTGGCAAATGGCAGACCCTGGAAAACATTACTGGAGAAATATTTGAATAAACTAAACATCTAAGAACATGTTAGCTTATTTCACAAATGCAGCCTATTATCATGTTTCTATAATATTCATGCCCTTTTCAATATAGTGTTAAAATAATTTGGAGTCAAATGTGTTATGACTGTGAATTCATGAAACTTATGTCAAATCAAAGTACATGTCTACTTTTATTGTTAATTAAAATTTCTGATCTTGAAAAACAATTAAGAGCATATTAAATCTTAATTATGTCATCTATTTTATAAGGAGATCTTGGCAGCTGGAACCTATAGTAAGATACAGGGATTGATCTCCTGAGCTATGCTGATTTCCTAAGCTAACTTTGAAAGTAATTGTTTCTATGCTATTAGAATTGTCTCCCTAGCTAGATTAAAGGTTCCTGACCTTGAGAGGTAGTTCTCCATTTTGCATGCTTTACCCATTCCAGAGGAACAGACTTCACAGGAAAATTAAGTTCAGCTTTGTGATTTGCATATGACATGGTTGTTTTCATGAAAAGGTCACACGAATGATGGAGATCACTAATAAAATAATGTATAGCTTCAACCACCTCTCAATACTTCAAATATAAGAACATGAAGCATAATTCATTCACTGTGAGGCTTTATGAGGTTAAAATTATACTGCTGAAATCATCTACAATTTTTAGGTTTTTTTTCTTTGAAATATTAACAAAATGTGTTGTGAACAGTATTCTACTTACTTCTTATTAAATGATATAGATTTGAAAGATTTGTGAGACTATTTTTGTAAATATGTAAGAGAGTGAATTAACAACTGCACGAAATTGAATGATTCATTATATGAACTTTTGTTACTGAATGGGTTTTTCTCTGCTCAACTCAGTCCTACAAGGAGAAGGTGTAAATTAGCTATGCCCCATAAGTGGCTTCTTTGTTACTCACATCTACATACTCAGCTTTGCTGGAGAGCTTTTAATGATATTCTTTGAGACCATTAACTAACGCCTTGATATCAAACACTTCATGAAACTTTAAGAGATGGCTGTAAGTGTGAGTTCTGGCTTCTGTCATAGGAAAAAAAAAAAAGTGACTTCAAATTGTCTTTTAAATACCTAACCAAAAGCATAGTTTCTCTGAAATCAGAGGACATAAAAAGTATCCTGGGAAACCAAAAGGCTCCATACTAATTTTCCCAGGTTGTCTGTTATCCAATGACCTCTCCCTAATTGGGGAGGAGCTGAAAACAAAGCAAGAAGAAGAGAGCATCTGGAGCAGATGAAGGGGGAGCTGGAGGACACAAAGCCTCTGCAAACTGAGCCAGGAGACTTTGAGACAATTCTACACCCAGCCCAATCTTCAAGCTCTGTTAGTGTTTTCCATGTCTAAACTGCAGAAAACAACATTTCTAGATTTATGCTTTAGTCTATTTTAGAGACTAGGGAATATATAAAATGTTTATTGTCTAACATACCCACAATCTCCATTCTTTTTCAAGTTATTTTTAATGTTGTGATTAAACAGAGTAACATTGGTCTAACAAAGACTCTGCCACCTCTCCACCCATTTATGATTATAAATTAGTGGCTGTCTGCCAGAGTTTGAAGAACCTAAACACCTGAATCTGTATTTAGTACTTAACATTTTTAAAGGAACAGGTATAGAAATATAAAATATATTTATATATTATATATTATGTAATATATACAAATTTTATATGATATTATATATAAAATCATATGTATTATATAACATGAAATTTTCATGTAATAATTACATATAAATATATTATATATTAAATATATCATATAAAATCACATATATAAAATAGCCTTCATTTTGTTTAACTCTATAAGGAATGGAGAGGTATAATCCAGAGTTTGTTCTCCTAAAATTTAATTTTAAAATTTAACAGAAGTTAAATTGAATAAAAGAGCATAGCATACGTTATCTTTTAATTTTTAAAACCATATGAAGATTAATCTTGTATATCAGTTAAATTGAAAATGCTGAAATACAAAATTATATTCACTGGAAGTTCACTTACAATTTTAATTCATCGAGATTAGAAACAAATAGAGCATTAATTGTAATTTACTTTTGTTATTGCAGAAGAAAAATAAAATGGAGAACAATTTAGAAATTGAGTGTTTTGATTAAGATAGTGTGCAACATAGTCCTTTGTTTTTATTCTACATAGAGTTATAGTTTATTCTGCAGAAAATGAACAAAGGCAGCAAAGAACATTTTGTCAAAAAACACCCATCATGAAAGAAACATTTTGTTAGTCCTTAAACAAGGGTTTCATTCGAGGTTTCAAATCATCAGGGTATTTTTATTTATAGTTGGAGTTTTTAACTGTTATTGTAAAGTAAAAATGGATAGAGTCCTTTGCTAGTTAAATAATTGAGTAAAGTTAAATACAAAGACAATTTAATATATGATGTAAAATGGCAGTTGAACAGGCATTTTATCAAAGTCTTCAAAAGCTTTCTTGCAAATTAGAGAGAAACGAGGTCCCGAGGTTAATGTATGCAAAGCTAAGAGAATAGCAAGAATGATCACTTCTGGAGTTGATCTAAAGGAGGAAAAGGGAAGGAGGCAATGTGAAGAGGAAGATAGAGGTGATACATGCTCCCCTCCTGGCCACCAAAGACATAAGCTGAGTTCTCACTCCTCCCCACTCCAGTGATTGTGTGTGTATGTGTCTGTGTGTTTATGTGTGTGTGTCTGTGTGTGTGTGTCTCTATGTGTGTGTTTGTGTATGTGTGTCTTTGTTGTATGTCTGTATGGTATGCTGTGTTTGGCAGTCAGTAAGAACTCACATGGAGTTCTTAGGAGGCAGAATGCCTGACTGACCACAAGACAAAAGTGAGAGTTTAGCTTCTCTGATTGAGACAGCATAATCAAGGATCTAAAAAACACAGAAAACAAAAGTTATCCCCTTTGTTTTGCTCCTGGCAGGCAGGGCAACTGTCAGTGAATACCAGTTATTTATTTATTTATTTATTTATTTATTTATTTATTTATTTATTTTTAACATAAAGTTCTGGGAGTTTTATGTACTCTGATGTAAAAGGAAAATAGATTTTGAGTGAAAAGGAGAAATGTCTTTAATTCTGCCCCACCCCCACCCCCAATGATAAGAGGCTTGAGCCAATGGGCCATAAAAAGATCCAAGAGCAAGGCCTTAGGCAGAATCCTTGAAAAGAGAAAACAGGCCTGTGGACGCGCATGGCTGGTCAGAGCCTGGTTTCTTAGCAGAAGGCTGTTACTCACAGGCAGTACACACAGGTGCTGTTGGATGACAGCTTTCACACAAGACTCTCCAAGCCAAGTTTTTCAAGCTCACTAGGGACCTGTTCTAAAATGTATGTCTAAGCTTGAAGTAAGATTTCTTACCATGTTCTCCTGTCCTGATGTAGAAAATATACTTTGAAACTATCGATTCAAAGCTTCTCTGAGAACACTCTCCCTCACAGACAAACTGAATTTCTAATGTAAGAGTCCAGTATATGCAAGGCCTTCTGTCCTTTTTCCTAAATAAAAACATGAAGAAATATCACAGACAAACACACACACACACACACACACACACACACACACACACACACACACCCCACAAATGTATTCAATGTCTTTATGGCTCTTTACTCAGACTTGAGATTTCAAAAGAAGTGGGAGTTAATTAAAAATACTTATGACAGAGACAATAACCTCTGTTTAGGGGTCTTTTAAATCCTAACTGTCTTCTAGATAAAACCAGACAGCCTTAGGCTTTCAGGGACTAAACCACCAACCAAAGAATATTCATGTAGTGATTCAGGGCTCCAGATACATGTGTAGCATAGGATGGCCATATCTGCCATCAGTGGGAGAGGAGGCCCTTGGGCCTATGGAAGCTATGCCCCAGAGTAGGGGAATGCTGGGCCATTGAGGTGGAAGTTGGTGGGTGGAGAAGCACCACCCTAGAGGCAAAGGGGAGGGGGAGAGGTAGGATGGGATACGGAGTTGTGGAGGGGAAACAGGGAAGGAGGAAATCATTTGAAATGTAAAAGAATCAAATGATTAATAAAAGTAAAAATAAAACATACGATTACAAAAGAGGAAAAAAAGAACAGATCCTAACCACTTAAGTTACACACTTCATATGAAAGATAAATAAACAGCATTTCCACCAATGTTTTGTTATAACAGCAAAGATAAAGATTCAACTTTCCTAACTGAAAATAGTTGTTTTTTTTTTCTTTTTTCTTTAGAGTCTGTGTTTCTCTGTGTAGCCCTGGCTGCCCTGAAACTCACTCTGTAGACCAGGTTTGTTTGGAATTCACAAAAATCTTCCTGTCTTTGCCTCACAAGTGGTGGAGATAACAGCACCACTACTGCCTGGGTAAAAGAGATAGATATTTGAACCTGTATAAAGAGGCTACCCATGTGTTATAGGGTATATAAAGTAGTTGGAGAACAAGGTGGTGTTAGTTAAAAGGAGAAGGACACTATGAAAAAAATTACCCATATGTAAAACATATGCAATGGAATTCGACAGCAACTCCATATGTTAAAATGGATATGAGATGCCCACACATAGTATGGAATGGTTGAACAAATAAATGGGGTGAATCACAGAAAACACACAAAGAAACAAACAAACAAGAGAAAATGCTTAACTAAAGGCACCTTGTACTATGGCATATAATATAATGGTAGTGTTGGCAAAATATCAACACAATTGAATACTTTTAGAATTTTGGAATTGACAGTTATTACCAATAAGCTTGAGACTGCTTATTTAAAATATAAACTTTAAGAAAGCATTAATACATAAATTATAATTAAAGATACTGAAGTTGTACATTCACAGTAGCCATGTTAAGCAAACAAAATATTTGTCATCTATTCTACTCTTTCTATTTCAGGAAAGAAATATATATTGGAGTTCATCTGTTTTACCCCATCCACCTGCCTTCTTAGTCTCTCAAGGGATAAGTGGCAGTCTTATCCATTTAGTTTTACTCTTAGTGTAATTTAAATATGAACAAAAATTCCTGGAATTTTCAACTTTTGAAAAGCACATACATATAATATTTTTTGCATTATTTTAAAATGGGTATTTTACACAGAGTAAATGTGCTATTTGCAACTCTGAAACACAGTGCTTGCATTCTTTTAACTGGAATGCAGCATCATTTGTTAAACTTAATATTCTATAGCTGTATATCCAATTGGATGCCTGGGTTATTTCTTCTTTTGTTGTTAATTGGCTGAAATAATTGTCTTCATGTGACTGTAGTCACATAAAAGCAGAATTCCTGATAAATGACTTTAACTTTTAAAATAAAATATGTTTCTTTACATATGGGGTGAGATTTTATAAAATTACGCAGCTGTCTTCTTTGGGGAGGCTCTGTAAAGTGTCAGAAAGCTCAGAACAGAGAAAGAAAGTTACCATGTTGGGAGGAAAAATTTATGAACTCATCTGGCATAGCAAAAGGCCACGTTGATCTCTCAACTATCAAGGAATATCTATTGGATTTATAAAATCATGAAAAGGAAATGAGAGAGAGAGAGAGAGAGAGAGAGAGAGAGAGAGAGAGAGAGAGGGAGAGAGAGAGAGAGAGAGGGCGAGCGAGAGAGAGGGAGAGAGAGAGTGAGCGAGAGAGAGAGAGAGAGACGGAGAGAGAGAGAGAGAGAGAGAGAGAGAGAGAGAGAGAGAGAGAGAGAGAGAGAGAGAGAGAGAGAGCAGAGCCAGTGAAGCCAGGAAGGGGTGAAGAGGAGGAGAGAGAAGACAAAATCCAGATGAGCAGTGAAGCGTCCCGATTGGTTTTATAACATACTGACTATTGAGTAAAAGATTGTTTGTGTTCCAAACAGTGTTCTCATCATCCTAAAGGGGATATTTTCTAGATTTAGGTCATCTAGATGTTGGTATATATGTCTTCGGGTGTTGCTTCCAATAACACATGTGTAGTTTCATTGCTTATCACACATTTGTTATTAACAGCTTGTAAAATTTTTACTAGGAATTGTTAAGTCTTATTTTAAGACCATAGACAATACATAGTTTGAGTATAATTTCATTTTCATTCAGTTTTGCACATGATTACTGAGAATAAATGTGTTATGAATGCAGAGGTATGTGGAATCAGTTGTTATTTCAGGTAGGGTTGCTATCTCCATTGGTATATAATCCTTACTTTGCCTGGAGTGCCATTAGCACAGGGAAGAGCTAATTTCTTTAAAAAGGGGGAACAACGGACTGAAGATTCATAGAGTAAGACAATATAGAGATGATGTTTAGAATATTTCTGTCCAAATGTCCCAATTAGAAGTCTCATGATACTAATCCTTCAAAATCAATATCATAACCTTAGTGCATGAACTTTACTGAAGTCGATCCTTCAATTGACATTACAGCTATTCTATATTCCAAAACAGAGTTAGCATTTTATTTTTAGCTGTAACAGTCTACTTATTTTAGAAGAGAAAAAATAGCTCCACCTTCCAGAGCTTGTTGGAATCTTTCTACTTCTTTACCCTTGTATTGGACTAATAGTTTACAGCTTGGAATTATTTTTAAATCTATTTAAGCTTCCTAGCTGTCAGAAAGTTCTAGGCTACTCTATAGTATTTTTTAATAGTTTTGATGTTATTGAAAGTAATTACACTTAACTACAGCCTTGCCTTTGAGGTGTGACCTAATTCTTACTCACCAAAAGTAATAATTTGAATCTATATGTCAAAGAACACTAGGAATCTGTTTTTTGTTTTTTGTTTTTTCTTTCAGGTTCAAAGGTCATAGTGTTGTTACTATATGCCAGAGGCATCCAAAGGCCAACATTTTACTTTAAAGACTCTTTCTTAGGGATAACTTGATACTAACCTATGCTTTAGCCAAAGATCCAACAAAAATAATTTTAAGAAACTCAGATGAATTCCTTCAATGGGGAGACTTCCTAGAGATTTTTGATCAAGGTAAATGAATAAATCAAGACATTTTAATATTGAAAGAGACTAAATGTCATTATTATTGAGAACCTAAAACAGCAATGGGTAAAAATAGGAGGTGTTATCTTGAATAACTCAAACTGCAACGTAAAGCTCCATCTACAATATGTATGAGTACATATGCCACAGTTTGTGAGGGGAGAAAGATCTTTGTCAGTATGTCATAGCTATAAAATAGTGTCTTAATCATAGTTCTCAGAAATAAGCTTCTCAAATTGATGAGGCTATGTACTAATTTCTTTCAGTTCATGTCTTATTTCTGTGTCACCCTAAAATTTTATCATTATACCTCTAAGTTAGTACATTTTTATACTTCCTTGCATATCATTTTCATATTCCTAAAATATATTTTCACAGCATTTAAATAAGAAGTACATAGGATAGAAATCCTTAAGTATATATGAGTCTGCCTTAATTTTGTTCTGAAATTTGAATAATTAGTTTAAATATATAATTTTTCAATCAATGTTATTCTATATCATATTTAGAGATATAGTTTCTAGTGTTCCAGATTATATGTGATTCTAATAAGTTAAAAGATGTCAAAAAGCATTACAATATTTAGTAGGAAAATGTTACTGTTTTTAAAGCTAGTTGCAATTATATCTTTACTCTTTTTGTTCTAAAGGCCATTTCTCTATATTTATGTCTGGTCTTTCTTTACAAAAATTTCCATGCCAATTCTTTGTCCTAAATTTAAAAACACCTATCACTATAGAGTCAAATAATTTCTTAAAATATTTTTGATTAATTATATTAAATTAAGAAAGGTATTTTAGAGGTGGTTAACCACTATTATTGACTACAGTTATTATTTTTCTCTTTAGAGTGCTATCATTTGATGAAGGAAGTAATTGCTGATTTTAGACTCTCCAATATCTTATTTTTGTAATTTCTATATTATCAGAAATGCATTATTTATATTTTTTCAATTTTATCTTCCTAGATTTCTATTGTATTTGTTGTTCTTGCATTTGCATTTTCCTCTTGATTGCTAATAGTGTTTTACAAAAAAAAATAATGAGAATTCTCTCTGAGAATACTAATTGGAAATAGGCAAAATTATTTTTTGTGACATAAATATTTGTTTCCTGAATGATGATTTCTATATTGGTTTAAATTTTATTATGTTTTTTATTATTTTTATAGACAGCTCTCAACCTAAGAAGGAATGTTTTGTTAGTCAGTTTTATTCCATTCTAACTTCTATTCCATCACAATTTTATATTTTCTTTTAGATCATTTTAAGTCATACCAAACATATTTATAATTTTTTGAAAAATTAATTTTGTAACAAACTCTAATAAATAAGATGTTAAATAAACAACATATGTCAAAATCTTATCTAACAAATTTAACAACTCTCTTGTCTTTGCAAGAAATTTCTCGTTCCCTGTGTACACTCTAAACAGTTTAATTTCTTCTTTCTGCTTTTATTTGAGTTCATGTTGAAAGAAGGAGTTTGTCTCATGTATTGAAATTTCTATACTACTCAAACATTCTGACATTCGGTTACACTTTCCTTTTCCTGTTTGAATTCTTCCTTCCTACAATTGATACCTGGAAATTCAGAGTCATTTCTGTTTTTATGGTGAAAGCTTCCATTTAATCTTGTTCTCAGACTTATGTTCATTACGTATTGATTCAGTCTAGCAAAATTTGTTGTAAATAGCAAAAATCTCTTAAATAAAAATAGTGCCATTTTTGCATTCAGTTGACAAAGTTAATAATTTTAGATGGTGGTGGTGATTTCCTATTCCATGATCATGAGAAGCCCAGAATACCTGGTTATCCTACATTCTAAGACACTAATAGCAGTCTTCACTTGTGTTCTCAGCTTGTTTTCATCTACTATAGCATTATCACTAAAGTCATCACTCAATTTATCTCACCAAAAGTCAATTTCAGACTTTAAATGATGATTATCATAGCCATAAATCAATTTGGCCTCAGCATCTCCATATAACAAAGCAGCACCTCTCTAATACTGATGGAGTAGTGACAACTTCAACAAACAAGTTTTTAAACCACTTATTTGTGTAGATTGGATGCCATTTATAAAAGAACAAGATAAATGTTAATTCTTTCTCTTGTCCTATCAATTTTTAAAATAGCAAATTGGAACATGGATCATAAAAGAGAGGAATCATTGTGAATTCACAAGTGTTTTATATACTTGATGTGTTTAAACTTATACTTATTCATCTTCTGATGAGGTTATTACATTTTTGGGTCCTTCTAGTTTGTCTCTAGATTCTTTATAACACTTGCAGATTTCTTGATCCATCTTAAAACTAACTTTATCCCTAATAATCTCTTTAAATTTCCTTTTGATAGAAAATGCTATTGGAAGCCAATATGTGAATCGTAGGTATATTGCCTGTTGCTGAGTTGTCACCTTTAAGCATGCGTGAGCAGACAATGGGAATGTAGTAATGGATATGAACATTATTTTTATTTGACTATGTACTCTGTGTACATTAAGATACACTGAACATATCTCTAAAGAGTAATTTTATTGAATTTATTTTATCTGTATGCACACAGGTATGAGTACAGTAGTGCCATAGTATACCTGTGGAGGTCAAAGGATAACTGTTGGGAGTCTGTCTTCCCTTTTTTCCATATACGTTCTAGAGATCAAATTCAGGTCATCAGGCTTGGCAACCAGCAGGTTTATTTACAGTCTCACTGGCTCATTAAATAACTTAAAACAATAAACTGTTACTAGAATAGCATTTTAGTGTCAATTAACACAAATACATGTATGATTTTATATGAGATAGTGTTAGCTGTATGTAATAATTAATCCCATTCTTTTATTCATTTTAGCTTCTCATTTATTTATATATTTATTTACTTTTGTGGAGGCCATTGTTATGTAATTAGACTTGCAAGGATAATTTTGCCATCAGTGGTCCTGATGATAAAAATTGACTTGACAGTGATAGTTTTCCCAAGATCATCATCACTGAATATCAAACAAAAACAGAATCATGTTTCTTCAAGTGAAATTGAAATACAGTCAAAAGGTGAAGACTTTAAGATGTCTAACAAAGTAAATTGTTGCTTGATTATTATTTCATACTAACCAAAAATTTTTGTCAGAGTCAGGATTGAGGAATCCATGACTCTATCTATAGAAAATATAATTTAAAATGAACTAGACTAAATGTTTAATGTGATTGCAAGTTTTAAAATACTGCTATATCACTCATACAAAGATTATTGTGTTCTTTACAATTTTGTCATACTAATTGGGTAATTTCTGAGGTCCACAAACCCCATTAGTTCAATCACTTAAATGAAATATTAGATTGAGATTCACTAAGTCGCCTTCTTGATCAAGAAATTCTCTAAGGTTAGAATGATTGAACTCTTTTCAAATAAAATTTTTGTTCACAATTAATCTCAGGATAAATGGGTATACTGAAGAAATGAAAGATAATGAAGAAATTCATATGGAGACTGCTGTTTGTCAAGACTAAAAGGACAGGGAAATGTACAATATCTTTGAATGCTATTCTAAGGCTGCTGATATCATGTTAATTCAAAATCATTAACATGATCCCACAATCTTACAGTCTCTCTGTAACACCATAAAATATAATCATTTAAATCCTCCATTTAATCTTCATGTTATAGACACATATTGATCATCACACATTTCAGATCTTTTTAAATTTAAATTATTTTATTTATTTACATCCCAGTTGTTGGCCCAATCCATCCCCAATCCCACAATTCCTCATCCCATTTGTTCTTCTCCTTGTCACCAAGAGGGTGCTACTCTCTCCCAGGCCTCATCCTTCCCTGTGGCCTTAAGTATCTCTAGGATTAAGCACATCTTCTTCCACTGAGGCCAGACCAGGCAGTCTTCTGCTATATTTGTGACAGAGGCCTCAGACCTGCCCATAGATGCTCCTGATTTGTGGTTCAGTCTCTCGGAGCTCAGCTTCTGAGAGCTCTGTGGGGTCAGGGTTAGTTGAGACTTCTGGTTTTCCTGTGGGGTAGCTCTCCACTTCAGCTTCTTCAATCTCTCCCCTAATTCAACCATAGGTGTCCCCAATTTCAGTCCAATACTTGGGTTTAAGTATCTGCTTTTCACTCAGTCAGCTGCTGATAGGGCCTTTCTGAAAACAGACATGTCAGGATCCCACCTGTAAGAACATCATAGTATAGTAGTGTCAGGCCTTGGTGCCCACTCTCCTTGAGATGGATCTCAAGTTGGACCTGTCATTGGACCGCCTTTCCTTCAGTCCCTTTTCAATTTTTTCCCCTGCTGTTCTTTTAGACAGGAACAATTCTGGGTCATGAATTTTGACTGTGGGTTATTAACCCCGTCCTTCTACTTGAGGCCCTGTCTATTAATATGAGGTGGACTCTTTGAGTTCCTTTTCCACAATGTTGGGCATTTGGTTATGAGTCCTGAGAGTGTCTCACCTCCCTAATATCTGGTACTTTGTAGAGTGCCCACATGCTGGGGAGCATGTGGAGAAGGAGGAACACTCCACCATTGCTAGTGGGATTGCAAACTGGTGCAACCACTCTAGAAATCAATCTGGAGGTTCCTTAGAAAATTGAAAATAGTTCTAACTGAAGACCCAGCAATACCACTCTTGGACATATACCAAAAAGGCACCCGACAGTACCACTAGGACAAGTGCTCCATGGACTTCATAGCAGTATTATTTGTAATAGCCAGAAGCTGGAAACAACTCAGATGTCCCTCAGTTGAAGAATGGATACAAAAAAATGTGGTTCATTTACACAATATAATACTACTCAGCTATTATAAATGAGGACATCCTGAGTTTTGTTGGTAAATGGATGGAACTAGAAAATATCATCCTGAGTGAGGTAACTCAGACCCAAAAGGACATGCATGGTATGTATTCACTGATAAGTGAATTTTAGCTAAATATTTCTTTAAGTTGTCAAATCTCACTGAAGAGGCAGACTCCAGAGAAGTTAACTGTTTTTGCTTGCTTTGCACTCAATGACTTAGACGGAGATTTAGTAGAAGTTGTAATTGACTCCCATGATCGACAATGAAGAGCACATTTCTTACTGCTCTGAAGCTTTGTGTGGATTGATAAATGTTGTGACTGATAGCAGTCTGAAGCAGAGAAGTCAGATGATGTGAAAGGAATTGTAAGTTAATGACATACTAAGCTCTGCAGGGTGGCTGTAGACTCTTTTTTTGGAACCAGTTCCTTGCTGCTTCATTTTATTCTCTTTTGGAAAGGTTTTTAGTCTTCCTGGCTCAATCAACAAAACTAGAACTATATTTACCTGGCTTGTGATACATGACTTAAGTGTAACATGCTATTTTTGATGGGAAGAGGCAGTAACCATTTGTTAAATGTTATTTTGGCTCCTAGAATACTTAATACATATTCCCCAAAGCACTTATTCTCCTCCAAATTAATTGTTTATAACCTAAAAGGAGTTATCTCATTGGTTATCTGTGCTAAGCATAATTTTCTATAAAACTGAAAGAGGATACTGAATCTCTCAACAATCTAAAATATCTACAAGGAAATCTTCCTGCAAATTGCTCTGCTACAAACAATCTGCAATCTCAGGCAAACAACCACACAATCCAAAATTTTTGCAAAACTAAAGTTTTACTTCTGCTAAAGGATCTCAATCTTGAATATTTGGTCAAGCTAGCATTCACAGGGAGAGGGCTTTGGGTTTTTATTTTGAATGCCTGTGCTTTACTGATTAGCCAGACTATTACAACGTCATGCAGTTTCTAGGAAAAAGAAAACCTAAGGGAACGTATTGATTTGAAAAACTGCTGAGTCAATGGGGACTTATCTCAAGTTGCAAATTCTAAAAAGGGACTTTCCTTGTCTTATTGGACCCTTTTATAGAAAAGGTAGTCCACCTCACTGACATTTCCCAAGTCTCAATTTGTCTTTTATAAGTAAGTATGACACTTACTGTCTCTTTCATAATAGTATTCATCTACTTATTTTAGAAAAGAACATTTGTCTACAGTGAATATTTTCCAGTAGGCTTTAGGTCTGCAAAGTAGCTTTGTAAATAATTATAAGCTATAATTACTAATTAGGTTTCACTTCTGTTTCTTTACTCTAAGCAGACTCCTTAATCCCCATTTTCTCAGTGGAAATCTAAAATGCCAAAGTGATTTCCCCCCCAAGGTTTACTTTTATTAATAATAAATCGGAGATAAAGCTTGCAATTAAAGGGTAACTTCCATACTTACATACTTTCCATACAATGCAAAATACAATATAATTAGGTATACACAGTATATATAAATTTATTTAATTTATCCTTTCCCCATATTTACTTCTATTCTTCTGCTCTCCAGGGTTCTCTAGAGGAACAGAAGTGATTGAATAAATCTATATGTAATAAAAGGGAATTTATTAGAGTGGCTTAGAGTTCATTGTCTGGCTAGTTCAACAATGGATATTTCACAAAGGAAAGTCCACGAATACAATAATTCCTCTAAGATGGTGGGTTTCTCAGCTGGTCTTCAGTAGACTTTTGAATTCTGAAGAAGCATTCAGTGGAGAAATGCCTCAGCACCAGGATAGATGAACTTGCTGGTAAGAATGAAGACGAACAGGCAAAAACCAAAAGCTATCTTCAACATTCTTTATGTAGACTGCCAGATGTAAGTGTGGCACATGGTTATAGTGGGTCTTCTGACTTCAATAAATCTTATTTAATCAGGAGATTTTAATTTAAGGTGGGTCTTCCAACCTCAAATAACCCAGTTATCCAAAACCTTCACAGGTATGCCCAGCTGCTTGGCCTTGGTTTTTGGTTAATTTCAGTTGTACTCATTCATGTTGACAATGATGATTAGCCATCACATTTTTTTGTGTGTTTACTCTCATTCCTTCACCTTTCCTCCCTTTCTCCCTTTCTCTCTTATTATCCTCCTCCATTCTTCTCTTCATCAACTACCAATACTTTCTTTTGCTCTACTTTCTAATCTGTTTCAATCTATTGGTATGTGTACTTAAATAATCATAGTATTTTCTTTTGAAGTGAAATATTTTATTATGTTTATTTATTAAGACACCAGGTATTATAATCTAATAAACCAGATAATAATATTTATCAGGTATTAAAACGAAGACTGCACTTAACTGAGTGCCCTGCCTCTTAGGTAAGTTAAATACTAAAATGCATGGGATGGGTTGGAGTCAAGCTTCATCAGAAATGATTTTAAGTTTTGTAATATTAAGTGAGAGGCAGTTGCTATGCTAATTATTTACATCTCTGTTCAATTTCCTCCTTTTTACTATAAAGGGCTGTGATGTCTAATAGCAGATAAAAGAACCAGATACTGTCTCTTTAGATCTTAATTCATATTTATCCATAAATGTGGTCTCATTTTGTACTACATAACACAGAAAAGCAATCATTATTATTGTTATTTCATAAAAGAAAAAGTCATAGTTTGAAAACTAGATAGCTGTATTCTAAAGACAGGTTACGGTCAAGTAGAAATATTAAGTAGACCCACACTTTATGATGCAAACACTTTTAATGTGATTACAAATGGCAAGTGTATAATGAAAATTATTCTGATTTAATGCAATGATGATGGTTCTATGTCAAATAATTTGTAATGTGTTACTTATAACAATACATTTATTTTCATGTTTCAGCATTCCTTTCATAGAAGAGTAAAATATTTTTTCACACATGTATTTTAGGCATGCCATTAAATACTATTGTTTTTAAAGATTTAAATTCATAGTCTTAATTCCATGACAGACTCGTCTTTTAAAATCTGAGAATGAATGGGAAATATGCTTGCTTCTTAAGGACTTTGATAAAATAAACTTTCTCCGTTTCTTGAACTCTTGGTGAGTCAGTTTTTTAACTGACATAAGTGTCATTTGCTTTCGAAGAAAGTATGTGTCCTCTAAATTAAAAAAAAAAATCTTCCTCATTATCCTCATATTTCTATATCTTCAACATTTTAAGTTGAATGATATAACATTTCTAATGTACTTCCCTTAAAATAAAATTACAATTGGGTCAAGTAAAACCATCTCAAACACACAGAAATACAAAACAAAGCAAAACAAGAAACAACAAAAACCCCATAGATGTACATCTGACAAGGTATAGGAAGTATTAACAGCATTTTGGGTCCTTTCAAAAAGTTATTTTTCATATTTCTAGGATATTACATTCTAATTATAATACAGAAAAACCAATATAATGCCACTCAGTGTTCCCTTTATAACCGACATTCTTATATCATATTTTCATTCCTTTAATAGATATTAGTGTTATTTATTTAGCAGAATAAAAAGTGTATGGAAAATTACATAATTTTTTAGATGTCCCTTTCCTCTTTCTGGGTTTCATGCATTAGACCATATTACATAGACTACTCTTGTTATTGATAAGCAAAAAATGACTGACAACTTATATATAGGTCCATCCCTAGCTATCTGTCCTACTATTGTGGCATGCATGTCTGCTTTTACACAGATGCCAAAATTCTTTGATGACTATAGAGTTTGCTATAATTTGAAATATGTCTAGTATTGGTCTTTTTCATTGACTATTCTAATGTGTTGATTGCTCCAATGTTTAGGATTGTTTATTATATTTGTGAGAAATATGATTGATACTGTGATAGTGATTTCTTTATTGAACTTAATCTATGGGTTGCCATCAGAGATATGGATATTTTCTAAATATTAATTCTCTCAGTCTATATGTATGAATATGTTTCTATTTGCCTATGTAATTAAAACATTTCTTTTAACTGGAGAGAAAGCTATGCAGTTAACAGAGCTTGCTGCTCTTTCAGAGGACTAGAGTTGAATATTCAACCCCCTGGGGTTGTGAAGCTCACACTATCCTTTACCTTTGAGTACATAAAGATTCTATTCTTGCTTGCATGGAAACTTTTACTTGTATTTGTGTACCCAATAGAGATATATACACATAAACATAAATAACATTAAATTAAAACTATTTTCCTCCAACAGAATCTCTTTTTCTAGTTAATCTTCTGCTTGGGGGAAATAATCATGTTGTAGCAAGATGTCTAGCAAGATAATTTTTAGATTATAAAGCTTATAATTTTTCTGGACACTGCCTAGTTTTCACCTTTCTCCTAACAAGGGTAACCATACATTGTCTCTCAATAATAAAAAACACCTCTACCATCTTCAGCAGAATATAAAACATTATGTGTATGTGAATGTGTGTCTTGGGAGTTGGATGAGGTAAAATATTAAAAGGGATACATTCATTTTTCCAATATAAATTTATATATAATTTTACAAGTTAAGTGTAAATGTTGTGAGGTGTTTTAAATAAGAATTAATATTTTTGATAAAATTAATGATTAATTTTCAATCAGCAAGATTACGTTAGGCAGTTCTTCAGATTATTTGGCCCAGATAATTACTTGCTTAAATAATTATTGTAATGCTTTCATTAGAGACTAATATGAGTGCAATACTATTGTTAGAGTCTAATAAATGTTGCTTGAAAACCCAACAGAGGAAATCTTTCTAACTTGATTTCATTATTCTTTTATTTTCAGCTTGGTTTTAACTGGTTGTTAAATGTGAATTCATTGATCCTAATATATAACATGTCATATTTAATTTGAGTGGACACCTGAATACAATTGTTTAATGTTTAATGTTGTAGAGCCGTGCTGGAGCAGTGGGGTTGGAGAGGGTGAGTCGTTGTGGGAGCACCCTCATACAGACAAAGTGGAGGTGGGGAGAAGGCAGATGTGGGCTGAAAGGTTTGTGGAGTGGAAACCATGAAGTGGGACATCACTTGGGTTCCACTTGATGAATGTAATGATTAATAAAATGAATAAATGAATGTAATGATTGATAAAAAATAAGGAGACTACTTATAGTTAGATGATGAATAACATTAACAATTACAAGTTACATATCTTAAAGTACTTTATGTGAATTTTGTATATGGCAGACATCTGAAATAAATATTACTATTCCATAGTCCTGAAGTATATTAAAATAATATAGTCCAACAATAGAATGAGACTGAGATTATTGGAGAAAAGCTTTTTTTAGCTCTTTTATTGTATCAATAGACATCACTGAGTACGTAGAGGAGAGTAAACATGAGAGCTAGGCCAGTGAACACAACAATTTCTTATCAAAGAGCTGGGTACTTTCCAAAAGTAAAGGATAAGGCAAATAAATTTCCTAATTTGTTCAGATAGTTTTGATTGGTACTCTGATGTTGAAGCCAGATTGGGTGCTGCTGTTCTTAAATAATTACTTCAACATCAGAGACGTCATGTTTCCGACTAGATAAGGCCTGTGGCCACGAGCAGCAATGCATCCTCGCCGTTCCTCTGCTCAAGCCTCCAGGTCAGGCCACTGGCTCAGGATTCAGGCTCAGGTGGCCGGAGATACTAGACCTGCTACCCACAAGATACCAATGTGGGAAATGGCTCTGCCACTCTTCCAAACTGTCTTCACAAGGTTGGGCTGAGCCCAGACCATCTCGCCATTCATGTGGGCCCAGTAGAAATGAGACTCTAATGCTTAGATTATCCAAAGACATTATATGTTTGGTAATGCTCAATAACAAGATGCCCACACAATTGGAGGTGTTTCCCAATTAACTAACCTAGATATAAGTTTTTACCCAGGACTACTCTTGTTACATACATGGTCATCCGTGGTGCCTATATCTCTACCTCCCCAGCTCCTCCTTCTCCTCTTTCTCTTTCTCTCCTTACTCCTCCTCTTCTTTTCTTTACACTTCCCACCTTAGCTCCTCCCAACTTGCAGGAAAATATGCCGCTACACTCTGACATAATAATAATTATTATTATTTTTATTTTTAGAACTGAGGACCGAACCCAGGGCCTTGTGCTTGCTAGGCAAGCATTCTACTACTGAGCTAAATCTCCAACCCCCATAATTATTTTTTAAGAAAACATTACACAGATATCCTTACAATCTTCACTAATAATCACTAACATTTTTTTCCATAGCAAGTTGTTTAAAAGGTCCTAATTTTGATTAATGATGTGCCTGTAAGATGCTGAGTTGATGTTCTTATTTAGGTGTCAGTGATTCTTAACATCATTTCACACTTGCTTTACTCTCATTTTTTGATTACAACATACATTGGAGAACTATTGGAAAGGAAATCATGAATAGTAATTTCCATTAACCCTAAATCCTCAAGTAAATGTCTGCTCTAAAGATAAATCTGAGTTTTCCTACTCACCCATAGTATCATTAATGCACACTCTAATTTTAAATATTAAATGTTTCCTCATATGAAATCAATTCAAATTAATCTAATACCATAGTGATTTTAAGTATAGCTGTGCTTTGTTCTTTGTTGGAATCAAATATTACAAGAAGTTCCAATATCTAATGCTCCATTGAGACAAAAAAAACAACATATTTTCTTAAAACAAATATGGGTTATTATTTCTCATAATTATCTTGTTCTAAAAATGAAGCAAACTTATGCTGATGGCACTGTTGGTATGCATAATACTGATTTGGAGAAACTGATATACCTAGCTTCACTTCAGACACTGAGTGAAGCTAGACTGTCCACGTCGTGACCATTCAGAATTGTCATCTGACTTTTTACATCTGGACAGATGAAATACAAGAAGTGATTGATGGTGGACTCCGCACTGCTGCTGGTTTCTAATTCTCACATCATTTCAGAGGACAGAACTGGTAGATGACTCCACCTGTGGACATTAGGCAGTAGAGAGAAAGAGGGGGAGACTGTATATTTTATTTCTTTTACTCCTTGAAGTTTCTTATTTCCCCTTATTTTTCACATAGTGAATTGCACAGGATACCCTTAAAATTACAATCTTCTTGACTCATCATCCCCAGTAGCTGAGATTAGAAGTGGGTAAACCCCCAAGAGTTTTAATAAAAAAGACATAATAAATTCTTCATCATTCCTCTTCAGTCAGTATCTCACTTTGTCACACTGCTTTATGCTTCCATATGCTACTATAGACTCCTCTTTCCCACTCACTACCAGGCAAAGTATAATTCTAAGGCAATTAATATATATTCATTTTTAATGATTTCCTTATTGACATATATTCATTGTACTGATATTGTGCATTTTCATACATGCATACAATATGCTTTAAAAATAATCTACCCTATACTTGTTGATACATTATTATACCTTTTCTTGTATCATTCCCTCTCTTTATTCCTTTAAACAGTTTTGCTTCTACTTCCATGCCATGTAGCCGCTTTTGTTTTGGGCTTAACTGGCTTAATATGGTTACCTTGAGGTGCTTATACTTTTTTATAAAACTATAATTTATCCCATTCTCTATTGGATATTTTAGTTCTTTGAACTCATTTACTATGTTAATTTAATGTCACTGTTTAGTAAGTATGATAAGTGTAATACCAGAAAGGCTCTGTAGGGCCTTGAACGGGCTCTTGGTTTGCTCTCACCCTGTCCCCAGCCGGGAGATCATCGTGGGACACCCTCTGGAACAAGGGATCCACAATTAACTTTCCATTTCTTTACTTCTATGCTTCTAGTACTATGTCAAAAACATCATCATCACTTAGCAATGCTGATTCCAACTTAGTCTTAGCCTTTTCTCCTTGTTGCCATTGACACTGGAGATCAAGAGTTGAAATCACAGTGCTTTCTAGGAACGATTTGTGCATGTATTACACTCTAGACAAGTAGATGGTTTCCATTTCCTTTGTATAAACAGATATTTCAAATGCTATATTTTTTCAAAGAAAGGTTATCTCCACAGATTTGTTGTTTTTCTTTGAGGCATTTTGTGTTCTATGTTCTATTTTATGCTTCAACTATAATCTAGCCCCAGGTGGATAAGGGTTGTTAGTTTGCCTTACAATGCTTTTGAGAAAAGCCCTCTGTAGGTTTTCTGCCTAGATTCCAAGTCAAGAAAAACAAAGATTATTAGTACTTCATTCAGCCATCCATATTTATTTGAGACATGTTAGAGCAGACAAGCAGAATGTTTAAGACTAAGATTTATACCTTCTCTTCTAGTTACATTGGCCAATGACTCTCACAAAGAATGATATTGTAAAATAAATAGGACTCCCATATTATATGTGTGTATGTGTGTTAATTGCAATTAGTTCGCTGAAATCAAGCTGCCGAGAAAGTGCAGAAATCAATTTGCCTTTCAGTTTATGAATTTGCTTCAGACCCAGTTCAGTTTTTCTATAAAACTGTTTCCTTTCTCTATCTTTCCCATTGCTTCTTTGTGGGGGCAATAAGGACAAATGTATTGATATCCTTTTGTGCCTTGATGAGATTAAAGTTGCTTTTTGTCAAAGTTTTCACACATTGTCCTGAAAGCATCATAGCATATGAAGTTCAAGGCAAATTATTATTGTGATTTAAGGCTCATAAATAGTGCAAAAGTCTTTTGGTTGCTTCATTGACATATACTCCTTCAAATTTCCATCAAAAGGCTTCACATCCTTATAACTCTCAACAATAGCATTACTTATTTTATTAATTACACACTTTATCAAGTAGAATTTTCCAGTAAAATAATTTCTCACATAAACTGGAACTATGTGGAAAGGCAAGGAAAATTATTGTGATGGCTATTGTGTTGGTTGTCAACTTAACTATATCTGGAATGAACTACAATTGAGAAATGGATGGCACAATTATAATCAGGATTTGTAGCAGGAAGAAAACATTCTTTTGATTAGGATCATGAGGTTGAAACATACACCTTTAATCTAGTCCACACCTTCTTTTGGAAGCCTATATAGGACAATAGAGGAAGGAAGGTTTTATTTTTTGTCTGCTTGTCTTCACCTTATTAGTAGAACATTTCTTCTCTGGACTTAGAGACTACTTCTTCAGAATTCCAGTATATACAGAAGACCAGGTGAGACAATCAGCCCTGGGGGACTAAACAACTACTAGATTCTTGGAAAATCCATTCATAGCTAACCATTGTAGGATTAATTGGAGTGTAGCATGTAGGTCATTCCAAAAAAAATCCTTTTATATAATATAAGAACTCATTCTGTAAGTTCTGTGACTCTAGAAAACTCTGACAAATACAGTTATAATCATGAGTTCAACAAATTATATTTTATCTAATTATTTTTTATTAACAAACAGGTTTTATATGGTTAGATAAATGCAATAGTTTATATATGTTTGATAACTTGTATTCATTGTTATCTTTGATTGTCAAGTTATTTGAGAAAGTGCAGGCAATCCTTTATATAAGCTTATATATTTCTAATTTTATAATATTCTTAAAGTAAAAAAATGATGTTTTCGGCATGCAGTGAAGTATTTTGTTTTTTATTTGGATAGAAAAAGCATATTTTCTTTTACAGATATACCACATAGACACTTTTCATAACAGGCTAATATTAGCTTGCTTTTATGCTGATGTATGAGAAAACATACTAATACCATTCTTATGAAACATGGGGATTTTGCTTCCTCAGGCATACCTACTTTGATCATATGTTGACATTTTTTTGTATAGAATATCGTGATAACAATTTGCCTTCTAAAATTGGACTACATTTTCAAGATAGGAAACACTTTTAAGATCTAAAGCATTCCATCTCTGATTGTTATCTGAATCTTCCCCAAATCAATTGTATAGAAAGAAAAATATTAAAAAAATAACAAGAGACAGAAAACCTATTATAGTTCTGTTTTGAGAGTAATGTTTAAAGCATTAAGAAAATATATTGATCTATGTTGGTGTGACTTCTCAGCATATTTTTCCTCAGCAACTTAAAACAACATTTGTGCATTTATACTATGTACATATTTTCACTGACCTTTACATAAAAATGGAGTGATGAATGGAGTAAAGAAACTTTGGTGCATATGACAGAATTGTCAGAACAAGCAGTTCAGAAATCAGTTTAAAACAAATGAAAAATTATGAAATCTAAGCTAAAATAATTTTATTCTCTAATGTTTTACCATTCATCTCAGCTTTATATAGCTATAGAATATCAATAAATAAATTTATTCTTAATTCTTAGAGGTAAATCTTATATACCTACTTGAAAACAGAAAACATTTTTCCCCAAAAGTAAATCTACAAATGATCATAAAAGGAATGTTCTTATTGGTCTTATGAAATATTCTTTTGGAATACTCTAGTAATATGTCCTTGTATGCTGATAGCTGTTTATTTCATAGAGGTAATATCAAAGCTTTTTCAATATAAATATGCAAATATTCTCCTGTTGATTTCAAATGAGTGTTCAATGGCATGTGTGTACACATTAGAAAAAATTCCAAGAATGTTATTTATCAAAAAGGAAAAAAAATGAAGAGAGAGAAGAGGAAGTGAGGCTTTAATTAAGCTTTGTCAAACAGATATGAAATGAACCTACGATTTTTCTAATTATTGCTAACCTTCTCTCCATTAAGATAGTACTGTTTCACCCCACTGG
This sequence comes from Arvicanthis niloticus, assembly GCF_011762505.2. Taxonomy (NCBI): domain Eukaryota; kingdom Metazoa; phylum Chordata; class Mammalia; order Rodentia; family Muridae; genus Arvicanthis; species Arvicanthis niloticus. The sequence goes on from NC_047660.1 coordinate 35,895,820, forward strand.
TTATGAAAGAATGCCATCCAAATAGCAGACTATAAAACCTTTTGAGTTTTGGTATATCACTTAAGAGGTCAGTGTGATGTTTGAACTATACAAGTGAAACAAGCCATCAAAGGAGCCTGGCTTTCACAGGAGTCACAGGAAGAAGACTGCACATGTGCTACCTCCTATTTATGTCTTTTGCTTCATCTTCACACTTTTGATTTATTCTCAGACAAGTTAACTCATTTTTATTCAGTAAGATACCTTTCTGCACTTCTAACATCTCATGCATAGATTTTAAACTTTGCTTTCAGGAAAGCTGTAACAGTAGCCTGTCCTTCTAATGTAGCAAGCAAGAAAGCAGTGAATGTCCCCAGCAAGTATTTATTCTACCTCTTTATTTTCCTGCTTTATAAAAGCACTTCAAAAATATGTCTTCTGTGGTTAACTTCTCTCCCTCTAAAGCTTATACTTTTTCCTTCACTAGAATTGTACTGGTCAAGGTTCCCAAGACTATCTATGCTCCTCTTAAGTAAAAATACTATATCAATTTATAACTTTTCTCTATTTGGCTTATCATAATCATTTATCAAAATTGATCACACCCTTCCTGAAATATTATCTTTTGTCTACTACAGCCTGGCTCCATTTTTTTCTTTCCAGTGTCCTGTTAATATACTAAAGTGTTGATTTTTATTTAATGAACTGATAAAGCTGAAAAACCTGAGCAATACCTTTTCTCCTTTGGTGATAATAGTCTCATGCTTTTATATTTTACTTATTTTATGTTTAGTCACTTGGTAAATATCAGAAATATTAGATGCAGAGACATTTGAACTACTTTGAACTATTATTTACTGGGCATTTGAGTCCCATTATCCTCATTATACAATGCTCATGATAAGTAAATATTACTGATGTTAACTGGGTATATGTTAAATAAGACATGTAGGCAAAACTATTCATGGCATATAGTCAGTGTATAAAAACATTAACTCATATTATCTGAATTTATGTTAATTTTCTTCAATTGAAAATGTAACTGTTAGTTTTTCTAGTTTTAATACCTTCATGGTTATTTCATGGGGGCTACACATTATATAGGGAGGTAGAGATAGAGAGATATAGATATATAATAAAAATTATGAAATCTAAGCTAAAATAACTTTATTCTCTAGTGTTTTACCATTCATCTCAGACTTATGTATCTATAGCATATCAAGGAATATATATATATGTATGTATATTTACATATATATACATACATATATATATTCTCTCATATATATGTATATTATATATGAGAGAGAGAGAGAGAGAGAGAGAGAGAAAGAGAGAGAGAGAGAGAACTTCCTGATTTAAAATACAGCTCTGGTTTCACACTCTATAAATTAAAGGTTTTTCACTTACAATGAACAAGTCTTTTGCATTCCAGAGTAGATCTGTCAGCATGCCCTTGCATCAGCAATCTGACTTTTCCATGTCTATTGCTGTCAGTCTGACTAGGGTGAACACCATCTTTTTTTGTGGATAATTGTTCTTAAGTGGTCTACCACCTTCTACTCTTGGCTTTTTTTAACATATATTTCCACACAGTCACCAAAGTGACTCAGTGGAATATATATTATCTCTACCTCTGCTTCCTTCGCCATGACTTTCTATCTCAATAGCTTAATTTATTGCCATTGCTTACAAGAAGCCAGTGAATATACAGCCTAATGTCTGACCCACTAAACCTCAAATTCTATGCCTTTCTTAGAATATACCTTCTTCTGACCTTCCTGGCCTTATTATCGTTTGTGGGATAGTCACCCAAGATTTCTGTCAATGTATCTTATCCTCTTCTTGTTCTCTATTTGGAATTGTTTTTCTAGATGGTTCTATTGTGCTGACTTTCTAATGGTATTAATATCTTGACTCAGAAACCAACTTAACAGTAGGACTTTAATTCACTAGACTGTGATGCAAGTAGAACCATGCATGTCACCAGACAAAAACTTGTTAATGTCTGGTGGATTCAGAAACTCTAGTACTCTCATACCCGAGGATGATAGAAGTTTATCTACTCCTGACTAGATTCCTGTCCTGTAACATGTGACCATGACACCTCATTGAGAGGACTGTGACAATCAATCGTGTAGGAGTAGCTCTCGAAAAACAAGCCAATAGAAAGCATCGTTCTTTAAATCCCAACCTTCCCCCAAATATATATAAGACCTTGTCCACAAAGATAGAAATATTAGTTAGTTCCTCAAAGACAGAGCATCTGTCCTATAGAGCTAGAACACTTGGAGAAAACTCATGAAACTTTCATCACTGGAAGCTGTTCGGCCTACACCAGTAACTCAGAACCCTGCAAATCTCCATGGAGAGCATCCAGTACACAGATGCTTACCAGACCATTCCACATTTGATCCTCCTCCATCTCTACATTTCTTGCTGCCTATTGAATTTCTTTCATTAGTGCTTTGAATACCCTAAATATTTTGCTGATTCTCTATTTTCTAACATGAATGACATTATAAATTTCTATTTAACTCTTAAGTTGTCATTATTAGAAAGAACACCTCATAAAATGAAATTATACATATGTTACTGAACAAATAAAAGAATTGAACAGGTTATTCACTAAAAATTTTTACCACTACATTTTTTGAAAAACACTATTTTCCATGGTCTATTGAAAAAATATTCAGAGATTCTTTCATTCATATTTAATAAAATTACAGAGAGAAAATGTTGTGCAAATCTTCCTATATTTATTAATATAGATATTAGATAATTATATATATACATATATAAGCACATCTTAATTATACATATATGCTAACTTGTTTATGATTTTTAAATTATAAAATATATTTCAAAATAATTTAAGATAAATAATAGCTCAAAACCAATCTTCCATCCATTTATCATTGATAATATGTAAAATGTAAGTCATGTTATTAATATATTTTTAAATCTTTTTAAACATTTGAGTTTCTAGATTGTTAAATCCACATTATCAATACATAATAAATTTTTATTTACTGTAAAATTGTACTGGTTTTGTACTTAAATTACATTCTATTTATCTATCTTTTGTACTTCAAAACCATAAAATTTATATGTAAGGAAAAGGAAGAGAAGATGCTTTAATTTCAGCAAGTTTTACATCCAGTATAGACACAGCCTGAATCTCAGAGTCTTCACATGAATTACTAAAGTCATATGTTGCCCAGTTATAGATTCATGGTAAGATATAAGTACATTTGATTGTTTAAGAGTAACAGGTCACTAGTTTGCATTTTAAAATTATAAAATATATTTCAAAAATAATTTAAGATAAATAATAGCTCAAAACCAATCTTCCATTTAATTTGTTCTTGGCCAGATGAGTCCAAAGAAAATCTCTAAACAACTCAGGCTATTGCTAAGACTATGTGTTGCTTTTTTGCAAACTGACAGCCTGGCCCCTTTGCAGAGTACAGCAGCCATCAATTTAATGAACATGGAGAATTCATGTTGTCCTACATGGAGCCTTCAGACCTATGTCCTAGTGTCTTTGGTACAAGAATATACTCTGCAAAGGTTATATTCTGCCCTCCTTGCAGGAAAAGCTAGAGGAATCGTGGCAAAGAAATTGTCGAGCAGCCAACCAATATCTGATTTTCGTTAGGGCTCACTCCTCACGACAAAAATCCATATACAAAACTGCTTGGATGACCAAAGTGTACTGATAAAATTAATCCTAATAATATTTTGCTATACTTATAGATCAATGTATTGTTCAAACGTCATCAGATCATCTTCTTGCAACAGACAACAATGGAAGCAATGACCCACAACCAAACATTACATGAAGAAAGAAGAGAAAGATATATCCTTTGGATTCTCCCTTAGAATACACAGTTGTAAAAGGAATTTCTCAATCAAGGAATCTCTACACTCAGAATCCAGAGAAACACACAGAAGGGGAGGCAGAAAGAGTGTAAGAGTCAGAGGGGATTGGGTGATACAAGGAGAACAAGGCCTTCAGAATCAACTAAGCAAACCACATATGAGCTCACAGAGATAAACCAGGCCCTACACAGGTCTGCATCAGGATATATATATATGTATTATTAGTGTCCTCAGAACAAATTACAGTGGTCCAGTGACCTATAACTCCTTTTTAACTTTAATAGCCGGATTAAAGTTTTCCTTCCCTTTAATTCTCTCAGTTTCTCCCTACCTCACCTTTCATTCAGATCTTCTCTTTCTGTCTCTCATTTGAATACAACATGCTTATAAGAAATCACAACTAAACATGAGAAAACAAAATATTAGATGATGAAGCAAAAACAAACAAGCCAAAAATAAACAAAAAAACAAAGCAAACAAATTAAAAACAAAAATCAACATACTGAAGTTAGAAATGGCAAACCAACAGAAGAAAAAAAGTTCCAAGAACAGGCACAAGAAACGCAGATGAAGACACTTTAGGCTTCTTTAGGCAGCAACATGCTGTTCTGGCAAAATATTCCAAGACCTTCTTATCTAACAGGAATGAAAAAAATATGGATTACACTATGATCTACATGGAATACAGACATGCCCTCAATACACACTAATCCTTAACAATTGTTGGGGTCCAGGACTTACCCAATAGACCATTCAGACATCAATTTCAAACAGGGATAGTTTAATTATCATATACCCCAGGACTGATTGACCAAGGACATAATTTAGAATCAGGGACTGAGAGTGCAGTAGTGACTGTATACCGGAAGGACCTTATAAAGGCAAAACCCACCAAAGTTCATAGCAAGCATAAAAGTTCATACACAGGTGTAGGAAGTTTTGTCAGGCAATTGTGGCAGTTGATTTTTGTCTAAGCGTACTGTAGCTAACTATATCAAGAGGTTCTAACTGACTTTGTTGCTATTGGCTCTAAAGAAGGGTGAGGGTCTGGGGAATTTCTAAGAACATCAAACCATATAACAACAGGATATTCAGTTAATGTTTAACTCAGGTATGAAAAAGGTCCTATATAATATGGCTACTGACAGGCATAAAACAAAATAGCTACAATAATATCAGAAAGGCAGTGGTGACCTAGGTCTTAGCACAATAAAGGTAAGGTTAGTTTGTAGAAGGAAGCAGTGACGTTTGAAAGTTAACAACTAATTGAGAGGCAGACAATGTGACAAATCAGAAAATAATTTGACAGAATGACTCTGAGACAGGATGTGCCCAATTCTAACAAGAACAGCACAGGAAGGAGAGGTAGAAAGAAGAGTAACTTTAGAGCAGACAAAGAAATTACAAGTGTGTGGCAGTTTTGGTAGGGAAATTTTATAAAGACGGATTACAGAGTGAACAAGCTATACCCAAGTTAGTACAGAATAAGCCAGAGAATGAGGAAGAGTCAGAAGATCAGAACATACTGCCAAAGTGAGTATGAGCCAGGCAGAGTAATTCAGTGAGAAGTAGAGAGAAGCTGGATTCAATCAGTCAGCTTGGAAAATTAGATTGTAAGGAGGCTAGATGCATCCATGCCCAGGTCTAGAGATAATTAGAACAGATTAAAAGTGCTCTGGGCTCAGCTGTGTAGTTGCACAGCTTGGGTATGGCTCTTGTCTCATCCCTTTATCAGAGGCAATAAGAGGACAATTTACAGTTCCATATCACAGTAGGTAGTTATGCTAAACAAATAAGACACAATTAAAGAATGTTGAAACATGTGTGTTTGTGTGTTGTTGATACCTCACTCATAGGATCTGACAATGAGGAATAAGTATTTATTTTAAAAAGCTGAAATATGATATTGTAGATTTATACATACAAATATGTAAGATTTATTTTCATTCAAACTCTCAAGATGTATTCAGCTCTGCATTTGTGTCATGTAATTTTCTCAGGTAATGTTCCAAATACATTTGTAATTACCTACATTTTTCTGAATTTTCATATTGTTTTCTAAAATTTATAATTTGTATTCCACAGAAACATCTATACATTTTAAGAGACTAAAAGTTGTATTCTGAATCCCTAAAATGCTTTACCTGAAATCTGTTAATACAATAACCTATTTGATACTGAGCTCAGTAGTGTAGTGAACTGAGTTGCTTGGAGCTTGTTAAATGATACTTATAATTTTAGCATTTTCTTTCGTATCCTCTAAAAAGCTAGGAGTCAGCTTTAATAAAATCCAATTACAAATAAATTTAAAGGGCTCAAATTCATCCCAAAGAATTCAAGCAAATTCACTTTGTGTTGATTAATTCGATACTAGTTTTGATCAAATAAAGCTATGGTACTGACTTATCTGTCATAAGAGTGTAAACCACTTTGTTTTCAGAAATAGAAATTTCAGAAGATAATTCCAAGATACCTTGGTCAACACAATTTATACAGTACATTAATGTTATAGTCTAAAGGGAGTTGTCAGTGGATGTCTATGTTACATCACCATAACGTTTTATGTTCAGTATGTTCGATTCCATTTTTATTCTTGTAGCAGGGTTTCCTGTTACTGGATCATAACAGGGAATGCAGATACACTTTATAATATTCAACAACATAGCACAGACATGGCCACATAACCTTACATGCACAATACATATGAGTAAATTATAGAAACAAATAAATTAAAATGTAAAAAAATGCATGGACAGTCACAGTTCACAGCCATTTCAGTAAAAATTAGCAAAGGTTTATGATAAAGTTATTCTTGTTTTGGGGTGAGTGTTTATTTTTAGCAGGAGTATAGGAACATGAAATACCATTTAATGACAATGTTGATCTGTCATGAAATTTTAAATGAATTTATTTTTCTTCACATTAGATACTATTTTGCATGAGCATGACTCAGATATTCTATATGGTAAAATTTATGTTCTGTATGATACATTGATCTATGTAAAAGCTCTGAAGCAATCATTCTTATCAGATGTTATTTATTCATAATAATATTTGAAAAAATAGATTGAAACAAAAATCCAAAAAGATATTACTGTAATAATAGGACAATATAATACTTTTCTTACAAATATTAAACTAAGAAAGATGCTTATGTGGTCAGAAAAAAAGCATTATAAAAATAAAATAGAAGAAATGAGTGAGTAAATATTTTTGTTGGAGTGTGTGTGTGTTTGTATACATTTGTATATGTGTGCATGTTATATGTATATAATGTAGATTATATTTTTATTTCTTCTATTTTGAAATTTAATATTATTACATAGTTATGTTATTCCTCTTCACATATACCTTCTCTCCAAACCTTTCCATATAAACCTCCTTATATATTTTAAATTCATAACTTTATTTCATCGATTGTTGTTACAATAATGTTATGGATCGGTATATATTCATAAATATGTAAATATATGCTACTTATTCTGGATAGTGGAATGTCTTATTTCAGAGTTGACCATTTGCTGTTTGATAACCAGTTGGTGTTCTCTTCTTTGGGGAAGACTCTTTCTCTTGCTTTCAATTTCCTTTGTTGCCTTATATTTGCTGCGTAGGATAAAGGCCTTGTGAGCTTTTGCCCATCCACTTTGCCGTGTTTCTTGTTGTCCTTGTTCATCTATGTTTGAGAACTCAAATTAGTAAAATTTTATGAATGTATGTAGCTTTTTTCTTTATTAGAAGACACAATCTGACAGTAATATTTCTGATCCTATGACTCTTACAATTTTTTTTATCTCAAAGTCTGTAAAATTCCCTAAGCCATAGATGTGAAAGTTATTTTGAGGATATATCCATGAACTAGTTTTCAGATATCTGGATTTTAACTAGTTGTGGGGTTTTGTCTGTTGCAAAGATAAAATTTCCTATTTCCTTGATGAGCAATAAAGATTTCAGTTATATATGGGTATAAATACAATAATCTATATGATGCTTTGAGAGTCTCTTGTATCATGCTTATCAACAGATGAAAAGAGGGATTCTCATGTATGGTACTCAGGGTTTGTTAGGTGGTTTTGGCTCTTGGGAGTAGCATTATCAACCCAGATTTAAAAAAACAAAAACAAAAATACCCTTGATTTAAAATATGTATGGAAACCTATACACAAACATGCATGTAGTATCAGATGACTTAGGTAGTTATTAATATGATTGTTATAGTTTTTTTCAGATATCTTTGCTGTTAACTAATTGCCATTCTTGTTCTTCTTAGGTATTCAAATTCTTCCTCTTCCCTAATTAGAAATGACCTTTATTCCATATTTTTTCCCAGCAGATAACACATAGTTTACTACTCTCCTCTCTGTTTCTCTCCCATCTCCTACCTTAGCCATGGACCCTTTGTATTTGTTTGGTTTCAGGGGTTACTTTGAGATAAGTACTCATATCTGAATATTTGTAGCCACTAGCTTCTGGTGACAGAATATATAACATTTGTTTTTCTGTGTCAGGATTATGTCACTAAAAGAGTTCTTTTCTGGTTTCATCTATTTATGGGTAAAGTTGTGATTTCATCTCTTCACAACTGAGAAGACTTTTGTATACATACACACACACACACACACACACACACACACACACACACACACACACATTCAGCTATTTTGTTAAACTTTACCATTCTGCATTTTGACTGGGATAATGCAAATGAAATCTTAAAGTTCTTTTAATTTTCATTTTCTTAATTGCTTAGGATGATGAACATTTTAAAACTACTATTCTTAGCCACTGTATTTCTTTTTAGTTTACTATCTGTCCCCGTCTGAGGAATATTTTTACTGGATTTTGTTGTTGGTGGTGGTGGTAGTTCTTCATGTTTTCTGGTTTTTATACATTTGGGGTATTAATCTTCTTTTAGATTTGTAGCTGGCATGATTGTTTCTAAGGCTATACAAACACAGTTTAGCTTTATGAAGTCCAATTTATCAATAGTTGGCCTCTATTCTTAGGTAAAATGAGTCCTAGTGAGAAAGTACTTTCCTATAGAACTCCTTCCTATACATATAGTCTTATCAGGAATTGCTTGTGCTTTCTTATTCCAGTTTAAGTGTTTTTGGTTTCAAATTTAGATCTTTGCCCATTTATTTTTTTTTCATTTTTTTTCAAAGTGACACATATGGGTGTAATTTTATTTATTTGCATGCTGACATCCAGTTTTTCCAAGAATATTTCTTGAGGATTACATAATTACCTTTTCTCATTAGTTTTAGTTTGTTTATTTTATTAGATATTAAAATATCAAAACCTGTGTGTTTCCTGGTTCTATTAGATTAGAGTCCTTTTGAACATCATCTTAATTTTAGGATGTGTCTATCTTTAAGCTAAGACATGTTTCTCTTATACATCTGATAAATGGGTTCTATTTCCTGGTCTGTTCAAACACTCTTGTCTTTGATTAGAAAATTAAAATTTTTGATATTTAAAATATTTTTATAAATTGAATGTCAATTGCTGTCAGCATAATATTGACTTATTTTGTTGTTAGTTTTGTGTTCTTAGTGGTACATTGTACTTTATACTTTCTTCTGGCTGAGGCTGGAATATCAAAATTTATCTAAATCTGGCTGAGTGGAAAGTTTGGCATGAGATGGAATTGTGGGTTTTTGGTAGGTTATATCCTAGCAAAAGCCTTGAAATTGCAGTGCATTGAAGGGTGGTTATACAAAACTAGGTGAATGAATATGGAGCCTGGTCTAGATCTCCCAAGTTGGGGAGGAATAGACGTTGGAGTAGAATGTGGGAGATCTAGCTGAGTAGAGAGGATGGATCCTGCACATAAGCAACCTAAGGACATCTGAGTTCTTTCCAGCTTCAGGCTATTATAAATAAGGCTACTATGAGCATAGTGGAGTGTATGTCCTTGTTATATGTTGGAGCATCTTCTGGGTATATGCCCAGGAGTGGTATAGCTGGATCCTCAGGTAATGCTATGTCCAATTTTCTGAGGAACTGCCAGACTGATTTCCAGAGTGGTTGTACCAGCTTGCAATCCCACCAACAATGGAGGAGTGTTCCTCTTTCTCCACATCTTCACCAGCATCTGGTATTAACTGAGTTTTTGATCTTAGCCATTCTGACTGATGTGAGGTGGAATCTCAGGGTTGTTTTGATTTGCATTTCTCTGATGACTAAGAATGTTTAGCATTTCTTAAGGTGCTTCTTGGCCATTCAAGTTTCTTCACTTGAGAATTCTTTGTTTAGCTATGTACCCCATTTTTAATAGGGTTATTTAGTTGTCTGGAGTATAATTTCTTGAGTTATTTGTATATATTGGATATTAGCCCTCTATCAGATGTAGGATTGGTAAAGATCTTTTCCCAAACTGTTGGTTGCTGTTTTGTTTTATTGACAATGTCCTTTGCTTTGTGGTACATTTACACAATGGAGTATTACTCAGCTATTAAAAATAATGAATTCTGTCTGGTCAGTTAGCTCAGTTGGTTAGAGCGTGGTGCTAATAATGAATTCGAGAAATTCTTAGGTAAATGGATGGAACTAGAAATTATCATCCTGAGTGAGTTAACCCAATCACAAAAGAACACACATGGTATTTATTTACTATAAGCGGATGTTAACCCAAAAGCTTGGAATAGCCAAGACTCAACACACAGATCACATGAAGCTCATGAAGAAGAAAGACCAAGTGTGGATGCCTCAGTCCTATTTAGAAGGAGTAACAAAAATACTCAAGGGAGCAAATAGGGAAACAAAGTGTGGGACAGAAACTGAAGGAGGAGCCATCTGGAGACCCTTCCACCTGGTTCTCCATCCCAGAGGTCTGCCAAAGGCTGACTCATTCAGAGGCCAATGCTCACAGATAGCCACTGATCTGATCAAAAGTTTCCCAATGGAGAAGTTAGAGAGAAGACTGAAGGAGCAGAAAGGGTTTGTGGCCCCATGAGGAGAGCAACAATACCAACCAACCAGAGCTCCCCAAGGTCTAAACCACCAGCCTGGGAGCACATAGAGAGGGACCCATGACTTCATCTGTACATGAAGGGAAGGATGGCCTTGTCTGGCATAGGTGGGGGAGGAGATTCTTGGTCCCATGAAGGATGAACACCAAGTGGGGGGGATTTGAGGGTGGGAGGTGGGAGTGGGGAGGTAGGTGGGGGCACATCCTCATAGAAGCATGAGGAGGGGGGATGGGATAGGAGGTTCCTGGGTGGTGGGGGGAAGGGAGGTTAGGGAATAAAATCTGAAATGTAAATATAATATACAATAACAAAATTAAAAAAAAAAAAAAGCAACCTAGGGACAGTGGCAGGTACAGCTGGAAGTGGTGGCATCTTAAAAGTAGGTTTGGAGAAAGAAATGGGTGACCAGTGAAGGCCAGGGCACTGAATGTGGGATATGTGCTAGATCTGGTGACTTGAAGTGGTGGTACAGAAGTGAAAATTCATCAAAACTCACTAGGCTAGACCCTGAATAAAAATGTCAGAGTTTTGGTGAGATGTAAGGGTTTTATGGTAAAGGGACCTGTAAAAAGTAGCAGGAAGAGTGAACAGTGGTGAAATCCTATAGCTAGGTTGCAGCTCAGACAGAGTTGGCCAGATAAGGTCAGGACATTGAATGTGAGATGATAATAGATCTGATGAGTTGTAGGGGTAGATGAGGAGGTTCAAGGAGACTCATAGGATGGTAGGTAGGAAGATAGATTGACCCTGGCTGGGGGAGAATATGGGAGTTGTGATACCAATTATCATTGTTATTTTATTTGTTTGTTTGTTTAACTTTTCATTTTACATTCTGCTTACTGCCCCCCTCCGGTCATACCCTCCCACAACATTTCCCACATTGTCCCCTCCACTTCCCCTCTGAGCAGGTGGGGGCTCCCCTGGATGTATCTCCCCACCCTGGCACTTCAAGTCTCTGCAAGGCTAGGTGCTTCCTCACTCACTGAGGCTAGAGAAGACAGGCCAGCTAGAAGAACACAGCCCACATACAGGTAACAGCTTTTGGGACAGCACAAGCTCCAGTTGGTCAGGACACACATGAAGACCAAGCTGCACATCTGCTACATATGTGCTGGTGGGTGGATGAGATATAACAATGGAACTGCCATGTGAAAAAAAGAGACAAAAGAAAAAAAACAAACAAAAAATACTGGAATTAGAAATCATCATACAAGTATAATTATTTACCCTCACACAAAATCACAAGTATTTCATTTCTTCACTCATATATGTAAGGTAGGAAATAAGGAATAGGAAAAATAGAAATAGAAGTGTGGTACATAAGAAAAATTAAGAAAGATAAAGATGATCAAAATAGTTTATTTTCATGTATTAAAATATCATAATGAAGCCTCTGAATATTTACTAGCAATATCTACTAGTAAAATGCATATAGTAAACTCATATATTAAATTTATTTAGAATATATGATTTCTTTTTGTCTAAATGTGTTTATTTACATAAACTCACAATGTTTGTTTTATATCGTTAATGCCAGACCACACAATCTACAGTGATGTTATATGTTTACATTGCCTTACTAGGCTATACTGTACCCATCTTTGTTTGTATAATCATATTCTTTATGTTCATGTAGCATGGATATTATTTAAGAATGGTTTTCATATATTATTGACAAAAGACAATGCCTGATTGTGTATGCATGTGTAGACAGACATGACAGAAATAAACTAAAAATAAACTAAAAATTTCTGTAATATCACACTTAAAATTTGCATCTTTGCATTATGGGTTGGTTTGACCATTCTTTGTTGTTCATCTTCATACTCTACTGCCGATGAATCATAGGGCTTCTACTTCCAGTTGTGGTCTTCACTCCATAGCTTAGGACTACGGAAACATTGCAATCTCCAATTACTCTTCTGACTTCAGAAAGATTGCATGACATGTCCATTCACTGGCTCCTCTCACTGGTGTCTATAAATTAGTTTCAGCAAAATAGAACTCCTTGTCATAGGTTAGTTCAATATATATATATATAGAGAGAGAGATGTCTCTCTGGCTTGCAATTGCATAGGAAAAAAAGAAGTTTTTGCACTAGTAAAAGAAAGTAATAGAAAACATAGGTAAAGAGGATGAGACAGAGATAGAAGGCAAACAGACACACATGTGCGCACACACACACACACACACACAAACAGAGAGACAGAGACAGAAAGAATTGATAAATTAATGCAGGAAGACAGTAAGCTATTTCTAATACCGATGAGGCAATCTTTACAGATAAGAAGTCATTCATTTTGCAGAAAGTGCAGCATTTCCCTGAAGAGTCTTTCTTAATTGAACTTCCTGTGGTGATTATTAAGACATCCAGCCTTACATTGCCTGTAGGTTCATGTGAGACAAAACCTCATTGAAATAAAACCAAAAGAAAGGCTACAAAAAGCATAGGGAGAAATATTGGATTTTTAAATCAAGTGTCTCATAAAGCTTGGCTTCATTCTTTGCATTCTCCTATTATTGTGATTATTTGCACTGTTATAGCTTGCATTATAGATATTCAACCTATGTTTAGTGCACAGAAACAGGCTAAGGATAAAACTGCTGAGAAAGGTTTTTTCCTAGTTCTTTGCCAGCCAAAAGTCTTTGATATATTGCTCCATTGATTTAAAGAAACAGAGTGCTGGCTGACATTAAATTGTGTGTGTGTGTGTGTGTGTGTGTGTGTGTGTGTGTGTGTGATAAATTAAAAAAAAGAGAGAACCTGAATTTGGATATGGATGAAAGTAAACTAGGGTTACTTAGAAGGGTTTCAATTGAGAAAATGGAAGGAGAAATTATATATTAATACTATAATATTTAAAAATAAAAATTACATTTGAAAAGAAAAGGAAACATCACATATATAAAGTGTTTTCAAAGTTACATGATAAGAGTTGTTGTTTTTCTTATGAAACTACTCCGAAGTTAACTAGGTCCTATGAAAAATATTTATGGTAGCTAAATGATTTCTTATTTTACATAGAGTTGTAGCTATAGAAGTGTGTTCTTCAGAAAGATCCAGCACACAAGAATTCATCATAAATTGGTTTAAAGAAGCTTATGGTATAAGAGAAAGGTTATTTTAGTTCAAGATAGAGGACTCTAGACAAATGAAAGAATATAAATCAAATGTCATAGCACAGCTTAAGATATACAGGAGGGAATGAGTCATAAATGCAAAATAAATTAATTAATTAAATTGGGACTTAAAATCATTTGATATGAAAAAACTAAAAATGAGAGCATTATATTTTGTGTACTTGGTTTGACACTAAATATCCTGCAGTAACACTAATAAATAGGAAATTAGCCACCTTTAGAAGGAAGACATAGAACAGCTGAAAGACTTCTGCCCATAGACAGAGCCTCACTAATGGATAATATGAGTTTAGTACATAGAATTCATATGAAAATATAATGAAGAAAGCAAAGAAAATACATTAATGTATTAAATTAGGCCAGGTACAGTGAAATAACTGTTTACTCACATTTAAACCTCTGTGAAACATCTTATATATCTATTTGTCTACTTAGAAAATATATGTTTATGTTCAGGAATTAGCATGTGATATGCTTTTTAATTTATTTTTTAGCAACATTTTTAAGACCAAATCATGAAACCTAAACAGAACTATCTTTTGATGGTAAATTCCTCCTATTTTTTCTAGATTTATCATGTTAACTAGGAAAAGAAATGTCTTAAAATTAGGTCTATCTAGAAGCACTTTAACGTAACTGACAGAGAATTTATTCTCACAGAGGGATGATGCATGAGAAAAGTAGCTAATTTGAATTCCCTTTGGAACTGAATTATTTCTGTGGCTAATTATTTGCCTCCTGGAAAGGCTGTAAGCAGCTTTGAGTATCATGTGGCTCCCTCAGGGAAACATTTATTAGGGACAAGGATGCAAGATGATAATGACATGCAGGCACCCGTCCTGGAAGGGAGAAGCTAGGAATACATAGTCTAATAGGGTTGGCATTAAAAATATAAATATTTTCATGTATAAAAAAATTGGGAAAGTTAAATGATTGAATATTGTTAGAGAGAGGGGAAGTCTAGTTTTGAATCATGTGCTGATTATGGCTAGTGTTATTAGGAATAACAATGAAATCTCAAGCAGAAGAGCGTTGCCGAACTCCCTACTTGCAAAAATTATACTCATATAATTAGGAAAGTTAGAGCTTTGTTCACACAATCAAAACATGAATGCATGAATTACAATGACCAATTTTCATATATTCTGGCTTCAGACTTCAACATTAAAGATTACACAAAAAATAAATAATTTAAATTAAATAATTGCCTTTTCTTTTTCATTCAATCCAGAGCCACAGCTCAGAGAATGTTACTCTCTCCATAGAGTCTTCGTAATCATTTCAAGTAACTCATTCTAAAAACTTTCTGGACACATGTCGAGATTGTCCTATTATCTTGCCAGGTTGACACTCAAGAATAATTTTCAAAAATGGCAAATAAGCCAATGAAAGGATATGCAATATCACATGGCCTTAGATAATTCAAAATTGAAGCAGGAACATGTGATTTACTTATTCAAGTGACTAAATAACCCTAAACACTACTGAGTATCTAAAGGTTGTGTGAAACCTGGCAGCCTTATCCAATGTTGTTATGAATATAGTAGAGACAGAACTTTCAGTAGTTCCTCCCTCCCTTCTTTCCTTCCTTCCTTCCTTCCTTCCTTCCTTCCTTCCTTCCTTCCTTCCTTCCTTCCTTCATTTCTTCATTTCTTCCTTTCTTTTGGGCATGTTCCTAAGAAGTAAACATTTGCTTACTAAGTGACCACTCAACCATGCTCTTGCAAACATATCCAAATGAATTAGAAACATATATCACTCATAGATATCCATAAAAATTCCCAACTGACTCAAATAGTATATTATCAGGAATATTTTTCAGTGATGAAATGAAATAAGATAGCAAGCCATTGAAAGTATCAAAGAACTTAGAATGTACATTGCTAAGTGAGATAAGTAACTATGAGAATATAACACTTAAAGAATTCCAACTGTGTGCCATCTTACACAGGAAAACGGCCTTTGTTGAAATAAGCAGTTGTTCCTCATTTGGGAAGATGGGAAAAAGAATGATTGCATAATTGAAGGATGGGGGAAATGTATAGGTGAAATTATTTGTGATATTACAGTAATGGCAATATATTTTTGTAGTTTTACCAAAAAGCTATAGACTTTTTCTAGCATATATGTTGCTTTGTATATCAAGTAAATCATACAAATGCAAGTTTCTAATAATGCAAATGATAGTAACATGGCTAGAAGAAGTTGGGGTACATGTTGGATCTCTGAATTCTTTGTCAATTTTCTCTAAAAGTAGGTTTGTTGAGAGTGATAAATTGCTTAGGACATAAAGACACCACCAAGCCTGGTCACGAGGGTTTGCTCCCCCAAGATCAAAATGACTCCCATAGTTTTTCTCTGGCCTCAATGAGTGTTCAGCCTGGAACAATTTACACATATGCACGCACGCACACACACACACACACACACACACACACAAATCAATATAAAATGCAATAAGCATTTATTTTAAATACTTTAAATAGCCTTTGACCAGTCTTAAATAATCAATTATGTTTTAAAAATACACTTTGAGACACAGAGTCTAAAGATGTCTCTTGTAAACACGGGCACAAAAATACCTGCCTAAGTCTAGTTATGCTCTTTTCCATTGATCAGTCCTAGGGGAATTAATTTCATTTATTGTTTCTGTTTTCTTTCTGTAAAATAGGATGGTATCACTGTTTTGAAAGATTACTTAAGAATATACTTGTAATATTGCTTGACATGTCTTCTCTTATTATTTTTAAACTTTAAAGTAAATTCTTCATTAATTATTTTTATTTATTTACGTTCCAAATGTTGTCCCCACTCCTGGTCCCATCTCTGAGTTTTTCACCCCATTCCAAGTCCCCTTTGCCTATGAGAGGGCACTCCTGTACCCCTGGATAGCCTCCTTCCCTGAGGCTTAAAGTCTCAACAGAATTAGGCACATTCTTTCCCACTGAGGCCAGACAAGGCAGTCTTCTGTTGCATAAGTGCCAGGGGGAAGGGGGGTGGGGGGTGGCTCAGACCTGTAGTGGGAAATTTTCCCCACAAGTTGGGAGGAGCTAAGGTTGGAGGAGTAAGGAGAGGAGGAAGAGGAGTGAGGAGAGGAAGGGAAAGAGGAGGAGGAGGAGCAGAGGAGCAGACGAAGGCAGAGATGTAGGAGGATGAAGAACCATGCTTGGATCTAGAGCAGTCCTGGGTAACAACTTATATCTAGGTTAGTTAATTGGTTAATACCTCTAATTATGTGAACATCTTGTTAATTGAGCATTACCAAACATATAAAGCCTTTGATTAATCTTTAAGCATTAGAGTCCCATGCCTACCGGGTACCAGGTGGATGGTGGGATGGTCTGGTCTCAACCACAGCCTTGTGGAGACAGCTTGGAAGATTAGCAGAGCCATCTCACATGCTGATGTCTCATGGGTGGCAGGCCAGTGTCCCTTGCCACCTGAGCTAGTTGCTTGAGCTGGAGGCCTGAGCCGCAGCAGAAGAGAGAACACACTGCTGCTCATGACCTCTGGCCTAGCCTAGTCGGGAACATGGTGGCTCTGTAACACAAGCCAGATTGAGTGATGACATTTGAAATATTAACCGCAACACAGACCTGCTGGTGTATGCTCTTTGGATGGTGGCTTAGTTTCTAGGCACCCCCAGAGGTATGGGTTAGTTGATATTCTTGGTCTTCAAACTGAAACAGCAAGAGGGTAAAATTGATATGGATAGGACAATCTTGATTTAATAGGTATATGTCACATTGAGCTCTTTTAGGTTGAGACAACATCATATGGGCAAGTATAGATCTGGGATTGGTTAATTTCTGGCAAGACAAGTTTATTTATTTAATCATGTACTGCCTATAAATAATATTGTTCCATCTAATAAAATTTTGAAGGCTATTGTGTATTAGAAATTATGGACTTTTATTCACATTCTTTTTTATTAGCTTAATTTTATTTTTTACAATCCAGCCGTTGTCCCCCTCCATGTCCACCCTCCTACTCTTCTTCATTCCATTCCTTATCCCTCTGTCTCCAAGAGTATGTTCCCCCCACCCCCTGCCAGGCCTATCCACTACCTGGGGCCTCAAATTTCACAAGGGTTAGGTGCATCTTCTCTCACTGAGGTGAGACCAGGCAGTCCTCTGCTGCATATGCGTCAGGGGCCTCAACCAGCTCATGTATGCTGCCTGGTTTGTCCTTCAGTGTCTGAGAAATCTCAGGGGTCCAGGTTATTTGAGACTGCTGTCTTCCTATGGAGTCGCCCTCCTCCTCAGCTTCTTCCAGCCTTTCCCTAATTCAACCACAGAGTACCCGACTTCAGTCCAATTGATGAAAGTAATTATCTGCTTCTGTCTCAGTGAGCTGCTTGTTGGACCACTCAGAGGACAGCCATGCTAGGCTCCTGTTTATATAGCATCATGAATAGTGTCAGGCCTTGAAGCATCTCCTTGAGATGGATCCCAAGTGGAGCCTGTCACAGGACTGCCTTCCCCTCAGTATCATCTTTATTTTTGTTTTTGTAGTTCTTTTAGACAGAAACAATTCTGGGTCCAAGTTTTTGTTTGCTTAAGGTGGACTCTACAAGTTCCCTCTCCCAACTGTTGGGCATTTCATCTAAGGTCCTGAGAGTTTCTCAATTCCTAGGTCTTTGGTACTTGCTAGAAAGTCCTGAGGTTGTATATTTCCATTCATTCTGCTTGCTCTTGGTCTTCTCTCTTGTCTCGCTCCCCTCTATACCTGATCATGCTCCCCCTTTCTTCTCTCTTCCCCCATCCTACCCAGATCCCTTCCTCTGATTTATGTAATTGTTTCACATTCTTTTTAAAAAATCAATAGCGAGAACACTACATCTTGCTGAGTATTGCGTGTAAACTTTAACTGGTACAGCCATTCCCACCTGACAGAAGAGGCACTTCAAGTTTGTGTACTTAACTCATGTATATTCACACAGCAAATAAGAACAATGAATAAAATTTAAGCATGGATGACCTCATTCTAAATACCTCAAATTATTTACCAAAATGATATTTTATGAACTTTTTATTGTATACATTTCTATAGGATACTATGTAAACATTATGAAACAACTTATTTGCTTTGCATCCTTATATAAATGAATTGGCCTCAGTAGATATAACAATATTATCAATTTCACAGAGACAAAATGAAGAAATAAAAAAAATACATACAAATAGTTTTTAAGGCATTTGAAAAAAAAGCAAATCATAATTCTCTTTTAATTATTACCGAAGTATTTTGATATTTTAATATGCCAATATTATTAACTATATCAGTATCAACTTTTAAGAGTTTTCATATTCCTATTATTTATATGTATTGAATCATTTTAGATTACTGATTTTATATTATTAAGTATTTATTCTAACCATTAAAGACCATACTTTATGCCAGTCAAGTTGAGTCCACTGGCATAGTAGTGGAGTGTCAGCTATGAAATTGCTAATGGCTTACTGATTGGAGCTGAGAATTTTTGCAAATCAGAACACATATTTTTTTTTTTACTATAATCCTGTCAAAATCCTATGGTTGTGGAGGGCATAGGCATGAGGATATAAATTCTCACTCATGTAGTAAATAGTCATATTATCATGTTGCTTCTAAAAATGTGTGTCTCTCTGTGTGTGTGTGTGTGTGTGTGTGTGTGTGTGTGTGTGTGTGTGTGAGAGAGAGAGAGAGAGAGAGAGAGAGAGAGAGAGAGAGAGAGAGAAAGAGAGAGAGACCATTGATTTCTGCTCTCAACCTTGGTTAGAGAAGTTTCTCATTTCAGTGGACATCAATCAATACAGAGACTTATCACTCGTAAAAGCACAGGGAATAAGTGACAAGTGCTTATTCCTAAATGGAAAATCTTTATCATCTCCCCTTCATATGCAAGCAAGGTTAAGAAAACATTATGGAAGAAGTGAAAGAAATTATCTGAGACAGAGACTGGAGAAAGGTGCTGCAAATATAATGTCTTCTAGACATAGCATGACTATGGGACACATACAAGACTTGTTTACTTGCAGGAGACCTACACAAAATCAAACCAGCTAAAATTATAGCATAGGTGGGCGATATACTCTCTTCTTCTTTCGGGAGGGATAATGACAATGACAAGCAGCCACTGAGGAAATGACAATTATTTTTCTCTCAGAGTGAGGCCACTGGTAAGCTTCTCATACATCACTGGATGGCTTCATACCTCTGTACATATGGTGCCACTAACTAGAATTAGTGGATTATCAGAAAAGAAGTTGAGAGGAGGAGGTTTTAGAAGTTAAATACAAGATGGAGAGGGGAAATTGGGAATACGTAGGATTGTATTTCAGTGTGTACATGTGAAGTTCTCACGGAATGAAGAATACCCATGCTCTAGGTTAAGAAGGACAATCAATGCATGGTGAGTGGCAAGAGTGGGTTTGTCATGGTGCCTGGTCAAAAGTAGGGTCTCAGTAAATATTTAAACAATGAATGAATAGCACTCATTACTCATCATTGCCTTGCCTGAGAACAAACACTGGAAATGTCAGTGTTTGTTATTAGCCTTAATGCCACACCAACCACAAACATTTGGAAGAAATCCAGCACACCAACAATATAATATACCTGTATTTAAAACACTCAGCAAAATAACAGACCTTATAGGAAGCCAAAAACATTCTAAAAGAAAAAATATCAATGGCAGGTTAATGAAGAACACTTTTGTTTCCTATACTCAATAGGTTAACAAAACTTATTTCTTTGTTTTATTTGGTACTAGTGATAATATCCACAGTGTGATAATCAAATTATCAAGCTATAAAAATTCAGTCATTGATATAGCTGTGAAATAATAGAAATGTTTTCACTTATTTGTAATAGAATTTCAAAAGAGTAATTTTCAGTAACTCCATTTTTGATGTTGTAGTCAAGTATACTTAAGATACAAATTGATTATATTATAGATATATGTTTATTCACACCTAAAGATGTTTTCAACTAACACTAACTGTAACAATATGGTAACTGACTCATCACATCTTTGTTGTCATGCACACCTAAATGTAGGCAGGTACGGTTGAGCAATTTTGGTTAGGCTATGTTCCATGACTAATTCAAGGCACAAGTCAATCAATAACTGTTCCATTGTGTGCACTAGGATTCTATGTGCCTTCGTTTTCACTCTCCTGCCTTACTCTAAATGGAACTCAGGGCAAATGATCATGGTGAATGGCAGGAAATCAAGAGGCCAATCCTAAGTCTCCTGTTCCTGTGGTGTTCAATGCCTTTTCCCCAACTAAAGTCATCATGTAACTGATCTAAGCAACAGTGTGTTTCCATAGCTATTAGCATCAGAGCCTGTTCTTTCCTAGCCACAACAAACCAGGCTAGGCCATTCATCCATAGAAATCAATTAAAAGAGCAAAATTAATACTGAAAAGTAGGCAAAGGAGATTTAATCAGAGAGAACATAATGGGAAGAAAGACAACGAGATCTAGGGAAACTGCACCACCACCCACACAGCCTTAGTCCCAGCATGTCCAACTTCAGGGTCCTGGCATGAGTCTAAATTTAAGTACAAGGCCATAGTTATTCTTAAGTTATATCTTATCACGGTACTTTATGCTCATTGTTAGCCCATCAATGTTCCAGCTCTATTTTTTTCTCTAAGTAATCTAACAAAGGTACACATTTCTCCCCAAAGACAAGTGCTCCTTCTGGTTTGCCCAAAGCTTTTTATCCTTTTCTTCTCTCAGTATGACCTTTATGGAAGAGTTTGAATTTCTTGGGTCATGGTTTTTTTTAATAACCTAATAGTCAAAAAGAAGAACCCAAGCATCTTCTAGAGCATTCTCATTTCTGTCAGGTTGGTTTCAAATGCAGTGTCAATAGATGCCTCACACCAACAGCCCACTATTGGAAGCAGGCTGTGCCTCCCAGGACACTATATGTATACCAACATTTTCCTTGTGAAAGAAGAAAAAACAAAATTTCTTGTCAGTTTCCATGTTGGAAAAAAACAGAAACAAAAACAAAAACCAACAAAAATACCCACTTATTTCTGAGGCAACAAATTAAACAGAGTAGTTAAGCATCAGAGTGAAGTTAAATATATGATCATAACCAAAGCTAACATAGTTATCAATAAAGCTGATCTTTGATGCTGTATAAAAACAAAATAACTGATCTCTCTCTCTCTCTCTCTCTCTCTCTCTCTCTCTCTCTCTCTCTCTCCCTCCCTCCCTCCCCTGTGTGTGTGTCCCTCCTTTCTCCCTCTTTCTACTCTCTTGACATGAGTAAATATCCTCTAATCTATCCTACATTCTATAGCTTAAAAATATAACCTTGTTTATATACATGGAAGCATCCAGTTAGATATTTTCTCCTCTGAGTCTCAGAAAAAATTATTTACCTTGATTGTAATTGTGTTGAGAGTTAACATATAACCCACAGAAGTTTTAACATATATCTTATTTATGTCTCTGTTTATTTCACTTTGATTCATAGCAATAGGAAAATATTAATCTTCAGTAAAGTAATATTGATTTTGTTTTTCCAAAACATACCATTATAGGCCTAAAATGAAGGATCTTTCACCTTAGGGACTATATGCAGAAACTTAATAATATTAGAGCCAGGTCTGCATGGCTATTCCCTTTATTTAATGTGATTATATCATCTTCACATAGGTGTCTTTAAATACTATATGTAGCCTTTATGCAAAATGTTATACCATCGCCTACATGCACATGAGCATCTCTCTTATTTTAACAGCAAATTATTATATGTCAAAATTATTTGAACACAATGTAATAGAAAAATTATTTAATGTACATGAGCAGTATTAGGAGGGAAAAGTTGATTTGTTACAATGATATTTATTGGATCAGCACTGATGTTCTCTAAATATTGTGTTGCTGAGGAAATATCCCAGAAAGTAGATTCTAGAAAAAAAAAGTGGATCAGAGAAATTTATTCTGGAATTCTCTAGAAATTAATACTTATACAAAAAGTCCTGGAAAGAGGAACAAGTGTAAGTACCTGTTTCCTTGCAGAAGGCTGTAGTTTGGTTTCTAGATCACTGTCTGGTAGCTTACAACTACCTGTAATTTCAGCTCTGGATAATTTGATGCCCATTTTTGGGTTCAGCATGTATTTACACTTACAAAAACACTTCTCACCTGCCCCACCCCCCACAGAAATACATTAAAATTAATATAATAAGTAAAATCTAAGAAAAGCAACTTTGGAAGAAAATAGAATAATTTAACCTATCCTGAAATCACAGGCCAGTGCTTTCTCAATGACTACCTCAGCCAGTCACTTCTAAAACTACATTGGCTCTTTGTAGATATTTTGTGCTGGAACAGGGGTCACATATTTATTTTACTTCTACAATGGGAAGGATGGTATTTCTATTAAGCTCAGGGTTTCCTGAAGAAGGTCATCTCTGAGACTTTCCCTTTGGTGGAGCTAGAGTTTGATGGCCTACAAGGGTTGGAAAGGATATTTGTATCTGCCTGAGACACAACTTAATATTAGAGTTCAGCCTCGGGTACGTTTGTGAGCCCTGAAATTGAGAGTCAAGACAGAATCTGCCAGTGTTTTCTTACTGATAAGAACAAAATTAGAGTACTTAATTTCTAGATCCCCGTTTCAGAATTATTTAACTAATATGTCATGAATTTATTCATTGAATTAAATAAGAAGGAGGGGCCAGGTTCAGAGAGAGTACATATGACCTGAAAAAGCCTTTACAATTTTTGATGATAAAAAAATATTCCCAAATGTGTTAAAATTAAAAATTAAATGAAATTAAAAGAAATACATAAATGTCAAACTGATATATTGAAAAATATAATTCATGCCTTTATAATCTCTCTTTCCAATTGGGATAGAAACATTCTGTGATATTGTGTATCGGTGCTACTGTTATATACTACAGAGCCTTATGATTCTGAGTACCACTGATCTATGATTAATAAGAAAAAGAAAGAAAAAGATCTCGGTGGCAGCTTTGGGATTTTAGTTGTGGCAGTCACAGAGCTGGTGTTAAGATCCTTGTCTTTCACCTTATGTATTATAGCTCAATGCTGAGAGCTTTAACACCTCACCTCAGGCAAGTCCCAAGTGGCTGTGAATTGACACCATAAACACACCTCCAAATTTAACAAAGGAAAAAAAGAAAGGGATTAAAATGAGGGGAAATGCTCTGAGAATCATTTTTTTTTTTCATTAAGATTAAAACTTGAAAAAAAGTTGGATGAACCCCTTTCAAATGTCATGAAGGGGAGAGAAAAAAAAAGCGTTCTAACTGAAGACCCAGACTCCAAAGCACAGACAGCCTCATGGTGTCAAGATAAAGGCCTATCATCTTTTACCTTGATGAACTCTGCACTGACAGGTCTTTTATGACAAATTTTGTGCTCTAGTAGCAACTTTAAATCTGGATGAGATTTGAGGCTGAATTTCGGGACGTAGTATCTGGCCCTGTCATGCATGTGTGGTGAGTTCTCTCAGGCCTCATCTGGGTCACTAAATGGAGATCCCAAGATAGAGGCAACTGACATCCCATCCATCTTGCTTTGCACAGTTGCGCCTCTGTCACTGGAACTACATAACAATGCTAGTTTTATAGACTCACACGAATTGCAGTCATGAATTGGCTTTGATGGTCCAAACAGCAGCAACTCATCTGCGAACATCAATTTAGAAGACACTCAGAACCTTTAACTAAAAAATAAAAAAATAAAAAATAATGTTTTAAAAAGCCCAGTCAATTCTTCCAACTCTATACCTGTAATTCATCACAGCCTTTATATACTTCTTTATTTTAAAAAGAAAGATTAATTGCCCTACGTTGTTTGAAACAATGAAGAAAGATATCATGTAAAATTATTCCAGAAAAGACAATAAAGACAGTCCATTGTGTTGTTAATTAAATTTTTATTAGAACTTCTTTTCAATTACTTTCTTGGAGAAAATGAACCATGCCAGCAGGGCCAGCAGTTTAAAATGGAACGTGTACACACACACACACACACACACACACACACACACACACACACACATAATATTTTAGATTTAGGATAGTCACATATGTGAGAATGTATTCTTTGTAATTGCCTCTTTGCAGGTCCTTTTTCCTGAGGGCATCACAGGATCTCCAGCCTAGTCCGGTGGGGTGGGGGAGATGCGGGGAGGGGGGGATCGAGGCCAAGGGGACAGACTGCAAGCAGGGAGGGGGAATTCATTCTGCAGCCTCCTGTTGTTCATTTCTACTATTGCTACCCAGGTGCTGCACCTATCTCAGGGGCTGGGCCAGTGAGATTCCAGCTAGCTAGCATGGAGGAGAGGGTCCTGAAAGCACTTTGGGAGAGCAGATCTCTTTGCAAGTGTTACAACTCTTGCGACAGAAACTCTTAGACAACCGGATGATTCTCGCACACCTTTACTTCTGAATAGGGTCCTTATTTACAGTTTTGGAGTGGGCTAGGGTCTGTCTGGCAGCAGATAACCCTTATTGGCTTGGTCTGAGAGCTTGGAGATACCTAATCTACATGTGGGAGAGCCTGAGGCACTATTCCTACATGACTTGTGGGAGGGGCTATGGAGGTTGGGACTGAGTGAAAGGAGCCAGGAGCCAGGAGTGACTCCAAAAGCTTTCTTTCCCATTAGGATTTGAGGCCTGTGCTCCAACAGGCACCCAGCTGCTTCTCACAGATCACCACCCCACACCTCTTCTTATTTTTAATGCAG
Source organism: Arvicanthis niloticus (assembly GCF_011762505.2). NCBI lineage: Eukaryota > Metazoa > Chordata > Mammalia > Rodentia > Muridae > Arvicanthis > Arvicanthis niloticus. Next base: position 35,921,530 of record NC_047660.1, read on the forward strand.
TAAGTATTTAAAAAAAAAAAACACAAACACAAACAAACAAGGACAAATATATGTCCTTTCTTATAGTTAATGATAAAACTGGAATTCTAGGATGATATAAATATGATATGATTTTGCATTTTTAATAACAACTATCTTAAGTAATTCCTAGATGGTATATATGTCAAATTGAAGTTGGCACCTATGTGACCTAAGTGAATCTGAGCACTAGTTTTTTTAAAGCATCACAAAACCTCCTTCTGTGTGGCTCTATTGTAATAGTGCATGAGGGAATGCTTAGAAAACTGCCTAGGCTCTTATGGGGCAGCAGAGTAATCAACCCTGGTCTGTTCAGCAGTAAGTGCTTATTAAAGATGAGGTTGGAAGCATTGTAAAGTTACGGGCCACAAACAGCCATAAAAAGAACAATAACTGAGAAGGAAAGAATGACCCACTGCACTTGACTATTACCAAAACCAGAGAGCAGTCACAAAACTGCACCAAAAGACAGGGCAGCAGTGTGCGGAGCTTCAAAATGCCAGTTAAGAGCCAGTCCGAAGATTGTCTCCAAAGTACCTTTCATTATCATTTTTCCTGACCTCCTGTCTATAGAAAAGCTGGTGTCTGTAGTGGAAATTTTATAAAAAGTACCCCCTGAAATGAAAGAACAACTTACATTTGCCCTTTACTGATATAAACTGTATTGGAAACAATTTATGTGGCTTGGTAACATTTAATATACCCAAATAAAAACTCCACCCTTCACCTGGCCCTTAAAAGCAATAAAATTGAATTCCTAACATGGCTTCTGATATCAATTTAGTTTGGATTAAATGTAGGTTAAAGTGTAATCTTTCTATAATCTGATCACAGATTCCTATAAATAGGATAGCTAAGGCCAGGACTTGAAATAGAAAATTCCACATTGTTCTAAGCACGTTCACTTCTAGACTGAAAAACAGCATCCCTGGTGGCTCCCTGTACCAGCCTTGCATCTTCCAAAAGCTACGGTATCTGAGTGAACTCTCTCTGAACTCTACTTTTCACAGTAATGGTAAAATAACAACATCACGTAAACAAAGCAAAACAAGAAGCAAAATTGCCGCTGTTGTTGGCATCATTAAAAATTAAATATTGCTGATTTAGAGCAAATATTTAATGCTGACAAATGTATTCTGTCCAACAATGTGCTTGTAAGATGTAGGGTTGTTTTTCCAAATAGTGTTAAGATATTTTAGATAAAACATATGCTTTTTCTTTTTATTACGTGCAAATTTTGGTCTGGATTCGTAGATCGTGTTCTTTATGAGGTATATTTTCCTTGCTAACTACATCAAATAATAGACCCTCATATAGACAATAATGCAATAGAAAAGGGGATTTTTATATTTTCTTTTTATCCACAAAATTTGTTTTTTCCTGCAGGAAAGCTACTATTCCTCCATATTCCAGGAGATATCCTTGTACTATAAATCAATTTCTATTACCACATCTATTTAAGTTGCCAGTTGGTGTTGCCTTCCATATTCTAGAATAATCTTACCATTGTATCACATTTATTTCTTACAGTTTTTGAGAACTATATTCTTTTTTTTTAAATTTATGGTTTAATCTCCACATACAGTGTTTCAGTGTTTTTTTTTTTGTTTTTTGTTTTTTTTTTTTTTTTTCATGTAGCACGTTCTTGATTGCCTGGTTAATATGCCTTAGACAGATTACATACATCACTCCTTTTTTGTGCTATCAACTCCAGTCATTGGTAACTATTTGCCACCCACTGATTTCATTTATGCTTATTTTATTTATCTGTGCATATCATAGTGTGCTTTTTAAAATTTTTTAAATACATTTCAGATTTTATTTCCTCACTCCATTCCCCACACCACCCAGGAACCCCCTATCCCATCCTCCTCTCCTGCCTCCACAAGGGTGTGCCCCCACCTACCCCCCTCCCCCCAGCTCACCCTCGAATTCTTTCCCGCTCGGTGTTCAGCCTTCATGGGACCAGGAATCTCCTCTCCCACCCATGCCTGACAAGGCCATCCTACCCTAAATATACAGCTGAAGTCATGGGTGCCTCCCTTTGTGCTCCCAGGCTGGTGATTTAGACCCTGGGAAGCTCTGGTTGGCTGGCACTGTTGCTCTCCTCTTGGGGCCACCAACCCTTTCAGATCCTTCAGTCTTCTCTCTTAACTTCTCCATTGGGAACCCATAGTGCGCTTTATCTTTATTTCCTCCTTAAAATCGTTCACACCGCCTTGGACGGTGGAAATTAGGCAACTGTGGTAGTTTGAACAAATATCACCACTATACGCTCAAACACTGAAGTGCTTAGTCACCAGAAATTGGAATTGTTTGAGAATGGTGGGTAGAATTAGGAGGTGTTTCCAAGTGCATTTGGCACTTTTGGAGGACCGCTTTTGGGGGTAACTTTTGAGGTTTAAAAAGTTGACACCAGCCTTCCCCTCTCTTTTATTTGCATTATAAAAGATTAAAGATAGAGAAAGACCTTGAAAGATGGATCAGTGATTAAGAGCTCCTGTTGTTCTTGCTTAAGACCCAAGTTTGGTTCCTCAAAACCAAATAATTGCTCATAACAATCAATAACTCCAATTCCAGGGCTCTGACACGCGCTCTGAGTTCCTTGTATACAGGGACTCACATAGTACCCATCCATGCTGACAAAACATTCATATGCATGAAAATTAATAAAAATTAAAATTAAATAGTTATTATAGAAATAAAATGTTAAGGAGTAGTGGCTAGGTCCGTACTTAAACTGTTCAAATTATAAATTTCATCTCACAACTGATGGTTTCTCAGGACTAAGTATTCTGACAATGAATCGAGATGTAATGTGCTGCTCTCATTTCCTGTCAATGTGTTCAAGGTGCTGTTTTATGGTCTATCTTCATATCTGTCACATATTTGAAGTCAGTCTCCATTCTGTGGACTATATACTTTTCCAGAACAAGTACTTTGTATCAGTTACTGATATCCATCGTGTCATTGTGAGTGCAATACATGTAGCAATTATGTAAATGTCCATTAGGTGAAGGCATGAATTTGTCTAAATTTTATGTTTCATTTGGGTTTTGGGGGGAATTGTATTCAAAAGAAAATAACTAAAGTGCAAGGTAGAGAGGTGTGTAATTCAAATCAGTGATTATTATTATTATTCTAAGAAGAGTGTATATAAAATATGTTTGCATGAAAAAAATGAGAATTTAAGCTAAATTGCAAAGTGAAAATTGTAAGTTAATGAGTGAGAGTAAAAAACTAACTTGTTATCTTGCATTCAAAATATGTTTTTTTCAATTGTACCTGAATCCTTTCTAAGTAACAGTAAACTCATTGGCTTTTTCCTAAGGGCTTTACAACTGGTAGTCTTTCTGGAAAATCTAGGTGCCCTTGGTTATGATCTCTATAAATTATTTTTTATTGGCATGTTTTCCTTATGTTTCTTTCTTCTTTCCTTCCTTTCTTTTCTTCCTTTTTATCATTTTTCTTTGTTTCTACTCCCTCCCTTTCTCCCTCTTTCCTTCCCTTCCTCTTTCCCTCCCTCCCTTCCTCTTTCTTTTCAGATAGAATAGACCTTTACCCTAACATCTCTTGCCTACTCACTGCTGTATTTTTTTTTCTATTAAACAAAAACCTCCTTAAGGTTTAGTTGACTACATGTTTACATTCAACATCCCATAGGTTGCTATGAACAAAGGACAGACAAAAGCAGCCCCCAAAGCTGTACCTTCTTCCCAGGCTGATGCAGATTAAACACAGGCAGTTAGAGAAACAGCCACACCTTCATACTTACATATCTTTTACTTTACAAATTGGTGGCAGAAATATTTACAGAAAATGTAAGAAAAAAATCTCATCATGAAAATATACAGAAATACATACAAGTTGTTCATATGGTTTCAGTCAAATACTGATATCGCTTAATTTTTAGATAGCATGGCCAACTCTTGCAGAGGAGAATGGTGACTGTGGTAGATGAGGACTTGGGTATATATATATTTCACATTATATAAATATAGTTAGAAACCTCAATAAAGAAGGTCTTAAAACATGCCAGTTACACCAGCTTTTTAGGTGTACTTTGTCTGATTCTTGCTATTTCTTATGTGTAATCATATTTAATTCTCCAGACAATATTGTGAGATATGTATATAATTACTATTTATTATTTTACAGAACATAAATGAAAAGAAAGTAAATAATATTTTTTCCAGAATTTCATTGCAACAAAATAGAGGAATAACTATGCAAAATCAAGTATTATGACCTCAGGTTCACTTTCTAAATTGGATTGCTAGAATGTCTAGTCAGTAATTACTGTTTTTCCTAAACACATTGCCAGGTTTTTTTTCATTTGTTTCAAATATTTAATAGTTTTGATTATAAAGTAGGTAAATATATTATTCTGTTATTCAATTTTACTTTTATTTTTTAATGCCCTTATTAGGGTCATATCCCCCTGAAGGTATTCTTCCTATTTCTTTCAACTGTTAATCAACTAATACTCTCACTCCCCAATTCTATATCTGATTGACTCTCACTTACCCCATGTAGATAGTGCCCTATTATAAGGTGTTCATGCTTTAGAAAAAATGAAGAAGAAATGAGCAAAGATAGTACTCTCTGCATTCTCATTTCAAGGCAATCCTCGGTTATATGCATGTATTATATTGTAGTGCTGTCTACGTGAAGGCAGACAGCAAAGCTTAGGAAAGTTCTTTCTTAGGTTGTATTATCTCTAGGTTCTAAACTCCTATCCCATTCTATAATTTAGCTTTATTTTGTGTGAAAAGATCACATTATGTGGCCCTGTCTAGTCTTCAAATCACTTTGTTGAGCAAACCAGCCTGAAACTCAGAGAGTCACCTGCCTCTACCTCTGACTCCTAAATGTAGAGTCTAAGTGTGTATAACATCATTCCCAGATTATGTATGTATTAAAATTTGCATAGTGTGTCTTTTGATTTATTGCTCAATTAATATGAACTAAATTTCAAATTACAGAAATTGTCATTGTTACAAATGTGAAAAACAGCCTGAACCGGAGACGGGGATCACTCTGTTTTGCACCTTCTATTTTGCAAAAGTAATTTTACTTGTTGCAACAAACACCACTAAACTAAAATAAATTTATATTTCATTCTAATGAGCTTCCCCTTAGAAGAAACAGAGGGAATTGTGGGAATGGCATATTCTATTTTCACATGGTACTGTATGCATTTTCAACATCATTCATAGATATTCCCTATTCAACCAGGGGAGATATACTGGCCGTACATAAAAGTCACATCTGTAGCAACAACTATTGTCATAAATTCTTATTTTTTTCTTCTAAAATGACTGCATAAAACTTCACAGAGAGAATCCTGAAATGTGGGATGCTGTCCAGGTGTCCATTGTCCTTTCTGTCATATTATAAAGACAGCACAGACAGCTGTCTGCAGATTTGACTGCCATAGAATAAATACAATGTTTAAGTGTATGTCTTCTTCAAATGTAATGTCCTGATATTTCACAGAGACATATTAATTACAACAGAACGATTCCATGGACAGTGTTTACAAGTTCACAATAGATGACATTAGTTTAATTCAATTATTCCATAATCAACCCAAAAGCTGTACAAAAGCATGGCAATGTAAAAAGCTTAGAGACTGATTACAAAATTTACCAGGGTTGGGTTCAATTTAGTACAATCTTTGCAGTGGAGTGTAAAACAAGATGTAGTGTAAAACAAAAGTTTCCAGGCCAGACACCTCACAGTACTAGAATATTGATTAGAACAGTGATTTGGTTGTTTGAAGATATGTTCTCATTAATTAATCTCTCTAGTGTTCAGTTGAATTAATTTATAAAATGAAAATTATATTAAACAACTTGGATATACATATCCAATATATATTATATTAGAATTATTTAATTGGATATTACACACACACACACACACACACACACACACACACACACACACATATACATATATATAATCATTTAGTCTGAAAAAAGGATTTGAAAAGTGGTGGTTATTTTTGTTAATATTATCACCTCTATATGTAAAATATACAAGAAGAACTTCAAAAGACATGGACTTTCCCCCAACTCTTCAGGGAACCTGTATTCCAAAGGAAGACCAACATAGTCAACCTTGACCCTTGTAGGCTCCTAGAGACTGAACCACCAACTAAAGAATATACAAGGCCTGAACCTAGGGTCCCTGCACATATGCAGCAGGCATGCAGTTGGGTCTTCATGCAAGTCCCCTAACCACTGGAGCAAGGGCTTACCCTGACTGTTATCTGTCTCTGGATCCTGTCCCATTATCTGGGAAGTCTTTGCTGGCCGCAGTGGGAGAGGATGTACCAAGTCCTGCAGGGACTTGAGGTGCTGGGGAGGGGTTGGTAGCCAAAGGGAAGTCATCCTTCTCAGAAATGAAGGGGAAGAAGGGATGGGGAAAGGGGCCATATGAATGGAGTACTGGGAGGAGAAGGAGCAACAGTTGTGATGTAAACTGAATAATGTGTTAATTAATGCAAAATATTAAAAACAAACACAGAAAAAGAAACAGACCTTCATCACCCGATAGAAGACATAAATACTGTAACTACTTAGAGATTTTTCTCAGGGAAGAAAAGATTTGTGCTGTTGTTAACATTTGGTTCTTAGTAACTTACTCCCAAATATGGTTTAAATAAATACGTTGGAGAAATCTAAAATTTGTTTTTGTAAAAGTCTCTTGAGGCAATTATACTAACATCTATTCTACTACACAGCTAGTATCTTAATAAGAATGAAAAATGGTGCTTATTTTTTTAGTCCTAATTTGAAACTGGAATAAACATAACTACATCTGTAAATTTAATAGGTTTTATGTTTAATGAAGGGTTTCACAGCTATTCTCTTATGTTTTTATATTATGGGTAAGTGTACATGTGAGTGCATGGTGTGCATGTGTGTGTGTGTATGCCATGTGAACATATACCACAGATGTATGGTTACCCACAAGACTAAAGGAAGGTACCAGATCCTCTGGATTTGTAGGTAGAGACGTAGTAATAGGAACTAAGCATGCAGCTCTGCATGCTTGTACAGCCCCTCTTAACCAGTCATCTATCTATCTAGCCCCTCAGTGTTGTATTTGCAATGGCCTATGTACTAAATGTAGTCTATTTGGCAGATGATGTCAAGTACATAAATCTGGGCAAAGGTCAGGAACTCAATTAGTATGTTAACATGTAAGAGAAAAGAAAATTAACTTCTCTAGAACTAGTTGACGTCTCTATAAAGCAGAAATAAAAATGGAAAAACAATTATTTTGGATATGCTAGCTACAAATTAAACACATAATAAACGTTTTACTTGACTTAAATGGCTTAGAAGAAATTCACAAGCTACACAAATGTTTTCACCTGATATTTTACTTCATTTTCTGTCTAAAGATTGTGGGCCAATGGTTGAATTTGAAAGAGAAAAATATAAATGAAGGAACGGTAGGAATATTTTAGTATCTAAACCTGTTGCTATATTACTTAGCCCTGTGTTGTAAAGGTGAAACAAAGTTGCATTTCCATAATGTATCCAGGCTTACTTAAAACCTAATTTTTTGGTTTTGTTTGTTATTTTTTATTTTTGGGAAAGCTTCAGAACAGCAGTGAATAAAGCAGCCAAAATCCCATCTATACATTTCTTATACTGAGTTGGCATCTGTACTGATTCTTTTTGTCTTCTGTCCACTTTGCTCTTTATAATGATTCTGAAAACACCTCTGGAAACCAAGAACTTTGCAGATGTGAACAGCTGTTGTCCCATTTCTCTTTTATCTCCCGTTTTTCCTGTTAGAACTCATACTTTGATCATAATTTCTTTAACATAGTTTGTAACCTATCACTAAGCATCATTTCTGCCGAAGATGACATGCTCTCAGTGACTACCTCATAATCAATTCTATCCTTTTTCTGTGCTCCTTCATAATGTGTCAGTGATACATTAAAATGTAACTCACCAAATAAATTTGATAGGCATAAAGTATGCATATGTAAAAAGGATAATAAATATTATAAGCCCTATCCAGTTTATGTCATTCTGTATAGAAAACAAAACATATCTATATATTAGTAAAGACACATGTGAGCATATAAGGCTAAACTAATCTTACTATCAATTATTTTACTTACAGAGACTTAACTGTCTATGGTCCAGTTAGATATTGCCCACCTATATTACTGGGCTACAGAGTTTAGTTTACCATTTTTCGATGTAGTATATTATATTTATCCTGTAATTTGACCTTGATTAAAGTGTATTTTATTATGAGTATTGTGGTTTATAGAGACACTTATAATTGGTTCTATCCCAAACAGATTTGGTTTTTATCATCCAGAAATTTAATAGAGAGATTTTCATCACTATCTAATTGAAAAATAAAAACAGTAAGTTAAAGACAAATATAAATTTCTGTAGCAATCTGACAAATGTGACAGTGGCTAATTTTTTGCTTGAGAATGTTAAATCATGAGTTAATTTTATTTTTGATGCCATCCAATTTACACTCTACAGGTTTATAAGCAAGAATTCATAAATGCATTCATAATCTCTTTCTAAGACAAATATATCAGAGTTGTAATGTGCCTGGTAATCTTCCCCATTATAACTGTCTAGTTCCTTTCTTTGTGCCTGTATTTCACTTTTTGTGTAGCCATAATATCTTATTCTTTGGAGTCTATTAGACTCATTACTTTTCACATTAGGTGAAACAATGGTACTTAATAATTGCTATGTTGATGGGAAACAAGTTTATGCTAACTGTTTAGTTAAGTATTCCAACAACAACAAAAATGATACAAGTTCGTTGTCCCTGAATGACTTTTGGAAATAGCAAAAGTTTTAGCTAATAAGATTCAGTATTTTAAGATCAGTGCATGGCTGTAAATTGTAAAGATGACAGGGATAGCCTCTCACATTTGAAGCTGGAGAAACAGGAATAACTAAAAATTATGACTGCTCCAGGGGCTATGACAAAGCAATTTAAAATAGGACTCACACATCCTACTTTATAGAAATGTTCTACTCAATTCAGGGACACATCTGTCAAATCATAGGCACTGCTTGGGGGTATATCATGTTTTGCCAGTGCTAATTAATCTAACCATTTGGAATTACTGTTTTTTTTTTTCATGTGGTTTCTTTTTTAATTTTTACAATCATGTCTGCAACTATTTTTATTGTTAACTAGTAACCACGCATCTGATATATGCACAATAACATTGTGGGAGACATTAATTTTTCTATCTATAATAAACAAATGTATAGATTATCTATCCATACTTTAGGAGGCTTATTATCATTTTGGCAAAGACCTGTTCATGGAAAAAGTAAATAATTAAATAGATAAAATTAAGATATATCAGTAATTCTGTAATGTAATGGTAATAATTTGGTCTTCAGTTAGTGCTCTAGCACAATCAGTGAATTGCTGCAGTAGACTAGTTTCAGAATTTTCCAGTTAGTACGCAGCTATTTATTGTTCTCTATTAAGTTGCAACTCAATAGCAGAAAAATTAAACAACTTTGTAGGTGAGAAAATTGGCTTGCATTTCCTGAATAAAAATTCCATGTAAAATTGAACCCCAAATTCCTCATTTTGAGAATAGAATATTCCCAGGGTAGAAACAAACTGATTTCTACACTAATGACAAAAATAAATACTGATTTGGTTTTGGGGAGACTTTTTTCCTTTTTTTTGTTTAATTCTTCAGATATATCAGAAGAAGATAATTATTTTATCTTCTCTTGTAAAAATACACATTTTAATTAAAAGAGATCAAAGTTTGCATCGTGAAACAAAAACACAAAATTGCTTCTTGATTAAATGACTTCTGGCATTCTTTAAAAACAGTAAAATATTTATTGCTCTATTACACACAAAAATTTATTTTAAGTTCAAAACCTGATGATCTCATTTATATCTTCTGAATCTAAATGTCAGACCTGGTGTGAAGACTAAAATAAAACACAATTTGAAGAAAAAAAAATGCACACATTACAAGCTTCCAAGTTACCTAGGTAAGGCTACTGTGGTGCATTTTCAATGCTGCCTGTCATTCAATTTGCAAATTATAGGCCTTCCTCTAAACACTGATGATCCATCACTGCCATGACAACAACAACAACAAAAAAACCCGATACCTTAGTGACACTGACTGCATGTGAGAGACTGACAAGTGGCTTATGTTTATAAATACTGTAGTTGGGAATTTAGTGTAAATATTGGACCACAATTTGAAAACTGCAATTGAAACATGGCAAAATTTCTTTATGTTAGCCCCCAAATTTATGTATACTCAAATTTCTCTGATTAGTTATAAGCTCTAAAAATACTTCCAATATTAACATATTCACTTTAATGTCTATTTATTTAATCCATGATACACTATTTGCTTTCTATTTGAATTGAAGAAAGAAATTATAGAGAAACTTCAAAGTAGACAAAATTTGAATAGTTTTAATAAATATCAATTTTCTTTTCTTTTTTTTTGCCTCCCAGTATTGAAGGTAATACGCTTCTACAGAGGACACTTCACACTTCTGTAAGACAAAGAACTTGGAGGAACTGAACTGGCTCTGACTTGGAAGTTTCCTCCTTAGGACTAGTTCTCACGGTATTAGAAAGCGTTATATAAACTTCAGAAAGAGAAATGTCCACCACTTTACAGCCTAAGAACGAAATTAGTATCAAACTCACAAGATACACCCAAGAGTAAAATAGTGGTGCTTATATTCTGCGGATAACCAACAGCCATCTCGATAGACTTAAAGCCATATCATTATTGAAAATGTACCCAGTTAATATGCACAGTTGTGAAGTCCGGTTCCACTGCACACATTACACAAAACACTCCCATATCTGAGGGTCACGGAACATTGCAGAAAGGAGGAGGAAAACTTGTAAGAGTCATAGGTTTAGAGACTTTGCTGTGAGATTCCTCCTAGTTATATCAAAAGCTTTACACTTAAAGTCTCACCAACATGATCTCTCAAATGTGATTAGAAAAAAGGATAGCAACAATGACAGTAAACTGCATGGTGAAAATCTATGAGGTCTCAACCACATAGAATGAAATACAGGCAACTGAGTAAAGCTGGGAACTGGAGAGATGACACTCTTCTGAAAAGAGCCAGCAAATTGATTGTCCAGAACCACAAGGTCTGCCCTGAAAACATGTATATAAGTTACATCATACAGACTCCACAGCTTATATTTATGGTTACCAATATATTATAATATATATTACCATATATTATGTATACACCAATGCAAATATACATGTACAAAAATTGATGGTACAAAGGAGATCTGAAAAGGTTATAAAGGAGAAGAGTGAGAAGTGTATGTTGGAGTTTGGAGAAATGAATGGGAAAGGAGAAATATGATTAGAATACAATCTGAAAAAAATGAATAAAACCAAAAAAAAAACAAAACCCGAAATATCTTTTGAATTTATATTTTATAATCTTAAGCATAATTAGAAAACAATGTTTATGTGAATTTTCAGAACTTTAGAGTTTGGAGCTGCGAGAAAACAATATTCTATAGCTAAAAATACCTATCTTAGAGGGAGGGGTTTGTAAAATTAAGGCAACTAATGAAATGTATGAAGCTTGGGGAGCTAAAACTTACAGTACACATAAAGTCTTTGCACAGGGTTTGAACAGATATGTTTTTTTTTTTAATTGCTGTGCAAAAGAAATTTTATTCAGTGGAGCTGACTGAGCCTTTCTCAATATGGTCCAAGGATAAAGGTCTTCTGTGTCATCCCCATCCTGTGGTGGGCTCATTGGTGATTCAACTGCAATTGAGACACAACAATCCTGTAAATAGCTCCAATAAATTGGCTGGTGCACCAAGCAGTTCTTGTGTAGAAACATCTCTATGATCTGCTCTTGATCCTTACCGGAAGCAAATAGACATTTGTTTGGGACTCCGCAGGAAAAGCTACAGAACAGGGACATCTTTTTCTTTTCTTTGAGCATGTATTCATTAGATGAATAATTGCAAATGGTTAGCCCCTCGTGGCTCGGTTGAAAACAACAGTTCGTTTACACTATCACTCTGATGGGTAGCTCTGTAGCTTTATATTATTTCTTTGTTATGCTGTCATATAAAAGTTTATATTGTTATCTATTTAGGATGCCATTTTAAAATTTTCAAAGAATTTGAAATAATCTTTTATCTTTGTTCAATGGCTTCTATTGTGCTTGAAATACCGATGAGCACACCATAGGTAATGTGTGAAAATCAGTTCAATTCTTTTAAAGCAGATTTTTAAAAGCCTGTGATAGCTCATCTCTTATGGATACTAAATATTTGAAAATAGAATCTTGGTCTTCCATGAGATTCACTGAATTTAGTTCCTTGTGTCTTGTCTTCCATTCCACTTATTTATTATGTATTCCTCATGAAAATGTCAACATAATCTATAACTTTATACCTAATTTCATGACTTTATGAAATATTTGAAGTTTTATATTATACAATAAAAATTATTTTATTAAAGATCATTTATATTGTTTATAAAATTGCTTAAATACATACTTCCCCAGATATAACCCATTTTCAGGGACTGGTGATCTTGTGTGTGTTTCTAATTCATTATTAATCTTTAGCATAATGGAGGTTACAATTTTATTCATCTATGATTCTCTGTTCATTTACTAAGAGGAATCTTAATCCAGAATAATTCTAAAGTGTGGCTGCTGGAAAATATCTATATTTGTTAAACATTAATATAATTAATAATATATATATAATATGAAATAATTAATATAATTTCCATGTCCTTCAATCCTTCCCCAAGTCTACTCTCCAAGCTCTATATAATATCTTGTCATCTGTATCAATCAGCTGCTTGGTAGAGCCTCTCAGAGGACAGTTATGCTAGACTCCTGTCTGCAAGCATAACAGTTATCATAAATAGTGTCAAAGATTGGTTCTTGCTCATGGGATGGGTATCAAATTTGGCCCGTCATTGGTTGGCCATTCCCTCAACCCTATCTTTTCTCTGCACTTCTTATAAACAGGATAAATTTTGTGTCAAAATTTTGTGAGTAGCTTGGTTTCCTTATCTCTCCACTGGGAGTTCTGCCCGGCTACAGAAGGCTGTCACTCCAGGCTGCTTATCCTCCACTTCTAGGAGAGTTTCAGCTAGAGTCACCCTGATAGACACCCTGAAACCTCCCTATCTCCATTCTTTGCCATGTGTTAGAGATGATCCCATTCCCCATACCCCTCTGTCAATTTTCATTCACTTACCAGGGTCTCTCTCTGGGCAGTCCCTATTCCTTACCACCTCCATGTTCTGCTCCATAACCTTTCTCCCACCAAGTTCTCTCCCTCCATCAACCTTTAAGTCACTATTACTTCTTTCAAGCATCCTCCATTGGGCCTTTCTTCTTGTTTAGCTTCTTTGGGTCTGTAGATTGTAGCATGGGTATCCTGTACTGTATGGCTAATATGTGCTTATAAGTGAGTATCTACCAATGGGTGTCCTTTAGATCTCAGTTAAACTCACTCAGAATAACATTTTCTAGTGACATCCATTTGCCTACAAATTTAAACTTCCTGATATCTTTGGTTTTAATAGCTGGGTAATATTCATTTGTATAAGTGAACCACATTTTCTATAACCCTCCTTTGGTTGAAGAACACATGAATTGTTTCTAGTTTCTGGCTTTTACAAATAAAGCTTCTATGAAGATAGTCTAGCAAGTGTCTTTATATGGTGAAACATCTTGTAGATGTAAGTCCAGGAGTGGTATAGATGGGTCTTGAGGTAGAACTATTCTTAATTTTCTGAGAATCTATTAACTTGATACCTAGAGTGGTTTTACAAGTTTGCAGTTAGCTAACCTGGACACTTATGGGCTTCCTGAGACTGAACTGTCAACCAAAGAACATACATGGGTTGTACCTAGCCCCTGTTCCCTACCCCAACACATATGTAGAGGAAGTGCAGCTTTGTCTTCATGTGTATCCCCTAACAACTGGAACAGGACCTGTCCTTGACTCTGTTGCCTGCCTACGGATACTATTCTTCAAACTAGGTTGCCTTGTCTGGCCTCACTGGGAGAAGATACTCCATGTTCTGCACTGATTTGATGTGTCATGATGGATTGGTACCTAGGAGGGCTTTTGCCCTTCTCAGAGAAAAAGGGAAGTGGTATTGGGGGAGGAGCTCTGTGTGAAGAGGACTTGTAGAAGGGAGCTACAGTAGAGAACTAAAGTGAATAAACTAATTAATGGAACAAATATGTTTTTCATCTTTACACTGCTCTGTCATTTCTGGAAGGCCACAAAATAAAACAGCTTGGAGTAAGACTACTCTAGGTTGTTATCTTCTTCCTTGTACAATGTCTTTGATACACAAGTAAATAGCTGTATATATTCATAGTTGACCTCACCTTACACTCAGTCATAATTTGTGATATGAATATAGCAGAAATCATTTACTTATCTAAGGACCTTACTGTTATTTTCAGTTCAGAGGCATTACAAAGAATTTGTATGGAAATTAACATATAGATATGTGCATTGAATAGCACTGAGTACTATTCCTTGGATGTCTGGTAAATATAGATTTAATAAATCTGTTAGAGAAAACTCCTACTACTTTCTATAGAATGTAAATAATTTTGTATTCATATGTTCATCATTGGTATATAAAAATCTCCCATTTCTCTGCTTACTTAGCTTCGTATGCTCTGGTTTACTTTTATTTCTGTAACACATGCATATGCCTATGATGATCAAAAATTTTAAAAGTGAGTACACAAAATGATGTTTATGTAGACATTCATCTTTGTACTAACACGTGTGTTCAATTTTGACCACTTTTAGTTAATATTTTATTATGTCTCCTGATATTTGCATATATTCTGCTTTTGACAATCAACTCACTTGAAATCTCAGGATTCTCAATCATACTAAACTATATTATTGTAAGATGCTTCACACCCTTAATAGATTAAAGAAATATATAGCTGGTCTCTTTCCATCCAGCTGATAACTCATATTTTGTACATCTTTCTGCTTTCACCTTGTTCCAGCCTATATTAAAATATCACCCATGAGCAAACTTTTAGCAACATGTAACTCTGTTATTCCTTCCTGAAAACCTATTGCTTAATAATTATTTAACCTCAGAATCAGAATTTAAGCATAATTATCTCATTTCAGGCAACTTATTGTCTAACACTGGCCCTGACCAGAGGACTTAAATACAACGCCTGATTTTTAATCACCAAACCTGATAATCACTGAAGCAATGAGATCTGAATATTTCCACAGGCAAGAGAAGGCAATGAAGGCAGGAGATCTACATGTATTTGCATGTCCTAGGCAATGTTTTATGACAGAACTAAAAGTGAAGACTTTTGAGAAACTGTGGTCCCTTCGTTCTGACAATGTATGTGATCAGATACTCAGATCTTTATATGGTTCTGAACAAGACCAGAAACAGGAAGATGGCTGGTTCTTATTACGCTTCAAATAGTGCTACTTAATAAACAGTTCATCTAGAGTGTATTCAATGAGTCTTAGTCTTTCAAGCTGTAATGAGCTTCTCACTGGTCTATAAGATTTTATTTCAGAGGAGAGAGAGGGACGTAGAAATACAAAGAGAGACAAAGACAGACACAGGGAGAGCACTTCATGCTTCTATCAACTTTTGTTTATTTTTGTTTATTTGTTTGTTTTAACCTTTCTTGTATAAAAATAATGGCTCTTGGAAAGTCTATACATAGTTACTTGCAGCTTTATTTAAGATTAAAATCTTGAATTTTTTCCATAATCTGTATGTGAACATTTGAACCTAACAGTATTTAAAATTATACCTAAAATCATTTTCTCCAAGTGATTTGTAAGATATTTTTCTTATTTTTAACAATACTTAGAGTTCTTCCTTCATAAAATTTAGTCAAGGCCATAGACATCTACCATCCTATAAAATACCAAAATGTATTAGTCATATATAAGACAGAAACACTATTATATTGTGGATTGTTTAGTCCCTGCTTAAAAATTTCTAAAAGTTTAAATGACAGCATTTTGTCAGGCTCCTTACTTCATGTGATGATTTATGATTTACAGATGGTAAGTTTAGAAAAATTTATAAATGAGAAAATGAAGCTTTTATGGAACTGTGCATTGTCTAGTAATAAGTGTAAGAGAAGTTCCAAAATATCATTGTCAGTTTAATAAAACACTGACAATGTCATAGGCTATAAATATCTTCAAATTATTTAGATAATATTTTAGATATGCTTCATTAAAATCAAATTAAAAACTATCCACTGCCTTCTTAAGCACTACATTATTAAAGAAAACCTTAATTGACACAACCTTAATCCCATTATACTATTAAGCCCCAAATTGCAAGACAGAAATATCCTCAAAACCAAGATTTGAAAAGTTAGTCAACATACTATATACAGACTAAAATAGATATATAATATCTATTGTATATACATATAATATACAATATATATTACACATGGTATTTGGTATACATAGTATAACTAACAAGTTTATGTTTCAGGATTTTCAAGTTATATAATTATAGTCATTGGAATGTCTAAAGTATTAGATTATAAGTAAAAACAATAAAATACAATTATTATTTATCCAAGGATAAAGCTATTGAAACTAAGTGCCTGCCTCAAGATGTTTATAAACTTGGCCCTTATCCATCTGTGTTGTACACACAACTTTTCCTTTCTCAGTGTCTGGGTACAATATGCTCATCACTTACTCTTTTGAGAAAACATTCTATTGAACACATTGTCTGGCATAATATTACATTATGTTTGCATAAGCACTCACATCATAGAAATGCTCTTTGAAATGACTGCCAGGAAGCCAGTTATCTTTTCAGATCAAAGACTTTCATTTTTTTATCAGATCATGAAATCAATATGGCCTCATCACCTTATTCTTTTTGTTGTGGCTGTCAAGAAACTCAGAGAAAATTTAATGGCCATCTGTAATCCTATGTTTGGGACATATTTTCTAAATAAATACAAACCCATTTAATCAAATTTCTATTATGCATATGCAAATGACTTTGGCAGAATCTTAAGTAGTTCATCTGTATTTTTTTTCATATATTTGGTTATGCCCGGTATTCTCTTCTATTGTCTATAATTTCTTCTGTATCATGTACTTATACTAACCTGACTTAGAATCTTTATCTGGCAATCTCATCATGATACTAAAATGAAATATTTTTCTTTCATTTATAATTTCATCAATAATTTGTAATATTTATTCTTAAGTTTACAAGAATTGTCAGCATGCAAAACAATCATTGAAACTAGAAAATTTTCAGTTAAATTGAAAATTTTTCTTTTCCTGTTCATGCATCATCCTATTCATGACTCTTTTATCTTCTAGATAGTTTACACATGAATTAAATCAGTAACCTCTTAAATAATTTATCCTCATTTAACATAAATCTCTGCTGTTTGCTCTTTAAAAATGCCATTGGAGATATGCTATTAAACAAAATAATATTGCCAACTTGATTTAGATTGTTTTGTTGGGTTTTTTTCCTTTTACTGGTAGAATGTAAATGTTTTCATGGCTTTTGACACACGTCACATATTCACAGAAGCCTCCATTTTCTGCAGTCATTTCTATTTTACCACACAACATTTCTGTCTTTATGTCAGTCTCTCTTCCTTTTGTCTTCCTTTCTTCCTTTTTTTCTTTCCTCATTCCCCCTCCCTCTCTCCCTTCTCTTCAGTGTGTCTGTATATCTATATGTACATGTGTGTTCATGCTCATGCCAGTATTCATTCACATGTGCAGGGTATATCTCAAAAAGTGTTATTCATCAGCTGTCCACCTTGTTTTCCAGACTGGGCCTGTTATTCATCTGAAACACATCAATAAGGTTACAGCAACTATTTACAACTCTCTGGAACATGTGTCTCCCTTCCTTCGCAGTACTGAGATGACATGTGAATACCTCTGTGCTCTTGTTACCTACCAGGTGGTGAATTCAGTCACACACAAAAAGAACCCAAACTATAAGAAATTAAGACAACTATGCTGATGTGCTAGTATATTATAAATTTCATCACTAGAGATGTGCAGTTAGGAACATCGAAAGTGGAAGATTAGATTGGGCTACACAGTGAGCCATTGTCTCAAACACTTCATTCTGTAGTCCATATTAAGTTGCTTAAATGTTGCCTCTTATGTACGTATGATAGAATCACCCCACCTAGATTGGTTTCACTGTAATTTTCTATTCTTTAAGCTTAAATATTATTAAAATACTGAATATGTTTGTGTGCATACATTATTCTGTGTTTAACTACATAACTCTACATCTATAATCATAGATAGATAGATAGATAGATAGATAGATAGATAGATAGATAGACAAAGTTTGACTACATAACTCTCAATGGGAGGAACATTAAGGAAGCAAGTACACAATTACACTTAGAGATGATTTTTGTTTTACTGAGTCTTCATTACAAGGGTTAGTTTATTTCTAATGTCACCTAATTCTTTCCATATCAGTTTCTGCTGTGCATAATATCTGATTGGTAGACACCTATGAGTGTCTTTTATGTAACCAGTGTTGTACTCTGAATACAACCAAATGTAGATTTGTTCCTCAGAATGTTCATTCCCCAATACCTTCCTCTCAGCATGTGAGAAAAACTGACTGGCTCCTTCCTATCAACTCCAATGCAGCATTTACTAATTCAGTTTAGTGAAGATACTTTGTTTCTTTGAAAACTGTAAGAATAGTTTTGACAAGGATAAAACAAAAGAATAGGTATCTATATATTCCCCTGTGGAGATTTTTAAATTTTATACAGAAAACTGAAGTTTAACCAATAATTTAGCCAATTAACCTCAAGAGTCCCAGAATTGGCCAATAGATAGATGGTATTGTACAACCCTTTCTTACTTGTTTCTCTTTTAGTATCTCAAGTCTGGCATCTTCAAGAGCCCATAATGGGACCAAAGTCATCTTAATCACTTCACCATATGCAAATAAGACTACAAAGAACTCATTCTAATATGCTAGAGTCCACAAGGTGAGGATATGAATTAATTTACAATGACTCTTGGAGTAAAATTAAATTAAGTAGGGAGAGCATAAATATTAAATCAAGTAAAGCAGTGTCAACACCAGGATCATTGGTATATGCCAAATACTACAAAGTTCTTTGACTATGCAAGTAGAGCTTAAATAGATGTAATAAAATCTCATTTGCTCTCATTTAGTTTTATTTAGTGGAAAGACACAAGGCAGGCACATACAAAGCATTATTACCAGCACTGATTGCAAGTGACCAAATCAAATGCTACTTACAGAATTCATCTCTCAAGTGTGCCATAAATTTGACGTGCAACTTTCTGAGGACCCAAGTCTATTTTACTGAATCGGCTGTTCTGCCACATCTCCTTTAATACACGAATGATATAGAGAAAGTTCCAGGATTAAAGATGCATTGACTTGTTACTTCTTGACCTTGCATAAAAGAAATATGCATTCAAAGCAAATTGTACTTCAGATTCTAAATGTATATCATTTCCACATTAACAACATAGAGCATGAAAATATCTAGTCATGCTGGACAATAAAGGGTAAGCCTCGCTGCCTGGCATGCAAGAGAAAGGGTCAATCTATATAGTGCATTATTATTGAGCTATGGCCTTCTTAGATAATATAGTAAGTGAGTTGGCAACTTATAGTGATTTTATTTTGTTGTTTGTTTCTGGAATATTTGGGGGGTTTTGTTTTGTTTGGTGTGGTATGATCTGGTTTGGTTTTTGAGACAGGGTCTCACTATGTATCAGTGGCCTTTCTGGAATTTGTCTTGCATACCAGCCTGACCTGGAAAATCATAAAGATCTACCTGTCTTTTTCTCCAAAGTGTCGAGGTAAAAGATGTGGCTCGCTATTCCCAGCCTTTAGTTTATAATATTTTGTCTTCTTCCATATGAGTTTGTATTTGTGGGAGACTTAGGACATTAAAAATTTATATTTTAAAATGCTGTATATGGCATGAGAGATGCCTCAGTAGTTAAGAGAACATCCGGTTCTTGTAGAAGTATCCAAAATGTTTCCAGAAGCCATGTCAGATGGCTGAATGACAACTGTCTCTAATTCTACCTCCAAGAAGTGTGACAATCCTAGTCTCCCCAGGGACCTTCAGTGAAGGCACTTTAACCAGTCCATACCCACACACAGACATGAAAAGAAACACATAATTTTTAAATAATAAATATAAATCTATAACAAAATGCAAATCTAAAAATAAAAATTTATAAATATTAGCTTGACAAATATGTTCCTTTCATCCTAACCAAATACAACATCATCTATGCTAAATAACTTTCTAGATTAGACATGCAGTTGGAGCTTGTATAAATATGTGGAAAGAAAGTTTCCTAGAATGTACTTTAAAGCATTCCAAGATAGGACTGATTCAGATTCTAAAACCACAAGCTTAAAACACTTGCAATGGATGCAAGAGAAAGATGGTCTCTATGAAATCTCACACCATTACCAGAATATGCAGATTATTCAAAGATTGAAGGAATGTGTCCCAGAGCTGGCAGCACTTTCAGTGTTAGGAGCACAAACCTAAGTACCTTTAGCATTGTCACAGACAGTAATAGCTGGGCCATGCAGTAGTCAATCCACTCTTTATGTCTTGTTCTAGGTAAGGGGAAAGTGAGAGAGGATTATCTAATAATGAATTATATTGAAACATTAATTTTATTGTAGAAACATATATATATTCCATGTCTATTCATAATGAACCCCTACAACTTAATATTTGATATATTAAATAATATTATGCAACTTAAATGTATTGTATTTGAAAATACCATTTAACTGATCTTACTGGTATTCTCCATGTACATTTGCTTCAATTTAATCATAGAATAAATTATGTAGCTTTTATAAAAAAATCTACTGTATTTAATTATTTTAATGACACTTTAAAAAAATATCTTCTATTTTTAATTTAATTTTTATGTATGAATGTTTTGCCTGCACAGATGTCTATATATCATGAATGTACCCATGGATACCAGCAGAGGACATTGGTCTTCTAGAATTGGAGTTACAGATGTTTAGCCACCATGTGGTTGCTGGGAATTGAACTCAGGACTTCTGGAAGAGCAGTCAGTGCTCTAAACCACTGAGACTTATTTCCAGCAATGTGTAGCCCATACTGGCCTCAAACTTGTGATCTACCTGCCTCTGCCTTCTTCAACAAATCTTACCGGCATGTGCCAACACAACTGGCCTGTATTTATTACATATTATATGTGGATGATAATGATACAATGGAATAAAGATGTAAACCATAAAGAGATCATAGAACATAAGGAATAAAAGCATAACAAGAGTCAAAAGAGAATATAGCTTACTTCTCACTGTAGTTCGGACATAAGGAGCATACTGACTCCTAACACATATTTAGATCAACAGAAAACCGTTATAATCAGAACTCTTATCAAAACTCCTGGACAATCAGCTGAAGAGGTGTGTGATTCAACACATTAAGTGTAAGAAAGGATTCAGGAGCTTTTATGACTCTATGGTATGATATATCTCCTTGAGTAAGAACCCTAGTTTTATTTCTTTCATTTTTCCAAAAAAAAAAAAAAAAAAAAAAAAAAAAAAAAAAAAAAAAAAAAAAAAAAAAGATGGCTGACCTAGAATTGTTTGGTGTATTACACTAGGCACTAAATTAAAGCAATTTGAATTTTCATTTATAAAAGCTATTTACCTTATCAGAAAATGACTGTTAAGTGATACTAAATTTCCCAAAGTTTTTTTTAAAAATTACCATGTAGTGACAAAGGAAATAAACATAAAAATTCAGAAAAACTTGTGGGGAGACGACAGAAGGTGGCTATTATCCTTGCAACCATCTTGAGCCACATACCCTGATAAAAGACATGATTACAATAGCCTACAACAGCTGAGCACACTCCAATAACATCTTGCTTTAGATACCCAGGATTTTCCCTTGGGTGTGTGAGAGTTAAAGGTTTGTGACTTAAGGTCATGGCTTAGAAGTGAGACATATAAAAGGCGAGAGGCAGACAGGAGAGTTCAGAACAATTTGGAGTAACAGAAATTCAGACACTAGGAGTAGGAGTAGACATTAGACACTCGGAAGAGAACAACTTAGAGTACAACTTTGAACTAGGAATTAGGTTAGAGAGTACAACTTGGAGTAGGAATTAGGCATTAGAAGAGTACAACTTGGAGTTAGTTATTGGGCACTTGGAACAGTACAACTTGGAGTACAATAAAAGGAGTAGGAATTAGGCATTAGGAGAGTACAACTTACAGTACAACGAGGAGTAGGAATTAGGCATTGAGGAAGAAGACACTTGGACTAGAGAACTCGGAAGATGATTATTAGGTATTAGGCACTAGGCACATGGAGGAAGAACTTGGAATTAGAGAGTAGGCACTTGAGACACATGGAGGCACTGGCACTAGGGACTAGGAACTACAGACCTGGAACTAGGGACTTGGACTAGAAAGAGAGACTGAAGAATAAACGGGATTGAATCACACTCTGTCTGGTCTCCATTCTTCGCATTGGTCCTCACTCTCTCTCTTGCTGAACCCTGACCTGTAGACCGGAGCTGCTTGGGACAGTGCAGGCTCTAACAGTTTAGCCCCCAAAGCTTTTGGCAGTGCAGGTCCAAACATTGACAGAACGGTCAGAGACATTTTGGCCCCCAAACGTGGGGTAGTGCAGTTCTCAACATTTCTGGCCCTCAAGCGTGGGGCAGCTCAGGCCGCAACAAAAACTAATCATGTACAAATAAAAGTTATAACTTGAAGAAAATAAATATTAAATATTTAAGAAGAATGAAATGTGCATTATTTCTGCTTCCTTCCACCTACATGTCTATTTCATATGCATCTAATCATATGATGAGCTTAGTAACAGAGATTACATAAAATGGGAGGAAAGGCAGAAAGAATAATAGACATGTGTAACTTATAACCCATCTTAAATTTAGCTTTTGTGTAGTTATTTCACACACTGGTCAAGTAAAATAATCTAATGTTCTTCAAAGAACACTAAATATACCTATTTTATGAGTTCAATTAAAATCTTTGATATTTAAAAGATTATTTTAGAACTGTCTTAGAAAAAATGTCATTTTCTGATGTCTATTTTTATATTATGTTTTAATGTTCATATTGCCTAATAAAATACCTATATCATTAGTTATTTTCCTAGAAGATAAAAATATATTTCTAAGTCCATTTATCCAAAAAGTATGTGTCCAGCTTATTGAATAGTTTACATTGAAAGAAGGGAGTAAAAGATGATTTTATTATTTTTACTCCCTTAAATTTATTCCTTGAACTAAATTTACTACTATATAAAATTGTCAATTAATATAATATAGTCAAATTAAATTTACAGATGTCCTAGATACCTTCATGTGTTTAAAAATTAAGTACTGTCAAGCTAATAATATACTTTACCATCTTTGGAGAAAAAGAGTAAGCCTAAACCCCAAATAATAAACATCAAGAAATAATATTAGGGCATTAAAAAATGAACTGAGAGCACACAAATGGTGGATAGAATTAGACTAAGCTTTGGATCTTTGAGGCAATAAGAATAATTAACAACAACCTAGAAAATCTGACAAAAGGAGAGAAAAGTCACAAACAAATAAAATTAAAGATTCTCTGTAAAGTCTGAAATGAGAAAAAAACTTTGCCAACTATTCATTATTTTTTAATAATATTCTTGGGGTAATAAGTTGAGCAGTTGGACAAGAGAGAAATATAAAAAGAACAGTTCTAGGAAAGGAAAGGATTGAAGAATTGGAATTGGATGAGAAGTCATTGTGAATTCCCACGTGTACACATGGAGCAAACCTCTACAGGGACAGCAAGTGGTCTTAACCCTTGAGTCCTCTCTGGCCCTCACACTTTGATCTTCAGTATAGCACAGAGTAACTAGTGGAAGCAATGCTGAAAGTGGAGAGAAAAAAGGAAGTAAGAAATTGAGAAAGAAGGAGAATAATAACAACACTGAGTTAGAATTTAGAAACTTTTGTAAAGGATGGGCTGACATTTAAAATCCTTGAGTATAGATGGGGAATGTGAAACTCTATGAAAGTAAGGTGGAATATGACTGCTTCAATGGTGTTGTTTAGTTATAGTAATTGTTAGCTAGCTAAATAATTTTGTTAAAAGCATATCCAACTCATTTGTAGGGCATTCTTTCAAAGCATTTCTGGTAGATACAGAGCCCCTAATTAAAAAAAAAAAACTCTCAATGTAACAAACTCATTTTATTTATGATTATCTTTATAAAATTATATATATATATATATATATATATATATATATATATATATATATATAAACTTGACTTCTTGCTATGTTGGATAAATATTTTAACTTCCCTACACTTCCTACATTGTAATCTCAGGTAGGTAAAAATTTCATGGAAACAACTCTTGCTTCTTGAGTAGCCATTACCATTAATAATGGCATTCAAAAGAAAGCAATATAAATTCTGTGGATTCTGGTGCATTTAAAGTAGATTACACTGGTGGAACTATATCAGAGATTTTTAACCTAAAGCTATGGAGTCAATTTTGCCTTAAATGTTATCAAATTGAAGCCCATCTTTCTGAAGCAGATTTTACAATCTCACATTCCTTGAAAATCTGCATGTATATTTCTTTGGAGTATTTCATGCAGTATATTTATTCATTATTTTTCATTTATTTATATATCATGTTATATTTATAAAATGATGGGCTTCTTGGTATTTATTTTATATTTTAGGTTATAGTCCAAAAAGCCTTTATTGTTTTGTTCAATTTTTTAAAGTGTTACCAGTCATGACTTGTGTTTGGTTTTCCTTATTTTTATTTACTTTCTTGTAGCTACCAGGAGTAGCTACAAGTAAGTCTCAGATGTCAGAAAAACAAGAGGTTCCCTGGACCCAATGAGGGTGATATTAGCCAAAATACTCAACAAAAGGGATATAGAACCTGTAGAGACCATATCCAGTGGATAGGCACGGCCCTCAGTTGGGGGATTGGGCAATCCACCCATCTCAAAAATTTGAACCCAGAATCATATCTAAAGGAAATGAAAGGACAAAGACTGGAGCAGAGACTGAAGGAAAGGCCATCTAGAGACTGTCCCACTTAGGGAACCATCCCATTAAAAGACACCAAATCCTCACACTATTGCTGATGTTGATAAGTGCTTGCTGACAGCAGTCTGCTATAGCTGTCCACTGAGAGACTCTGCCAGAGCCTGACCAATATAGATGCAGATACTCCAAGTCAACCATTGGACTGAGCAATGGGACTCTAATAGAAGAAGTTGGCAAAAGACTGAAGGAGCTGAAGGTGACTGCAAGCCCATAGGAAGAACAAAAATGTCAGCAAATTGGACCACTCAGAGCTCCCAGGTACTAAATCACAAACCAAAGAGTACGAATGGAGGGACTCATGGCTCCAGCTGCATATGTAACAGAGGATGGCCTTATCTGGCCTTGATCCAGTGGAGGTTCGATGTCCCAGTGTAGGGAGATGCTAGAGAGGTATGGTGAGAGTAGGTAGGTGGATGGGGAAACGTCCTCATAGAAGCAGGGGGAGGGAGATCAGAAAGGGGGCTTGCGGAGAGGAAACTAAGATAAGGGACATTTGAAATGTAAATAAATATAAATAAAATAACCAATGAAGATTCCATAATAAAGCCAAGTATCAAATGCAGATTTCAGAATGTCCTTTCCACAGTTTTATTATACAGAATTATGATATTTATAGAGGAAGGTATACTTTAAGATTACAAATATTTAAATTTAAAAATATGAAGATTGTTAAAATTTTCCAAAATAGGTATAATGTAAAATTACATTTTATCAGTCTTTAAACATATATTTTACAACAATTATTGTGTTTAACTTAACAACATAAGTTAAAGCAAGTGTAACTAGTCCATTTGACTTTATATAATTCTGAAAAATACATTGAATTTTCATAGTTTAGAATATGCATACACAAAAATCAAATCTATTTTTAACTCATAGATAATGGTATAAAAATTTATTTGAATGTTACATGTATTTATACATATAACTTTGGTTTTGTATTTGAATTATTATTTAACATTTAGCATACATTTTCAGATTATTGTGTGTTTAAATTTTAGTTTTTTTCTTATTGTTATTTCTTGTTTCAATAATTCTGAATCATATAATTCCAGTTATGCATGATGTTCAGAGATCTACTATTAGATTAAAATTACATAGCTTTATAATTAGAAATAATTTTAAACATCTTATTAATACTTTTAGCTTATTAGCAAAGAAACTTTCTGGCTAACTAACCCTTTCTTCCTAATTGTTTCTTTTTAAAACATAATTTAATTAAAATACAGTTATGCCAATTTTCTTATTTTTCTTTTTCTTCTAGTGCTTTTCATGCCCCCTGCTTCCTAGGTCCTCTTCTCAAATTGATGTGTGTGTGTTTTTTTTTTTTTTTTAATTTTATAATAACAACACTGAGTTAGAATTTAGAAACTTTTGTAAAGGATGGGCTGACATTTAAAATCCTTGAGTATAGATGGGGAATATGAAACTCTATGAAAGTAAGGTGGAATATGACTGCTTCAATGGTGTTGTTTAGTTATAGTAATTGTTAGCTAGCTAAATAATTTTGTTAAAAGCATATCCAACTCATTTGTAGGGCATTCTTTCAAAGCATTTCTGGTAGATACAGAGCCCCTAATTAAAAAAAAAAAACTCTCAATGTAACAAACTCATTTTATTTATGATTATCTTTATAAAATTATATATATATATATATATATATATATAAACTTGACTTCTTGCTATGTTGGATAAATATTTTAACTTCCCTACACTTCCTACATTGTAATCTCAGGTAGGTAAAAATTTCATGGAAACAACTCTTGCTTCTTGAGTAGCCATTACCATTAATAATGGCATTCAAAAGAAAGCAATATAAATTCTGTGGATTCTGGTGCATTTAAAGTAGATTACACTGGTGGAACTATATCAGAGATTTTTAACCTAAAGCTATGGAGTCAATTTTGCCTTAAATGTTATCAAATTGAAGCCCATCTTTCTGAAGCAGATTTTACAATCTCACATTCCTTGAAAATCTGCATGTATATTTCTTTGGAGTATTTCATGCAGTATATTTATTCATTATTTTTCATTTATTTATATATCATGTTATATTTATAAAATGATGGGCTTCTTGGTATTTATTTTATATTTTAGGTTATAGTCCAAAAAGCCTTTATTGTTTTGTTCAATTTTTTAAAGTGTTACCAGTCATGACTTGTGTTTGGTTTTCCTTATTTTTATTTACTTTCTTGTAGCTACCAGGAGTAGCTACAAGTAAGTCTCAGATGTCAGAAAAACAAGAGGTTCCCTGGACCCAATGAGGGTGATATTAGCCAAAATACTCAACAAAAGGGATATAGAACCTGTAGAGACCATATCCAGTGGATAGGCACGGCCCTCAGTTGGGGGATTGGGCAATCCACCCATCTCAAAAATTTGAACCCAGAATCATATCTAAAGGAAATGAAAGGACAAAGACTGGAGCAGAGACTGAAGGAAAGGCCATCTAGAGACTGTCCCACTTAGGGAACCATCCCATTAAAAGACACCAAATCCTCACACTATTGCTGATGTTGATAAGTGCTTGCTGACAGCAGTCTGCTATAGCTGTCCACTGAGAGACTCTGCCAGAGCCTGACCAATATAGATGCAGATACTCCAAGTCAACCATTGGACTGAGCAATGGGACTCTAATAGAAGAAGTTGGCAAAAGACTGAAGGAGCTGAAGGTGACTGCAAGCCCATAGGAAGAACAAAAATGTCAGCAAATTGGACCACTCAGAGCTCCCAGGTACTAAATCACAAACCAAAGAGTACGAATGGAGGGACTCATGGCTCCAGCTGCATATGTAACAGAGGATGGCCTTATCTGGCCTTGATCCAGTGGAGGTTCGATGTCCCAGTGTAGGGAGATGCTAGAGAGGTATGGTGAGAGTAGGTAGGTGGATGGGGAAACGTCCTCATAGAAGCAGGGGGAGGGAGATCAGAAAGGGGGCTTGCGGAGAGGAAACTAAGATAAGGGACATTTGAAATGTAAATAAATATAAATAAAATAACCAATGAAGATTCCATAATAAAGCCAAGTATCAAATGCAGATTTCAGAATGTCCTTTCCACAGTTTTATTATACAGAATTATGATATTTATAGAGGAAGGTATACTTTAAGATTACAAATATTTAAATTTAAAAATATGAAGATTGTTAAAATTTTCCAAAATAGGTATAATGTAAAATTACATTTTATCAGTCTTTAAACATATATTTTACAACAATTATTGTGTTTAACTTAACAACATAAGTTAAAGCAAGTGTAACTAGTCCATTTGACTTTATATAATTCTGAAAAATACATTGAATTTTCATAGTTTAGAATATGCATACACAAAAATCAAATCTATTTTTAACTCATAGATAATGGTATAAAAATTTATTTGAATGTTACATGTATTTATACATATAACTTTGGTTTTGTATTTGAATTATTATTTAACATTTAGCATACATTTTCAGATTATTGTGTGTTTAAATTTTAGTTTTTTTCTTATTGTTATTTCTTGTTTCAATAATTCTGAATCATATAATTCCAGTTATGCATGATGTTCAGAGATCTACTATTAGATTAAAATTACATAGCTTTATAATTAGAAATAATTTTAAACATCTTATTAATACTTTTAGCTTATTAGCAAAGAAACTTTCTGGCTAACTAACCCTTTCTTCCTAATTGTTTCTTTTTAAAACATAATTTAATTAAAATACAGTTATGCCAATTTTCTTATTTTTCTTTTTCTTCTAGTGCTTTTCATGCCCCCTGCTTCCTAGGTCCTCTTCTCAAATTGATGTGTGTGTGTTTTTTTTTTTTTTTAATTTTATATGCCCAGTATAACAGACACACACACATACACACACTCAAACATTCACATTCACACACATACCCAAACAGACACACATACAGACACATACATGTATATACTGACATGCATACACATATTTGCAATTACATGCACAGATATGTGAAGTGAGGACAATTCAAAATTAGAAATCAGAATCCATCATAGAAATTGAAGTATCAAACAGAACTCAGGCTGAAATCCAGATGAAGAGAGAATTGAGAAAATCAGTTGCTCTTGAACATGTATTCTTTACATTCATTCTATCTTGATAAATCTTTTGCAAATCACATTTTCTCACATTTCCAACTGACAAATGTTTGTATTATAAACGTGTAGGTGTTTAGTACACACAATGATCTCTATAAATTCTTCTTTATGTTCTAAGGAAGTTATTTGTTCAACTACAGAGTTTCCATTTAAGAATAAAACTTTAATTTAATTCTAATTTTTTTTATTTTAAAATGTTTTTAAAGAATTTAGTATACCACTACAGTTTTATACCATAGTCACTTTCTTCTATTCTCCATTCAACTTTTCATATTTTCTCCAATGCCCTCTTAAATTCATTACTGATTCTTATATAATTATTATTGATGATATACACGTACATATATTTATAGTATTTGTGTTTTTATCTGTGTGATTGTATATATGTATATATTTAATACATTCTGTGTACATCTAGTTTCATTTATATTTGCATATGCCTAGGACTGACCATTTGGAATAAAAAACCTATCACGGGTGTTGTCCCTGAAAAAAAAAAAAAAAAAAAAAAAACTATTCTCCATCTGTCACCAGCAATTGACTGCCTGTAGCTCTTCCCTAAGAGCTGGAGAACTTAGTAAAATCCAGAACCACACTAGTCAACCAACTGGTGGTGCCGTTGTGCAGACTTTTGTAGTTAAAAACTCAAGGTTGCACCTTACCTATGTTATGCAGATGACAGTGGCTTTCATCAGGTGTCCAGTTTTTATAATCATTCCTCTTTTCAGTGGTGTTACTTGAGTTACAAGATACACATAACTTGGAGTTGTGCTGAACATATTTATTCTCTGCATTTTGAGAAAATATGGATTTCTGCAATAAACTCCAGCTGCTGCAACTACAAGTATTTTTTTGATGAGAGTTCAAAGCTGATGTGGATGTCAGGAAGTGCATGCTGACAGGAGCCTGATATAGCTGTCTCCTTAGAGGTTTGCCAGAGTCTGACATATTCAGATGCGGATGCTCACAGGTAACCATTGAACTGATCAAGGGGTTCCCAATGGAGGACTTAGAGAGAAAACTGAAGAAGTTGAAAAGGTTTGCTGCCCCATGAGGAGAGCAACAATACCAACCAACCAGAGCTCCGAGAGTCTAAACCACCAGCCTGGGAGCACATAGGGAGGGACCCATAGCTCCAGCTGTATATATAGGGAGAATGGCCTTGTGGGGCATAGGTGGGAGAGAAGATCCTTGAACCTATGAAGGCTGGACGCCGAGTGTGGAGGAATTCGAGGGTGGGGAGGTGGGATGTGGAGGGGATAGGTGAGGGCACATTCTCATAGAAGCAGGAGGTGGGGGAATGGGATAGGAGGTTCTTGGGCATTGGTGGGGGAGAAATGGGGTAAGGGGATAACATCTGAAATGTAAATAAAATATCCAATAAAAATGTTTAAAAAAAGCTATACAAAAGATGTATATAAAAGTAAACTTAGAATAATATTACAAGCTATTTTGATTTGGTTATAAACAATAATAGGATCTCTGTGTCTATGGCTTCTCTAAGCAAAAATATTTAATACATTAATAGAATCAGGAATAAATTCATCCATACTGAGTAGGGATGAAGCCCAATTAGACAGGTGTTGATTTCTCCCAAGATGTAAGATATTTACTCACAAGAAATTGTGCACTTCAGCTATCATACAGTGCTGGTCTTTGTCATGGTTTTCAGGTTTGATTGATGGGTATAAATTGAAGTTGTCTGCTTTGTACCTGTATCATGTTGCATAGCAACCTCGAATTCTTTGAGAACTAATCCTCAAGGAGGAGGATCCAGGTAAATTTGAGGTTGATTTCTCCAAGCTTTGTGTCTGATATGTGTGGTGTCTATTGCAACAGTGTCTTACTGAAACAGTGTCAGTTTCCGGGATGCAAGTAAAGACAATGGCAATAGCTTAAAACAATATTTTAATCAAATCATAATAGAAACCTAAAGTTGGTAGAGCTGATTGTTATAATTTTGTTATTACTATGACCATTATGTTTAGTGTCACACCTTGTACTTATATGCTGTCTTGATATTCTCAAGGTGTCTTGAACTCACTGACTTCAAGCTTTCTTCAGCTAATATACACAATATGTGACCAAATGTATAAAACTATGTATTAATCATCCAGAACCACACTAGTAAATCAACTGGTGGTGCCATCCACCTCATTTCTGTATATTGTACACTTCTTTTTATTATTTAAGTAAAATTCTCCTTGGGTGAAGTTGTCTGGAACCCTTATAGAAAGTTCTTATGAATACTTTTTATACAATCCTTTATATTTGTACACATGTGTAGTGTCATGATTTTTCTTCATCAGACAAAGTATTGTTAATTTTCTCCCATTTAGTGTTATTTCCAAACTGTCTTCTTGTTCATCATAACAACACATAGAATATTAAGCTTTATATTACTTTAAGGAATAAAATTTGGATAGGAAGAGTTTATGTATAAATTTAAACAATACAGATATTAGATATGTTCATGTAGAAGACAGAAGAATAGTTTCTCTTGCTTTGTGAAGCACAGAAGGTAGTAGCAATAACACATTTACTATTTGTCCATATATACTTATGCTACCTCAAGACTGCTTTATTGCCAATGGATTAGAATAAATTCTTTTCACAGCAATATTGCCACTTAGTATTTATATGAAAGTGAAAGCGTCAACTGTAGATCTAGAGGAATAAGTGTTTGATCAATCACAATTTAAACATTAGTGCTTATGTGTTCCGATGATTTCCACTTTACTTTTATTTCACATATACATTGTTTTTGCTCATAAAATAAAATGTACAACCACTATATGATAATAAACCTACTTTAAAGTCATGAGATTTCTACTCCATACTGAATCTGTGTAATTGTTAATATATTTTTCATCATATGAGAATTTTAGAAATTCAGTTTTTAGGGTTTCTTTTGCTGCAATGAAACATCGTGACCAAAAGCAGGTTGGGTCAGAGAAGTTTTATTTTGTTTACCCTTCTATATCACTGTTTGTCCTCAAAGGAAGTTACGACAATAACTCAAACAGGACAGGAACCTTGAAGCAGGATCTGGTGCAGACAACCTAGAGGGATTCTGCTTACTGGCTTGCTTCTCACAGTTTAAATAGCCTGCTTCTTTTTTTAATTTTCATAAAATTTAAAGTTTATTAACATGCTTTTAAATTTTCTTTTCTTTTCTTTTTTTATTTATTCTTTAGTCTTTTAAAGATTCAGCTCAAGGGGAGGCCTCTATTACCAGTGCTATGGTATGCTTACAAACAGGGACCTATCATTACTGCCCTCTGAAAGGCCCAACAAGCAGCTGAAAGAGTCAGATGAAGATATTTACAACCAACCAATGGACAGAAGCTGGTGGCTCCTGTGGTTGAATTAAGGAACAGGCTTACCTGATTCTTATAGAACCCAGGACCACAAACCCAGAAATGGCAAAAATCATGGGGTAGGCACTTCAGCATCAACCACTAAGAATGAAAATATCCTATAGGCTTGCCTACAGCATGATCTTATGAGGACATTTTAGATGACTTTAGCCACCACATACCTCAACCAACAATTCCACTCACAAATACTATTAATTTTTTCTCTTTATCTTTTATACCCTTTCCAATTCTTATGTATTTTTCCTGTGTTCTTAAATTTTCATTCATTTTTCTGCATGTTTACACTTATACACAGAAGGAAGGGCCTTTTCTCAGCAATCACTGACATTTCCTCAAAACAATTTTTATATTTTCAAATCCTTAAAATGGGTAAATAGAAACTATTCTCGTTGATATTAAGGTCATAACAAATGTTTATGGCACTGGCTTAACTCCATGTTTTTCTAATTAGTTTTGTTGTCAAGAAGTGTATTGCAGCTGCCCAAGAACAGAGCAAGAGTGGATCGTTAAGGAATCAGTAAATCTATCTGTCATATTGATGTTACACACTTCCTTTCAAATGCAGAGAGAGACAGAGATAGAGAGACAGAGAAATAGACAAAGAGCCAGAGCCAGAGCCACACACAGACACACAGACATACAGGCATATAAAATAAGCAAAAATACACATACACACACAGGGAGGGAGAGAGAGAGAGAGAGAGAGAGAGAGAGAGAGAGAGAGAGAGAGAGAGGGAGAGGGAGAGGGAGAGGGAGAGGGAGAGGGAGAGGGAGAGGGAGAGGGAGAGGGAGAGGGAGAGGGAGAGGGAGAGGGAGAGGGAGAGGGAGAGGGAGAGGGAGAGGGAGAGGGAGAGAGAGAGAGAGAGAGAGAGAGAGAGAGAGAGAGAGAGAGAGAGAGAAGACAGGAGAGAGGAGACAGAGAGAGGAGAAAAGAGAGAGGAGAGAGGAGAGAGGAGAAAGGAGAGAGAAGTATAAGATTTTATTTGGAAGAAGATTTTATTTGGAAACAGAGAAGTAGGGTCAAGAAAGGTGAACGGGGCTGAATATGAGTGGAACACATCCATTAGAATATTAAAAAAATAAAAGTCTTAGGAAAACATGTTTAAAAAAATGAGTTCAAAGTCAGAATATCAATGCAGTCAAGTTTAGAATGGTGGCCCTATCTTTTTGGAACAATTTAGTCAATAAAGAAATTGTCTTTTTTCCATGGGTAGAGTTTTGAGGAGCCAATGCTCCATTGTCAATTGGAAATTCCCATCTATCTTTGGGTTGGTGTGGGCAGTGTATGCGTGTGTGTGTGTGTGTGTGTTGTGTGTGTACTCTTGAGTATACACACATATGATAGCCAATTTATATTTTGTTTAATTAAAGTGTTTACTAGTTCATAGGTGAATATTATAAAGAACTTTCTAAATGTAATATAAAATGCTAATATTCAACAAGCTTACTCTGTTTTAAAATATATTTATAGTCACTATTATTACTAATTCCCAGTGGCTATTTCATAATAATAATGTTCTCCAGATCAGAAATCAAGCATCATTATTTAATTCTTTCTCTTTTTGACTCTACACCTAATCCATCACACGCACATTCAAGTCTATGCTCAAATCATGATTCAAATTACCTCTCTTTTCCTATCCTTCATTGTTCTTTCTCACAGGCTACGATCATTTATCTCTGTCTTAAACTACCTCATATTATAAATATGCAAATGCTTTGGATTTCTCTTTCCAGTTGTATTCATTTTATGAAATGAAGAATTATCTTTCAGCAGTCAACAAAAATCTTAACTAGTTACTTCACTTACAAAACTAAAACTATTAGCGATATGTTTTTAGAGTGAATTAAAACTCTTTATATAATAAAAATAAACAATTAGTCATGTGTATGACAACTACCTGGATTTAATCATTGTATACACGATGCTTTACAAGGAAAATAGCAAATATTTTACCTCTCATCTTAACCATTATCAGTGTTTCTGCACTGACTAATAATATTTGCAGGCATTGTATGATAAATTACAAAGCCTGGGATACACAAGCCTGTTTACCTTCTTAGTTTGTCCCACTTACTGTGCCGTAGTATATTAAAATATCATTTAATTAATAGCTCTTTACATGCCTAATAGTGCATTACACACTAGCTTCCTTTTCATAATTCAAAATAAAGCCATAAAAATCACCATTTTTATTACCTAACACCTAAAAATTAAAATATAAATGCTTAGATTAAATTGACCCTGAAAGTCTCAGCTCATAGACATACCTTCTCCACAATACCAGTATCTGTTCTCAATTCTGACCTTGGATTTATTAAAGAAAATTAGCCAGGAGGCAATTATTGAGAAAACTGAATGTTCAAAGAAGCTAGTAGGTATTGGAAGCATGAGAGCTATGAACTCCTGTAAATATATTATTTATATTATGTGACTTGTAAATATATTATTTGCTCAGCTAGGTCTGCAGTATGAAAAAAACTGAAAACTAAAGGTAATTTGAATGTCTGGGCTTGAATTTTTATTATTACTAAAAAAAATGATTCACTTCATCTTTTATCTTGAAGTCATTACACATTTTTGGTTCTGAATTTGACTCTTGTTAAGTTGCATGATCTCATGTGAATCTGAACCTGGAATGCTTACCTAGTGCTATGTCTGCTGTGCCAGATATGTTGGCATCTGACCTTTAGGGAGGTTGGGATTCTAATTCTGCATTCTGTATTTCTGCATTAGGTGCAATATAGCATATTTTCACCATGAGATGAGAACACATGGTTGCCGCTCTAGCATTCTTCAATGTATGTTTGCACATTAACTTGTTGATGCCCCCAGGGGTCCAGGTTAGTTCTGACTGGTGGTCTTCCTCTATCACCATCCTCTTCCTCAGCTTCTTCCAGCTTTTCGCTAATTCAACCACAGTGGTCAGTAGTTTCTGTCCATTGGTTGGGTGTAAATATCTGCATTTGACTCTTTGAGCTGCTTGTTGGGTCTTAGAGGGCTCTAAGTTCAAGAACTGGTAAATAAGACATCATGAAACTGAAAAGCTTCAGTAAGGCAAAGGACGTAGCCAATAGGACAAATTGGCAACCTACAGATTGGGAAAAAGTTTTCACTAACCCCACATCTGATAAAAGGCTAATATCGAAAATATATAAAGAACTCAAGAAGCTAACCACCAGGAAACCAAACATCCCATTCAAAAAATGGGAAATAGAACCAAACAGAGAATTCACAACAGAGGAATATCAAATGGCTGAGAGTCACTTAAAAATTTTTCAAAATCTTTATCTATCAGGGAGATGCAAATCAAAATTATCCTGAGATTCCACCTTACAACAATCAAAATGACTAAGATCAAAATCTCAGGTGACAACACATGTTGGAGAGGATGTGGAAAAAAAAGAAACACTGCTTCAATTGCTCTTAGGATTGCAAACTTGTAAATCCACTCTGGAAATCAATCTGGAGGTTCCTCAGAAAACTGGAAATAAATCTACCTGAAGACCCAGCTATACCATCTTGGCCATATACCCAAACATAGTGTTCCACTATGTTCATAGCAGCCTTATTTGTGATAGTCAAAAGCTGGAACCAACCCAGATGTCCCATAACAGAAGAATAAATACAGAAAATGTGGTTCATTTACACAATGGAATACTACTCAGCTATTATTTGATTTGTATCACATAGTTTTCAATAATACATTTTTAGTCAAGATATTGCATTTAAATTTTTTAAATAAGCAAATACACAGACCTATCTCTCATACTTCAAGAGTTATGATCACTTCTTTCCAAAGCACATCCTCAGCTATTATCTAGCACAGGAAATAGATGTAGAAATATTTAGTTCCACTAATTTTCACTTGGATTAGGATGGAAATTGAAGTCAGTGGTTTTTAGTACTCCATCTTCTAATTTCTTTGTCTTAAGTAAATGCTTTCAGTCACTTAAAATACAAATTTTCCTCCCTAGCAGTATTTGCAGCCATTTGTCTTAGATCATCTCTACTTTCCTGCTTCAGAACAACTCTATTGTTCCCTGAAGCAAATGTGTTTTTATCAACTTAGTGATATTTGGTAAACACATAATATTTTTGTGCTAGCACTGTAAATTAAGGAATTCTGAGCAGTACGAAAGACACTGAGTGCTCCTCACAGAGACGCGAGTGCTTGAAGTTACTGCCAGAAAAACATGAAGCAACATTTCTTGGAAGAAAATTACTACAGTTAAGAATTAACTATTAATGACAAATCTACAGACAAGAAAATGTCTTGAACATTCAAGGGCTGTTGTCTTTGGTACTTTGAAAGTGGATCAGCTTTTAAAATTCAACAGATCCAAGGATAATGGTAATTCATAGCTCTGTACAACTTCAACTGGAATTTATAACATTTTGAGTTTTTTAAAATGTACAAAGCTATAGTTCCATAATCATGTTTTCTCTCAAGGTCTGCTTTTAGCATTTGATTAGGCTCCTGATGATAACCCATCTCTGAATATCTTCATAGAAGGTCAGACTTTGAGAACAGCAAATAGAGTATAATGGGTGACAGTATTTATCAGCTACCTCTCTTGTTATTTGTTTGTCAAAAATGGTCTCATTCTATCATCTATACAACTAGAGATCATTAGCATACAGGTTTACAGTGTTTCAATAAAATGGAAGGGGAGAGAGAAAGTGAATAAAACCAATTTACTTATAAAATAATAAAATGTAAAAATGTATTCCCCCCAAATCTGACATCTCTTTGAACTCATCTTTTCATGAGTTACATTTTGAAGGCTCTTTGAAAAGAGACCTCTGAGTTGCAGTAAAATTGCTGGAGTGGTTAATGTACCATCAGATATGCTTTATTCAATCTTCTACTTAAGAACTTCAGGATAAGTATAATTATGCTAATAACAGGTTTCCACCAAGTTTTTACCAGGGCCCTTTCTAAGGTCTTACAGTATTCGATGTGACCACAGTGAAAGCACGGTTGAGATAGTGTCTTTGGAAGAATGCATATTTATGAGGTTCTATTATGATTCCCTGGTTCTGGGAAAGAGTGGGAAATATTAATCTACTTACTACCTTCTCTATAAATTGAATATAAATTTTCCTAGGCTAAATAATAAATGATATGTAAAAATTAATACACACATAATTGAAAAGTTAATATAAGTGAATTTTTTACATGTCCAACAATTATCTGAATCATACTTTTCTTCACTAAAGAGTTTTCTCTCAGATGTACAAAAATTGAATTGAAAATTCACAAGACAGAAAGTTATAGAAGTTACTATTATTTTAGTTGAGGATTATCTGATACTTCTTGGGTAGACATCAACAGATATCTACTTACTCCATATAGTAAATTGATAATACACCAAAATAAGGACACCACTAAAGTCTGTCTTAGTGAACTAATGAATGTATTCGAGTTAATTGTAGAAGCAGGTGTAAGGCATTAGTAAAAGGAACATCACTAACTCAAAGACACCTGCTTTGTAGAAATTTTGTCCTAGCATGGGTGCTTACTCATAAAAGTGGGAAATCTGGAGTTCACACCATTACTGACAGGTGGCTTCTCAATTTAGTCTCCTTTCTTCAGTTGTCTTTATTCCTTGTATAAATTTGGAGAAAGAAAGGCATTGTACGTTTGGTAAATTTTATGATCTTCCAAACACTTGTAAATTGTTATTTCTTGAATGTTAATAAGATTCTACTTACAACTTCCTAAGTCATAAGTACCTTTCCTGTAAATATAAGTTGATAAATAATTGCTTTAGGTCAATTAATATAATTCAGTAATATCATCTTGGTGTGATATAGTATGATTGATTTCCATAAAAAACAACTTACATACAAGGAATAAACATCATAGTCATGTTCTGTGCTTATTTCTTTCATTGATAAATAAGATTTGTTAAGATTTTGCTCAAAAATTAATAAATCAGTTAATGAGCACTGTTGGTCTACCGTTTTCTGTCATGTTTTCTTATTAATATAACACTGATTTCATGAAAGGTGGAGGGAAGAATTCTTAACAGTTTCTGGATAAATTTGTAGGCAATTGGAGTTAGTTTTTAAAAATAGCCACTGAAATACTGCAGAGAAATGATATAGTCCCTTCTGTTGTCTTCTTGGTCTTTTTAAAAAATAAAGTTCACAATTTGGTAATGGTTACTAATCATTCAATTATTAATTTCATTTGATTTCAGTTTGTGTTTTATGACATTCAAAGCAATTAAGATATTTGTTCTTTTCTGTTAATATTGCATTTTCACTATCCATCATTATCCACACACTCCACAGACCTGGGTAAGGATTATGTGTCCCTCCTTTATTCTTGTGCCTTTATTTACCCACCCATTTTTTGAAGGGAAACTCCAACTTATGTTACTGATCTTATCCATCTCTACCCAGAGTACATGCCCTGAACACTATCCAGGGAGTCTAGACTATCCATCACACACACACACACGCACACGCACACGCACACGCACACGCACACACGCACACACGCACACACGCACACACGCACACACGCACATGCACACACACCTAACTATATCCATCCTCACTACTTTATTTTCTTACTTTGTGAAAGGGACCACTAGACCAACACCAGAAACTGCACCCATTTTGAAATTTAGCTGTGGACCACATACCTTACACCTGCTTTCCCCTTCTTCTGCAAAATACCCTTCTTCAGGATTCAAACACACATGACCAATTCCAGCCACAAAGCCTTTATCTAAGATAAAGTCTTGAGCACCTTCTTCAGACACTTCAAGATTTGCTGCTAAAATTCTGTAACACTAGAGAAGGTCTGCTCATGGGTTTATAAATCATCGTTATGTTTTCTCTTTTTTGCATATTTTATGTAGAATACTAATAGAGGTCAGGAAATTATGATGGGGCCATGGTGATGGGTTTTTAATGTATAAGAGAAATAATGTGAACACATAACAGGTTGAAAGAGAATAATAGAATACGAAGAGTTAATTTGGCATGGAGAAGTGCAGGGTAAAGTAGAGGAAAGAGTTTGTGGGGGCTAAATGAATAAAGATGATTGGAAAAAGAAACATGGAAATCTAATATTGTAGGAGCTTTGTGTGTGTGTGTTTGTGTGTGTGTGTACATATGAATCTATGTCAGTACATACATAAGTCAAGAGAAGAGAAGAAAAAAAGAAGAGAGAAAAGGAGAAAAAGAGAAAAAGAGAGAATAGACTATAACAAAGTAATAGCCAATTAACAAGCCCAGTGTTGTTATTCTTACTTCTTGTTTTCCAGTGAGTTCAG
This sequence comes from Arvicanthis niloticus, assembly GCF_011762505.2. Lineage (NCBI taxonomy): Eukaryota > Metazoa > Chordata > Mammalia > Rodentia > Muridae > Arvicanthis > Arvicanthis niloticus. The sequence goes on from NC_047660.1 coordinate 35,961,569, forward strand.
TGAGTTTCCAAAGACCTCTCACATATAAAGAGTTTTTTTTTTTTTTTGCTTTTGGTTAGCTTCCACAGCTTGATTAGAAAACCCTATTGTTTGAAGAGACCACATACTTGACGCATAGAACATGGCATAATCAAGCTGTTATTAATCTGGAAGCTATTTTACAACTGTTTAACTTTTTCATTCTTTGAATACCCCACAGACCCTGAGAAGTTAAACAAAAAGGAAGGCCTATGAGGATACTTCAATCCCACTTAGAAGGGGGAACAAAATAATGATGGATGGCAAATGACAGGGGCGGGGGGAAGGGGGGAGAAGGACCTGGATGGAAGGGAAAAGTAGGAGGGGAAAGGGGGGCAGGATCTTGTATGGCCAGAGACAAGAAAGAAGCCCAGAACCAGAAGAATGAATAGAAATATGAAGCTCCTAAGGTTAGTAATTGGAGGAAACCTCTAGAAAGTCCTAGAGACATAGTATGTAAGAGGCTCCAATGATTCAATGTGGGTAACCTTAGCCCCACATGCCCAACAGTGAAGAGATGGAACCTGAAGAGTCCACCTCCCGGATTTAGACAGAGCCTCCAATGGAGGGATAGGGATACTAACCCACATTCAAAATTTTTGACTCAGAATTGTTCCTGTCGAAAAGAAATGCAGGGTCAAAAATGAGGCAAAGACTGAAGAAATGGCCAACCAGTGGCTAGTCCAACTTTAGATCTATCCCAGGGGAAGGCACCAAGACCTGACACTGTTACTGATTCTGTTCTTGTAGACAGAAACTTAGGATGGCTGTCCTCTGAGAGGCTCTATAAGCACCTGACTGAGACAAATGCAGATACTTACAGCCAACCATTGGACTGAGGTCCAGGACTCCCAGAGGCTAAGTCACCAACCAAAGAGTACCCATGGGTTGGCCCTTGGCATCATATCTAGCAGAGAATTGACTGCTTTGTCTGGCCCCAATGGGGGAGGATGCACCCAATCCTAGAGATTTGATGCCACAGAGGAAGGGGATGTCTGGGGAGGAGCACCCTCTCAGAGGTGAAGGGGGGGGTGATGGGATGAAGAACTCTGAAGAGGTGGGTAGGATGATAGGACAACATTTGTGATATAAATAAATATAATATTTTTTAAAAAAAAGAGGAAAAATGCTGAGGGTGGAGTTAAGAGCCAAAAGTTGGAAATTACTGTAAGTAAATATTATCTTCATTACACAGCTGGGCAGCTGTACATATGAGGTGAAATCAATTGTTACAGCCTGTGCTAAACTTGTGCAAACCAAAGCCAGACAAATTGCAGCACAAAGATGGAGTTGAGCATACAACTCCCTTACCAAGACGTGGACCTGGTGCTCCTGTTAGCTGTTGTGAGTGGGAAAGCAGGCTTACTCTCCGTCTTGTCACTGCTAAGTTGTCCACTCACCAGTGGAAGACTACACATTTTGACAGCACGAATTGGTGTTGAAATATTGAAGTAGAAAAAGAAAAAAAATACAGCTTAGTAATTAGTGAAGGGATATGGATTTGTGGAGACTGTGACATTGAAAGTTATCAAAACACAATGTGTGAAACTCCCAAAGAACTAATAGAAAAATCCAATTATTTGAAAATAGGTTATTGTATTAAAAGCAAATAAAATTTGCAAAAAATTTAAATAAGTAGAAAATTTCTCATCATCCTTATGAAGGCTAGAGGCTCATTGGTAGCTTTACAACGATAATTTCTGTCTTTTCTATTACATTTTGCTTTTATCTTAGCATTTCTGAAGCATCCTATAAATATTAAATATTCTCAGTTTTTCAGTTCTATATATTTTAAACACTGTTTCTTGACAGTCTTTGACCTTTTGGTTTTTGTATTAAAATTACATTTTCATTTTCAAAATTGGAACATTTAAGTAATTGCTTTCTATTTTTGATTTCTAATTGTATCCATTATAGTGAATTCTCTGATTTCACTTCCTTTTTATTCTCTGTGTGTGTGTGTCTGATTTGTTGTCGTTTTGATAATGGAGCCTCAGTAAGTGTCCAATGGTTTCAGTTAGTGTTAGAAAATACACATCTATTGGTTTTCAGTATGGCATTTTTATCTACTGTCATGAATGTGTGTTGAGGTTCCAAAGAAACTGTCATATTTCATCCCTCTTTACTTATAATTCTTTCCACCAGAGACATTTTAAAGCTCTGTTAGCTGGTCTAAACCATTTAGAATGGCTACATCTGCTTTATTTGTTCTTCCTTTCAATATTCTGTTATAGTGCCATTAATTAGTATTAATTTGTGGGCAATGTTACGCTCTTACCCCCGACTATTTAAAGTGTTTGTATTGTTTTTGTGATTAATTTGTCATCTTATTAAAATCAAATCTGTTTTTGTATTGTTTAACTGAGTTTCTTTGACAGAATACATTTTAGGTTTTTTTCTTCAATTTTTTAAAACAAACATGAGTTGTAAAGCACTGTCATTTAAATGGTGCATTTCAACTATTCTCATTTAAAATAAATGCTGAATGATACATGTGGGCTTAATTTAGCCATGGTATATTTTTGTTTTATGTTTTCTACCTGTTTCCACTGTTTTCTATTTCTTGTCTTTTTATTAATTACTTGTATTTTATTTTAAAATGACATTTTTCATTTTTATAATGTTTTCTAAGTCTGGTGTTTTACATTCTCATGATAAGTTTTTATAAAGTACAATGCACATAAGTAATTTATCACAATTGACTTATTACTAGGGAAAAATCATTCCTCTTTTGCCCCCTTATCTATGTAACTTTTAAATGTTGAAATTATGTCCTAAACATTCACAGAGTAGCACAATGGAATGATTTTTTTTCCAAATTAGCTGTGAGTTTTAAATTAAAGTATTCATGCATTTAATGAATACCTATTATGTTTTATCTGTTTTTGCTTATTTTGTTGTGGTTCACTATACCTGGGCTTTGTAGCTGCTGCTGTAAATGAATTAACCAACCCGTGTACAATCAGTATAATTGTAGTTTTCTAAGTTTTAAGTCATTTGAGTAAAATTAGTAGGATTTTACTTTTATTTTATTTAGTCAGATTTTGTCCCTGTAGTTAACTACAAAGTTGTAAAACACTCTATTTATGAGTTCAGTGTAAAAATAAAATTCAAGACACAGCTTTCCACTCAAGTCCTAATTTTCCTTCCTATGCAGTCCTTTGATGCTATTTTCAAAATATATGTGTTCTTGTCTTTTAATAATAGTCAAAAATTTAAATAATTAAAAAAAAGATAAAATATTTTATAAAAACTTATTCTTGATTGTCAGTATATTTAACACATATTTTGGTACAAAAATTATAGGATTATATTTTCTCCATGTAAATCATTACATTGGCCAAGTTCATCCTGATCATCTTCACTCTTCACTTACCCTTCCATTCCAGCAGTCACCTTATTCTCAAATCATTCCTGATTTCAAGTTTCCTACTTTTATGTAGTTTGTGCACTTTCAAATAAACATGAATATTTGTCCTCATGAGTCTGATTGATTTTGTTTAACATGATGTTAACCTATTCTTCTCAGTGTAGAGCAAACACCGCAATGTTGGTCCTAGTGATAGCTGACTATGACTGGACTGTTATAAACATGATTATGTACACTGGGCTAAATTTACTTGTGTATATACCTATAAGTTGTATCATATGGTGGTTCTATTTTTATTCTTTTGAGATTCTTCTCTACTGATTTCTATAGTGTCCACCTTTATCACACACTACCAAGAGGAATTTTTTTTGTCTTATTGTATCCTATTGTGTCGTGTTTAATTGTTGTCTCTTAGAAGAAAAGATCCTGAAGAGAAAACAGAGTGGATCTGGGAGGGGAGGGGAGAGAAAACTGTGGTCAGGATACATTGTATGAGTAAAGCAACTCATACAATAAGTTATTTCAAACTTTTCCAAAAAAAAAAAAAAAAGAAATAAAACTTGCTACACAAAATTGTACACACTTGCATACTGCAAATAGAAAACTTGAAAATATGAACAGTCAGCCTATTTACTTTAATTCTTGTTATCTGATTAATAGTAAGTAACATTTTTTCTTGTAGTTGAAGTTTCTTCTAATAAAGATATCAATTTGTAGTTTATTATAATTATTACTTTCTTAAATTAATAGAAAAGTGAATAAAAAGAACATGAAATATTATCAAAATAATAAAGGTGTTATTTAGGCCAAAGACTTAATTGAATAATCATGGGTTTATAAGAATAGTAAACATATATTAAGTCACAAAATATGATAAAGCCCAAAATTATGATTTGATTATAAGGTTTATTTAAAAGAGATCCCTTTACTTTTCAATTCTTGTTGATTTTTGATAGGTATAAGTTTTTATATTCAAAATTCTCATAGATAGTATTTAAAAATTCAACTTTTTGGTTCATCTCAGTAGCCAATATAAAAGATTCAATGACTAAAAGTAGATATCAAAATATTGGATCTAAAGCAAATTCATATAAGTTTTATTTTGTATTTAACAAAAATGCAGCATTTCCCCAAACACCAATTAGGTAAGAAAATGAAACAATAACAAAGTACAATCCACAAAAGGAAACAAAATACTTGATAAACAGAAGGTACAAAAACAAATCAGAGCTTTTTGATTTTGTCTGCATATACAGTTTGTCTTGTATGCAATATGCTTCTTTTAAGAATAACAAGATATTATGAGTAGTTTATACTTTATAAAAGATAGTATTCTTGGAGATTATACATTTTCTTTAATGATTGTGGTTTTGTTTCTTGTTTCATAAAATATAATAGTGATGATAATTCTGATAACTGAAAATATAAATAAAGAATTGGAAAGATTAATGAACAGGTTTGCTTTACATGGGAAGTAATTGATCTCTTTTATGTAGAAATGTCCATGTGCATTTAATAATTTAAATTGTATTGCATAATTCAACACGGACATAGAAGTTACTAATTAGCACACATTAAAAGTAAAACATTTTAACTAATAGAGATTAAAAAGAAGCAAAGAATACAGTGTTTCATCGAAGAAAAAATTTGCCTGTTTCTCAAATATAGAATATGTTTTCAGTTTCAAAAATAAACCACACAATTCATAATCAAAATTCGTTAGATAAAATAGAAAATAAAAAATAATAAAGTTAACATTACATTACTTTAAAAATGGTTGCTGATCATCTGTGCTTTTGTCCAGATTATGTATACACTCATCTCTACATTCATATTCAGTGGTATATTTGCATCTCAAAAAATCAAAAGGATATTGTTGCACTTCAGTTATACATACAGCATCATTTTTAGTTAAATCAGTGGAATTCTACAACGTCTTATTTTTGTAACCTTTCAAAGCATTCAGAAATGAGGATTTATATTTGCCCAAACATTGTTTACTTCTGATATATGCGCTTTGTAATAAACAAAGTAATAAAATTCCTAGAGGAACTCTTCTAAGAATTCAATAAAACCAAAGGAATTATTGAAATAATTTTTACCATCTAATGATGAGCATGTTTCACAATTTTGGCTTCATTTTATACAAACCATCCTGGACTACATTTTCTATGTTGTTTTTTTTTTTTTTTTTCTTGTCTTTTTATTTTTTCCAGTTTTGATTTTAAAGCTAGGTGTGTGGTTTGTATACTTAATAAAATGATTTTTTTTCTAGCAAGAGGAAAATAGCTACTTGGTTAATGATGGAAAATAAGATACACCATATTCATTTCTATGTCTCAGTGCTGGAACCCTGTCTGGGTTGGATATGAGCACGCCCTGTGAATGCTGCCACTGTCCCTGTGAGTTCATGCGTGTGTCAGGACTGCCGTATTCTGTTGTTTCATTGGATCCCTGAATCAGGGGTGATTTCAATCTTTCTGCTTCCTCTGCTACAGAGTTCTTTGAGCTTTGAGGGAAGATTTTTTTATGGAAACATTTAAGAATGAGTTTTACAAAGTCTCCCTCTTTGCATACTATCTGGCTGTGGGTGTCTGTACCTGTTCTTATCTCCTATAGATAGAAGCTTCTCTGATGATGGCTTGTCAGGAGAGTTATCTATGGCTATAAAATAATGTCAGGGGCCATTATATTGCTACTTTTCTTTGGCAGAACAGAAGTGTTTGATTTCTCCATAGTTCTATGGTTTAAATAGTCCTAGGTACTCAGCCACTCGTGCAAGGTCAGTCACAGGTTCTATCTCAGGAAGTAGGCCTAAAATCCAATCAGATAAAACTATTCTGAGCACTGGAGGTTTTCTCTCGAGGCAGGAGTCCAGTTGGAACTTAGTTTCCTCATTATTTGGCTTTCCCATTTATATTTATTTCATACATGTGTATATGTTAAGAAGAGTCTACCATACTAGATTTTCTTTTGACCTTTCAAATGGCCCACAGCTCTCCCCATAATTTTCTTCTTACCTCCTCTTCCATTCTGATGCTTATTTAATTCTCCAGTCTCCCAACTCCACATAAAGATTTGTTCTATTTCTTCCTCCTTGGGAAATCCTTCTCTGTACAGTATTTCTTTACTTTATAACTAAACTCTAGAGTAATATGGATTATGACATGCTTATCAAAGGCTTAAAACTAAAATCCACATTTAAGCAAACACATACCATATTTGACTTTGGAGGTCTAGATTATTCAATTGGGATTTCTTTTTCATCAAGAATGTTGGCTACTGTAGTTAGCAAGCTTGTTCTGAAGTTTCTCTGTCTCTGCCTTCTGCATGCTGGGTTGCTAAAGCTACGTAGAATTTAGATGAACTCAAATCCCCTGGCTGCTTCTAATGTAGTCACTTGGATAAGCCATCTTCTCAGCTTCTGGTTTCAAATTACTAAGAACCCAGTGATTTACCAAAAGTTAGTTCTCAAACTGAAGTTTCTAGGTTTTTCTTTCACAGTTTCTATTACTCTACTAATTATCACTAAAAGTGATTTTAATATGCTTTAATTTAAATTCTGAATGAACTTATAATTTCTAGTTATTAGCCTGATTTCTTTCCCTAATGTCCCTAGGTATATTTTTATTTATACTCCCATTTCTATTTTTTAACTACATAATCTCTGTTTGCCTTTGTGTTGAAACCTCTAAAATCTTCTATGCTTATGTTTCACCATGTAAACTGTATTCCAATATTGTTCAAAAAATGATTGAGACCCAACACTATTCACTGTCTTCACTTCAGTCTTCACTGCTAACATTCTCCTGCTAATAGAGACATCCAAAATCTAATTCTAAAACCTTAAATCGTCTTTGATCGCCCTCTACTTACTCTCTATACATTTGCTCTGTTAGTATGTGCATTTATGAAATTTTGTTACCCAGACCAAAAAATAAGTTTTTATCTGCATGAATACAATAAACTTAGTATTTCTATTTCTTCTCCTTTAAATCAATCTATATTCCATTTATTGCCAATTGTAAATCAGAGCAAAATACTTCTGAGGTAATAAGTTTGTGTGGTGGTTTAAATGAGAAACCTCCATGGGCTCATACATTTGAACACATAGTTTCCTGTAGGTAGAGCTGTTTGGGAAGGATATAGAACCTCTAGTGGAGTAGAATCTTCATGGAGATATATCCCATGGGCAAAATTTGAAGGTATGTAGTATTGTTTCTTCTTTTGCCAATGCAATGTGACCATACTGCTTCCTATCATGCCAGATTTCTCTGACATTGTGGATTTTCACTCCCAATCTGTTAGTCAAAGCACAATTTCTTCTCAAAGTTTCTTTTGGTAGTGGTTTTTCTATCACAGCAACAGATGGGAATCAATACACCCTTCAGTGTCCAGGTCTACTTAAAAAGGTTCCATTCTTCAAACTATGGTCCTGGTGAGTTTGTGATATGGTTTTGAGGAAAGTTTCGAGTAATAAAATTACTCTTATCTTTCATATCAGAACCTGGATGCCCATCACTGAGTGAATGAATGAAGAAATTGTGGTACATTTACACAATGGAATATTATTCAGCATTTAAAAATTTTGAGTCATGAAGTTTGTAAGTTCATAGAACTAAAAAAAAAAAGTCATATTGAGCGAGGTAGCTCAACACCCCCAAATATGGTATATATTTCCTTGTATGTGAATACTAGATATAAAGTCATTTTTAAACAAATTACAACCCATATAATCACATGACCACAAAGTTTAGGTAGAGAGTAAGAGACTGGGAGTGGGAAGGACAGATCACCCTAGGAAGGGAAAATAGACATTTATGACGTATAATTGTTTGGTGTATGTGTGTGGGGGGTGAAATAAAATGATAATAGGGAGACAGAAAGAGAAGGTGGAGGATAGAAAAGGAATACAAGTAGGAAGATATAAAACTAAAGGTCATTTGAGATGTCATATAAAAACCTAATAGAGTAGTGGTTTCCTAAAATACATGCATATATGACCACAATCTAAATGAAGTCACTTTATAATGGGGATGAGAGAGAGCCCTATTAACTGGATATTTCTCTAATGTGAAATGAAGCTTCTAGTACTCGGAATGATTTACATTTATTCAAGTTCTTAATCAAAGATTCCCCATGACATCCCACAAACAACTACAGCTAATTTTCAAAGTTCTCCACACACTTGCTATTAACACCTTATAACTGAAGACAACACCTACACAACTCATTGAATATAGATAAGTCAAGCTGGTGCCTATCTAGAACCTTTATATTTATGAACTTGTTTTTAATGGTTCTGAAACATAATCTGCATCCTACCAAAAAAATGGTGAATACCAACTCAGCTAAGAACACATCTAAAATAGTGACATCTCTGTGAGATATGCTTGCGTAATAGTGACATAAATCTTGTGAGAGGAACAAACCAATGCCTGATTTGAGTTGAAGCCAATTCCACGAAATGGAATCCATAATTTCTTGGCTTTTTTAGGATGATCAAGAATCAAAGACTAAGTATGCCAGCGACCTAGGCAACAATCTACTGTTCTGCTAAAAGAATCTAACAATAAAATAACTCCTAACAACATGCTGCTGTACACACAGATGACTCACTCTGTCATCATCAGAGAAGTTTCCTCCTGAAGCAGATTGGAACATATAGAGTAACACCATATCCACACATTATACAGAAAGTGAGAGACTTTGGAATACACAGCCCTAACAGGGATACTTCCATCAAATCTTTCCCCTCTGGATTCAGTGAACTCTACAGAAGAAGGAGAAAAAGCTGAAATAGTGTATGAGCCAGAAGAAATGGAGGTCACCAAGGAAAAAGGGTCCTGTAGACATAACAAGGTTAGTACACATATGCAGACACAAGATTGCATGGCTCTGCAAAAGATAGGGTCCTAGAACTGAAAGAAAAATAAGCATGTGGTCTCATCCCTAAACCAGAAGTTATCTTCTATTGATAGCTGCTTGCAAATGAAACTACAGTTTTCTTCTGGGAGTGTCACTGAGAAAACAAACCACTCTTAAGGGCAAGGACTATGCATAGCAGTAGAATGGCCAATAAAAATTAACATAACGACAGATAAGGAGGTAGTTTGGCTCATAATAGTATGTCAGCTTTTTTTTTTTAAACCTTAACAATTCATTTGCAAATATGTTATGGCTTCAGTTTCTGTACTTTTAACGGATTCTATTTTATATGAACTTGTGTCTAAGTGTATCTATATACATTTCCTGTGCAGTTTTTTACATTATTTTTTAAATTTGTATTGTCCTACACCTATTTGTTCATTTTGGTTTATCTTATTTTATTTTACTATTATTTCTTAAATGCCTGTTTGTTTTATAAAGAGAAAAAAAGGGTGAGGATCCAGACAGGAGAGAAGGTGGGGAGGAACCTAGAGAAGTGGAGGAAGGAAAAAACCGTAATCCGGATATATTGTATGAAAATTCCTATTTTCATTAAAGAGAACAAAAGAATTTTCCTCTATATGTTAGCCATGTTGGTTTCCTTTTTGAGAAGATGTCACTGTATGTACTTAATCTAATAACATTATATTATAGGATATATGTGTATTGGTGTGCTTATGTATATATGCATATAAATTACTCATTTACTTAAGCAAAGTAATATACATGTAACCTTACCTAGTATTTATGTTAAATGGTATATTGCTATCTTTCTTAGGGTTTCTCTTTCTGTGATGAAACACTATGACTACTAACAACAACAAAACACTTGGAGAAAGGGGGGATTTATTTGGCTTATAACACTAGTCACCACTAAAGGAAATCAGGACAGGAACCCAAGCAGAACAGGATCCAAGAGGAAGGAGTTGATGCAGAGGCCACAGAGAGGTGATGCTATTCATGGCTTGTTCAATCTGTTTTCTTATGGAACCCAGAACCACCCCCAGGTGGCCCCAAACACAGTGGGATGATCCCTCCCACATCAATCACTAATTAAGAAAATGCCCTACAAGGCTTGCTTACAGCCAATGTTACAGAAGGTAACATTTCCTCAACTGAAGCTCCTTCCTCTAGAATGACTCTAGAAGGTGTTAAATTGACATAAAACTAGCTATCACAGTGGCAAAACAGCCTAATTTTTAATATCTTGAATGCCATTTATAATAGAATGCAGAGTTCATACATGTAGACCTCATAGTATATTGGCTCTCTACAGCTGTTTGTCATATATATCTTTTTAAAATTTCACCTGACTATAGCTCTCATTTTTCTCTCCCTTTGTCACTATTAATTATTGTTTTGCACTATTTTTCTATTATCTGTTTATCTGTAGACAGACATTATAGATATATTCATTAAATTCAAAAAGATTATGTATGAGTTACTTTTTAAAAGTGTGTATGTGTGTGTATGTGTGTCTGTGTGTGTGTGCACACGTGGGAGTATATTTTAAATTAGGCCATGCATATTATTATGTATTTATGTCTCTATCTCACCAACATTAAAGCTATGGCCCCTAAACTAACAGGGAAAACCTTACCTAAGAAATTTCAGAAATGCAAATGGATTAAATTTCTCTGTAACTAACAACTTTATCAAGTTTTCCCTGTGCATTTTATATATCTGAAGATTCAGGCACGATTGCTAGCAGATGACCTTGGTGTCTTAGGAGCTATGCTTGTCCTTTTGCCAGGACTAGAACATTCCCCTCTGGCTTTAGTTTGGCAGGGTTATGAAGGTCCAGGGTGTTCTGTTGAATCGGAAGCTGTTGCTTCCATTAACTGTTATTGAATCACTTGCTTATTGTATTATCTGTCACTCTCTCCAAAATGCAAGCTCCAACATGGCAGGGCCCTGTCAGTCTTGTTTAGTACTTTAATAAAATCACCAGTTCACTGTCTAACATAGTGTAAGCTATACAGTATAACCGTGTATAAGAGGAGCATATTCTGTCTAAGCCTCTGAAAATAATAATTTGATGATCGAGTGATTTTGTAAATTCTACAGCATTAACTGACCTTTCTCTTTTGATTGAAAGGGAAAATGTCACATATTTCCTTCAGAATGACAACAAAATATAAAACTTCATTAATATACAATAGCATTGTTTTGATGAAGGTTGCTATGTGTTTCATTCAATTATCAAATTAGCAAGCAACTTTACAGGCTTTATTCAGTATTAAGTACTTAACTATTTACTACGGGTTATAAAGTTGTAAAAATACATCTTCTGAATTACACTGTACAAGATTTGAAAAGAGGAACCCTGTCCCTCAATTTCACCTGCCATTTCCCCATTCTCTATCCCTTGTTCCTCAGAGAAGTGGAGACTTCCTTCAGATATTAACCCACCCTGGCATATTAAAATGAAATAGAAGTGCAAATCCTACTGAGCCTAGACAAGGTAGCTCAGATCAGGTAAAGGATTCTAAAGGCAGAAAACATAGTCAGAGATGGACCCTGCTTCTGCTAGTAAGGGTCCTACAGGAAGACCAAGTTGAACATCTATTACATATGTTCAAAGGGCCTAGGTTCATCACATTCATGCTCTCTGATTGGTGGTTTATCTCTGAGCTCTATTGGGCAGAGGCTAGTTGATTCCGTGGGTTTTCTTTTGCTGTCTTTTGCTGTCCTTGAACTTTCTGGCTCTTTCTATCCTTCTTCTCCCTCTTCCACAGGATTCCCCAAGGTGTGCTTAATGTTTGGGTGTGTATCTTGACATCTCTTTCTGTCAGGTGATGGGTGAAGCCTCTCAGAGTACCGTTAAGTTAGCAGAATATCATTAGTAGTTTCAAGAATAGACTCTCCCTCATGGCATGGGTCTCAAGTTGGGCCATGCATTGGTTGGCCATTTTTTCAAATTCTGCTCCAACTTTATCCCTGTACACCTTATAGGGGGAGAGAAATGTGTGTTGAAGGGTTTGGGCCAGGGTTGTAGTCGCAAACCCTCTATTGGAAGTCTTCCCTAGTTACAGAAGGTGTCCCTATATTTCAGTTTCCATATCCACCATTGCTAGGAGTCTTAGCTGGGGTAACCCTGATTGGTTCCATGAACTTCCTATTTTCTAGTTTTCTAAAGATACATTCCATCAGTTAGATTTCGCTCTTTCCCCATGCTTGATCTCCTCTTCCTCCCCTCACTCTTCCCCAACCAAGTTTCCCTCTCCCAATAACACTCAATATATTTCTCCTTCTTATTGAGACTCAAGCAACCCCCATGGACACTGCTTGTTACTTAGCTTCCTTGGGTCTGTAGATTGTAGCATGTTTATTCTGTACTTTATGACCAATATCCACTTATAAGTGAGTACAAACCATATTTGTCTTTCTTGATCTGGCCTACCTCACTCAGCATGATCTTTTCTAGTTCCTTCCATTTGCCAAAAATTTTCATGATGTTATTGTTTTTAAAAGCTGAGTAATATTCCATTGTGTGTGTGTGTGCTACCTTTTCTTTATCCACTGTTTGGTAGAGAGATGTCTAGGTTGTTTCCAGTTTCTAAGAATTACTAATAAAACTACTATGACTATAGGAGAGCAAATGTCATTGTGTTAGGATGGAGCCCAGGAGGGCTAAAGATAATTCTTGTGGTGTGTCTATTCCAAGTTTTCTGAAAAACAACAAAATTGATCTGCAAAGTGGTTGTACATATTTGTACTCTCACCATCAGTGAATGAGTGTTCCCATTGCTCCACATCCTCTTCAGCATAAGCTTTCTCTTAAGTTTTTGATATTAGGTATTTTGATGAGTTTAAGATGGAACCTCAGAGTTGTTTTGATTTGCATTTCCCTGATGACTAAGGACTTTCAACATTTTAAAGTGCTTCTCAACTTTTAGAGATCCTTCTTTCAATAATTCTCTGATAAGATCTGTATCCTATTTTCTAATTGAGATACTTGATTTAATAATATCTAAATTGTTAAGTTCTTTATACATTTTTGAAACCTTCTTTCTGTCACATGAAGGGTTGGAGAAGATCTTTTCTCATTTTATAGTCTGCCATTTTGTCCTTTTGATGATATCCTTTGCTTAGAGAAGCTTTTCATTTTCATAAGGCCCAATTTAATAATTGTTGATCTTAATATCTGAGCTGTTGGCGTTCTGTCAGAAACTATCTTCTATGTCAATGCATTCAATACTATTCCCTACTTTTTTTCCTATCGGATTTAGTGCATTGGTTTTATGTTAAGGTCTTTGATCCACTTGAAATTTAGTTTTGTTCAGGGTGATAGATATGCATTTATTTGCATTCTTATACATGTAGACATCTAGTTAAAAAAGCAACATTTATTGAAGATGCTTTGTTTCCCCAAATTTTAGCTTCTTTGTCAAAATCAGGAGTTCTTGGTGTGTGGGTTTACTTCTGAGTCTTTGATTCAATTCCTTTTATCAGCTTCTCTGTTTTTATGATAATACCATCTAGTTTTAATTACTATTGCTCTGTAATAGAGCTTGAAATCAGGGGTGGTGATACTTCCAGAGATCTTTTTATTATACAGGATTGTTTTTGTAATTCTGGGTTTTTGGATTTGCCATATGAAGTTGAGTATTGTTCATGCAAAGTCTGTAAAGAATTGTGTTGGAATTTTGATGGGGATTGTATTGAATCTGTAGATTGCTTTTTGTAAGATGGCCCTTTTTACTATGTTAATTCTAATGATCAATGGTCTTGAGAGATCTTTCCAACTTCCGATATCCTCATCAATTTCTTTTTTCAAGAACTTGAAATTTTTGTTATACAGTTATTTCACTTGCTTGCTTGCAGTTACACCAAGATATTTTACATTATTTGTGACTAGTGTGATGGGTATTATTTTCTTAACATCTTTCTTAGCCTACTTATTGTTTGTATAAGGAAAGGCTACTGACTTTTCTTTCTTTCTTTTTTTGTTAATTTTGTATCATGTCATTTTGTTGAATGTGTCTATCACCTATCGAAGTTTTCTGGTACAGTGTTTTTGGGTCACTTATGTATATTATATCATTTGTGAATTATGATATGTTGAATTTTCCTTTTCCAATCTGTATTTCCTTGATATCCTTAGTTGGCTTAGTGTTCTAGCAAAAAGTTCAAGTACAATGTTGAATGGCAAATGTTCAAACGTTGAATAGATAAGGTGATAAAAGCCTGCTTCATCTTACCTCTGATTTTAGTGGAACTACATTCTCTCCACTTAATTTGTTGATGACAATAATCTTGCTGGTATAGCAGTTGGGACGGGCATTGCATAGTCATTTTTATGTCTGAAGCCTACAGACCATCTGTGTAGTTTTTTCTGGCTTTTAGAGTCTCTTTTGAGAATCAGATGTAGTGCTTATAGATCTGCCTTTATATGTTACTCGGCCTTTTTCCTTTGCATATTTAACATTCTTTTTGTTGTTGTTGTTCGTGTGTTTAGTATTTTGATTATTATGTGGCAGGATGATTTTCTTTTCATATCCAATCTATATGGTTTTATGTAAGCTTTTGTGTGTTTATAGACATATCTTTCATTAGATTTAGTAAATTTTCTTCTATAATTTTCCCATTATTTTTTCCATCAGTTGATATTTTTTTTAATTGTATATTTTATTTATTTACAATACAGATGTCATCCCCTTCCCCAATTTTCCTCCCTAGAACCCACTATACCATCCCTCCTCCTCCTTTATGCTTTTATACCATTTTGATTACATGCATGTATTAAGGTCAGTTCTAGGTTGAGGTTCTAGTAATACAATAGATGCAAATAAGCAAGAAACAGTCAATACAATGAATGCAGGTAGTCAAAGAAAAATCATGGCTTTAAACCCAATTAAGAGAACATTCCCATACTTGGGAGGCAGAGGCAGAGGCAGGCAGATTTCTGAGTTCGAGGCCAGCCTAGTCTACAGAGTGAGTTCCAGGACAGCCAGGGCTACACAGAAAAACCCTGTCTCAAAAAACAAAAACAAACAAACAAAAACAAAAACAACAACAAAAAAACAAAAAAGAAAAGGAAAAAAAGAAAAAGAAAACACTCCTTCGTGATCACTGTTTTTAAGGGCTTATCAAAATGACCAAATTTTCTGAGCCTACTTCCCTAATGCCCAAGGTCATTTTTATGTCTGAAGCCTACTTCCTTGTTCTAGCCTAAAATTTAGAATCCTATTTGAAATTACTCCTTTGTTCTAGCCTAAGATTTAGATTCCTGCCTGAGATTACTTCTTTGTTCTAGCCTAAGATTTAGATTCCTACCTGAAATTACTTCTTGGTTCTAGCCTAATGTCAGATTCCTACCTGAAACCTACTTGCTTGTCCTTGGCAAATGTCATATTCCTTCCAAGCAACTCATCTTCTTGTCCTTGCCACATGTCAGATTCTTGCCAAGCAGCTCAAAAGGCTCTCTGCCTCTCCCCACTTTTTATTTTATTAACAAGACTGAGTCTGTCTTAGGTCATTCTGACAAGAATGCCTTCCTTACCCATCATGAAATATTCATTGTCAAAAGCAATGCACTTATGTCTGAGGTTGGCAAGGCTCTGTGCAGAATCTTTGCTTGTGAGCCTGTTAATTTAATAACTTTGGGGTCCATTTTCAGGTTCAAGCCATGTACTATAATATTGCTAAAAATATTTTCTGGGCCTTGGAGCTGGTAATCTCCTTCTTTGATTCATATTATTCTTAGGTTTGTTCTTTTGACAGTGTCCCAGATTTCCTCACTGTTCTGTTTCTGGAACTTTTTAGATTTCACCATTCCTTGGATATTTGTATCAATTTCTTCTATCATATCTTTTTTGCCTGAGATTCTCTTTTCTATATCTTATATTCTATTCATGGTGATAATGTCTGTAGATTCTGCTTGCTTACCTAGGTTTTCTATTTTCAGGATTTACTCAGTATGTATTTTTTTTTATTGCTTCTATTTCCATTTTTAGGTTTTGAATAGGTTTATCCCTTTCTTTCCCCAATTTTATTGCATTTTCCTATATTTCTGTAAAGGATTTATTCATGTCTTCTTTAAAAGCCTGTTATAATCATCATAAGATTGGATTACAGAACATTTTCTCAAGCCTTAGCTGTGTTATTATATCCAGGGCTTCATGGAGTAAGATTGCTGGGCTTTGTTGGTGTTATATTGTCCTAGCTCTTGTTGCCTGGGTTCTTATGCTGGCCTTTAGTTCTAGGGGAACAAAGGAAGTGTATCAGTATTGGATGTATCCCAACCTAGCAGGGAGGGCTTGGGGCAGAAAGCGGGAAGGCCTTACCTGGATATCCCTGGTGCTGGTAGGGCTCCTGGAAATTAGACATAGCCATGCTCTAGACCAGATTATACTTTGAAGAATATATATAGGGCTTGATCTGCAAAATCTAGAGCCAGTGGTAACATACTTTTATGGCATGTACTTGAAGACTGATCTTGAAGGAATAAAATCATATTTGAATGAGATAAATAAAATTTAATCAAGAAAAGGACATATTGGGAAAAAATAATATGCTGTAAAAAATAAGCTTGTTGCAAACATAGCATCATTTCAAGGTAGATTTGAGTCTATAAATTCACGTAGAGAAAGAACCAGTATTTCAAAAAGATACATTAAAAACCTAGTCTTTGTTTTACTTACCTTTACTTTATTAAGTTATATCTGATTACAGTTTATATTATTAAATAGAAAATTCCAGACTCATACCGTCATAAATTTTAACACACAACAAATGCTATTATGTCACAATCTGCATGTCTGAGTAGATATTACTGTCTTTGGTAATGATCACTTGATAATTACCTGGTGTTGACGATCCAAACGTACCGAAGAGAAGAAAGACATGAAGATATTCCTTTTAGTAAAAAGGTGTAAGTTACTGATTTAACAAGGCAAGAAGTAAGATGTTGTGGCTAAGAATTGGTATTTTCTTCCTGAAACTATGTAGAAGAAAAAAATAAAATAAAATAATAAAATAAAATAAAATAATGGTAGAAATTTTGTTAATTTTGCAGAGCAGATATTACAATGATGCATGAAAAGTATTTAGTTCAATGAAAATAGTCCTGTACCTGAATACATTTGCACAGGACACAAAGTAGAGTTTGATACTACCTGTGTTTCAGAAACTGACTCAGACTCTTGGAATATCTACTAAAGACTGGAAAACACTACAACTATAAAGATGCTATCATAAAAGTGTTTTAAAATATAAATCAAGAACTTAGTTTAAATATTATTGTTGATACTTCTAGTATGTTGAAATTGAGAAAGTTTGTGTTGTAGGGCAGCAGTTAAATCTTTCTTCCTGCTACTTGTTTGCCAAGCAAGTTAAGTCTCTAGGTATCAGATAGTCATAAAAATTCTATTTTCTACCATGCCTATAATTCATTCTTATTGCTGCTATTGATTTTAATAAATGTGTTGGGCACAGTTTTATGTATCTTACAAACCAATCTTGATTCTTGCTTCATTAAATCTTTAAAAAAAAGGAAAAAATTAGAAAGTAGAGACTCTGTAGTTCTTGATTTACCCAGAAAAATGATTTAGATGAAATAAACTCTTCATTTCTGAACAATAATAAAAGGACAACATGAGTTGCACACCCAGAACCTTTCACTGCATTGCAATACAACTCATTTCTATCCCCACAACACTGTGGAAAGTTTCCTTCCCTTTACAGTCAGCTCCTTATAATTAAACACAAAGCTTATGAAAATTGTAAATATTTGTGTCTTTTATATTATATTCTATACATTAAATAATTTTGTATTTAGATATAAAGTTCTTTGTGTTATTTGTCTTATATTCTTCTGTTCGGTGTATTATCAATTTCTTTTAAAGACTTGCATTACTTCTTCATTTATATATACATTTCCCACACTTTCCTCTCCTAGGTTTCTGTATTGCTTTACCATTACCATTAGCAATGTGGTTCATGATTACAAATTCTATTTTAAGATTCTGATAGTGCTTTACTTGGTGAGCCTGAACTTTGTCACTGTCCTATATACTCAAATGTGATTGGCAACCACAAAGGCATACATATTCGTAGAGATATGAAAATCTTCTAGCTCAGTATCTGTAACATTGAGCTTCTCATACCATGACTTCTATAGAACATATTCCCAAATTTTAAATACCATATTCATAATTCTCATAACTTCATATTAGAACTCTATTTGAAGATATACTCTTTGTAGCCATAACCAAGTGCATATGAGGCCATTGTTGACAGTTGACTTTAAATAGATATGACTGATTTCCTTATTTTTAAAAAGCAAATTTAGTATAGGAATACATACAGGAATCTAGAAGTGCCATGTGGAGTATGTAGAGAACAGAGTGGCTTTTCCATAAACCAAGAGATACCAATATTTGGCTGCAAAGCTCCAACAGTCAGTAGAGAGGCCTGGAGAAAACTCTTCTTTTATCAACTCTAAAGAAACAAGCAGTGTCTAGAACAGGGTCTTAAATGTCTAGTCTCCAGCATCCCAAAAGAAAATATTCCTATTCTGGAGTCCTCTCACTCTGTGGTGTTTTATTATTACCATGATCCAGGCAAAATAAAAGACTAACAGAAGCCAATTCAAATACAGACAAAAGATTAGTATGAAGTTCAGCAGAAGAGATAGATGAAAATAGTCATAGGATTTATGCTCAGTACCACATGACTACAGATGTAAATTAAGCCAGCATAAAATATGATTAACACCAAACAAAATTGTAAAGAAATAAAATAAATGCAAGGTCTATTAAATTGCTAGGAGAAAAAAAATTGCGTGTGTTGACTGAAGTGCTGAGGAACTAAAATGCTCATAGATGGCTAAAATATTGCTTTTTTAACTCATGGAGTTCTTAGCTGAGTACCAGGAATATAATACATTGCACCATTTTAATATCTGTCCATGCTGTACAACATTAAATATCATTATCTTATGCTTAGACTTTAACATTATCTAATTTCAGGTTTCCTAACATCCTTCAACAACATATGCTTATTTTCATGTCCTCCACCTGCATCCTTCTCTCCTTCTTTCCTTTTTTCCTTCCTTTTTTTTTTTAAATACCCTTTCCCCTGTGCTAAACCCTTCTCACTTGGTCTTAAAAGGATCTGATTAGCATGTCTTTACTGTGTGGGTATCACACTAGAAATTACTGAGCCTAGGAAGTATCATAGAATTCCTAACCTGTCCTACAAACATAATCTTACCAATCCCCTTCCTTATAAAAAATAGTCTAGAAGGGCTTTAAAAAGACATGAAGATATAACAATATACTTTAGGAAGTGCTTTAATGTGTTTTTGTTTTGATTTAAGATTTTCATACAGTGATTTTAATCATACTGTCTCTCTCTGTCAACTGCTCCAGGATCCACCACCCCATCATTTCCCTACCCACTCATCCTGATGTTTTACTTTCTCTTTAAAAAGAAAACAAAAGTATACAAACACAAAACAACTGAATTCCACATGTTGGCTAATTATTTTTAAACATGGAGTACAGTTAACAGTTTGATTAAAACTGTATACTAATTTAGATAATAAATACTTATTGTCCTAAAGTATCAATGCTAATATTCAACTATAATTCCAAAATTAGATGTCTTTAAAATCATATTTACTTTAAGCCTTTCCACATAACCAAAGTAATGTACTTAAATTCTTCATTGATAAGAAATAAAAATTGTGAGGTCATAACACAGTGAGAAAATGAGAAGTCTCTGTCAGAGGAATTTCATGTGTGAATAGAACACATACAGTCACTCAAGAAAAAAGCTTCTACATAGGCAATATTCATTATGCAAACTTGATATTTCATGATACATATCTTTATGTATTTGTTTTCCTAGTGTCTAAAGCTGATTGAAATCCATAGGCTGGAATCATCTTAGTATATATCACTATTGTTTCTTATTGGCAATGAAAGCTGAAAGTGTTTGTTACAAAAATATGAGTTGACTCATCTAGTAAATCCTTAAGATTGTACAGAAAGTTAGTAATGATAAAAGCTTGAAATTAGTTCTTTATCTGGATTATGAAATAAAACTCTATATTAGTTTTCAAAGTTATCATTCATAAAATAAATCACTTCCTACCATAACTTTAAAGTATATTTAAAGTTATTATAACATTATACAACTAAAGTACATATAAGTATATATACTTATAAATTAATTGTATGAGCATTTGTTTCTTTTTAAATATTTGTGTTATCTAATTTATTTTTATTGTATATGTGCATTTGTTTAGAATGCTTGTTGTTGGTAGGTCTATAATGGCTCCTATGTAGAGGTCAGAAGAAAACTAATGGAGTTGGTTTTAATTTTCTACCCTTATATGGGTTCTGTTAATCAAATTCAGAATATAAAAATTGTGTTATCAGATGGCAAGTGTCCTGACCTACTTAGCCATATTTTAAAAAAAATATTTGTTGGATATTTTATGTATTTACAATACAGATGCCATCCCCTTTCCCCATTTTCCTGCCCTAGAAGCCCCTATTCTATCCCTCCTCCTCTTTTATGCTTTTAGAACATTTTAATTACATGCATGTATTAAGGGCAGTTCTAGGTCCTAGTCCTAGCCCAAGGTCATTTTCATGTCTGAAGCCTAATTCCTTTCTCTAGCCTAAAATTTATATTCCTGTCTGTAATTACTTATTTCTTCTTAACTAATGTCAGATTCCTGCCTGAAACCTACTTCCTTGTCCTTGTGCAATATCATATTGCTGCCAAGCAGCCCATCTCCTTACCTTTGGCCCATGCCAGATTCTTGCCAAGCAGTCCCAAAGGCTCTCCACCTCTTCGCCGTTTTTATTTCATTAACAAGACTGAGCCAGTCTTAGTTCATTCTGACAAGAATACCTTCCTTACCCATTATGGAATATGCATTGTCAAAAGCAATGTACTTCTGTTTTAGGTTGGTAAAGCTCTGTGCAGAATTAGCAATTCTTGGTTTGCAAGCCTGTTAATTTAATACCTCTGTCTGGGAGTCCATTTTCAGCTTAAAGCCATGTACTTTGGCTGCCAACATGTTGATATTGTTAAAGAAAAGCTTTAACACAATAGGCAGGAATAAATGTATTCCTAGGACAAAATGGTCTTGCATGATCAAGCTATATATGCCATTTTTGAAGCTTTTCCAAAGTAGATATGCTGACCTCAGGCCATGAGTAATTTTATATGCAGTATCTGTCGCTTTAATGCTCAGCAGAGCAGCATTCTTGAAATTCATATGCTCCCTATATATAGTTAAAACATCCTGAGAGCTTTTAGAATTATGCCAAATACACAGCAAGTGTCATTAAACTTCTTTCTATTTATAATGACTACCACTGTAAATTTAAGAATTAACATGTATCCAATGGTATTAGGCATGATACTCAAGATGGCTCCTTACCCTTAAATTCTGAACCTCCTTCCAGTACTTTGAATAGGATAAAGAGCATCAATCTGTTCATCCAAATGCCTATGTAAATCCTCTTGTATATGCAACACATTAGCAATATTTTCTTTTGCTAAATGATTAACAAAAGTAGCTGTCTTAATTTCATGTGTCACAGCAATTGCAGAAGCAGTGGTGCTACCAATTAATATAATTAAAGCTGTTATACAAGAAATAATCAAGCCCACTACCCTCTTCCTTCTGCTTAAAGCCTGACTCGTTTCTTCCAGTCTTGCAAGCTATTTTTAGAATACCAAGGTTCTGTGATACTCAGGGCACTAAAACAAAAGCTGGCTGATAGACCTTCATAACTGACATGCCGGATTTCAAAACACAAACACAATTAGGAGGTGTACAATCAATGCAACTTACATTAAATACCATAGAATAAACAAAAGTATTTTTAACTTGACAATTAAAAGAGCATTAACACATGTGCTAACACCATTGTGAAATCCAGATCCTGCCCCAACTTTATTCCTTGCTAACATAACATTATAGAGAACTGCAGCTAATTTCCATATATGTCTCTGAAAATGTCCAGAGCCAGACTTCCAAATGAAGACTATTATCTCTAATATTGGATTGATTTCTAGACCAGTCTATGATTGAGTCTGAATAACTGGTCACTTTTAAGAAAAATAAAAGAGACATTATAACTTCTCTTTTTGATTCTCCATTCCACAAGGTCTAAGAACTTGAGGCAAGGCAGCTTGTCCCATCAGGGGTATAGGTAAGCAACGGTGGGTCAGGAATTTATGTCCAATACAGCTTCACAGTCACCATTGTCAGGACACTCAACATGCTCACAGGTCAGCAACATTCTTTGTCTTGGCATCAGCATGTCTCACCCATTGCTCTGGCAGACACCAGGCCCCTTCAGCATCCTGCAGATAAAACACAAACATGTCCTATTCCCCATATTTAGTACCTGCTTGTGATCATGCCTTATGCCAGTAAGTGGATCCTTTCTTTCACCTATGCATAAGTATGCCTAGTTGTAAAGTGTCATATACACTCAGCAGAAAGTTCCTTGGCATCCAAATTTTAAAAAATTAAAATAAAAAATAAAAAGAATGTGATTGAAATAAATTTGTGATCTACAGGGGTATATCTCCCCCTTTTTTTATTTTTTGAAGATATTATTTTAAAGTTCCATGGGTCTGTTCCACAGTCTCTTGTCCTTCACAATTATAAGAAATCCCCATAATATGGGTAATATTAAATTGATGCTAAAAAGTCTCAAATTTTCGACTGCCATAGCCAGTTTCTTTGTCTGTTTTTGTTTGTTTCTTTGTTTTTCTTTTTTATTATTGGGTAGTTTTTTTTAAATCTACATTTCTGATGTTATCTTCATTCCTCATTCCCTACCCCCAGAAACCCCTTAACCAATCCTATCTCCTCCTATTTCTATGAGCGTGTGCCTCCACCCATTCACCCAATCCAACCTCCCCTCGCTCGAATTCCTCCTCACTGGGGCATCCAGCCTTTAAGCGACCAAGGCCCTCCCATCCCACTGATGTTCAACAAGTTCATCCTCCTGTAGAAATACAGACATGGGTTCCTCCATATATATGCCTAGTAGCCATATTTTTGACATATGTTTTGTTTCCATCCTTTCTTTTTTTCTTCCTTCCTTCCTTCCTTCTTTTCTTCCTTCCTTCCTTTGTTCTTTTCTGTTTTCTTTTTTCCTTCTTTTCTGTTGCTCTCTTTCTCTTTTTTGTTCTTTCTTCCTTATTAGTAAATGACTGCTTCTAATGGAGAGAATAATATGAGCTTGAGCAATTGAATACATTATTGTAAATATATTTATTTTGCCCTCACATCCAATTTTCTTATGGTTGATTCACAATTAAAAAATATGAAAGACTGTGTTAATATTTAACAAAGCTTAAGTCAGTTTATATGTTAATAAATTACTAAAGAATGTAGTTAAGTATTTTAATATAGCTGGAAGTTCCAATAGTTTTAGATTTCAAGACATTTCAAAGCTTTACAATTTAGTCTTGTGCTTTTTATTTTTTGATAGAGACTCATTTTCAGGAAATTTTAAAGTTGACTTCATAGTCCAGAGAGAAGACACAGCAGTTAAGATTCCTTGATTTTCCAGAAGAGGATCTGAGTTCTGTTTCACAAACTCACATGGAGGCTTAAAACATTCTATTGGATCTTAAAAAGTTTTATGGATATGCTCACTACTAATAAAATAAATATCTGATAGGATAGACCATGTACCCAATGAAAAGGAGACTGAAATAATTAAGACTCAATAGTGGTTTTATCTTTATGTTGCTCATATTGAGCAGAGGAGGTAAAACTCAATTCAAACAAAATGTGAAAATATGTAATTGCAAATATGGTCTTAATGGAATCTGCTAATATGGACAAAAACTGTTTTCTATCCAGTACAACTGAGTTTATATTATTCCCTGAGAATAGTTTCTCAATGAGATTTTATATACTAGTAATCTTTTACATGTGCCTAGATAATCTATATTAAGATGTTAGTATATGGTTTTTTATAATATTTATTTAATATGATAAAAACTCAAAATTATATTAAGTTTACTTGGATTTATGTATATTTGCAAAGTATGAAATCTAGTTAGTTATATTTATGATGATGATGTCAGAGTTTTTTGTCTATTATGATTAATATAGTTTATATTTTAACTACAAGATTCAGTAATGAAAATATGAATGTTTATTATCATTTTAATTACATTTTTCACTCCTCCAATTTTGATAAAGTCATAGAAATTTTTTTCAATTAGATCTACAAAAATTAAGTCATGTTGAAAGAATAATGTTAATCAATTCTTCTTTATCAACTATTGTTTGTATAAATTTTTTCTAGGTTTATGATATTTTTGTTTGTAAGCCTTTTCTTTTTCAATAATTTTAAATTTTATGCAAAAGTTTTGTTAAGTATAAGTTTTAGTATCAGTGTATTGTACATATTAGTACTTGATTTATTCTCTTCATTTAATCAAATGAAAAGGAAACTAAGGTGGTGTTTGAAATAATGTACAACTTTTTTTTTAATTTACAATCCAGACATTGTGCCCTACCCCCAGTTTCACATCCCATGTTTTTCTCCCTCTTGTATCTGAGAGGATGCTCTCCCAACACCAGGCCTCTAGGATTAGGTTCATCTTTTCCCACTGAGGCCAAACCAGGCAGTCTTCTGCTGTGTATGTGTCAGGGGCCTTGGTCCAGCTCCTGTATTCTGCCTGGTTGGTGGATCAATGTCTGGGAACTTTTAGGGCTCCTATCTGTAAGCACACCATAGTATCCGTAATAGTGTTAGGACTTGGGGTCTTCCCATGAGTCAGATCCCCAGTGGGACTATCACTGGACTGGCTTTGCCTTAGACTTTTCTCCGTTTTTGTCCCTGCACTTCTTTTAGATAGGAATACTTCAGGGTCAAGAATTTTGACTGTGGGTTGATAATCCCATCTCTTCTATTGAGACTCTGTCTATATACTGGAGGTAGACTCTTAGAGTTCCCTGTCCTCACATTGGGCATTTTCTCTAAGGTAATTCTCATTGAGCCTGAGAGTGTCTCACCCACAGGTCTTTTCTTGTTTTGCTTTTGGAAACCCCCATCTCATCCTCCCTTCTGTTACTTCTGTGAGCGTACTCACCACCCACTACCCACTCCCACTTCCCCACCCTGGCATTTCCTTACTCTATGTCATCGAGTCTTCAAAGAGCCAAGGGCCGTTCCTCCCATTGATGCCAGTCAAGGCCATCCTCTGCTTACATATGCAGCTGGAGCCATGGATGGCTCCATGTGTACTCTTTGGTTTGTGGTTCTGTTCCTGGGAGTTCTGGGAGAGTCTGGTTGGTTGATGTTGTTGTTCTTCCTATAAGGTTGCACACTTCAGCTCCTTCAGTTCTTTCTCTAACTTCTCCATTGGGGTCCCAGTGCTGAGTCCAATGGTTAGCTATGAGCATGTGCCTCTGTATTTGTCAGGCTCTGGCAGAGCCTCTCAAGAGAAAACTATGTTAGGCTCCTGTCAGCATGCACTTCTTAGCATCCACAATAGTTTTTATGTTTGGTGTTTGTACATGGGATGGATCCCCAGGTGGGGCAATCTCTGCATGGCCTTTCCTTCAGTCTCTGCTCCACACTTTGTCCTCATATTTCTGCTCAAAGCACTCACACAATAATAGTGGGAGACTTCAACACCTTACTCTCATCAATGGGCAGATCATGAAAACAGAAGCTAAACAGAGACACAATGAAACTAACAGAAGTTATGAACCAAATGGATATAACAGATATCTTTAGAACATTTTATCATAAAACAAAAGAATATACCTTCTCAGCACCTTATGGCAACTCCTTCAAAATTAACCATATAGTTAGTATCAAAACAGGCCTCAACAGAAAGAAGATTGAAATAATCCCATGCATCCCATCAGATCACCATAGACTATTGGTAGTCTTCATAACAACAAAAACAACAGAAAGCCCACATACACACAGAAGCTGAACAATGTTGTACTCAATGATAACTTGGTCAAGGAAGAAATAAAGAAAGAAATTAAAGACTTTTTATAATTTAATATAAATGAAGGTACAAAATACCCAAACTTATGGGATACAATGAAAGTAGAACTAAGAGGAAAACTCATAGCTCTGAGTGCCTCCAAAAAGAAACTGTGGAGAGTATACACTAGCAACCTGGCAGCACATCTAGAACAAAAAGAAGCAAATATACCCAAAAGGAGTAGATAGCAGGAAATAATAAAATTCAGTGCTGAAATCAACCAAATAGAAACAAAAAGAACTATAAAAAGAATCAACAAAACCAGGAGCTGATTCTTTGAGAAAATCAAAGACATAGATTAAACTCTTAGCCAGACTAACCAGGAGGCACACAGTACAGTATCCAAAGTAACAAAATCAGAAATGAAAAGGAAGACATAACAACAGAAACCAAGGTAATTCAAAAAATCATCAGATCCTACTACAATATCCTCATTCTTAATAGCAGAATAGTATTCTACTGTGTAAATGAACCACATTTTATGTATCCATTCTACTTTTGAGGGACATCTGGGTTGGTTCTAGCTTCTGGCTATCACGAATAAAACTGCTATGAACATAGTGGAGCTTGTGTCTCTGTGGCATGGTGGGGCATCTCTTTGGTATATGCCCAAGAGTGGCATAGATGAGTCTTCAGGTAGATATATTTCCAACTTTTGGAGGAACCACTAGATTGACTTGCAGAGTGGTTGTCCCAATTTGCAGTCCTACCAGCAGTGGAAGAGTGTTCCTCTTTTTCCACATCCTCACCAGCATGTGCTGTCATCTGATTTTTTTATCTTAGCCATTATTATTGGTATAAGGTAGAATCTCAGGGTCATTTTGATTTCCATTTCCCTGATGACAAAAGACTTTGAACATTTCTTTAAATGCCTTTTGTTCATTTGAGATTCCAAATTGGCAACCTACATATTGGGAAAAAAACTTCACTAACCCCATATCTGATAGAGGGCTAATATCCAAAATATATAAAGACCTCAAGAAACTAACCTCCAAAAAACCAAATAACCAAATTTCAAAAATGTGATACAGAGCTAAGCAGAATACAAAGGATCTTTGCTAGGAGATCAATTGCATGTAATTTGGTAGATAAACATTTACACAGCTTTATAGGTCTGTGGCATTCTTGGGTCTGTTCCATAAATTCTTTACTAGGATTATTTTTTTATAGAAGTAGTATATAGAAACTAATAATCCAATAGTTAATTTTTAGAGAACATGCTCAAATAGATTCACAATGTGTTATGTTTTATCAGGAGTGATTTCTCCTTTGTACACTGTCAATTTGTTTGAAAGCCTATAGCATTGACATTCATATTTTCTTAACACCATCTCCAACAAGGAGGAGTTCTTACTCCTTTCTTCAGGGGTGGTCAGCTTCCTCTACTCTACTTCACAAGCAAAGTGCAACTAACTGATGGTCTTCTTAAAATAGCATCAAACTTTTAGTGTATTTGTGAATTTCCTCTCATCTTTTGCTTTTGTAGCATTTAGTGTATCGCCTGAAATATTACATTTAGTCTAAAATCTAAATTTATCACATTCATGAAATTTTCATTTGTGTCCATCTTCTTTATAAAGATTTTCTGACTGAGTTAGTTCCTCATTAAACTGTTTCTATCTGTAGAGTAAAATATAATCATCATGAAATATAATAAATGTATACATCCTTAAAAAACTCAGGTGGCAGCACATGCTGGTGAGGATGTGGAGAAAGAGGAACACTCTTCCACTGCTGGTAGGACTGCAAATTGGGACAACCACTCTGGAAATCCATCTGGTGTTCCTCCAAAATTTATTTATCATTAAGTGATTTGTGCCAGACATTCTTAGAGGATGATTATGCAATGTAAATATGGAATGTCATAATTTACACAATTATTCTTATACTCATGAAAATTCTCTTCATATCATGATTATTTTGTAAGTAAAAACGATTTTCTCATATAGCAATTGCTTCTGTATCTTTATAGGTGCGTGCTTTTGTTTTCAGTGAGATAATTCATCAAGACTCACAAGGAATATTTTACTATGTATTCATATATATAGTTCCAAAATACTTGCAAAAGGGTTCAACAGTTTAAATTTATATAAAATACATATTTCAGGGTCCTTGGATGTACTTTACAACAGAAAGGTATGAAAGAATTTAATTGTAACATTGTGATTCTGGTGTGATGGCACAGTGTTCTTTTTCTCTGCATTAGTCTGAAAACTAATGAGTCTGAGAATCTTTTCATTAAAATTTGTTCTTGTATTAATTGCCTCTCCAAGTACTTTGCACATTTTCTAATATTTAGCACCAGTCCTATCATTTATCAAGTACCATTATAAATTAAAGATAATAACTCCATCTTCAGCATTGCCAGACTTTGGAATAATTCATTTCCTATCCCTGTGTTCTGTGCATGTTATTATTTTGTCATAGGAACATTTTTTTTATTAAAGTTTGCCTATCATTTTTAACTTCTGAGCTTCTGCTCTTTGTTCATGAAGTTTCAGCCACTACCTTTGCTATTCTTGTAGTCTCATTATTTTATTAAATTTTACACTTATGCATTTAATATATGAGCATGTTAGTTTTGTACTTATATATAATGAATTTGTTAGTACTCTTTAACTTCTCCATAAAAATAAATGTGTTGTCAAATGTTTTATTTAGAATATAATATATTCTGGGAGACTTAAATGCATTTTTACCCCTAAATAAATTAAGGTACACATTGAGCTCTCTTTCAGAATTTCTAATCTTCTTCAATTTTTGTTTCCTTAGTTGATGCAATTGATAAATTTAATACTTGTCATGAAACCTAAAAAGAAAAATACTTATAACCACTTTTAACTGATGATATTGTGAGCCTTTTTTCTGACATAAAAATACTGAAATAAAAATTTAATGTCTAACAATATTCCTAGTGTTTTAATCATAATATCTTAAGTTCATATTTATTTTTAGTCAGATGAGATGGCTAAAGTAGGCATATTAGAACTTCAAGGTTGTTATTGTCTACATAGTAAATGTGAGCTAACCTATGTTACATGCAACCCTGTCTCAAATACAAACAAATAACAAAACTATAACAAGAAACTATTTGTAGAATAATCTATGTTCTAAAATTACATGTACTTTATATATAATAACATATTATTTGCTTTGTTTTACCTATCTCATGTTTTGATTTATATTCTTTGACTAGATTTGTATTGATTATATACTTTGCTTTAAACATTTTAAATGTTTCTAAATGGAATATTGTACCAATATAATGTCATATATAGGATTTTTATTTCTTTGGTCTGGTTATAAAACTTGAGAAAATTTTTTCATTTACTGTAATATCAATAAAGAATAACATTATTAAACATTAATTTTAATTTCAGAATTTAGGCCAGTGATCATTAACAATAAGCAATATTTTTTCTTTTTACTGCTTGTACCATTTAAAAATACTTTTAATGTAATAACAAAAGCAGTTATTTTAATAATGATGCTAAGAAGAAAAATTTTGTCTAGACATTGCTTAGATCTTGATTTTAATAGTAATTATTTTAATATTTAATTATAGGTTATTTCTGCTCTGACTATAATTTCATTAACAATTATGCCATAATTTTGAAAATGTTTTTCATCATTAATAACCTGTTTGTTTTTATCTTTCAATTTGTTGATATCATAAATTATGATAACAGATTCTCTGAAATAGAATCCAATTTAGCTTTATGAACAAACCATGCTTAATCACAATATTCAGTATAATTTGAGCTATTCACATATTCTTTCACCTAACTCTATTTAGACTTTTTAATTGTTGTGATCATTATTGTTTTGAGACAGTGTGTCACTTTGTAACTCTGACTGGCTTGGAGTTCACTCAAAAAATGAGGCCATTCAATGATTCAGGAGATCCACCTGCCCTTGACTACTCAGTTGTTATATGTATATCACCAGACCTGGCTTTATTCTGAACATATTTTATCAAAAATAACTCTACTTATGATTTTTTACTTTGAATATTTTTGTTACAAAGAAGATTGATCAGACTTCTGGGTTTGATAGCAGTTGCAAATCTGCTTCCCTAAGCATGAATGATAGTGATAATCAAGGTAATTAAAAATTACCAAAAGGCAAAACAACTTAAAAATCCACAAAGAAAATAAAATGATAACTGAAAAGAACCAAGGAAATATAGACAATGTAAAGATAAGTAAGCTGAGTATAGCTTTAACTTCACAGACTTAAGATACGAAGGGCCAAAAACTCCTTCCAAATGGTAAAACAGGTGAGAAACAAGCAATTTTACCACAAGAAAAAAATCCAATTATAGTTGTCCTAGATTCATATTTCCTGTTGCAATGATAAAATATCCCATGTAAAGCAACTTCAAAGGAGAAAAATTTTGTTTGGATTAAGTCCCAAATTAATGTCTACCATCACCAGGCTATAAAGACAGGAGCTGAAGCAATTCATACCCACAAACTCATACCCTCAGCTGAGAATAGAAGCAGAACGGATTCATACATTTTTAGTACTCAACTCACATTCTCCATGCTTATACAGCCAAGGACATAAGTCCAGGGTATGTTGCCACCCGCAGTTAATGTCATATCAATTAGTGCTGTCAAAATAAACTTCCACAGACATGCCCACAGGCCAACCTAATATAGAAAAATCCTTTATTGATGAACACTTCTTAGATTACTCCACATTATAAAAAGTTACTAAACTAGACATTACAATGATCTTTCATCAAAGAGGAATTTTTTCAACAAACAAGTGAAAGAGAGACATTTCACAATATAATATTATATGACTAAGAAGGAGGGAATCACATACCATCTTGAGAAAGATCATGTTGAACACAGAGATCCACTTGGTACCTGAGAATAGGAAACAAACACAGTTCAATTTGGGGCCTCTTTTGTCACCATGACTCAGAATTGAAAGAAGGCCCAGAGAATCAGCCATAGTGAACTGGAGAGCAAGACATTAAGAAGGAACTACAAGGTACATTTAACAGGTGTTTGTGCTTAGATATGGAAATGTACAGTGAAAAAGTGTTAAGTCCTTTTAGGCAGATCACAGTTGAAAATGGCTTTGGAAATTGATAGCCCTTAGCCTGAAATCCATTGGTAGATCAACTTGTGGAGTCACTTATCTATCTTTTATCACTGTGGAAAAGGAGAACAATGATGTACCAATGATGTCCACAATATCAACAGTTGTGTCACTCTAGGAGAGTGACAAATACTCCCAGGAAGAAAGAGAATCCATTTGCCCGTACTAGTCTTAATACTGCCTGCTTGCTCCCCATACTCCAAAGGCAAAACTTATCAAAAAGATGTTAAAAACATATGATATTAAAAACTGAAAAGAAAATACCAGCACATCTACAAATCAAACAGAAGAGAATAGTGCATATCTCTTATCACCAGTCTTAAAATCTGAGAAAGTGTGTATGGTATTTTTTAAATCATAAAGGCAAATAAATGCTTACCAAGACCTCTACCTACAAGAGTTATCTTAATGTTAGTAATTGATGAAGTAATAAAGGTGTTGCAATAA
The DNA here is from genome assembly GCF_011762505.2 of Arvicanthis niloticus. Lineage (NCBI taxonomy): Eukaryota > Metazoa > Chordata > Mammalia > Rodentia > Muridae > Arvicanthis > Arvicanthis niloticus. The sequence continues at coordinate 35,993,457 of NC_047660.1, forward strand.
ATGTACAGACCAACGAATTTATGATAACTAAGACATCACTGCAGAAGATAATTAAAAAAAATACTAAAAACAAAAAAGAATAAATTATCAAAAATGCAAACACATAAAACTACAAGTTACATGAGAAGAATTTATGAACAAGAGAAAGCTATGAATGACTCCATTATGTCAAAATGGTATGCTATTAAGCAAGTCTTAGTACTAATAAAGGAGGGAGAAAAGAGCAAATCAAAATGCAACCAGTCAAAAAAATATTCAGGAAAATTGTAAGATTAGGAAGCATCTCTCAACAATAAGCCTAAATTTAAACATTTCCAATAAAAATAAAGACATTGACTGGATGCATAGACTAATGTAATGGATCCCAGGTGCTCTTGTTTCCAAGAAATAGGACTCATAGGCAAAAATATCCACACATTGAGAGTAAAAGGATCAGTGATAATATATTTACTGGGTGGAGGTAAAAAAATAACCAAGCTAATACAGCACTTATGATTTCTAAATACTAGCCTCAGAATCATCAGAACAGATAAACAATTTATAAAGAAATTCTAATAACTGTGAATGTACATATACCAAATGGTAGCGTTCCCAATTTTAAAAAACAAATACTAATAAAGATAAATAATGGCTGGTTTTGATATAAATTGTGTTGATTTCAGTACCCTTCTTTTATCTTTAGATAAAGCTCTCTAATTAAATGTAGTAATAAACTTGAAAACTAAACTCTACTGTATGCTAAATTGACATAAAGGAGTACCTTAAAACATTTTATTCAGCATATAAAGAATACACCTTCTCAGAAACCACTGAAGTATTCTGTAAAAGAAAGCACATTTTACGTGGCCCATCAACTTCTGCCAAATAGAAAAAATGGAATGTTTCTATATCTTATCAGAAGATAGCAAATAAAGCTAGAAATCAATAGCTAAGGAAACTACAGAAACAGCCAAATACATAGATGTGAACAATACATTCGTGAATCAACAGTGAGTCACTGAATAAATCATTGAAGAAATTTTTGAAAAGTAGAATCAACAGAGAATAAAAACACAATTTATGAGAATCAGTTTAGACAGTTTGAACAGAAAAGTTTATAGCTATGAAAACATTCATCAACACCCCAGAAAGATCTCATATCTAATGTCATAGTGTACTTCAATGTTTTAGAAAAAAATAACACATCAAACCCAAAAGAACTGATGCCAAGAAATCATACATACCATGAAAAAAATCAATGAAATAGAGACTAAAATAACAATTCAAATAATCAAACAAAGAATGGCTTTGAGGGGAGCGGAAAGCAAGATTTATGAAACTGTAATAAAACTAACCAAAAGAAGCAGAGAAGACCTAAACTAATGTAACCAAGCTGAAAAGAGGATGTCAAAACATTGCTCCACTACATTGTAAAGTATAAGAGTTATTAGCAAAGAGTTTGAAGATTTTTATTCATAAATCCTGGGAAATCCAGTAGAAGCTGTTATATTCTTAAATAGGCATGGCCAATACAAATGAAATCAAGACAAACAAAATAAGTATCTGTATAACAATGTGATTACAGTAGTAATAGAACAGCTCTCTACTCCCCAGATAAAACTCTGACTGGAGAATCACATCCAAATTCTCACAAATGCTAGTGCTTCTTAATCTGTCCAATTCATAACATCACCATACTCTCTTTATGAGTGTAACATTGCACTGATAACAAAATGATTAAGAACATGCAAAAAGACGTAGACCACATCCCCTGTTAAACACAAAATAACATTTGTAATAAAAAATTAAGACTTTTATTTGTTAATATATTTTTGAAAAATACCATGTAGTTGTTTTCTGTAGAGATTCAAATTCAAATCATCAGATGCAAATCAGTAAGTGTAAATAATAGATTCAGAATTCACATCATCATCTAAACTGAGAAAAGACATCCCACAAATCTCTACATCCCATCATGGTAAAATGTCCCAGGGAAACTTGGAACAATAGGAACACAACTCACTATAATACAGAGCTTTATATGACAAACTTGCAGACAACCTTGTACTAAATGGGGATAATCCACGACCATTTATTCTAAGACCTTAGAAAGAGATAAAGACTTACACTCTTTTCATCCTTACTAACTATTACCAATTTAGAACATGGATCATAAGACGAGAAAAAGGAAATCAACATTTTATTTTTCTATTTTTTTCTTTTTATTCTTAGAGAGTTTTTTCTCAAGAAGTTTGAGAAATTTATTAATCATATACTAAAAATATTTTGATTTTTTAGTAGCTTTAAATTCTACTTTTTTGAGAGGTGCATCAAAATGATATAAGTGTAGAAATGAACAAACAAGACATCCTCACTATAATCTTCTTTCAACTTAAATTCTCCTGCTAACTGTTCACTTTGGACAATATAGGGTTGGACATTAGAGAGAAGAAAGCAGCAACATCCTGACTGTAAACCTGTATCTCATTCCCTCTTCCTTTGTAATTAGAAATTCAGTTCAACAACTATGAAAAGAAACACAGAAACCAAATAATATTAGAATCACTCCCCCTTCCAAGGTGACTGCTTTCACAGTCCTTAGTACTGTCTTGAACCAGGAAGGAACAAAAAACCCTTTTTAACAAACCTACAGCCCCATACCCCATCCATTGAACATTGAAACAATTTGTACAATGATGTATGTGTGTGTGTGTGTGTATAAGTCAGAAGTTGGCATAAGATTTCTTCCTTAGATATTCAATAACACTTTTAAATCCTATGTGTATGGTATTTTGCTTGCATGTATTGCTTGCATTGTGCACCTGGTGGTCCTGAAGCCCAGTAAAGAATATCAGATGCCCTGAAACTGGAGTTACAGAGAGTTGTAAACACTGTGCCAAGAATGAAATCTAGGTTCTCTGGAAGAGTGGCCACAATGCTTTTAACCACTGAGACTTCTTATCAGCACTAAACCGTTTTTATTTTTTAAATAATCTCTCATTAAACCTGGACCTCTCACCCATTCATCTGTCCAGCCACCCCCCATACATCCTCCTATCTTTACCTCTGCAATATGAAGATTTAGGGAGCATTCTACCAAGTCAGGCATTATTTGTGGTGGGTGGAGGTCTAAACCCAGGGTTTCGGGTGTTCACAGGAAGCACTTTATCAACTTAGCCATCTCTCCAGTATTCTCAACAACACTTTAAACTCGAACATTCTCCTTTGCAAGAGGATGTTTACTTAGTATCTAAGTAATGGGCTCAACCTCCATTTAATATACTCTGAGAGATCACTAAGGGAAAATTCTGTATGGGCTGCAGCATCTGAGTGAGTTGCAAAGTTTATTCAGCATCTGGGTGAGTCACAAGCTTGTTGGGACTTCTTGTTAATCTCTACTTTGAGTTCAGAAAGGTGCAGTCATTTCTTGCCACCATATCCCTTCAGAAACATGGACCCAGACTCAGATCAAGGCTTCAAACACCAGAGGTTCAAAGGTTAGAGGTTTAAGTGATTCTTTGTATGACAGTCTCTTATTGTCATTGATTCACTGGCTCACTTCCCAACTCAGAGAACAGGTTTTCCATTGATAAAAATCTCCTTTAAGATAAATTTGGCATCTTTATCATCCATAGAATCAGACAGGAAACATGGCTTGTTATTGAAGCTTTCAAAGCCAGTACCTCCTCTCAGAAAGTTTTTGAACCATCTTCATTACCTGTGCATGCAGTCTTGAATGATTTTGTTTCCATCAAAACAAACACACTGTATGAACTCACACAGTCATAGTGAACTTTCTAAGTGAACTCCTTATGGCTTCCATATGCCAGTTTATTTCACATGTGTCCCTCATATGCTTGTTACTACAGCCTTGTAGATCTATGAGTCTTGTAGAGTCATAGCCCTGGGCTTCAGGAGCTACTCTGTTCTAGACTTTTCAGGTCTTCATCCTGCTTTCATACCCCCCAACTATTCCTTTTTTTCTGAATAAAGCTAGCCTTTAGGTTTTTGGGAGGCTTTTCCACAGGTGGGAAAGCAATGGTTACATTACTGTGTCATCTGTTTCAACTTCTGACAAGACAAAGTGAAGGTAGTCTCTCTTCTTCCTGGCACTGGCATCTTTTCATGAGAGTTTTGAGGTATATTTTAATTATATTTTTCCCATTTCCTTAACTCCTCCCATAGTGCCCTTTCACTAGCCATTCAACTTCATGTTCTTTTTTTCCTTTAAAACAACAACAGCAGCAGCAGCAGCAGCAATAGTATAATACAAAACAAAACACATCTGTAAAATTTTGGTGTCTGATTTTGTTGACCAATTACACTTGAGCATGGTCTTGTACAGGAATATGCCTGATTTGTGCGGTATGACTCTATTGGTAAAAGAGAAGAGTCCACAGATCTTTCTGTCATCCAGAACTATTGTTTGTAAATAGCTTCTTGGCTAGAGGTGGGACTATATTTCTTTTCCTTTCTGCTGGGATTTTGTTCTTCTTGAGCTCAAGCATATCTTTCAGTTCTTAGCCTTATGAGGGATGTCATTATCAACTCCTTCTCCACTATGCTCAGAGATCTATTCAGAAGAGGTAATTTAAAGACTATGAAAGCCACAGCAGGGAGAAAATTGAAATAAAGATGAACAAGCAAAACTTTTTCCAATCACAAGAAGGCATGTACACATATGAACTCACAGAAACTGTAACAGCATGCACCTGATTTTTTTCCTTAAAAGACCTTAAAAATTCTTTAAAAAATTCTCAGAACTGATAAATAGTTTAATAATTGAAATAGAGTTAACATACAAAAATACATAACCTTTCTCTATATCAGTCATGAACATGTCCAGAGAAAACTTTTAGAAAAATATCACAATTGTTAGATGTCAAAGACAAAGACCAAGGAAAGGCTACCAATGCGCCCAACCAAGGAAAATGAGAGCCTCTCCAATGAGAATTGTAGACACAGCACAGATAGACAAAGGCATCCCAGATAGAAGTTATCCCATTCTCATGGGCTAGCAGAATCAATACTGTGAAATGGCTATGCTAAGAAAGACAATCTACAGATTCTATTCACTGACCATCAAAATTAAAATTTTATAGACCACAAAATGACATATACAGTACAAAATAATATACACAATACAAAATAATCTTAACAGCCAAAAGTACCCTAAATGGGAAAATCAACGTTAGAAGTAGCAGAATGAATTACCTCAAGTTAAATTTCAAAGCAATGACAAATTTATAAAGCAGATATTTCGATTAAAGGACCCAGAAATAAATCTACATCACTGCAGCTGCCTTATTTTTAATGGTTTTCTAGAAGATACATTGAAAAAAAAAAAAAAGAAAGAAAGATTTGAACAAATACTCCCTGGAAATTTGGTTAACAAATTTAATTTAATTGGTTAAGAAATTCACCTCACACAAAAAATTTCAACATGAATCAAAGACGTTACTATACAACCTGCATGCTAGAAATTTCTAAAGAAAAATAATGTAGAAATCCATCACTGTACAAACATAGACATGGACTTTCTTAAAAGCACTAGGCTAACACAGTAAATAATCTCATGAATTAGGATGTTTGGTTGTGTGATATTAAAAAGTCAATATATAATAAGGAATACAATTATCACAGATAGCATGCATAATCATATATATGCATATAACTACAAATTGGATTGATTAGGAGGATTTCTAAATAATAAATACAAATGGCCAATAAACATTTGGGAAGGGGTCCAAATGTTTAACTACCAGAAAAAAATGAAAATTAAAATTTTATCTTTTGAAATGCAAACTGGTCGTATAACTGTCAAGGATAATATGGGGTATTGAAGAGGAGGAAGAAGGGGAAGAGGGAAAAGAAGGAGGAGGAAGAAGAACAAGAAATGACACCTAGAAATAGAATTTCCATCTTATCCACCTATACCATTATATCATTATGCTTATACTTTGGAGTACATTTTAGCATATCACAAAGATAACCGAAAATATATCCCCATAGCTACATTATTCACAGACTACAAACAGTATAGATGTACATCAGTATATGAACATATGGAGAAAATATGTTTCACAAATATAATGCAATTTTCTTGACTATAACAGTGAAGTCATAATATTTTGAAGAAAGGTGAGAAGGTGATTGAACTGCTAACCATTTATTAAATAAAATATCTAAATAACTTTAATTAAGTGAAATAAGACAGAAAATAGAGTGATTTTTCTAGGTTACAGAACACAGATAACCTGTGTGTGAGTGTAACACATTATTACATATATATTTATGAGAAAGAAGGAAAGATCCCTAAAACTAGAAAAAACAGGAACATTAGAGGGAAGAGGACTCTTTAAATAGCTAAAGCAGAGCAATGTAACCTGTGTAACATGGAAACAGAAGGAGAAACAATCGAGAAGCAAAGATAGAACCAGCTGGGAGAGGTTTGGGGTGAAAAAGTAGGTGAGGCTACATATTGACATATGTTAACATATTCATGTAAGAACATTACAACAAATCCTATTATAGTGCATGATAGCTTAAGATTGTTTGAAGTAAATAAATTCTAAACTCATCTATATTTTTGCAACATAGATTGTAATTACCATCCATTGTGTTCTCGGGTTTGAAATACTTTTACTTCGTTTTAGCTACAGTCTCCATTTTATACTTATATTGTCTAATAGAGTAAACAGTAGTTATGTTTGTGGACTTTAATTAATTAAAATGGAGGTAATCATTGTATTAAGATAAAATTAAAATATATGTTATATAATCAGTTATAGTAGCCATTCTTGGATTATTCAATAGGCACTTGTATAGTACCATTACTACTATGTTACAGCAGACATCTAGAACATTTCTTACAACATAAGAGTCATACAAAAATGTAGCATGAACTAGTAAAGATTATACATAAACCAAAGTTCTTCATAGATGAGACATATAGTTATATATGGTAAAAAGGAGATATAGTGTAAACATTTAAAACTACTGAATGGGGTCAGTTTATGAATTTAGATGATATAAGCATGTTTTAGTATTAGATATTCAAAAGTTGTGGTTGATACTGTAAAATATATTGTTTGAGAAAAATGTCTATCAAGTTGCTACTTAGCTATCATATATTAAAATAGACATATGTTCAGAACAAATCCCTAAAATTCAGAAAAAGCTTTGAAATGTTATACACTATATGAACAAAAATTAATTACAGTTAATTAATTATTCTTTATAATCCATATAGATTGATATGTGATACCATAACAATATCATTCTGGAAATTCTTCTAGAAGAAAAATACAATTACTTAAAAGAATAGTTGAGTAAGTAGAAGTAGATAACTTTTATGAAGAAAAGGCTACAGGATAAAATTGATATCTCATGAATGATGTGTGAAGAAACTCTAAAAACTTGGGGAGGGGTCATCCTACATGCATATAAAACAGAAGACAGCTTTGTGTTCAAACTTGGATCTTATATAGGAAACATGTCACATGAGGCCAAGAATTAAGATATTGAATCATATTCTTTTAGTCAGAAGTCATCACACACATCTCTGTTTCCTGGTTTTCTGGAATCTTCCAACAGTTCTCTTCATTCGCATTTTAAGGTTCATTTTAAATATTAAATATAACTTTTGGTGCCTCTCCTATCCCTCTTGATTTGTTTGATGTCTATATCTGTTTAATCAGACAATTATTTCCTTTCTTTTATTAAACATGTAATATCCTATATTGATAAGTACATGGAAGAGAATTTTATTTATTATCATCCCTGAAGGTCATTTATTTCTTTAATAATTTATTCTCCATACCAAAATTTCATATTGGAAAAAAGAAAATGATAAAATTTATTTTTGTAAAATATATGTAAAATAAATTGAGTATTTCCAGTGTGTGCATAATTTTAGGTCAATTGCTAAAGTCAGGAAAAGAGATTCATAATAATTCATATTATTAACCACAAAATAGTAGTCATTTTCTTATGAAAAAAATCATATGACACAGCATTCAAAAATGTCCAACATGGCAGTAACTATTATAGTAGCAACAACAATTTTACTTTTGAATATTTTTCCCAGGTCATTGCTATTACTCTTCCAACTTAACTTCAAAGAATATAATTAGCAAAGATACTTTGTCAAGATATTTTTACAAAAGAATAACAATGATAACTTCATTTTAATAGGAACTGTCATGAAGACTATTTAAATCTGGAAGAAATGAATGAAAATAGCTATTATAATCTTTAAATTAGTCTTAATTTTACAAACATTATGTAAGAATGATAATGAGGCATGAATTATGGGGTAATTGTTAAGTGTGTGTCAATATTTCTGCCTCAGAAACTTAGTTCTAAAATTTATCAGCTATATTATATCTAACACCTCTTATAGTTTTTATTATATGCAGAAAATTGTTAATTCTATATTTAAATAACTCTAAAATACCAGAGTCACAAGCCATAGTATTTTTATATGTAATTAATAAGACATAAAGACAACAATTAAACTTTGATATTTCATCAATCATAAATGAATTATAATTTCAAATGAGAGCTAGATAAAAATTGTTTACAATCTTAAGTTTGTTATAAATGCAGTATTCATGAAAATGGAATGATACATTAAAATCACAAAACATAAATTATATTAGCAACATAATAATAATTATCTGGGATTCTGTTTCAGTTTTTAAGAAACTGGAATCAAAATGTTCTGTAATCATTTTTTTGTAGTATCTATTTTCAAATATTTTGTCTACAGTTTTAAATGGCATGTGTTAGCATAGTTACGATTTTTAAGAATTTAATATCATTTTATTTGTGTTTAAAATTAAAAAATATTGTTTTATAAGATTTATTTTATTTTTAATGGTATGTGGGAGAGAGACACAGAGACAGTGACAGAGACAGAGATTTGCATACACACAGGAGAACAGGAACTTAATCTAGAAGAGCATGTCAGATCTTAGGTAGTTGAATAATACTATTGCGGCCTGAGCTTCCCCACGCTTTGGGCCAGAAATGTTGAGAACTGCTCTACCCCACGTTTGGGGTCCAAAATGTGTCTTGACCGTTCTGTCAATGTTGGGACCCGCACTGCCAAAAGCCTTGGGGACTAACTTGTTAGAGCCTGAACTGCCCCAAGCTGCTCAGGTCCTTTGGTGGGGGTTCAGCAAGAAAGAGAGTGAGAATGGAGACCAGACAGAGTGTGATTCAATCCTGTTTATTCTTCAGTCTCTCTTCCGAGTCCACGTTGTACTATGTCCAAGTTCTTCCTCCAAGTTGTACTGAACTCTTCTGTCTGCCTCTCACCTTATATATGTCTCACTTCTAAGCCATGCCTCTAAGTCACACCCTTAAGTCACGCCCTTAGGTCATGTCTCTAAATCTGATCTCTAAGTCATGCCCGTAAGTCTCAGCTCTAAATCACACCTTTAAGTCTCACACACCCAAGGGAAGATCCTGGATATCTAAACCAAGATGTTATCAGAGTGTGCTCAGCTGTTGTAGGCTGATGTAATCAAGTCTCTTATCAGGGTATATGGCTCAAGATGCCTGCAAGGATGATAGCTGCCTTCTGTTGCTCCCCACAATACTCCATTGGATAAAACATCACATATTCTTTTTTATCAGATATTTTATTTATTTACATTTTAGATGTCATCCTTTTCCCCCCATTTTCCCTCCCTAGAAACCCCCTATTTTATCCCCCCTCCTCCTTTTGCTTTTATATCATTTTAATTGCATGCAACTATTAAGGTCAGTTCTAGGTTGAGGGACTAGCAATACAATAGATGCAAATAGTCAAGGAACAAGCAAGACAATAAACACAAATAGTCAAAGAATAAGCAAGGTATTAAACAAAGTTCCATGATCACTCCCAAGATCACTGTTTCTAAGGGTTTATCTGGATGAACAAAATATCTAAGCCTACTGCCCTGTCCTAGTCCAAAGTCATTTTCATGTCTGAAGCCTACTTCCTTGTTCTAGCCTAAAATTTAGATTCCTGTCTGAAATTACTTTTTTGTTCTAGCAAAAGTCACATATTCTTTATCCATTCTTCAGTTGATGGATATCTAAATATGTTGCTTCCAGTTTATGGCCATTAGGAATAAAGCTGCTATGAACATAGTTCAGTAAGTGTCCTTGTGGTAGAATAGAGCATCCTATACCATTCCCAGGAATGGTATTGCTGAATCTTGAGAAAGATCTATTTCCCATTTTCTGAGAAACCACCATGTTGACTTCCAAAGTGTCTGTATAAGTTTGCACACTCATTAGCAATGGAGGAGTTTTCACCTGGCTCCACATCATTCCCAGCACACACTGTCAATGTGTCATTGATTTTAGACATTCTGAGAGGTGTAAAATGTACTTTATATTTTCATTTTTCTGATGGAGGATGTTGAACATTTCTTCAAATGTTTTTCAGTCATTTGAGATTCCTCTATTGAAAACTCTCTGCTTAGATATGTACACCATTTGTTTTTGGTTTTTCTGTTTTGGGGGTTTATTTCATTAAATTTTATTATCTGTATTTCCAAAGTATTCAGTATGTACATTTAATAAGGAATACATCATTAATAAGCCATTGTTTTAAACACTGTCTATTCATTGGCTTTGGTTTTTTTTTTTTTTTTTGGTTTTGTTGTTGTTGTTTGTTTGTTTGTTTGTTTGTTTTGGAGAGCCCTTGGGGCTGCTCGGCAAGAATCTGACATGGGCCAAGGACAAGGAACTAGGCTTCAAACAGGAATCTGACATTAGGTTAGAATAATCTCAGGTAGGAATCTAAATCTTAGGCTGAACAAAGAAGTAATTTCAGACAGGAATCTAAACTTTAGGCTAGAACAAGAAAGTAGGCTTCAGACATAAAAATAACCTTGGGCTAAGACAGGGAAGTAGGCTAGACACTTTGGTCATCCTGATAAGCCCTTAGAAACAGTGCTTATGGGAGTGTTCACGTAATTGGGTTTAATGCCTTGCTTTTTGAATATTTGTGTTTATTGTCATGCTTGTTCCATGACTATTTGCATCTATTGTATTGCTAGACCCTCAATGAGGCAGATTGGTCTGTACTCCTCTTTTTTGTTGATTCATAATGTGCTTTTTAGTCAGGGTAACAGGCCTCATAAAATGAATTTGGCAATGTTTTTCCTGTTATCAATGTATCATATGTTTTTACTTATAAAAGTGTTCTGTCTTCTGTCTCTGTCTGTTTCTCTCTGTCTCTCTCTGTTTCTCTCTCACACTCACTCACTCACTCACTCACTCTCTTTCTCTCTTCCTCCCTCTCTCCCTCCCCCTCTCCCTCCCTCCCTCCCTCCCTCCCTCTCTTCTTTCCTCCCTCTGGTTCTGCAAGACAGGGTTTCTCTCTGTAAAACCCTGGTTGTCCTAGAACTCTAGCTTTATAGATTAGGCCAGACTCAAACTCACAGGAATCTGTATGCCTCTGCCTCTGGACTACTGGAATTAAAGGCATGTGCCATAAAATTAGTACAGCACATGTTCTTGTAAAGTGGCAGAGCATCTTTTGGATATATACTCAGGAGTAATATAGGTGGGTCTTTGGGTAGAACTATTTGCAATTTTCTGAGGAAAGTCCAGATTGATTTCCAGAGAGGTTGTACAAATTTGCAGTCCTATCAGCAGTAGATGAATGTTTCCCTTTCTCCACATCCTCACCAGCATGAGTGTTCACTTGAGTTTTTGATCTTAGCCATTCTGACTGGTGTAAGGCAGAATCTCAGGGTAATTTTGATTTGTAATTCTGTGATGACTATGACTTTGAATATTTCTTTAAATGTTTCTCATACATTCATGAATCCTTACTGAAAATTCTGTTTAACTCTATATCCCGTTTTGTCTTTTAAGATTAGGTTATTTGAGTTGTTTGTGCTAATGTCTTGAGTCGTTTGTAAATTTTAGATATTAGCCCTCTCTCTGTCAGATGTAGGGTTGCTAAAGATCCTTTTCCAATCTGTAAGCTACCTATTTGTCCTATTGACAGTGTCCTTTGCCTTACAGAATCTTTGCAGTTTCATGATGTCCCATTTATCAATCGTTGATCTTACAGAATGAGCCATTGGTGTTCTGTTCAGGAAATCATTTCTTTGACCAATGCATTCAAGGTTATTTCCCATTTTCTCTTCAGTGTGATGTAGTGTATCTGGTTTCATATTGATGTACTCGATTCACTTGAGTTTTGTGCAGCATTATAAGTATGGGTCTATTTTTATTCTTCTACATGTAAACATCCAGTTAGACCAGCATCATTTGTTGAATATGCTTCATTTTCCCCATTGTATGGTTGTGGCTCCTTTTTCCAAAATCAAGTGCCCATAGATATGTGGGGGTTTTTCTGGGTCTTCTTATTGATTCCATTCATTAATATGTGTGTCTTTGTACCAATACCATGCAATTTTATCACTATTGCTCTGTACTGCACAGCTTGAGGTAAGCGATGGTGACTCTTCCTGAAATTCATTTATTGTTCAGGATCATTTTGACTATCTTTTTGTTGTTGTTGTTTATTTCTTTGTTTTGTTTTTTCACATGAAGTTTATAATTGCTCTTTCAAGTTCTATGAAAAAAAAAACCTCTGTTGGAATTTTGATGGGGATTGCATTGACTCTGTAGATTGCTTTTGATAAGATGGCCATTTTTATTATGTTAATTCTACCTGTCCACTTTATGGTATCCGTTGTGTAGATCATAGACACTCACTTTAAAGAAGTCTCTTTTACAGCACATAATGACCATTACATATGACTGTGAATGAAAGCAATGCAGAGTTCAACAATTTGTGGCAACTTCAGTCACATTGGATATATTTATATTACAGCTCCTGTATTTATAACTAAAGGTACGTTGCAGAAGTGGGTTAGGAGAGAAAAACTTTAAGAGCCAGACTACCAGGAATTCTGCTGTGGGACAATTTTTCCTAGAAATGGTCACATAAGATCAAATAAAGTGCTAAATTTTTCACTTAATTCCCAGTCTTAGGAAAAAAAATAAAAACTACAAGCAAGTAATGACTCTGAGAGAGACTGTAACTTTCCTATGGCTAAACCCTGTAATCTGTTATATATTTCATGGTAGTTTACTCTGAAACAACACACAAACACACACAAAACACACACACAGAGAGAGAGAGAGAGAGAGAGAGAGAGAGAGAGAGACTGGTTTGAATATTCTTGGCCCAGAGAGTGGCACTATTAGGAGTTGTGGGGCCTTGCTGGAGAAAGTGTGTCACTGTAAGGGTGGGCTTTCAGAGACCTTCCTCCTAGCTGTCTAGAAGACAGTTTTCTTGCCTTCAGAACAAGATTTAGAAATCTCAGCTCCTCCAGTGTTGTGCCTGCCTATATACTGCCATGCTTCCTGCCTTGATGATAGTAGACTGAACCTCTAAAACTATAAGCTATTCCCAATAAATGTTGTCTTTTATAAAAGTAGCCTTGGTCTTGGTGTTTCTTCACAGCAATGGAAACTCTAATACATACACACATACACACATAAACACAAAAAGAGAGACACAGACAGAGATAGACAGATTAGGCATATTAATTTTGTGCATGCTTACTCATACACAAGTATGTATAGTGATAATGATCAAAATAAAGGTGTTATATATTTGAGAATAAAAGGCAAACATGAAAAACAGTGCAGGGAGAGAACTTGAGAAGAGACATGTGGAAGAAAAAAGAAGATGGAATGTGATATAATTAAATTTTAATTTAAAATATTTTACATTTTATGTTTCAAAATCAGACTATTATCCTATCCCTTCTAGGCTCCAGTGTGGACAAGGGACCACTCAATATAGCATAATCTAATTATTGCAAAGGAATGTTAGATAAATACTCAGAGAAATAAGATAATTGTGTAGTTTTCTCTTGTTTTCTCTTTTCCACTATATACATCTTAGCTAGTAGAGCTGAAGTTTGAAGGCTGTATTGTCAGGTTAGAATAAACAATTTAAAATAACCAAAGTCATTGGTTGCCTAACACATAAAAGGTGTAGACTATGTTTGAACTCTTTGAGTTTAAGATAGAACATTTAAAAGCAAATAGAACATTTAAAAGCAAATATTCTTCTAGATAATCTTCTCTCTGAAGAAGCATTATTGTACAGAATCAAATCTCATGGACTTTGGAGTCCACAATCTAGAAGATTCAAACTGAGAATGTATTACATATTACATATTACTTGATAACAATAATGAATAACTTATGAGCCTAAAGACAAATTGATGCATGTTGAATACAAGAACAAAGAGATTATTCAAGCCAATTTCAAGGAGGTTGAATTCTAGCTCCTACAGTTAATTTGACTCAAATCTTACCTAAGAGGACAGGGTTTTCAAAGAGGAAAAACAAAGTTTTCAGCAAGGCAATTGTTGAACTTAGATTAGATGACAGAGCAGTGCAAGACACAAATATTGGTTGCTCACTTATGTTGTACATTGAGTTAAAATTGTGATAAGAGAAGGATTTTAGTAAGATTTCTTTATTATTACTAAATTTGTGGCATTGCAGAGCCTGCCGAAACTGCCATGTTGTGTCATAATAACCTAAGTGACTGTTCTCTTTTACCCTATCCTGTGTTATATTCTGCAGAAGAATATGTTAGCTCCATTTAAGCGGTGTGTGTGTGTGTGTGATAGTAAATTATTTCTCATTGAGTCATTTTTAAAGATTTATTATATTGTATTTATCAGCATTTTGAGGGTATTTATTTCACTTATGAAATAAAACTGTCATTATAAACATCTTACGTTGGCAGTAGCCTTGTGCTTCTTGTATTTACTGAGCCTCTTGATTGCATTAAGAGGCCACAGTCAATGACTGACCTATATTCTCTAAGTTTGTGGAGTATACTGTGTGATATCAGCATAATGACAAAAACTACCACATAGCACATTTCTTAGAATGTATCATGAAGCGTGTCTCTTTGTTTTGTACTTACTGTTGATTTTAGAAACCTCACAATACAATATTTTTTTCTGTTTTACTGAGTGAAAATTCCTACTTTTTTTCTTAAAGGAAATACGTAAAAATCTTCTCCTTGGCATATTAAAATCGCCAATTCTCATGCACATTGAAGTCATTATTAATTAGAATTATGGATATTTGTACACAGTTGCCAACACTGAATATGACTTAGTAGTCCACATATACTGTTGCTATAATACAGAAAAGGAAAACACTTCTTTAAAGGAAGGGAAAGGAGATTGGTATAAAATTTTCATTCTATTATCAGAATGGCATTCCATTTTAAATATGTGGATAGATTATTACTGGGAATACCAAGTTAATATTTCTGGACCATGGTTAGCAAAATGTAAAATGGTAGATAAGAATGGGCTTCCATATGTTGCTTAGTAATTGTATTCTACTCATTTAATACAAAATTAATATTGAATTAGTTACTAGATTTATAATTTTAATATATTCGAGGATTTGAGTAAGACTATTATTAAGAAAGGGGAAGATTGTATCGAGGCAAGATGATTCTCTTTTACTGTCGGGAACATTAGTGAAGATCAGGGAAGTGTAATGACACTAAATGTTGTTTAAACAGGTGTACTACCACCTTTTGGAATTAAAGTGTGTGTGAAATGGTATACATATATCTCACATACGTAAATTTATAAACAGTAAAAGTCTTTGAATTATTCCCCCATTAGAGTCTTAGCATACTGAAAAGCAAATGTCTACAAACCAGAGTACATAAGCTTAGTAAATTCCTGTGGTATTTAGGAGATCAGATACACATCTTAGTGCAGATGTCAGAAGAAATATAGGTGACTCTTCAGGTCTGAGGAAATTTTCATCACCAAACACAGAAATTCTGTAACCAGTGGCTGCTTTAAGGGTTTTAAAGGACATGGTATGGGAGGTCACTCCTAGACTTCCAGGTCATAAAACCTGTAATAAAACCTCTTTGAGCAGCTTCATGACAAGTTTTAGCACACATTATTGCCACATCCTCAGCGATCTTCTAAGCCATTTGAAAACATACTAATAATCTTAAAGTAAATATAAATTTTCTTGTAGAAGACTTTCTTCCATATTATCACTTGTTTTTTCACATTCTCATGAATGCATTTACATATCCAGAGGCCACATACACTGGCCACATTTTAGTTATTCGTTTAAGTCCCTTTCCTTAAATTATATTGAGACTTGCACCAGAGTTTCTATACTTTCTTATCATTAGTGATTCTCTGTGTCTAGGGTAGACCTTGGCACAAACTCCTAATACTACACAGAATACTCTCATCTCTGTTTATCAGAAGAGATACAATTTCTTTATTTAAAATAAAGTTCATTAGTTTTAAGTGATATTTCCATAATAGCATAATAATGTTAAATCACTTTACTGTATTTTACCTACTAATAAACATTTGTATTTTATCCTATATTAGTTTAGTGTGTTGCTAATAGTTAAGGTTTAAAAAGCTAAATGGAATAAAAATAATTTGGATCAGAATTAAATCCTATGTCCAATTAATTCAGATGGTTGAGGTGTTATAGGAGTGGAAGAAGTGTCTGTTTTTCAAAAACAGAAAGAAACCACAGTATGCCAGGCTTCAAAGTTATTGGTGGGAGGGAGATAATTGGAAAGGAACAAGCTATCTTTTGCCAAAAACAGTGAGGTTTTCAAGTCCTATCCCACTGCAGCCACAGATGGCATTTATGGGAAACCACAGGAAACAGTGACAGACAGATTCTCAAAACTGGAAAGGACCTCAATTTTAGTATATTCACCAATGGGTGAAACTGTGAAGTTTAAAGGAAATAGCTTCAACAAGTTTGCATTTAATCGTGAGTTTCTGCCTCAAAAACCGAGAACTAACTATATGTAATTTGATAGAGTTGGATTTCTTGTGCAGACTTTATTAGGTGTGGCTGACTCCAGGAAGTCGGTTTTGTTTATTATATAATTTGGGTCAAAGGAAAAAGAAAATATGACTCAGTTTCTTAAATTTAGCAAATTTGTGTAAGCCATGAAGGTGAATTTGATAGAAACTAGAGAGAACATACTAAAGATTAGATAGGAGATATGTCAAATAGATCCTAAAGGCAATTTAAGTTAAAGCAAGGTTAGAGGCCAATTGTGGTAAACCAAAGGAAGTCTGGTCACAAAATCAAGTGTTTGTATGGATGCCTAGGCAAAGAAGGGCATACTGCTCATCTCTGGCCATTTGCAATAATCAAGGAAAATAACGATTTCACAGGGTCATAATGTGATAGGGAAAGCTGAGACTGGTTTGTTTGCATTAATATAGGAACCAGAAAACTTCACAATTAATAGTAAATCTCATTTCTGGAAACAGTCTGCAGATATATTATGCATGTGTCATAACGGTATAAGCACAGTAAATGGGGTCAAATCTTGCTGCTTCCAAATTCTACATTTATTGTGTAAAATGTGACATTATATGACTAGTATCACTCCTTTCATAGAAATTTTGGTAATATGGTAAATTTCTGAATATTAACTCAAATTTTGGCATGTAAACTAAACATCTACTAATGAATGTTAACAATTTCTATAGTTAGTTTATATATGTATAATTATTTATTCAATCTCATATATTTTTTTGACTTAATAGAATTCTTTCAGGAGAAATTTAAGTGAAGTGTATTAACTGAGTGAAAAGCATCCATTATTTTAGACAAATTCCTGAGATTCAAAACACCAATAAAACAAATAAATCATATCCTTAGAATTCCAGAAACCTTCTCTGGTTTTGTATACCTTTATTTACTTAGATTATTGATCCTCAAATTACAATTCACTTGGTCTATTTAAAGCTATATATTCTCATGTTTTTGAAATGTAATTTCTTTCCCCTTATTACATAATCAAAGAAAATTTAATTCTTGTTTAACTGAGTTGACACTTTACTTGATAGTTCACTGAATTATATTTACTAATTTAAAGAACATTAAATTTTTCTACAGCCAAGCATTTTTTTTTACTTAAACTTAAATTGGATATTAGGATCTGTAAGATTTAGAGCCCTGTGCAGGGAGGCCTCTGCTAAATTTAGTATCTTCTCAGACTCAAGACATATCAAAATCTTGGCTTCAACAAATTTGCAATCCATATACTGTACTGTTGAATTGTTACCCAATATCCAAAGAATAAATGGATAATCAGCTAAAGTCATGAAGAATAATAGCATATTGATTAGGCAGCTCTACAACCTTTCTTTAGATTATTCTCAAATAGACATTCTGAAAAGTCAATGACAAACTGGGAGTCAAATAAAGGAAATCTTTACAGTAGTCTCATTGATTCTAGAAATGTGCTAAAGGATTAATGCCCATCGAAGACCACAGCTTGGGGTTTTGATGCTGACTATAAGAGAAAATCTAACAATGTAAGTAAAGATAAAGAGACAAAAGTAAAATTAAGTGATTATTTTTCCATGTACAGAATTTTAAATCAATGTATATTTTTCTATATAACAAACTTCCTTTTGTAGACCTAGATTCTAGTACCTTTTATAAGTACAGGTGATAATCTTGCATTCACTGTTTCTAACAAAGTATGTTCATTTTCTAAACTGACTGCCATACATATATATGTTTAATGAAACAATGTATGTGTGTATATATATATATATATATATATATATATATATATATATATATGTGTGTGTGTGTGTGTGTGTGTGTGTGTGTGTGTGTTCATGTATGTTTCCACAATTTATTTGATAACTAAACATATGTAATGTTTATTGTTCTAACTATAAAATGTCTACTCGGAAAAAGTTCACTTCGGAATTTAAAATGCAGATACACATGAAGTGGCAGTTTCTGTTTGTGTCATGTGATGCAGATTTATATGATGTTTTGCTTAGAAAAACTCATGTGATATTT
This sequence comes from Arvicanthis niloticus, assembly GCF_011762505.2. NCBI lineage: Eukaryota > Metazoa > Chordata > Mammalia > Rodentia > Muridae > Arvicanthis > Arvicanthis niloticus. The sequence goes on from NC_047660.1 coordinate 36,012,342, forward strand.
TGCTGAAGCAGACTCATATGATATTTTGCTGAAGCAAGACAAATGAGAGGACACATGATATTTGGTGAGAGTATAAGTAGAACCCAAGAGACAGTGATTGAATGCTTTCATAACTAGCTTTGCAATATCTTAGCTGATCTTCACTTCATTGAAAGAGACAGTGTGGAGGAATTCTCTTAGCTTTTCTGTTGGTTCTGATCACTCCCACTAACTCATGCCAATTAGTCAGAGGACACTGGGAGTTTCTGCTATATCACAATAGCTACTGATTCCTGTTTGATGACACTCCTTAACCAGACTGCTGATATCCTCACAATGGAGATTGGACTCAACCCAGAAGAACTGTTCTAAACAGGTCCACATCCCCTTGTCCTATTTACTGTCTTTTCTCCCCTACGTTTGGATGGTGGGCTAGGAAAGGGGGATTGAAGCATTTGCGAACACTTATTGAAGTATGTTTTAAAAAACCTAAGCCTCTGTTGTGTACACACACACACACACGCACACACACGCACACACACACACATAGACAGAGAGAATGAAATTTAACTCTAAATGTTATGTTCATGTCAGTGTTCTATAACTATTAATTATTAATGTTATTTTTCACTGTCACATGTCTATAGCTACTATAAAATCTATATCTATATGTATACATGCACAAGAATTTGTGAAGAACAAAAACAATTGACTATGTTAAGAATGTTTCAACTCATTTAAAATAACATTGAATGTAATAAAGTAAGAAATCCTTTATGTTATTTAAATTTCAAAGAAAGTTAAGAGAAAATATTTTATCCCTTAATGGAAAGCAAGAGCATAAAGAAAAAGTGGATAAAAATAATATATATATATATTTGTATACATATATACATACATACATTTATATATATATAAATACATTTGTATGTATGTATATATATACATACATACATACATACATACAAAAGTGGATGAAAATAATATATATATATATAATATATATATTATATATTATATACATACATACATACATACATACATACATTTTTCTACCAGTTTTTCTTTTTTGATGTGCTACAACAAATCCATACATGGTACTGGAATGCTATGGTCGTGTCAGGCCTGAGTTTTCAGCTGAAATCAAAGAGCCCTATGAAGATGCTCTGCAGGAGTAGCCCTGCACTTCACCTCCTCTAGATAAGCCTCCTTTTCTAAAGACCTTTTACTCCTAGCCAGACTAGGTCCAAAGCACAAAGAATCAATCAATATTATACCCAAGGGCCAACCTTTGCATAGCCTGATAGGCTGTCCTCACTCAGAAGCAAAGAAGGAATAGTTTCTCAAAAGAAAAAAACAGTGAATGGATCAGAGCAGTTGCTTTATTGCTACTTAGTGTGATCGTGATTGCAATTTTAAAGGAATTCACTACACTTGTAACTGTTCAAAAACAACCCCAGCCAAGTGAAATGTAGTTCATAATTATAGATATAGAGATACACGAGTCTAGCCATTTCTCTCAAACTGGTATCAAAATAATGTACTCTGCAAGGTAAACAGATGAGGAAATCTACATTCTGCACTACAGCAATAGCAGATTGCTTCTGTAGGAGACACAAAATGGACTCAACCACCCGTAAGGACATGATGCAGGACAGCTTGTCAGTTGAGGTTCACTAGTAGAACAGACAGGAGTACAGGCCTGGAGGTTAGGCAAAGTCACTAAACTCTTTAAGTTTGTTCATTTTCACTGGTGAATCTATGTTACTGCCTTCCCACAGAAACTGGTAGATAAGGCGGGCTCTTTCTCCTATATTTCCAAAAGAGAGAAAAATACGATCTTTGGTTGTAAAACTTGACAAGAGGTAAGAAAATAATTCACATTTCAACGAGGCAGAGAAAGAATTCATAATTGCACATTTCCTAAATTAAGTCCTCTAAGAGAGGAAGGTCAGGGCCTATATTGAGATAGACAATGACCTAAAACTTACTGAAGGTGAGGTGAGCTGTAAGGCCATCTTGACCATTGGAACGTGCATAAGAACATGGTTTCTAGGCACAAATGGTATACTCTCAGAAGCTGAAAAGAGAGCACTGAATTGCAAAGCTCGAGCATCCTGCACAATATGCCTATTATTCTTTATCTTGTTGAATTTATTTACTTTTCTGTTGCTTCTCAAATATCACATAGGATTTCCTGCCTACAGGTTTCATTGTTCACACTCTATGAATCAAGGTTCACATGCCAGAGGTCAGAATGTACAAATCATATAATACAAATATATATTTGTTAACTATATTATTACCAGTATAGGACATTAATACAGTTTCTAAATAAGTTTAGAGTATAACATTATAGAAAAAATATATGTATATATAAGTAACAATTTGACTACACATGCCCATTTATTTTTCACCATATGCATGTTTGTTCTTTAAGGTCTAGAATAAAAGAACAAGAAAAAATGTGCAAATTAGACTAGAAAAATGAATGAAGGAATTGAGGGGTTTTGTTTTTCTCTAAAATTTGCTTGTAATTGAGGGTAATTTTGTTTTCAATTTTGTTTTAGCTAATTAGAAAATTATTGTAATTTTCCAATTCATTGGCAGATTTATTTTTTCTCATGTAAACACATATTAACTCTGTTTTAAGTTTTAAATGGAGTCAGTGAAATGGAAATTACAAAAATTTTGTCACAGACACTGTTTATCAAGTAAGTGTAACAGCTGTCAAACATGACAGATTTCAAATGTCACTAAAGAACTTAAAAGCAATTGTGACCACGCAGAGACCATGCAATGACTGACAAGTCACACTAAGTAGCAGTGAGTACAGCAGGCACCATCTGTGAGAAACTGAACCTCAGACATCAAGACTATCAGCAGCTTACGGACTAAATGCCACATAAGCTGCTCTCGGAGTGAGCCCCACCCTGGCATGACAGTGGGAAATGAGAACATTGTAATGTAAAACCCTGTCTTTATAGAAATCATTTCCTTGAAAAGCTCTTAAGTCCTTAACAGATCCTGAGCTCATCAGTTCTCAAATTCTAGTAGAGTAAGAATTAAGGAGGCATGTAATCTTCCAAATAATTATTTAGTGATTCAGGACGGACAGTTGTGTAGAGGCCCCTTTCTGTTTTATGAATAGTTATACGATTGCGATAAGGGGATTGCTTTCATTAGAAAAACTCAATTGCTTGAGCATTTGAGACAAGGAGTAACAAGGATTTGTCCTATTTTACTCTACATAATTCCTTAAGGTGCCTTACATCCTTCCTGAACTCTGTAGTATATAAACACAGATAAGCACAGGAATGGGAGTTATTATATTCAGATCCTATGATAATATAGAAAGGAGTGGGGAAAGGTGTCTACACACAGACTTACTCAGGAAACAATTTCCTAAAACACAGTTTGCCACAGGCAATATTGTTTGTTTTTCAGACATGTCCTTTCTGGTTTTTATTTCTAGTCACTTACTAGTGCCACTGTCACAGTACAGACCAGCTTGGCAACATTCAGTGAGCACCACTAGTCCCCACTACCCTCAGAAGGTGAAATCTAAGATATTAAGTCCTATGTGTGCTAGATGATGAAGATGAAGTCATTAAAATAATGCCCAGCTTACAATGAAGAATAAATATGCATGGAGTAAAGAAACCAATAAACAAAGAACAGAAAAATATGTGCCTTATATTCTGTTGTACACTTATTATCTAGTCTATGTGTTTCATTTGTTCTTTAATTCCATTCACATGACCACGGAATTGGTGTTTCTTCCTTATAAAATTATTTTATCATTTTATTTCTTCCAATTAGATGAACTTATAGTCATTTACATTGGAAAATTTAAACCTACAAGAAGAAAATTCAGTCTTCAAATTATCTTTTTAATCTACTTGTAACCTGTAGCCTGTGTGAACAACTTTCCCTTTTCAACTTTTATTTTTATTTCCAGTTGATCTTCCAAATCACAATTCACCATTACTAAATTTTCTCTAGTATTTTTTAAAGCAGAGCTTCTCTGTGTATTAGTGACTATTCTTGCTTTTGTGTCCAAACATGTGATGAACACTATTTAAAGGTAAGATGGAATCACATCTCAGAGGAATACAGTTCATCACAACAAGGAAGCCATGGTGGCAGGGGACAGGCTGCCATGATATAAACAAAAATATTTTCTACTATAATCTGCACTTAGTATTCATTGATTTTGTTAAGTAACATTTAAAGTAAAATGTCATGGCACATGATATATTTTCCCAAGCACTCTGAATCTGAGACAAAAGGATTACTAGATGGAAATTAGTCAGTGCTACATAATAAGTTCAAATCTACTATGTTCATTGTAGAAATATTTATACTTACCTAATTAAAATTAGCAGTTTGGGGAATAATATGATGATTATTTAAGTAAAATACAATATTACAAATATTTATTTCATGTTACTTTTTTGGGGGGAATTTATATAACGTAGTTTGATTATTTTCATCCCCCTTACCAGCTCATAGATTCATACTTTCTTCCTTATACTAACAATTTTGCACACTAATTATTTTAAAACATCATTTTCAATTTGTGTTGCTCATATGCTCTCAGAGATGTGCTTCTTTGTTTAAGTAAGTCATGATGAACTAAAGTAGAAATAATCCAAAACAAAAGAACATATATATTTCAACATCAAAAGTTGTTCATATTTATTGCTTAAGTTAAGATCTTTTTTCAAAGCTCTGCTGTCACCATATAAAAAAGGGTTTTTTCCTCCTGGTAGTGAATATTGTAAGTGGCACAGAAACAGAAATACAGTGGCCAGGCTCCAGTCAAAGAAGAGAGCAAAGATTTCGATTTCATGCAAAGTGGCCACCGATTCAGCCCTTAAATGACTTGCAGTGGCTGTGCAAAAGCATACTTCTTGTTATTTTCAACCTTTTCTGAAAATTGGAAAGTTATAGATTAATATTCCAGTGTAAAATGAGGGAACCGAGGGTAAATGGAATTCATCTTCTTCTAATTAGAATTTAAGGTAAGTTTTCGTTTCTCAAGAAGACTAATACCTAACTAACTCTATCAGTTAAAGAGCAATTGAATAGATGTACTGTAATATAGGAGAAGGGAAAGATTAGGAAAAGATAAATTAGTCAAGTGAAATTACAGGAGAGATAGCACCTAAACACTAAAGTGCTGATAAAATGTGAATAGAGGACATAACAAAGAAAACAAAACATTTATCATAGGTAATGAGAAAACACTATTTGAGTGGATGATAATTAGGTATTAGAGGAAAAATTAGTACAAGGAAATGATTTGCAGTGCACAAATTTGATGGGACCATTATTACTTTTCTTAGCTTTCTTTATTAATTTTTAGATTTGTTCTTGTCTTATACCGGACATCATGGCTGCACCTTCACCTATCTCCAATCCTCCCCGTACCCACTACCACCTCTACCCCATCTCCCAGAAGCATATTTTTAAGTTGTTACAAAGAATAATATTCTGTCACTATTAAATATGTAAATAAAATAGATGGAATGGGAACAGAAATACATTAGTCAGGCAGGTGCTCCAGTCAAAGAAAGAGCAAATATTTTGACTTCATACAAAGTGGCCACTGACCCAGCCTTTAAATGACATATTAAGACAGAGCAAAAGAATACTCCATGTTATATTTGATCTTTTCTGAAAATTGGAAAGTTATAGATTAGTCATTCCAGGATATAATAAGAAAATGAAGGGGCCGATGGAATTTTTCACTAGATAGAATCAGATCTGAGCTTCTAATCCAATCTAATTATTACTTGCAACAAATTATCTTTTCTTTCTTCAAATGCTGATAACTTGTTTATCAGTGGTCAAAGGGACATGCAAATCCTTTTAAATGACAAAAGGCAAAATAAGGTGGCGGTCTGAGTGAGAAGTAAATATTTTAAAGTGAAAATTGACTAGAAAAATTTTAAATTGAACTAAAACCTGGATGGAATTGGGGGGAATGTAGAAAAAAATATCTCTGCATATCTACAGCACCAGCATTATAAATAACACCTCTCTATAATATTTCACTAGAGATAATTGATTGCATTTATGAACAGATGAGTTCCATATCTCCTTTCTGAGATTCATGTGGTAAAATGTGTACATCCAAAATTATGAAGGAATCAATGACAGTAATTTAGACTTTGCACGAACATTTGTCACTCTTGTGAGTTCATAGATGCGGGCTGAAATAACAGGGTAGAAAAACTTAGCTAAATCTAAGGTAGTTCATTTAGCTTGCAGACAGTCTCAGAGAAGTCAATAGCTGGGGGCCGTCAGTAAAGCAGTGAAGCAATAACTGAAAGCTAGATAAATCACTCCATTCTAAATGGTCACAGTGCACCTGACATCTTACCACTATTAATATACAACAGCTGTATACATATTTATTATGCGTTATTTTGTATTTTCCCTGTTTATAAAGTATTATCATGTCCAAATTTTGTACAAATCTTAAATAATATTGGGGGCTGGAGAGAGTGCCCAGTAGTAAACAGCACTTAGCCCTCTTGTAGAGGACATGCGTTCAGCTATCAGCACCCTTATGGAGCAGGCAGCTCCCCAACATTGCAACTCCAGGTCCAGGAGATCAAATGTCATCTTTTTACCTCCTTGATTTCTAGGCAACCATGTTGTACACATATGAAAATTGAGGCAAACACTCATGTCCATGTAATAAAAATAAACAAAATTTACAATTCTTAGTATTTATAAATTTAAACGTATTTGTTGAAACTCTTATAGCATAATAAAAAGAGGAACACAATTTGTATAGTTCTAGCCCCAAGCTATAACTTTCTTCCAGTAAGTATTTCATCTACCGTGCTATATAAGGAGGGAGAGTCTAACTTCACTATTGGTGTATAGGATTTGTACAACTTTAATGAGAGAGGATATGCTGGTAACCTCATCTCCCATTCAGACCTGTTACTCACATGGATGTCTAGGATGGGACTATTGTTTGGCTGTGTATGTTGCCAGTAGAGTATATCTTGTGACATTTTATCTATAAATCTTAGACTAAGAAAGAAAGCTTTGGGATTGTAAAACTGGGAAATTAGAGGTTAATCAGAGTTCTCTAAGACAGGTATACAATAAAAGAGCAACTTCGTTGATTGTATTGGGCAGGTTCTATTTCTTTAAGAAGTAGACCTGAAAATTAGGGCAACACATTTATCATGAAGTATAAATGAGGTTTATTCTGTTAAGTTTTCGATGTCCTTTTAAACTAAATGTGTCAACTTTATGTCTCTACTGCCTACTTGGGAAGGAATAGATTCGATTAGGATACTGGAAGCAATTACAAAATAAAAAGAAGTTTCGGCTCTAATTTTAATTTGAACTCTCTTTACAGAAGAGGCTTAGGACTCCTATGATGTTACTTTCTCTTACCCCTTGTTATTTTTTTCTTTATTTAATGCTTAGCATGTAATAAGCCTGAAAACATAGAACTTTTTTCTCACTGATCTTTATTACTATTTCAGTAAATATATTTTCTTCATTATTAGAATATGTAGAAATAACAATTTTCTAGAATAATTTTAGTGACTCCATATTGCACCTATATTTGATGATGAATTCTTTACAATGCCCATTGGTACTAGTATATTTTTCTAATCTGTCCTATGTTTTATGTTTACACTAAGACAATATTGCATTTATATAAAATATATAATCAATGAGGGGCAAGTGGATTTTAATTGAAGGAATTAGGAGACTGTAGACACGTTTTTTTAATCACAATTCCCATCCTGCACTTTCTCTACTTCTTTTTGCCATAAGATGATCAACAATATAAATACACACATAATGATAGTACATACATATCCCTAGTAATTATTTTATTATCTTCTGGACACAGTTCCCTAAGAATAATTACCACAAAATTTGTTTTTGTTTTTTTTTTTAAGAGTTCAGCATAAGAACACTCCTCCATTGCTGGTGGGAGTGCAAATTTGTACAAACACTCTGGAAATCAATTTGGTGGTTTCTAAGAAGATTGGGAATAGTTCTATCTCAAGACCCAGCTATACCACTCCTGGGCATATACCCAAGAAATGTTCCACCATCCTACAAGGACACTTGCTCAAATATGTCCATAGCAGCTTTATCCATAATAGCCAGAAACTAGAAACAACCTAAATGTTTCTCAATTGAAGAATGGATAAAATGGGTTATATCTGCGTAGTGGAACACTGCTCAGCCGTTAAAAACAAGGACATCATGAATTTCACAGGCAAATGGATGAAATGAGAGAAAAATCATCCTGAGTGAGATAATCGAGACTCAAAAGGATATGGATTCATGACAGGAACCTAGCTTAACTGTCCTCTGAGAGGCTCCACCCAGCAGCCCAGGGAAAGAAATGCAGAGACTTTCATTCAAACATTAAATGGTGCTCAAGGAGTCTTTTGGAAGAGTTGAGAGCGAGACTGAGAGACCAGAAGAGGACAAGGACTCCACAGAAAGATCAACAAAATTAACTAACCTAGACCATTAGGGGCTCCCAGAGACTCAATCACCAACCATGGAGCATACGTGGGCTGGACCTAGTCCTCCAGCACGTATGTAGCAGATGAGCACTTAATCTTCCTGTGGTCCCCAAAATAACTGGAACAAGGGCTGTCCCTGAGACACCCTTTGCCCTTTGCCCTTTGCCCTTTGCCCTTTGCCCACCTGTAAATCTCATGCCTCTTAATGGACATCTTGTCTGGCCTCAATGGAAAAGGATGTGCCTAGTTCTACATTACCTTGATTTGCAGGGGTGTGGGAGATGGAGGGGTGTCAGGAGGCAATGGGTGTTGAGGGGTGGGAGTATTGACACCCAGAGAGAAGGTGAAGGGGGAATTGGGGGAGGACTTGTGTGAGGGGGGTACTGGTATAAGAGGAAAAGCTAATATTGGGCTGTAAATAAATTTAATAAAACATCACCATAAAAAAATAATTAAAAAGTTCAGCAAAGATATATTGCTCATAAACAAAGATAAAATTACAATTATGTTGTAAATTTCAATATTATTAGAAAACTATGCAGTCTGGAAGTGAGCAAATGTCAGAGTTATGAATGTTGTCAAATTTACTTTATTACTATGGATAAAATAAATTTCTTTAAATGTGAATGTATATACAAAATATGAAAGTAGTTCTTAGAAGAAAACATGTGTTTGCCCTTGAAATCTGAAAAACACATTGAGTCTTTGAAATATGGAAAATAATTTGAACATTTTAGTTATGAAGATTGGAGGAGAAAGATCATGATTATGAATAAAGACCAAATGGAAAACTGTTGAGAAATGACATGGTATACCACAGGAAATTAATATTGTATCAATGGAAGGCAGTTATTTAGCGAATTATGAGATTATAAATTCCTTCCATAAAACTTAGGAAGTTATACATAAAAGAAAGAAAAAAGGTATAACAGATATTACAGCTTTGACTTAAGGCATTTTACACAAAGGCTTATATGTGAAAGATTTAACCTTTAGCTGATATACAGAGTTATTGAGGGCTAATTGGTCTGTGAGGGTTTTGATCCAATCAATAGATTACTTAGTGATAGATGCAGAATTTGTTCACACTGTGTGAAGTTTCTCAAATTTCACGAGTTATGGCCTAGTTTAAGCTCACTATAGACATTGTCTTTGGAGGTATAATCTTTGGGCATATTCTGCCCTTTTTTCTGCTTCCTGGACTCTATGGATTGAGACACTTTGCTCTGCATCACCCTCCTCCTTCTGTGAAATCATTTCTCAACATAGTCAATAGAGTCATCTGATCATGAGTAGAAACCTCCAAAATTGTATTTACAATAAATTTTTTCCATTTTCCTATGTATTTTTTCCAGTACACATAAAGTCAGCAGATGTAAAAGATAAGAGGATTAAAAGGATTCTTCAAAGAAGATACAAGTATTAAGCATGGTCCTGTCCATCAAAAATGTTGGATAGAAATAGCAGTCTTCAGATTTCTCATTAAAAACTCAGATTCAAGTGTATAATTTCTAAATTCCAGTTCTTATATTAGTATTTAACTTAACTTTTAAAATCTTTAACAACACATTTAACCATTGTTGGGAAATATTCATAATTTTATCTTCCAGACAGATTAATATTAATTTAAATTGATAATTTAAATTGATAAATATATATCATATAAATTGCTAAGAAATATGGATGACCTATGACATCACAAATGAGGCATAAATTGTACATCTAGAGTATTGATAAAACAGAAAACTATGCTGCCATAGAAGACAGAATTACGTGTTATAAATAGGGCTTTTTGATTTTTCCTTTCCATTCATATAACAATTGGATTTTGTGCTGACAATTAGAATTATTGTGTCTGAGCTTAATATGAGAGTGTATGGATTACATACAACATTTAGGGCAACATTTTCCACTAATGTTTCTTTCATGTGATATTTGTCTGAGAACATCTGGTAAACAAATGATCATTTCGCTAAAATAGGAAAGGCTACATGGTATAAAACTGAGGAACCAACTGACCACATACTAAACAAACACCAGCTATAACAACAACAACAACAAAAACATTATTGAAGCCATTATAAATACCCAGCTGCTAGCTGTCCAACTATCCAAAGTATGAAACAATCTTACAGATAATATACTACCTGGCTCAGATAGAAAAATCCTTGCCAAAAGGAAATAATATGAGCCCTAAACCTGTGTAGTTACTTGTTGCATCAAATGTAATAATGTAATGGATATAAGAACAGGAACTAGAAGTAGGAAACTACTTTAATAGATAACATAAAATAGTCAGCAATTATTTTGGGATTGTGTGGCTGGAAAGTAACAAAATACCAAATGAGAAAGAAAAAAGCTCACCGATATCGGTAATCAGAAACCTTCATACATTTTTTTTCTTAAAAATGTCAATTTAAATAGTAATAAATTTCCAGAAATTTTAAAGAATTTAGTAAATGTAAAATGATAAACAGAGAGGTACTCTATAAATTAAAATAAAAATATAATTATAATTGAACTGAAAGAATTGTAATTGGCTCAAAACTGCAAAATATGTGTACAGAATTATATTTAATGATTAAATATTTCATTCAATAAAATTGACAGGATGAAAGCTTCTATATATAGAAGGCTAGTATTTTTATTTAGTGTACTAACAGTTGGTGGATCTCATATAAAAACTCACAATAATTTACAATGTCATTAATATTATAGAATACAGGTAAGTTCCATGTACAGCTAAAGTCTATATTCCTCTTAAAATTGTTTTAGAAGAGAAAAGGCTTTAAAAAGTTTTAAGCACTTTTATTTTTAAGCTCTTTTAACTGAATAAATAAGATTGTATCATCTGCTTCTAAATAGGATATATGATATCAATTGAATACATGGTATCAATTAAATTGTGACCTGCTCAGTCATAAGCTGAATCTCCTCCACAAATTCATCTGATGGTATTTTCTGAGGAGGACTTTTGGGGACAGCTAGGTGATGGTGATGGTATACTTTATTAATGACTTTGCTATTTCTGTAGTAAAACTCTATGGTCAGTGTTACACGTAAAAGCAACTGTTTTTGTTGTTGTTGTTGTTGTTGTTGTTTTTGGTTTTTTTCCAGTCTTATGGTTCCAGAGGGTTAGTTTTCATGGTGGAGGAGTATAGGGGGCAAGATAGTAGGAGACTGGAGTAGAAATTGAGAGCTCACATCATGAACCACAAACAGAAAAAAATACTACAATGGGGAAGGTAGAAGCTTTCAAAATCTCAGAGTCTGCCCTAGTGACATATCTCCTCCATTAAGACTGTCTCATAGAACCAGTAGTTGAAAAATTAGTTTTAAATGGAAAAATTTAATATGAGTATAATATATATAATATTAGTATTCTAGCCAAGAATATTCTCTCCAGAATCTATAAAGATGCACATTTTTTTTTTGATTTTTGGTCCCCATACCTACAAGAAAACAAATTTATGTCATTTAAGATGCCCAGATTGTGGTATTTTGGTATACTCACCAGAGATTACTGAGACAACATAATACTTTAGGGCCTGATACAAGCCTTTTGGCCCCCAAACATGGGGCAGAGCGGGAGCAACATTTTTGGTGCCCAATGGCAGCAAGAACAAGAGACCCAGTGAAGGAAGTTACTGGAAGAAGGATCTGCCGAAAATTCAGAAGTGAAAAGAAGGTGATCATTGAGGGAATCTGCCACATCAAGAAAGGTAAGTCATGTTAATGAAAATGGGGCAAGAAATAAGTCAGCCTGAACTCAACTCTGTTTTTGTTTTGTTGTTTACTGCTCACGTGTGTTAATTGTCTGCTTTTGCTTTGTTTCTTAAATGCTATCTCTCATGTTCAAAATAAAAAGAAATGTATATATCCAAAATTAGAATCTAAAATACAACCAAAGATTGATGACAATTTGTCAGAGCCAGATTGTGCTGACCTAGAGGAAGAGGCAGCTGAACATTACAACCCTGAATGGTCCTCTTCCGGAAGACCCCTCCCTACAAGCCTCTGCCTCCAAGTGCTTCTGCACTGGAGATGGTGGTTATAGATCCCATAAGGGAATTATAGGAAAAAATATCTCTTCTTAAACAACAAACAGAGTTAGAAAAAGAGTATCAGGACTTAATTCATCAGCTACAAAAATTAAAGACAGGGAAGATGTCTCGAGAAGTAAACTGAAAATTCCCCCAGCTCCTTGCATTCCTCAACCAGGAGTTGAAAGGCAGTCCCTATTATCTAGCTTAAGAGTAGCCACAGATCATCCAGAGATGGGAGATGCTAAGGCTTTCCCTGTATCAGAGACCAGAGACAATCAAGGGGTTACTTGGAGACATAACACAAGGTTTAATTTTCAAATTATTAAGGAATTTAAAAATGCAGTATCACAATACAATGCCACTGCTCCCTTTACTCTTGCAATCTTAGAGTCTGCCGCAGAGGAGTGGCTGACTCCTAGTGATTGGAATATGTTAGTGAGAGCAGTTCTTAGTGGTGGTGACTATCTTATTTGGAAATCAGAGTATCATGAGAATTGTAAAGAAACAGCTAGGAGAAACATTCAGGCAGGCAATGGTTGGTCCTTTGATGCATTAGTAGGAGAAGGGCAATTTGCTTTTAGTGATAACCAGATGCAATATGACCCAAGCTTATTCGCTCAAATTCAAAATGCAGCCATGAAGGCTTGGCATAAACTCCCGGCAAAGGGAGACCCTGGTGCATCCTTAACAGCAGTCAGACAGGGACCTGATGAACCATTTTCTGATTTTGTTCATTGATTAAGGACAACAGCAGGGAGAATTTTTGGTAATGCAGAAGCAGGAGTAGAATATGTGAGACAACTTGCATATAAAAATGCCAATTCTGCCTACCAAGCAGCCATTAGACCCTACAGGAAAAAGACAAACCTAACAGGGTATATCAGACTCTGTTTTATATAGGTCCCTCCTACCAACAGGGCTTAGCTATGGCAGCCGCCATTCAACAACAATCAGTAAGAGATTTTTTGGCTAGTAGAAACCAAAAGGCTTGTTTTAAATGTTGCAAGCCTAGACATTTCTCAAAAGATTGAGAGGCAGAAAATGAGTTAATCTAGAGACAGCCCAGAAAACAGCCTGGGCTCTGCCCACTTTGCAAACGTGGAAGGCATTGGGCTAGTGAATGTAGGTCCAAAAGAGATGCACAAGGAAACACCCTTTCCCATAATCAGTGAAACGGGAACAGGGGCCAGCTCCAGGCCCGAACCAACACAAGCCAAAACAGGCTTATGTAGCAGTCAGTTTCTTACCAGCAAACACCAATCCCTTTCAGAACTTAGTAGAGCAACACCAGGAAGCACAGGACTAGAACTCAGTTCTGCCACCCACATAGTATTAACTCCAGAAATGGGACCTCAGGCCTTACCCACTGGAGTGTTTGAACTACTTTATCCAAATGTGTTTGGCCTGATAGTGGGAAGAAGCAGTACTACTATGCAGGGACTACAAATTTTTCCTGGAGTAATAGATAATGATTATCAAGGTGAGATTAAGGTAATGGCACAAGCAATTCAGAATATAATCACCATTCCTACATGAAGCAGGATAGCTCAACTATTGTTACTTCCATTTTACCCTACTAAAAACAAATATAAGAATCCTAAAAGGTGATCAAGGCATTGGTTCCTCTGATGCATATTGGGTACAGCCTATAGTTAAACAAAAACCTATAATGACCCTATGGCTGGATGGAAAGGCATTCTAAGGATTGGTTGACATAGGAGCTGATGTGACTATCTTAAAACAAAGCAATTGGCTTGCCACCTGGCCTCTGACCCCAACCTTACCCAATCTATGGGGTATTGGCCAAAGTCAAAATCCACAACAAAGCTCTAAGGTGCTGACATGGAAAGATAAAGAAAAAAATACAGAGAATATACAACCCTATGTCATCCCAGACCTCCCCATTAATCTCTGGGGCACAGATCTGTTATCCCAGTTGGGATTGATTATGTGCAGCCCTAATGAAGTAATCAAGGCTCAAATGATAAACTCTGGATTTTCCCCCAGGGAAAAGATTAGGAAAAAGTGAAGAAGGGATTATCTAACTTTGTCAGGCCATAAAGGCTCATGAGTTACATCACCTTAATTCTAAAACTTTAAAAATCATGTTTAAAATTACCAGAGAACAAGCTAGACAAATTGTTAAACAATGTCAATCATGTGTTACACTTTTACCAGTTCCTCATTTGGGTGTAAATCCAAAGGGACTGATACCAAACAGTATCTGGCAAATGGATGTTACTCATTGTAATGAATTTGGCAATCAAAAATATATACATGTATGTGTAGATACATACAATGGTTTCATTTATGCGACATTATAATCTGGAGAAACAAGCAAGCATGTGATCACTCATATGCTTGCTACAATTGCTGTATTGGGTATGCCTAAACAGATAAAGACTGACAACGGCCCAGGATATACAAGCTCCAGTTTCTGCCAATTCTGTGAATAATTGGGAATACTACATAAAACGAGCATTCCATATAATCCACAGGGCCAAGGTATGGTAGAAAGGGTGCATCGAACCATTAAATGTCAATTTGAAAAATTTAAAAAGGGGGAATAGTACCCTACCAAAGGATCCCCCAGAATTATCCTTCATCACACGCTCTTTATTTTAAATTTTTTAACTTTGGATTCTGAAGGAAAATCTACTGCAGATAGATTCTGGCATCCTGATACCAAAAAAATTTTGCAACAGTCCTCTGGAAAGACCCATTAATTGGAACCTGAAATGGGCCAGATCCAGTGCTTATCTGGGGAAGAGGTTCTGTCTGCATATATTCCCAAACTGCAGATGCTGCATGCTGGCTGTCAGAGAGACTGATTAAACAGACAACAATAACAAATCCAGGGAGGAGTAACCCCCCTGAGAAACGTATTTCTTCTTTGCAGGAAACATGAAGATTCTTCTCAATTGCCTTCAAACTGGAACAAATCAACCAGCAAACCTGACTTGGGAAGTCCTCAATGTGGAAGGAGACATCACCACCCGTACCTCCAGGGTGGCTCTATTGGACTCTTGGTTCCCCAACTTATGATTTAGTGGGGAACATTATTTACACTATAGTTGTTTTGGGGGGTTTGAGATTGACTAGAGAAGAAACAGGGATTTCCTTACTTGTTTTGTTAAGATCAAAGCTATGATCAGTTGTGTATTTCTATAGATTTAGATTCTGCTATAACACATTTGTAAACAGAATAGAAGAGGCTTATACATTTTACTCCTCTGATAGAGGGAGTAATGTGTTGCCCTCTAAAAAGAGTGTTGCTATTATACTGACTATTCAGGAGTTGTTAAGTCTCTTGTCTTTCAGGTCCATGCTGTTCAACAAACTGATGGCTTTTGTACAACAGATAGATGCTATTCAAATGAAACCCATACAAGTCCGTTATTACAGGCTAAAAGTAGGAGATTGTAAAACCTCTGTTATCAAGACTAATGAAGATTATCCCCTAACTTACGCGCTAAGCCAGATAGTCAATGAAGGGTACGAGAATACTTCAAAACCCTTGCCCCTAAAAAGGGAGGCCTCACCATTCTAAGACAGGAGCTCAACCAATGGCTGTTGAATATCCAAAGATGAGAAAGGGAAGCTGGGGTCATTTGTTCTGACCTAAGACAGGCACAGTTTCCATAAGTTTTCCTAGCCTTCCCTTTTGAAAAAAAAAAAAAAATTAAACAGGGGGACCTGTGGGGAGCCGACAGAAGGCAGCTATCATCCTTGCAGCCATCTTGAGCCATACACCCTAATAAGAGATTTGATTCCAATAGCCTGCAACAGCTGAGCACACTCTGATAACATCTTGTTTTAGATTCCCAGGATCTTTCCTTGGGTGTGTGAGACTTAGAGGTGTGTGACTTAAGGGAGTGACTTAGAGATCAGATTTAGAGACAAGGCCTAAGGGCATGACTTAAAGCAGTGACTTAGAGGCATGGCTTAGAAGTGAGACATATAAAAGGAGAGAGGCAGACAGAAGAGTACAGTATAACTTGGAACTAGGAATTAGGTTAGAGAGAACAACTTGGAGTGAGTTAGTAGGAATTATGCACTAGGGGAGTATAACTTGGAACTAGGAATTAGGTTGGAGAGTAAAACTTACAATACAACTTGGAGTAGGAATTAGGCATTAAGGAAGAAGACAGTTGGACTAGAGAACTCAGAAGAAATTATTATTAGGTATTAGGCACTTGACACTTGGAGGAAGAATTTGGAATTAGACATTAGGCACTTAGCAATTGGAGGAAGAAACTTGGAACTTGGAGGCACTAGGGACTAGGAACTAGGGACTAGGAACTCAAGACTTGGGACTTGGAGAGAAGAAGAGAGACTGAAAAATAAAAGGGATTGAATCATACTCTGTCTGGCCTCCATTCCTCGAGTTCATCCTCACTCTCTCTCTCTTGCAGAACCCCGATCCAAAGACCTGAGCAGCTTGGGCCAGTGCAGGCTCTAACAGCTTAGCCCCCAAGGCTTTTGACAGTGTGGGTGCCAACATTGACAGAACGATCCAAGACATTTTGGCCCCCAAACATGGGGTAGTAGAGTTCTCAACATTTCTGGCCCCTAAGTGTGGGGCAGCTTGGGCCGAAATACAAGCCTATAAGGAGGCCATAAATTTTGACAAAAATGTTCATAAGAAAGCACAAAAAATAAACAAAATTAAAAACATTTTGATAATCTCTTGGTTCAAAGCATAGAAACGAAGGACTGTTAGAAAGAGTAGGATTGAGTCCATTGTGTTAATCCATTCAAATATTAATACTTATGAAAGAAAAGGCACGAAGAATGGACTGATCACAGGAATTAATTAATCCATCTACCATGTCAATGGGAAGTTCTAGATTAAAAGGTGACTTTTAACTGAAACTTGACTCAAAAACTGGATTATTATAGCTACATTGTTATTTTCCACATGGCAGCTCCATTGGCATAATTATCATTAAATTGGATATTTCTCTGAAGACAAGCATTGATGATGCTCATAGTCAGAAGATATTTTCACATTCTACATGACAAGAGAGCCAGTCCTTAAACAAAATTCATGAAACATACCTCCAGTTAATCCACATTTCATTTTGTATAACGTATATAATTTTACACACACACATATATATATAATTTTACACACACACATATATATAAACATATATATGTATATATGTATATATATGTGTATATATAATATTAATTCATACATTGCTGTCTTACTGCATTTTAAATTCCTTCTTAATAGCTTAACTATTATGAGTTCCTAGGTATTCCTGAGAGATGTTTAACATTTGTTTGCTTTGTAGAATATAAGGATATTTTCAGCACAGTTGAGCATGGTCTTGTCAAAGGATTTCTTACAAAATTTATGCTTCATACATGTCCAAACTTGGAATTTCCTTTCTTATGGTCAAGGATTAGTAACACTTCTGAGTGTGCACGTATTTTTTATCTTTAAGTCATGAAGATGAGATGCCAAGAGAGCTGAAGTAGTAACTGTAATTGACTTTTATTTGTGAGCATGAATATTCTTTTATGTGCGTACATGTGTATGCTCATATACAAATGAGGTTCAAAGGATAGTTTCTGATGTTATTCTTTAGGCACCATGCAATGGTCTTTAGAGACAGCATTGATCTTACATTGTCCTGGTCTATAGGGATAGGACTGGCCAGAAAACTCCAAGGATCTATCTGCTGATTTCATAGTCATGTATGTACATCTGGTCACTGATTTTTTTTTTTTTAGGGAAACAAACAATGGATGTACAAGCAGGTTCTACATTGAATTATAGAGATCAAGCTCAATTTTTTATGCTTTAAAAGAAATCATGTTACTAACTGAATTATTCTTCAGCCCTGTTTATATTTCATGACTATTTCTGTTACAGTTTTTGGAGTATAAGTTTCAATATTAAAACACTAAAGAGGTACTTTTTTCTATATTCTTGTTGGTGCACAACATCACAGAATATAACATGTAGCCTAACATATCTACAAAGGGAAATATAACTCACTTATGTATTCAACAAACTTTCCTAATAATTTATTAAGGCAGTAAACTTTGATGTTATAGGGAACCAAACTAAGGTGCCCAATGTCTTAGACCCACTCATAATTGTTACTTAGAGGTATATAACCTAGTCTAATATGTTTTTATGTGGGACATCATGCTTCATACTTTTTTTTTTACTCTTTCTTCTTTCCTATTCTCAGAGTCACTGAAAAGTTTCCCCAACCATTCCTCTGACACTGTAATTTTCATGAAAATATGTATGCCCTAACTTCAAGTCCTGTAATTGTTTTGTAATATTTTGGTTTTACTTTTCATCCATCTGTTTGTTTGTCTGTTTATTTAAGGAAAACAATGACCAGATGTACAATGTGAAGTTCAGGCAAAAGTCTCAATTGACCTAAACCTGCACTATTTTAATGAGATGCTAGTCTCATTAAAGGGCCTTGTTGTTGTTGTTGTTTTAATCTACATATTGATTTGATGGATAGGTAAATCAAAGCTAGATATTTTCTTCCTCTTTTTGTATCCTATAATGTACAGATTGAAGTGGATAGATGTGGCTATGGATCTAGCCTGCCTTATTATCCAGTTATATGTGTCCTACTAGTACTTGCCTCTAGATATTTTACTTCCTTCATAGACTTGATGATATAAGGAGTCTGACTTTGTCTTTTTCAAACCGATTTCATAAGAAGAAAATCTTGCAGGAGTTTTCAGTGTTCAACAGGGTGCTTTTTATTTGTTTGTTCATTTTTTTAATTTACTTTACAGCCCAATGTGAATTTACTGTCCTCCTTCCCTCATACATTTTTTCTCCAATACTTTCTCCCCTATTTTTCTCCCCTCTTCTCTTCTTAGGAGGTGGAAACCACCCTGGGTATCACCTATCTGTGGTCCAACAAGTCTCTCAGGACCACAGGCATGAGGCTAGACAAGACAGTAAAGTTAGAGCAACAAGATATATCGGCTGGCAACCAATTCAGTGACAGCCCCCACACAAGTTGTTGGGAGACCAACCTACAGATCAAGCTTCACATCGGCTACATATGTGTGGGAGAGCCTAGGTCTAGCCCTTTCAGTTCTTTGATTGGTGGTTTAGTCTCTAGAAGGCCCAAAGTGTTCAGATTCTCTTGGTTCTTCTGTGAGCTTTATAAATGTGTACAATTTCCTTTGGCAGCGCTTGGCCTTGTTCCAGACCTCAATGCTTTATTATTCATCTCATTAAATTTCTCTGTAAACTTTGTACAGCTTCTGTTTTTACCCTGGATCCCTCAAATTTACAATTTTTAGGATCACATTGGCCAATTGGCTCAGCTTCTAATAATATATTAATAATATATTTGGGGGCTTCAAGATGTCATTCTCTGCCTCCAGATATATATATATATATATATATATATATATATATATATATATATATATATATAGTCTTTTTTAGTTGTTTCCTTGGTTTAGGTACTACAGTAATTAGTATTGAAAGTAGTACCTTGTTATGTCCTGACTTCCAGATGCCTACCCTTTAAGGCTGAAATAGATTTTTGATTCATTATTGGGTTTAAAGTCTACTATTGTAAACACATGAACTCTTCTGTTTTCACCTTTCTCATTTTTTTTCAGTTGACATAATTGCCTTGATTAAATGAGTCAAATGTGACCTTCTGAGTCTTTCTGACTAGTTCATATTTCTTTCAATTGTATTATTGGAAAGAATAGAAGATTTGATATCACCTAGATCCCAACAGCCAATAGATACTTTTTTATTTAATGAAAATGAATGTTAATTCTAATAATATTTTTATTATAAAAATAGCGAATTATTTTCCAATCAATAATTGTATATCATGTGCCTAAGGCCTTACTGAATACATAAACAAATCAAAGTAGTAGTGCCTGCTTTTATACTGGCTGACCTTCAGACTTTGTAGCTTGTGGTAAATAAACCTGCCAACAAAAGGATAGCAAAAACCAAAAAGTGAAAAAACCAAGAGGCTGGAGACATGACATACTCTTAGTGACATCTTTCTCATGCAAACTTACCAGTGGACTAATCTATTGATATATTTAATGCTATAATGTACCGACTACCTTTCCATGATATTATGAGTTGTATACCAAGCATTCAACATAAAGTGTAAATTATACAAACCTCATAATATTTAATTTGTTATTTGGTTAACATTATTTTACTTGGCAATAAATTTTACTTGGCATTTCTCATAATTACTGTCAAAGAAGAAAAATTTATAAAAGGAACCCTTCAGTTTAAATGCTTTATTGTTTAACCCTCCAGTGTAAAGTCCCATATAATATCCGAGGACAGTAGTAGCTCAGTGAATGACAATCAAAACTTGACAAATGGGACCTGATGAAACTTAAGAAAAGAAAAAAAGAAAAATGAAAGAAACTTATGTTTAGCAAAAAAAGAATGGTTATTTAAGTGAAAAAGCAACTCACAAAATGGGATTAAGATTTTTTCCACTGGTAGATCTCAGAGTGGATTAATGTCAGAAATATACAAAAAATAAAATAAAAAAGAAAAGAAGAGAAATACCAGGTCAATTAAGCAAAACTCAGTAAATTAAGCATATTAGTGCAGGAGTAATAGCCCTGTTCTTAGCTGTGGCAGTGTTGTAAACCTGGTATGGTAGAGTAGGCACCAGAGGGCTCAACAAATCAGCCATCCACAAAACCTGATCCAGGTCTTTGAGTTGGTTCACCCTAAAATCTACCTCACTAATAAACTGCTGGGAACATGTGAAAAGTCCTAAAGAACCAATGTCAGAAGATCTTCACATCATAGAACAAGGTCAGGAATTCTGAGAGGAGTCATGGTAAGGAACCAATATTGGTAGTGTATCAGAAGTCAGAGTCATTGAACCAAACCCATCACTCACTGCAATGAACATTTTCAAGTAAAGCTTATTGAGCAAAAGGGTATACTGTGTGATATGACATGACATACTGCAGCTTACACAAAGAGATGAGTTTTATGTTTTATTTTATATTTTTGCTTTTTTGCTTTGTTTTTTTTTTGTGGTGGGGAGGTTCAAAGGATAAAGGGTAAAAATGGAGGGATAGGAGATGAGTGGGGTTGGGTATTATGATAGGAAATCCACAAAGAACCAATAAAAAGTTTTAGGAAAATAACATGAGCTATATAACTGGATAGAAAGTACTCCAAAGAAGTACAGTTGATGAGTAAACACTTTAAAAAGTTCACTGTCTTTAATCATTGGAAAAATACTGATTAAAACTACATTATGAAACCACCTCTTTTCTACTCAGAGTAGGCATCATCACGATTTAAAAAGGCAACAAATATTGGCATGAATGTAAGGCAAGAATATTCTTAGGCATCCTTGGTGGCAGTGTAAACTAGTACAACAAATCTAGAAATTGGTTTAAAAAATTCTCAGGGGACTAGAAACTGTCTTTATGTTATGACTCAGAGGTATCAGTCCTGGCACTCTGGGCATATACTAAAAAGACTCTACAGCTTACTACAGCCATAATTTTAAATCTGTCTTCATTATTGCTTTTTACACTATCCCTTACCCTAACCATAAACCATGACAGTTAGTCATACCAATCAATCTAGAGGTCCATCAACTGAGGATTAGATAATGTAAAATCATTGTTATATGCAATGAAATTCTATTTGGCTATAAAAAAAGATGAAATTACAAAACTTGTAGGTAAATGAATGGAATTGGGGGGTTGTAATACTGAGGTGACCAGAGACAAATGCTGATTGCTGGTTTTCATATGAAGACCCTAAATTTAAATTATTTTGGAATGTTTAACCTGGAGTACAGGCAGAAACTATGAAGCCAGAAGCAGTTAAAGGAATATTTGCTTAAGGATTGGGAACAGTTGAATATTGGTGAAATAAAAATAGAGAAGGGGGTTACTGGGTTCAAAATGGTTCAATCAGGCAATGGAATGATGACATTGGTGAAATGAGAGGCCATGTGAAGACTGAAAAAAAAATGTACACAAAAGGTCCTGCATGGGAACTTATAATATTGGAATCCAAGCAAAAATAAATATATATGAGGGTATAGTGGATCATATTTGACATGGAGAAAAGAAGAAAATACTAGAAAACAAAAGTCCAATAGAAGTCAGTGAGGTAGAAGGAGGTGGTAAGTTAAGCAAAACTAAAGATTCATGAAGGAGGCTGATGAAGTTCTACTAATTTGTAGGCTAATTAAATTATGATTTATTAAAGGAGTTTAATCAGAAGTGTACCACATTAATGAATGATATGGCTCCCAGAAGACATGAGTTATTAAATGAAATCCTCAAAGCTAGACATAGGTTATCTCCTTATAAATTATTGGACAGAAGGGCCCATAGACACTCAACAACAATGCAGTCTACTGATATTGTTCTTAGGTGCTCACTGAAACTAGACAAGAAAACCCTATTTCCAAAAATGATACATACTTTGGTTGCAGGACACAGAGAAATAAGTATTGAAATGGTCAAGAAGCTATCCTTGTTGCTCTAACTTTCATATGACCAGATTTTGCTATGCAGTTTGCTTAGTGGGAAAAGACAGCAATGTTCTTATCTAGCACTGGGCATGGGATGCTATAATATCAAGCTGTCAATCAAGACATGCCGACTGGTACAGTAGTGGCAAGGCTATTTATGGGGATAACCAAAAATTATCTTTGAGACCTTCTCCAAAGGAGAGAAGTCATATATATGAACATGGTAACAATCCACAGAGAGGGAAATCAGAGGCTCTAGGGGAAAATTGGCATTGTTTTTCTAAATAATCATGCTGTCACACTGCCTTATAGATATTTTGTTTATATCCATAGATTTGTGCTATTCCAATTATGTCAAGGAAGATTATTATACTGAGTGGTGGTGAAGAGATAAATGCTAACAATAAGAAATTGTGAGTGTCAGATGTAGCTATGTCATCTGTATTAACTTCCCCCCCCCCCCCCCCCCCCCGTAATGAAGGCTCAAGTAACATATTGGCATGGGGAAAGTCAGAAAAAAACTAAGGTATAAGAAGTGCTGTGAAATGCTCTCTGTACATGATGTGGTTATTGTATACATGGACTCAAAGCAGCCGTGGTTGCCTGTATATGATCTGTATAAAATCAAGTCACTTAAACATTAGAGTAAGGGCTTGAGAAGAATTTCAGGGACTTTTAGCAGAGGAGCATGGGAATTTGAAGCAAGGTGGAAAAAGAGGAGTCATTTTTCTTTGGAAATATGGTTATTTTATAGATTTCCTATGACTTGTGGGGCAACCTTGGGCCCATGAACATATGGACAACATTAGCTAGACAAAATGAGTTTAAACAAGCAAACAAACAAGACCCCCAATCACACAAATAAATAAATAAATAAATAAATAAATAAATAAATAAATAATAAAATGAAAACATTAAGTCAGGAGAAATATATGATGGGGTATCCTCAGAGGATTTGAAGGTAGAAGGTAAAGTATGAATTATGATCAATTTATTGCATATAAGTAAGTATAATAATGTTCAAGAAAAATTAAAAATGAATACTTTAAATACATAAATCTACAATATAAGAAATAGAGAGAAAATAAAAATTATTTTCTACTTTTAAATTAGTACTAATAATATTGTAAGCTATTATGTTCTCAAAATTCAAAGAAAAAACTAAGCTTATATTTGATAGTAAATGCCATGAAAGGCAAACGTGAGGTGAAGGAAAACTAAATTGGAGAGTTAGTAATGATATATCATAATTATCAATAAAATAATGGCAGTAGAGAATTGTTACCTGAAAGAAAATCCAATTACTCTTAAAATAAAATCAAAGAACAGAAGAATCCGACTATACACCTGAGTTGTCTATCAACTTGACTTGAGATTTTAGGTATGTTTCCAAAGAAGGCATGTGACATTGGGAGTAGGAAGCAAATATCTGTCCTCAGTAGCTGTGGGACCTACAAGTCGGCAAACTACAGTGGAAAAAAGGGGTGTGAGGTTGCGGGTCTGAGCTGAGATGTCATTTGTATTGCAGGTACCACAAGCTGACATACAGCCCAGATTCTTCCCCTTTCAGAACCAGAAACTAACCCTCCAAGCAGTTTCCAAGCTTTTACTTCAGAATTGTATCTCCTAAAATATCCTGTTTCCAGTATTGAGGGGTGTTTTCTATACCTTTCTAGTTTGAAGAACGCTCCTAAGGCACACTCAGTAGAATAAATCTCCCTTTACAATATACAAACATAGACTCTCTTGGTACAGTCCTCTAGAGAACTCTGCATAATGCACTAATAAATTTATGATATTTTAAATAATTCAATACAGCAAATAGAAGAAGATTTTTCAAGTTAATGATCTTGGGAAAGTTCATGTCAAGCTGGAAAAATAATATTGGTTCTTAACTACTCAACTGTAGGACATTAATATATTTGTTATAGAATTAGCATTAAACTATAAAACAATAACTTTATAACAATGATTTCAGTAAATATGTCTATGCTTTTGGACTTGGAAGAATATTTTAATATTAAAATGTCAATTTGCCAATACAATCATACAAAAATCCCTCTAAAAGGACAATAAACAATGGCATTAATACATAACTGAAGTTCATATACACTGTTGGAGGGTATAAAAATTGCAACAGTCACTTTGAGAAGCTGATAGTAAATTTTAATACTGTATGGTATATATTTGTGACCCAAGAATTTAATGCATCTAAATTTATATAGTAGAAATAAATACATTTGAACCGATAAAATCATGTACGATATGTTTATAATAGCAACCAAAATCTCTGAAACTTGGGTTCTAAACATGTATATCAATTATAAAGAAGACTAAATATCTGTTAAATATTTACATAAATTGCAGGATTATGGACATGAATAATTCTTATTATGAAGTCACATGCAATATATTATCATACACACCAAACCTAATAATCACAGCAATGAAAGAAAAACTCAGCATGTATGTGATTTGATTTATGAACTTCAATAATACTCAATACTACTTTACAGCTTTAGACTCAAAAATAGGTTGGTATAACAGGAGAAAAGGG
The DNA here is from genome assembly GCF_011762505.2 of Arvicanthis niloticus. NCBI lineage: Eukaryota > Metazoa > Chordata > Mammalia > Rodentia > Muridae > Arvicanthis > Arvicanthis niloticus. The sequence continues at coordinate 36,037,963 of NC_047660.1, forward strand.
AGAATTTTAGAGCCCAAAGAACTTCAACTTTTCTCAATCTACAAAGACACCTGATTTGCAAATTTTCTCCAGTTGTTCACTTATTAGTCACATACTTTGCTTCAGTTATATCACCCTTAAATATAGTATTTTGAATTAATATATATATATATATATATATATAATTTAGTGCTGGAATTATTGGATTTAAAAATCAATCACCACTTAATATGTGATAATGCAATGCAGTACCTACATCCCAGAAGAATAAATTGGTAACCCAATTGATCTTGTTCAATGACTTTGATCTGACAATTCTTTCAGGAAGATGATCATGGCACTCTCCACTCGTCTTCCTTCCTCCTTATACTTTCGCCACTTATATAAAAATCTCCATATGTTTTTATGGCATATTCAAATTTATTTCTAGTATCATCCTGCTTTTCTGCTTTACAACTGTGTGATTTAGATAAATAGCATTTAAGAACAGGAAAGAAGGTGAGAAGGAGTCCCTTTTTGGATCTAGAGCTCACTGCAGGGTAAAAGCAAAGACATCAACCTGTTGTGTTTAAGAACTTATCCAGGTCAAAAACTTATACAGCTCTGCAGAGCTGCTTTATGTCCTTCAACAACACAATAAGTGGATGTGATGTTACTTTTAGACCATTCAGTTGCTCCCTTCCAAAGCCTAGAGCTTGATCATCATAATAGCAGCAAACCAGCATGGAGGGAAAAGGCTAAGTTCATCCCAGAAGAAAGAATACAGGGTATGCTTTGACTATGGTGACATATGCCTCAAATATAAAGAAAAATGACTCTGCACTGTTTTGTCTATTGTTAGTGTTCGTCTTCCTTACACAAATCAGACCTTTTGCCTGCTTAAATATCATTATGTAAGGTCCAATAGTCTGTCATTGTGTACAGTAATTTGGTCAGGAAGGATCCAAGTTTTTCATATTCAAGAGAGAAAAAAACAACTCTCAAATGACAGTGTCCAAATAAATACTATGAAGAATACAGTACGACCAGACAGAACAGGACAGAAGAAAACTGTACACTCCTCAGAATTAAAATATTCTGTTTCTTCTAATCCTCTTTTTCTTTGAACTTACTGCCTATTTTTTTTTTTTAATAAAACTCAAAAGTTCTTAACAGACTCAATGTTTTATGCTCTGCTTGGAATTTTACCCAGGGATTTAGTCACCTTTTCCATGATGTACAAGGTCTTTGGAGCATGATGCTGGGTACATAATGCTATCAGCTGCCTTGGATCCATTAGCCTCTGGGACCTGTTGGCTCTTCACCACCATGGATCACTGTGCTTCTCCTGACCCTGCCTGCCTCACTGCTCATCACCATAAATTCAACTTACCCCACATTTCCCTGTGTAAGCTTATTCAAATAGAAATATCAGCTGAATAATTGACCTTTAAAACCCAAATATAGTTCTGGTTCATATCTTTATTGGCACACCCTTCATTTCTCCTTATATCTATAGATGATCATTTTGGGAGAAGGTTTTCCTGACTGTAATATTTTTAAGTTAAGTACTATGTGGGAGTTTACAAATATCCCAATTGTTAAAATTAACACGTGCATTTTTGTGCAAGTCATTCCCCAATTAATATTCAGATATCTACAAGCTGACAGAGTGGATAATGTCTTTGACCTGGATGCCACCTACAAAGATTCAGGATCATAAAGTTCAGATACCAAGATACCCTTGCTCTCCTATTATTAACAAAAAAAAAGGTAAAAGCCGCCAGCAGATGGTCATTTTGAGACATCAAAGAATTTTTCAGAGAAACAACATGATGATACCACACAATTTATTCTGATGATTTTACATGATAACCTAAGTGCCTGAGAACAATGCTTGTGAATGCGTCTATTTTTTTTTCACAATGTATCACCAGGTAGTAACATGTCTTATTGTACAAGTCACAGATTTGATCCTGTCTCAGAATAACTGAGAATAAATTGAGGAGAAAAATGAGTTGTTCTGTCTTGTAATTTCTGCAATTCCAGTCCACGGTAACTTCTCTCTCTCTCTCTCTCTCTCTCTCTCTCTCTCTCTCTCTCTCTCTCTATACTGTCTGTCTCTCTCTCTCTCTCTCTCTCTCTCTCTCTCTCTCTCTCTCTCTCTCTCTCTCTCTCTCTCTCTCTTGAGGCCTGGATGTGGTAAGTGCAGGTCATTACATCATGGGACCTGTTGTACAAATGATTGTCCTGTGATGGCCAGAAAACAATGGGATAAGGTGAGGCAGAATCCAGAGACAACACTTAACGTTCAAAGACTTGTTCCTAAAGTATTTCTTCCAGTGAGGCCCCATCTCCTTATAAGGTATGAGTCATTAATGTATAAAGTAGTTAGAGCTTGGTCCTCATGATCTTACTACCTCGGCAGTGTCACTGGGTTATGATCAATTTTTCAACACACGAGCCTTTCAGAGATGTTATTTTCTATTCAACAGTTATACTCTTACTTTGTTATTGTCTCATCGACTTCATTGTATGGAAGCAGGATCATGTGGAATAAATACACCAGATGTTAGATTTTAAGTACGGTATGACTTCTTGAACATTTATTACCCTCATTTAAAAATTATTTAATTTTGCTCTGTAGATCACAATGGACTTGAACTTAGAGATCTGTCTACCTCTGCCTTCTTTGTGTGGAGACCAAAGGCATGTGACTCCACAACTGGAATAGCAGTGTCATACCTTCATCTGTTCTTTGAACCTTTCCCCTTCTATTTGTGGGAGGAGTTTGTAATAATGGCAGGAGGAAAAGCTGTTGTTAGCATGAATTGAAAACAAAATAAATAATAATAACAATAATAATAATTTTAAAAAGATTTATTCTCACCAAAAATGTACTCTATCTATAAAACAGGAAAGAGACAATGTGTTAAATTTCAAACTTGGCTTTTGTGATGAAAAAAAAAAAGAATATTTGTGTAAATACATAAAATTTTCATGTTCTACCAGATGGTACTATTATTAGGCTTATTCACTAATATCTTGAACTAACAACTTAAGTGTAATACACGAGTAGAACTATAAACCAAATAGGGCAAGTCTCCTAAATAGAGCAGTAATTATTTTTAAATTAAGTTAAAGAAGATAAATTCTGTGTAAGTAAATTTTTTTCTGAATATATATGACATGTAGGAAAATGTTGAATGTTGGAGCTCTTATTGATGGGGGTCAACTCCAGATGACTTATGCTAAGTGAAAATAAGTTGTGTATGTGTGCTGGTAAGAAAGAAGTGCAAAACTATATAAAATATTACCTTCGAGACTTCCAAATAAAGAAGACTCCTACAAGGTAATAGGCAGGAATATGGTGGAGAAGAGTATACAGGAAGATGCCTACCAGCTGTTGATGGCTGGTGCATTACTGCTGCTGTTCCAACTCCTCTTGTGCATTTGTAAATCCATAAAGACTATCATACAGCAGTCAAGGGTAGGTTTGTGGACAAAGAACTTAACCCATCTTATTTGTTTTCACGTAGTTTTTATTATGTGGAACGTAATATGGAAAGCATAATTTTTTTTGGCATTCTTCTATCATAATTCACCACCTTACTTTCCATTATTATTCAACAACAAAATAAAAGTCTAATAAAATGTCTACCTAAAGAAATTTATAAACATGAAGGATATTAATCAAACTTTTATATTAGTCCTGTAATAATAATTAGGGATTTGGGGTTTGTTTAAGTTATATAAGTTTAAGTTATAAGGTTTCTCAGATGGAGAAAGGAGGAAAAGGTAGACAAATAGACAACTTTCTGCCTTTTGTGGCAGAGACTCAATTCTTTTAAAGTAAAATGAATTCTTGCAGAAAAACAGACTAGTAATAGCAAGCGCAGGACTAATGAAAGTCTCTTTGGGATACAATATTTTTTCTGTCCTTGTGTGAAAATAAAATGTCTACCTAAAAAAATTTATAAACATGAAGGATATTAATCAAACTTTTATATTAGTCCTGTAATAATAATTAGGGATTTGGGGTTTGTTTAAGTTATATGTTACCAGTTTATGCTACACTAATTCATTCTTAAAGATATACACTAAAATAAATATTTTCTTTCTAAAATGGGAAGGTATGCTTACTGCTCATAAGTTTGAAACAGTTTCTGTGTATTCTTGAAGAAACTTGAAAAACTGACTTAATTTTTTTAAAGTAAAATCTCAATGTTTATATTTTATTTTCTGGATACCTAATTTTATCAAGTTTTCTTTATTGGTTTCTAAATTTTGTGAATTATTATTATTTTACTTTCCTACAGAGAAATTATTGATTTCCTACAATTTGGAGTGATTTCTAAAGAAAGGATAGCTCAATCCTTTCTTTAGACTGTTACAAACTGAGTTTTTATAAATGTTTAACACTTTTATTTTGTTGTTGAATAATAATGGAAAGTAAGGTGGTGGATTATGATAGAAGAATGCCAAAAAAATTATGCTTTCTATATTACATTCCACATAATAAAAACTATGTGAAAACAAATATATAGCTAAAAATGTTAGGTAAATAAATGATTTGCCATGATAGTAAGTGCTTCCTGGATCAAAGCCTCAAGACACTAGGCTCTTTGAAACAGTGTATGAGTCTGTAAACCAGACTATTCTTGAATTTGTGATAATCCCCCTATCTCAGATCCTCAAGTGCTGTGATTATAGGACTGAGTCATCATACCCAGCTTAAAATTGTCTTTAACTCACTTTGAAATGTAATATAAGAGATTATATTTCTACATTTCAAACAATTGGAAATACATTTGATGATGGAGATATTGTTTCAATTGTTCTGTTTTAGTTTCTGTATTTTATTAGTCACAGGTTTTCATTTTTCAAAATATGTTGTACTTTGCAATGGTATGCAGGAAGAAATTTTTAAAATTAAAGCATAAATTTAGTTGTTCTCTAAAAACTGGCAATTATTTCTTATTCCTTACTTTAATATATTTCAATTTGTCAAACATGTTTAATTATTTGGTAAGGTATACAAGAACTTAACAAAATTCTTCCTGTTATGCCTGGTAAGATTTTAAACCAATAGTTGTAACTAACAGAAAAATGTTAATACTTTACCATACTCCTATATTAGGATAATGTAACTTTAGAAGATTCTTTAAAAAGACATCTATTTACCTTCCAACAATGCCTTTTAATTTTAGAAATAAACTTTAATTTATAAAACATTTTATACATGCTTTTCTCATTTTACAGATCAAGACAATGCACACATTTGTTGTTAATTTTCTTGGTAAGCCAACGCTGGCCTGGAGCCAAAGGCTGCCACACTCTTCTCTGATAAGATAATAACCCTGTTGCATTACTTCTAGTTTTTGTGACACTGCATAACCAGTCTCCATGAGAACATTTTTCCAGTTCCCCATTAGAACTGTAGGTCAGCATTATTAAAGTATGGAGGAAATGCAGCCAGACTCTAGTTTGACACTAGGTCAAGTATTGTAGCTTATGTTGTGAAATACTATCCAACTGAGCAATTTGTCTGGTTTTCACTATTGAGACAAGAAGATTATTATCTTGACAGAAAACCTACTAAGGAAAGGAATGGTTGATCATTTATAAATAAAAATGAACATTTTGCTTCATTTAATGGGAAAGTATGACAAATTTGAATTTAAAAAATGAAATAGGGAAAAATAAAAAATGCTATTTTTCTAGTATTTTAAAATTTCATTATGAATAAGCTAAAATGATATTCAGTAGACAAAGCTTGATCATGTTTTTTTTTTCAAGGAGCTTTTAGTGTATTCTACCTTCAATCTAGGTTCTAATATAGTTACACTGCTTGATACACTGTCTAGTGATTTCTATAAACTACTATGCCTTTCATCTAAAATTTTATTCTTTACATCTGCCTATTAATGTATCACCTCTTGGAAGTAAGCATAACTGTTTTATAATCATCATAATTTGTCTTTAGTTTCTCTTGACATCACGTAAATAGTAGAAAATTTAATGGAGAATGTTAGTGATTATGCAATTGATCATAGTAACTAATCAGCTAGTAGATCTAACACAGGAGTAACTTAACCAAGTTCACCACATCTATGGATTTTTCTTAAAAACAAAGTTTTCATAATCAAAACTGTGTTTGGGAATATTGTTTATGTGTATGCATGTGATGTCTGAGTCTATACATGTGAGTTTGTTCGCAAATGTACATTATGCCTCTGTACATGGATACATGTATGGATGAAAGTCAGAAATCAATGTTTCACATCTTCCTTCATTGTTTGCCAACTTATGCTCTAACACAGGTCTCTCAATAAACTCACTCATAGCTGACTGTCCAGCAAGCAGTTGTCCAATCTGTCTATGTGAACTAACATGTTTTATATAGCACAGTTACCTGTGTAATTAAATCTTACATATGATCCGAGCTTGGAAAGTATGTTTTGAAAAATATTAATGAGTTAATTACGTTGTAACCTTTTATCATTTCTACATAGATTGCATGCAATGTATTTTTTAATTGGGCATTTTATTTTCATTTCAGATGTGATCCTCTTTCCTCATGCCCTGCCCCTACCCAGGAACCCCCTATGACATCTCCCTTCCTCCTGCTTCTATGATGATGTGGCCCCACCCACCCTCCCACTACCACCTCCTCACCCACAAATTTCCCCACACTGGGGCTTCCAGCCTTCACTGGACTGAGGACTTCCACCTATGCCCAACAAGGCCATCCTCTCCTACCTATACAGCTGGAGCCATGGGTCCCTCCCTATGTGTTCCCAGGCTGGTGGTTTAGACCCTGACAGCTCTGGCTGGTTGGTATTGTTGCTCTCCCCATGCGGCTACAAATCCTATCAGCTCCTTCAGTCTTCTTACTCCTCTACTGGGAACTCCATGATCAGTTCAATGGTTAGCTGTGAACATCTGCCTCTGTATATTTCAGGCTCTGGCAGACCTCTAGAGAGACAGCTATATCAGGCTCCTGTCACTATGCACTTCCTGGCATCCACATCAGTGTCTGTCTTTGGTGACTGCAAAGCTCAAGTCCAAGTGGATAAAGGACCTTCATATAAAACCAGATACACTGAAACTAATAGAAGAGAAGGTAGAGAAGAACCTCGAATACCTAGGCACAGGGGAAAGTTTCCTGAACAGAACACCAATGGCTTATGCTCTAAAATCAAGAATTAACAAATGGGACCTCATAAAATTGCAAAGCTTCTGTAAGGCAAAGGACATTGTCAATAGGACAAAACAGCAACCAACAGATTGGGAAAAGATCTTTACCAATCCTATATCCTAAAGAGGGCTAATATCCAATATATACAAAGAACTCAAGTAATTAGACTCCAGACAACAAAAAAACCTACTAAAAAATGGGTACAGAGCTAAACAAAGAATTCTCAACTGAGGAAATTCGAATAGCTAAGAATCACTTAAAGAAATATTCAATATCCTTAGTCATCAGGGAAATGCAAATCAAAACAAGCCTGAGATGCCACCTCACACCAGTCAGAATGGCTAAGATCAAAAACCCAGGTGATAGTAGATGCTGGCAAGGATGTGGAGAAAGAGAAACACTCCTCCATTGTTGGTGGGATTGCAAGCTGGTTCAACCACTCTGGAAGTCAGTCTGGTGGTTCCTCATAAAATTGGACATAGCATTACCTGAGGACCCAGCTATACCACTCCTGAGCATATACCCAGAAGATGCTCCAACATATAACAAGGACACATGATCCACTGTGTTCATAGCAGCCTTATTTATAGTAGCCTACAGCTAGAAGGTACCCAGATAGGCTTCAACAGAGGAATGGATATAGAAAATGTGGTGCATTTACACAATGGAGTATTACTCAGCTATTAAAAACAATGAATTCGAGAAATTCTTAGGCAAATGGGTGGAACTAGAAAATATCATCTTGAGTGAGGTAACCCAATCACAAAAGAACACTCATGGTATTTACTCACTGATAATTAGATATTAGACCAAAAGCTCACAATATCTAAGATTCAACTCACAGACAACATGAAGCTCAAGAAGAAGGAAGACCAAAGTGTGGGTGCTTTGGTCCTTCTTAGAAGGAGTAACAAAATACTCATGGGAGCAAATATGGAGACAAAGCATGTGACAGAACCTGAAGGAGGGGCCATCCAGAGACTGTTCCACATGGGTATCTATCCCTTGTGCAGTCATACAATATATTTTGATGACATTCACCCCATTCCCCAGATCCCCCCAGGTCCATGCCCCAACCCATTCAACTTTGTGTACTCCTTTTTTTTTTTTTATTGTTTTCTTCCAGCAACAATGACAAAATATCAAGTATATATAATCTAGTTACACATTTAGATGTGTGATCATCCACTGGAGCATGATAGACCTACAAGGGACAACATCTTAAGAAGCACTTACACTTTCTTTCCCTTCAGCTATCAATTTGTTCCAAGTCCTTCTGTAGCTTGAGCTTGTGGGAATTCCTGCAAATTGTAAAAAAACAACTAAAGACCAATGTGAGACCATTGGTTACAAATTTTCAAGTTGTTACCACTTAAGGTCCCATAGTCCTCTAAACTTTACGTGTTATTGCTGTATCCCAGTGCTCTTGGTTAACTTCCAAAATTTGATGGAAAAAAAATAAAAACTATTACTGAAGACTCCTCACATAATTGAGTCAGAAGACATGGAGAAATCAACTAGGTACTGATTTTGATGCCTCATCCTCACTGGCTAGTCTCCATAGTGCTGGAAGTATTAGGTATCAGATGAGAAAAGTAATCATCACTATTACCTAGCTGTAAACTCTGAGGGATGTAATAGCCCGGCAAGACATTGTGTAACAACTGTGGTGGGAATGTCATGAAAATAACTAACCATTTTCTGATTGAATTTAGAGTTCTCTCCACAAGATGTACTTAATGCACTTAAGTACCTGTATTTCATGTGATTACTAGAACCAAGAACCTATTCCTAGACAGGTCCCAAAGCAGATGCCACTGCTATTATTCTTCTAAATTGATTATTCAATTAACACAAATTTATTAGGCAGGTGAGCTGGCTCAGTGTATAAAGGTAATTGCCAGCAAAGCTAGGCAAACTGAGTCATATTCCAGGAGGCCTCATAAAGAACAGATTCCACAAGTCCTGTGGTCGCCACACATGTGTTCTGTCCTGCATACCATTGTACATCATTCACATAGATATGCAATAACAACATATAAATAAAACTTAAAAACACTCCTGGACCCTATGACTCATGGATTTCAACCCAGTGCTGAGGAAACAGAGTTAAAGACTAACCTGGTCTGCAGAGTAAGTTCCAAGAAAGCAAGTGTTATAGAGTATAAAAAATATATAAACAAATAAATAAATAAATAAATAAGAAATATGTGTATGCAGAACATAGACATACATTCTAATTAAAAGTTACTACTCTATATTAAAACTTTTAAATGCTTGTGTACCTGAGCATCATTGAAAAACTCAATTTAAATTGTTTTTTCCTCATTTCCATTTGTGTTATAGACACAGAATTAAGATTCTTCATTCACTTTTAGGAAAGCAATTTTCATCCTTGTAACATTGAACCACCATCATATTTTTGTTCAGTAGAAAGAAGAAAATTAGTTTCAAAATTCGTAGACTCACAGATAACAAATAAGTGCAAGGAGGATACATAAATCCCACCAGCAGATTGGCAATCAGGCACAGCACATTATTGTAAACATGGATTGTTTACAAGATCATATTTTCCATATGTATGTCCTAATTTAGTTGACATCTTTCCAAATGCACAAGCTTACTGTGTGTTTACCCTAAAGCAATATGTAGTATCATGTCTAACAAATTTCATCAACCAAGCTTTTGATATAAATTTATTCTTTTTCACTATCTCTATTTTACACTAGGTAAATGGCTCTATCTTCCTTTAGGAAAGTCAGAACATTAATTTTATTGTACATAGTAAACTCAAGTGTATTAACAATGTATGTGAGTTTTTTACTAAACTCGTCGGTTACTGCTTAGAATACGTTACTTCCAATTATCATTCTGATAGAAATTCTTATCAAACAGATAAAGTATTTAATGAAGTACATTAACAAGAAAAACAACATTTGCAAAGGTACATAGTTTGTAGACATTTGCCAGAGAGTCTAGGTCACAGTGCAGTACATTGTTAGCATTCTTAGCTGATGCCTTTGGATTCATCTGACAGGAAGAGATGAAGTACCTGTAGGTAAGAGAATCTCTATGTTATAATAAAAAACGTTTTCTAAAAGCTCCTTATTTTATGTAAATGTATTTTAATTGATATTAAATTTTACAGGTAACAGAATAAAAATATTAACAGGATCTCCATGGAATTTATTCAGCCAACAAGTCAACTGAATGTAACGTAGTCCTACCACTGGGAGTCTTGCCTGGATACAAAACATAGCCAGTTCAGACTCTGTACCTTATTCTCTATTACTAGGAGTCTTCACTAGGGTCACTCTTACAGATTCCATGAAGTTTTCACTGCAGTAGGTTTCCTTACTGTCCCCAAACAACCCCCTCCAATTCCAGCTGTCCTTATTGGGGGTCTCTCAATCCAAGCCCAATATGATCCCTACAACTCCCTTCCCAACCTTTTCCCAACACCTACAAATTCTATTGTATTTCCTCTTCCCACGGAAATCTATGCTTCCCTACTATAGCCCTCATGTATACCTAACCTCTCTGGGTCTGTGAATTGGAGCTTGATTAATGTTTACTTAAAAGTTATATCCACTTTTACATGAATACATATCATACTTGTCTTTCTGGATCTGGATTACCTCACTTAGAACAATACTTTTTCTAGTTGTATCAATTTGGCTAGGAATATCATGATGTCAATTCTCTTTATCCATTCTTCAGCTGAAGAACATCTAGGTGTTTTCAATTAATCCTGGCTGATGCTAGGACAGAAGGTCGCTCTCTGAAAACTGATCATGGGGCCCCATTGCTGAGAACAACATTCACACTGCTCAATTCAACATAAAGAGCTGTCCAGTATTCATCAGATAGGTTTCCTCTATCGGTAGATGGAAACAGATACAAAGGGACCCACCACCAGTATGTATGGTATGAGCTTGAAGTATTCACCTCTATATTCTTGTGGCTCTGGCACAAAAAGGTTACTCTGCAAGCTATAGAAAGAAAAACCTGGCCACAAACCTGGTCATAAAATCCTCCTCCCCCTAAAATCTGCCCTGCATGCAGGATGTGCTAGAGCAATGACAGCATGGAACTTGTGGGGACAATATTTAATGCCAGGTTGAGTTTTAGGTCTATGCTGCAAGAGAACCCATGCTGTACACTGTCTGATGGCCAAGAACCATAGACTGGATAGCCCAGAGACCAAGGGGAATCCCAAACATGATTCACAAAAAGAAAGAGAGAAGCAAGGATGGAAGGAAGGAAGGAAGGAAGGAAGGAAGGAAGGAAGGAAGGAAGGGAGGGAGGGAGGGAGGGAGGGAGGAAGGGAAAGAAAGAAAGAAAGAAAGAAAGAAAGAAAGAGTGAGAGAGAGAGAGAGAGAGAGAGAGAGAGAGAGAGAGAAAGAAAGAAAGAAAGAAAGAAAGAAAGAAAGAAAGAAAGAGAGAAAGAATCCTGGTGATAGTCTGTTATACTCATGGAATAGGCATGTGTTGTCCAGTATTCATCAGATAGGTTTCCTCTATTGGTAGATGGAAACAGATACAAAGGGACCCACCACCAGATATTATACAGAGAGAGAGAGAGAGAGAGAGAGAGAGAGAGAGAGAGAGAGAGAGAGAGAGAGAGAGAGAGAGAGACAGAGAGAGACAGAGAGAGACAGAGAGAGACAGACAGAGAGACAGACAGAGAGACAGACAGAGAGAGACAGAGAGAGAGACAGAGAGAGACAGAGAGAGAGACAGAGAGAGACAGAGAGACAGAAAGGATAAATTGAAGGTCTCCATTGGGTCAATCTCTCAGAGATGGGGAAGCCTGAGGGATGAGTAGGAACAAAGATTGTAAGGGTCAGAAGTCAAGGAGGACCCAAAACATGTACCACTGGCCAAACTAAGCTGGGCTCACATTTGTTCACTGAAACAGCAAGCATGAGGCCTGCATGGGTGAGATAACTATGGTTGGTTCTATTGTGTTAGAGAAGAATCTACTTTCAATAATACAAATTAATGACAGAAAATGTTATGTTTACTGATCTTTCTGGAAAATGACGAAATGAGTAAGTAATTTGTTAGAAGCAACACCCCACATAGTGGTTAACAGAGTAACAATATTTTGCTACTCTGTAATTAAAGCAATTAAATTATAAAAATTCTGTCAAATGTAGATGCCCAGATTTGTACTTTGCAGTCTTCAGCAGTGTCTGAATAAATAGACTACCAGTTTGTCAATTACCTAGTCTCAAATATTCCATTACAATGATAGAATATGTATTATGATGATATAAGTAAAATATATGATTGGATAAGTAGAAGCATTACAATGATAGAATATGTATTATGATGATATAAGTAAAATATATGATTGGATAAGTAGAAGTAAGTTAGTCTGTATTTTAAAAATCAACAAATAAAATTCAGGAAAAAAATTATAAAATGGCACAAAAGAGTGTTAGGTTACCTTGATTCATGAGTTGTCTTTCAGTGTATACACTAAATTTTCACATCATTTTGTTACTCATACATGGAAACAATTATATATCTAGAAAGTGAAACGAAAAGTAACAACAAAATAAATAAATATTAAAATAATAAGAATTTCTATATGCTTTTAACAAAAAAGAACAAAAATTTGAAAACAATGTAGAAAATTGTCTAATATTTGAATCCAGGAGGTACTGGGATAAAAGGAAATCATAAAGTGGTGGTTTAATTTATTAAACTGATGAGCCATTACAGGGATAAAAATATAAATCATTCAAATAATCAATGTTTCTTATTCAAGCAGCATATTAACAATTCTGTGGAAAGTACACTTTTATCTGCTTCAGTGTGGAATCATGTTTTCTAAGCCCTCTTGGTTTTTTTTTTTTTCTCTTTTCATTATTCCTTGCAGAGCAAGCATCAGGATAGATCGATAATGTCTGGAACATACCTAATGTGTTCTAATACTGGGATTCTATAGTAATTTAAAGCTGGTGTCTAGTGGTCAACTGGAGCTCTTTACTCATTCTTGTTCTTTGGGTATAGAATGACTAGACTGTCAGGGCAAATAGATGCAATGTAAGCTATCTAGTCCTAGTCATAAAACATGGGCATGAGAACAGTTTAGAAATTTGTGTTTATTTCTTATCCTAATATTTACATTATTTCTAATAAATATTTTAAAAACAGAGACATTTCTATTTTATGCATAAGTCTGTGTAGACACATATTCATCTGTTTGAAGGTATAACTGCACATGTGAATGTGTATATGGAGCTGACATTCCTGAGTGTTATTCTTAAAAATATCATTCATCCCTTTGATTCAGAATCTATCATTTGTCTAGAGCTTAACAATTAAGCTAGACTGCTGGACAGTGAACCCTTGAGTTCCTCCCATTTCCAACTTCCAAAGATAGTACCACTGCCCCCCTCATTTCTATTCAGGTTTGTTTGTTTCAAGGCCCTATATTTAATTCAAATTCATTCATATTAATGACACTCAGAGGTCAGTACACAGTGTTGTTAACTATCTGACTTTCTGCGCAGCTTGTCTCTGGACCTTACTATCATTTTATTGGTTTATTTTCAAATAATTCAAGATTCTACCCTTTATTCTTATTCTAAATATTTGGCTTTCACTTTGTTGTGGTTTTGTTTACCTTTCTTATTTTCCTTGGCAAAGTCAGAATAGATTCAAATAATTTCAGACTAGATAAAGTAATATTGCTGAATGTTATTCTTTTTTAAATTTTTTATTGGGTATTTTATTTATTTTAAATACAGATGTCATCCCCTTTCCCCATTTCCCCTCCCTAGAGCCCTCTATCCCATCTTCCCTCTTCCGTTATGCTTTTATACCTTTTTGATTATTATGTGCATGTATTAAGGTCAGTTCTAGGTTGAGGGACTAGCAATACAATAGGTGCAAATAGTCATGGAACAAGCAAGACAATAAACACAAATAGTCAAAGAAAAAGCAAGGCATTAATTTTTATAATTGTATACGTCATGTTACTGAATGTGCAGAAAACAGGACAGAATTTACATTTTCACTGCAGAGGAAGACAATTTGCTTGTATTTTGTTTGTTTAATTATTGGAAGAATCCTACACTTAAATGTCTGTTGTTTATATCCAAATCATAGCTTCTAGAACATCCCCCAAAAGGACATAAACTGTCCCTACTTAACTTCTTTTGCCAGATCTTCTGTGTTAGTAGACCTGAAACATGACTGAAGGACTGCACAGGTCTAAGGCAGATCGAGTCCACTGATGAAAGAAGTAGTGACAAACCTCTATCCATAACAAAAAAACCATCAATAAACACTCACAAAGGAAAATTGTCTCCAATAGTGTATATGATCAACAGTACTGCCAGCAGTAGATGACCAACACAAAATGAACTCAGTGATATCTTGGGGGGATGTTTTTTATCCTTACAGGTATTTTATGTTTCTGATTTCATGTTTTTGTGGGATTTGTGTGATTACAAATGCATGTGTGAACTGGCATGTGCTCTGTGTCTTTTCTTTGGCTCTATTTGTCCTGTCTTACGCTGTTCTGTTCGTGTGTTTGTTTTTACTCTATTCTGTTTTAATTATTTGACTTTTAGATAAAATTTAGCCTGTTTGTTCCATAGTAAGTAAAGAACAGATGTGAATTTAGGAGAGTGGGTGGGGTAGAGAGGTGTGGAGGATCTGGGGGAAGTTGAGGGAGGGGAATCCTGACCAGAAAAAACAAACAAACCTTGAAACAGTGAGCAGTAAAGGTCTCTGGAAAATTAGGAAGAGACATTAGGAAAGAGACATTGTAAGAAAGAGACATGAGTGACAGAATAATGTCTTTAAGGGCACATTAAGTACACTTACAGCTCAACCTATTTAGACAAATCACAATAATACCCGCTGCCATGACAGTGTCATTGTACAAAAAATGATGGAGGTTATACTGAAGAGTGATGATACAGAGGACTTAGCTAAAACTGTAAATTCAACAACACTTATAAGAAAACATAGGTAGATGTCCCCTTATTACTACTTACACTGGGGCTCTAAAGAGACTGTGTTTAATTGGATTCCTTAAGTTTAGGCATTAGTCTAACTTGATGATATTTTATGTTTACTGGCAAAATTACACCTGGGTATTTTCTACCACAAACTTTTGAAAAAAAATATCAGCTTTTAACTTTATTTATTTACATATATGCATCAATCTGCCTCTGTCTCTACATCTTCCTAGAGACATGACTTTACTCTCAGACACAAGAATTTGACATGTAGACATATAGTACTGTTTGATGTGGTTAGTATTTTGTAGTGTGTACAATTTGTATTTCGTAAGAATCTAGGCCAATTTGTTTCTCATTAAGAGGATGGACTGTCCCTTCAGTATTGCTTTGTACTCTGTCCTGTCACTCAAAGCAGACAGTGTGCAAATATCTTTGAATCAATGAGGACATGGAATCATAATCAAACTGAGAATAGTAGGGTAAATTTCAGGAATGGACTAGGGACATATTCAAAGTTAGGAACAAGGCATGAAGGTGGTCATATTTTTTCATAGTTATCTGAAGTCTAATTTATAAAATGGGGGAAAAAACCTCATAAATATATTTGCATTGTCACTTCTCAGAGTTTGGTAAAAATATTTTCAGCAAATATTTTGATTGTCTAAAACAAAACAGTCTGTCTTCAAGTAAACAAGACACAGTAAACAGTCTAACTTCTCTCTCTCCCCTTAAGATTCTCTTCCTTGTTTCCTGGAATATGGTCCATCAAAGCTGATTAAATTAGTTGTTAAACTTTACTTGTCAAAATAAGTGAACTAAATATAAACAAAGGAATTTAAGAGTGCATTTTTATTTTATTCTTTGTGTTAACTTTCTTTTTATGAAAGATTGGCATTAAGTAAATATCAGTCCCTGTGTGTATACACATAACAAAAAAATTAAATTGAGAATAGGTATTATAATTGATTATTAATAAATATGATAATTTATTAATTATCACCATCATACAGTAATCAAAAAGAATTTTCACCAACTTTTATGTTACTTTTTAAAACTATTTTATTGATAATTTTTTCACACAATATATTTTAACATATGTTTTCTTCCTCAGTTCTTCACATACCCTCATCTCCACTCCTAGCCAATTTGTGTCCTTTTGTTCTTTTTTCTTTGAAACAAATTAAAAAAAAAAAAACAAAATAACACACACAAAAGGTAACTAAAAATAAGCAAGAAAGGGGTCATTAAAATAGACTAAAATGTCCAAACAAGAGAAAATGATGAGACAGAGTCTACAAATATACTATTGAGTACATTTTGTCACTTTGTGCTGGCCAACTACTGCTGCACACCGACTTACACTGAAGCATAATTAGTATACCCAGTAAGACTCCATTGGAGAAACTGATTTTTCACCTCCCAGTACGTATCAACTGCAGATAGCTTCTTGATGAGAAGTGGGTATATGTGCACCATCTCAGTTCTGGGACTCTATCTGGATTGAACCTGTACAGAACATGTGTGTGCTGCTGCTGTCTCTGTGAGTTCATATATTCTTCAGTCCTCTTATTTATGGAAGACATGGTTTCCTTGAAGCTGACTAATACCTCTGGCTCTTGCAATCCTTTCACCTCCTCTGCTTGGCTATTGCAGTGCTATGGAACACAAAGCAAAGAAAGGATTAAGAGGAGCTTGAAGACAGTAAGTGGTAGAAACATCCCTGAGCTTTGAGGAGAGGGCTTTGATGAAGGTACTTCATTTGGTAGTGAGTATTCCAAAGTCCTTGTCTTAATTAGTGTTTTACTGCTGTAAAACACTTACCATGACTAAAGTAAGTCTTACAAATGACAACATTTAATTGGGCTGACTTACAGTTTCAGAGGTCCAGTCCATTGTCATCAAGGTGGGAGCATGGCAGCATGCAGGCAAGCATGGTGTAAGACGAGTTGAGGGTTCTGCTTCTTCATCCATAGGAATCCAAGAACAGACAGGGCATCCTCAGGCAGGTAGGAGGAGGATCTCCAAGCCCACTCCCACAGTGACACACTTCCTCCAACAAGGTCACACCTTCTAATAGTGCCACTTCCTGGGACAAGCTTATGCAAACCATCACAGTACCCCATTCTCTGCATACTGCACAAGTAAATGGTTCTGTGTTATTTGTCATTGACTGCAGGAGAAAACTTCCCTGACTAAGTGAGACATTGATCTGTAAGTAAATCCATATCAACAAATTCTTTAATATAACATTACAATTATGAATAATTATGTATTGCAGGATGAAGAAGAATGTCTGACTTTTGGAGTCAGAGTGTCTTAAGAATTGTAGGCCACATGAAACATTTTCTACTCCCTGGTAAATGAAAATACAATGGTATAGAGCACAAAGCAGTGGAAAGACGAAGATGTTCTTGAATGCAGCAATACCGAAAATAAAGCCTAAGAATGTGCCCAGACATTCAAATTATGTAAGATCCAAAGACATTGTCAGTGTAGTGAAAATAGTAATGAATACCTAATATTGCAAATTTTTCATTAAGTGTTTTGTTTTTTTTTTTTTTGAAATTGAATTCTGGATTTTATTCTATGAGATTTCTGTGTGTTTAACTGAAAGGAGGTAAAGTTCTTAGTTATGGTAAAGTTATTTTTATCTGATTAGTATTTCATATACACAAAGAATAAAATAAACCAATGATCCATCCCTCAATAATATCCATATCAGTATATTCATATAACGGTTCTACCTTCTTTAGAATTCAGAACGTTTATAATTGAAAGCAAGAATACTGTACCAGACACAGGTGTAGTGTGATTTGCAGTGTCAGACTATCTTCTTTTCCTCCTCAGTGCTTGGTAACAGGAGAAGGGAAACTCATGCATAGTAAGTCCTTACCAAATATTTGTTGAATATTCTATCCCCTTTGTTAAAAAATTGATGTCTGTAAATATATAAAGGTATCCCTGAAAGGTCTTGATAAGAAACTGATTATTTCTGCCTCATCTTGGGAGATTTTTCTCATCTCTAAAGACATATACATTCTAGTTCTCTATTTCAACAAAAATGACTGCAGAAATGTCACCAAGTGTCCTTCTTCACAGTGGGGTCACTAAAATTTTAGATTATGCATAGGTCTCCATGTATTGAAAATTTTTAATAAAGCTTTGCATGAGCAGTCAACATATTCCACAACAATTTCAGTCTAGTACTTCTGACTGAAAGTCAAGCAGGAAAACTAAAAAAAACATGAAGGAAATAATAAAAATGTAGTAGAAGAAGGCATACACTAGCTCTGGTTTTTTTTTTTTTTTTTTATGTTGTAAGAAGCTTAGGAAGCTATGTAATCAATTAAGAGCTTAAATATTTGTAAAATTCTGTGCTTCCAAATAACATCTTCATATCATCTTTTAATTTGAAAACCTACATTTTAAGATAAAAGCAAATAAAAGTGGTTCTAAACAATAGTTCTTTACATTTATGAATTCCTAAAAGCAGTATCTTAAACCACAAGTTAAAGAAAATTAAAAGAAAGCTCTTGTCAGCATTTTCTAAAAAACATTTCCTATGCTATGTGCTTCTTAGATGTTGAGGGTGTGGAGGTCTTTTTTTTTCTTTTCTTTTCTTTTCTTTTCTTTTCTTTTCTTTTCTTTTCTTTTCTTTCTTTCTTATTTTAGACAACAATGCTTTTGATCTAGTGATATCATATACCAAGAATGTTATTCCAGTCATGTGATCCAGGATCAGTTTTCACAATGCAACATTTATGCATTCTATAAAATGAAATTCCTATAAGGCCTTAGTCAGATATTGATACTTTTTTTAGCACCTAGTGCTTTATTTACCTCTACCTTCTGTAGTTTGTGATGAAGGAAGGGCAATTGGCCCTTAGAATTGTGACATCCAAAGGAAATTCTTTGCTAATCTCTTTTCCTTATACATCTAAACAACAAAAATTTCCTAGCACAGAAAGAATTAGATGAACTCTGAGGGTTTTTACTATTGCCTCCCAAACAATGGTAAACTTTTCTATTCTCCCCAAGATCCTAAAACAGTTGGTGTGATGATTTCAGGAAATCAGATGGCAGATTTGAGATTAAACAAACACTCCCAATGTCTTTCACATGTCTATCTAGGAAACCAAAATGGAAAACAAGCTTGTCAAATAGGTCATATAAATTTAACTAATTCTATAAAAATAGAGTTGGGATCCTAGCTTCCAAATTAAATTTGTTTAAAAAGATCACATGAAGGAACAAAGAAAAAGGAAGGCTCCACATTCACTTTCAAGTGAAACAATTTTTCTGAATAGTATTCAGCATGCTATATCTTTAGTCTGAAACACACAGAAACCATGAGAAATCTACCAAGGATAAGGTGGACTTTGTAAGGTGTAAATGGGCACACATATTTACTAAAAACAGAGCACAACACTAATCAGATTTGCAGTCTGGGACAGGGCTGCCACAGTGAATATCACAGTGGTACTGAATCATGCTTAAAATTTAATTTAGTATCTTTGATAAAATACCACAATTGTAATTCAGATTCTTTTGTACTTTACATTAGATTTGTGGTTATTAAATGATCCAATCTCTCACATCTAGGAAGAAGTGGTATTTAAAACTGAATATAGTTGAAGCTATTATCATGACAAATATCTTGAACAGAAATCTGAAGAAAAAGGAAGTTCTACCTATTCCTTCTAGATTCTTGCTGAAATCAAGAGCACAGATTTGAGAACCACGAAAATAATAACACATCTGAGATTGCTGAAGTATATAATGAAATAACAAATATTAAATACCAAATATTATAGCAATGAATAATGATGATGCTCAACAGAAAGCACAAAAATACATTTGTAAATAATAAATGCAAGTTTTATATTACATAACTTAAAAAAAATCTCAAATGCTCTTTTACTTATAACTTGGTTTAGTTAGTACAAAAATTCCACAGCATCTGCTACTTATATATTTTAAATTTTCTATACCTTGTGTGTGTGTGTGTGTGTGTGTGTGTGTGTGTGTGTGTGTGTGAATACGGTAACATGGTTATGCTGTGGAATGCAGGTGGATGACCAAAACACATTGGTTAGTTGGCTTTCTCTGCCCACTCTGTGTGCACTCTCAGGAATGAATCCAGTGTACTCGACTTGCTAGTAAGTGCCTTTTCCTGATGAGCCATCTTGCCATTCCCTCATTTTTTGAGACACAACCACCAGTTTCAATATTTTAACTCTTTAAATGAATATATCTTATTCACATTATATTCCCCAAATATAACATACAACTCACAATATAGAAATATATTTTCCATTAATTGAATTCATCATCTGATAAAGCAAAATTTTATATTACATTTTAAATCTTCAAAATGTATTTAAAGGTAAATAATCAAAGTAGAATTGCCAAAAAAACAATTAGACACATTTTACTCTTTGATCCGAAAATGTTGTGTAAAAATACACATTTCTTACAATTGTTTTGCTGTCAAGTGGAACTCAATTTAGATCTCCTTGTATAATATCTGTAAACCATAGAACTTAAGAAATTTAATACTAGGTACTTATTTATCAGAATTAAAACCTAAGATTTAAGATAAACTATTTGCCCAAGAGTTGGAGAGGTGAATCATTTATTTAGAACACATGTTGCACTTGCAGGGTTTAATGCCTGACATGCAGAAGAATCCCAGGAATGCTTAGCTCCATTTCCAGAGGATCTGATGTCCTGTTTTGACCTGTTGGTATTAGGCACTCACGTGGTACACATTCACAAATGAAGACAAAAACATCATACAAATGACATAAATAAATCTATTTGTTTTAGTTGGCCAAAGCAATCACATTGAGAATACTAATATTAGATGAATCCTTTGACATTATCTACATTTAAGATATTTTAGACTGTAGTGATTATTATAATATGGGTTACAGTACATATATTTGACATACATATACTTAGAATTGTGTATTCTCTACCCCCCATTACCTCTCACATATGGCTGAGTTACAAAAATCTTTACAGTTTTGACATTGATCTTAGCTACTTGGATGTTATATTTTAATGTTTTTAGTGATAATTTAGATGATTTTGTCCTTCACCAAATAGTATACGTAAAACGATCTGAATAAAATCTTTCTAGAATCAATGATGTAAAAACGATACCTTTGATTCTCCATATTTATTTGGAGTTTTTGTCACAAATCTTCAAAATCTTCAGGAATTTTAATGTTCCTCTAAAACCAAAATTATACCTACATTAAATCACTTAATTGTCTAACTATTTTAAGCCATCATAATTCACTGGGTAGAAAATAAAATAGTTATATTTTCAGTAGTTGAAGGTAACTGCCATTTTTCCAACAGAAAGCATTTATTCTTAATTATCAACTGACTTCAACTACATAAGTTCAGTGGTTGTTTTTGTTTGGTTTTCTATGAATATTCTTTCTTTTAAAGGCTAACTTTTATTTATTATAAGCCTTCAAACTTAATGAAAGATGGGATTTATGCATTTGTCTGTATCCCAAGTTTTTCTTGCTTTTTGTGATTTGATCTATGGGGAAATACAAAGAAACAGTGATATAAGTTGTGCACTGTTTTTGCATGGTCAATTTGTTGTCCCTTTGGTAGTGACCTCCATTGTTCCACGTGATCATGGTTGATGATCCGGTATGTAGTTAAGCACTCTTTATCTAATGACTTTGATCCAGGTCCCCACAGGATCAAATTGTGTATTCTTTACTCAGTGATCTAAAACCTAATAATATTTCCGCTTTTGTACAATACTTTAGGCTCCAAGCTATAGTATTCCCACACAAAGAGTTAGAGTCCAAATCTCATCATATGACTGATGTTTCTGGAAAAAAAGTATAGCTTGCCAAAGCCACAGATCATCAGATAAAAAAAACCATGTGCCTTAGCTTCCTAGAAGCCATCCACTTCACAGTTGCCTCTATGGTGTGCCTGTTACTTATTTTATTGTAACAATTGATGGCCAGAACCACCTCATTTTTTTTTGCTCAATGTAAATTCCTAAAGTTAATGGTATACTTTTAGTTTCTCAAAAAGGTAATACCACTGTGATGTTCAAGCTTGCTTCTGGGCTCCTCTAATAGAAAAATGAAGTAAAAATTTCTGGTTTCATTGGTGGTTCAGTTGTGTCATGTAATGTTTTTCTGGAAACTGTGCTTTGAGAGGATGTTTTTTACTAAAGCAGACATGTGGGTGAATGTTTTGCTGAGAACAGACGTGGTGTTTTTTGGGAAGCTGCTGGAGAAAGGATATGTGATGTTTTGCTAGAGCGAATGCTTGAGAAAACATATGATGTTTGCAAAGGATATAAATACAATCCAACAGAATGTAGATGATAGTGCGTTGTACTGGTTCGCTTTGCCACTTCTGCTAGTCATCATTAGGCTTTGCTGACCCTAGTCGTAGCTGAAGATGCTGTATGGTATTCGTATGCCTTGCCACTCTTTGCTGATTATTGTTTGTTGTGACTTCAGAGAGAAAACTACACCGAAGAACATCTTCTGATGTTATGGCAGAGTCTTCCTTGGTTTCTTCTGGATTAAACTACCATTGCTGATTCATGAATGGTGATTATGAGTGGATAAAGCTGCTGAATCTAACTGGATTGTTGATATCCTGGCCTGGCAGATTGTATTAGCATCAAAGACTCTTCCTAAACAGGTCCACATCCTCCTTTGCCATAATAACCTTTCTTTTCTACTACCTCGGGTGGGTGGTCAGCTAGAAGAGAGGTTAAAGCATTTAAGTACACTTCTTAAAGTAGGTTTTGAAAAATATAAGCCTAGAGAACAATCTTTGTTTTGTTTCCTTAATATTGCCTTGTCAAGAGTAAAGTAAAATGCAATCATACAGAACATTATTTTGCAATATAAGATTGGGTTATCTGATTAATATAGCATTTTAAATTCACTTTTATTATCCAGTAATATACTTGTCACCATACCTCAGTTCAGAACAATTTCACTATTCTTACCAGAACGTATCTATTTACCAGTAAGTGACATTTAATTGGGCTTTAGTAAGGTGAAATGATGAACAGTGGTGTTGAAATTTTTTGTATTTAAAAAAAATACATTTTGTTTGTCCTTAGTTTATAATTCCCAACTTATTTGTTAAACTTTGTCATTGTCAAAATCTGTATTAATTTTCAGCATATTAGATATCCAAGCATAACAAGTGCTCTAAATGATTTTGTTTTTTTGTTTTTCTTTTATCTTTTAAAATGTTAGCAATGCATGGGTATGTGCTGGTATCTATTCTTAGTTTTCAGTTAAATTTTCCCTAGAAATATACAATAAAACACTTTTTCTGTACTCATTTCCAATCCTCATCTATTCTTAGCAAAATGTCTGATCAAACACTTGCCCATTTTGTTGGTTAAACTGCTTGTTTTCTTCCCCTTAACTTTTAGTCTCATTTATGTTATATACAAGCACTCAGTCAATTGCATTTTAGAAAGTAATACCTAAGAGATATTTCAAGTTCCATATCTTATAATTTATTGTAAATGTTTTTCTCTTTTCCAAAATGAGCAACTTGATTTTGTTAGAGTTATCATCTTTAACAAATATGTCAAGCTTTAGTTCCCTAATATATCCTAAATACTTAGGAATACATGTTGTTTTAGTGAAATAACATGAACACAAATTTTCCACTCAGTGATGATAATGTTTGGAGGCAGTCCACACAAATAGTAAAATGTAGCAATATAGTCAAGAAGAGATACCTTTAAGACAGTTGCAACTTTATAAAATATCTGGAGAAAAACCTACTGCCCCTCCCTGGAACATCTATTATGTGAAATGCTACCATAATATAATACTACTATAAATAAAGACTAGTCAAAAGTATGATTATTTTCATATTTATTATTTTATTAATATGTATTTGTGTGTATTTCTATTAAATATGCATATATCTCATGTGTGGCGGCAACTGCAAAGGCCTGAAGAATATGTGGAAGCCCCTGAACCTGGAGATAAAAATAGTTGTGAGCATCAAATTATAATGTTGAGAGCTAAAATCATATCCTCAGCAAAAGCCACAAATAAAAATCTCTTCTTCTCATTTTTCAAGCCACTTCCAAATTTTAACTTTCTTAAAAGCATCCATATGGACTTTTTATGAAATGGGTTGTCTTAAATATACCTTATAAGTAATTATTAATCTAAGCAATTCCTTAAGTATTAATTAAATTAAAGAAGATTATCTTACCGAGTACTGAGTACACATAAGCACTTTAGTAAGGAATGTAATGATAAGAACTGTAATGTTGACATACCCCAAGAATTCTCACTTCCTAAGCTACTAGCATACTAATCAAACATTCTGCTGGTAATGTTATTACATCCATGTATCTATTAACAGAGTTTTTAACACACTACAGTTTAGGAAACTTTAACAACTGAAACATGGGAGAACAAAAAGTATGATTAGGGAAGGGCAATAAAAATAATATGAAAGATGAAAAAAAGTTTATCGTAGATCATTATACATGCATAAAGGAAATGAATGACATCATCCACTCTTTTGATTATTTAAACAATTATCAATTGCTATGATAAATAGTTCTTTTAGTGAGCCCACAACCCAGAATTGTGCTTTGGAAAAATTTGTTATCAAAACATGTAGAAATCCTAGTGGGAAACATGAATCAAAAAGAAAGCTTAAAGGGTAATGTAATTTGTTTTTTGATCATAGACTTCAAAAGCTAAATGCATCTAAGTGGGTAACATATAGGTGGTTAAATGAATGATTAAAATATCAATGCAATAGTTTTCTTTGTTTTTTATTTCTGAAAAGCCATATGATTAACAGGGCTAGCTCATCAGTCATTCCAAATATGATAGAAAATTTTTAAAATGTTGAAGTGATATAACAAAAAGTAAATAGGGAAGAAAGTGTAGCTGTCTAAGTTGCTGGCAAGCAATTATTAGAATTTCTTTCTTCCTCGGTTTGAGGCTTTATCAATGTCAGTTGAGCCTTTATGTTCTATTTATAAATTGCATATAAAGTTTGCCTTTCTTAGTAGAAAATATGTTTTCATCATTAATTAGTTGCTAAATTAATGTATCTATTCTGAAGTCAGAAATGCAGATTGAGTTGTAAAGTGTACCGTATACTTTGTAGAAATAATATATATAAACATGTATATAGGAAATTTATTATATAAAATATATAATTTTTATACTTAAAAATTAATTGTTCTTTAATTTATGAGTTCAAAAGAAGAAAATTTCTAATGGAAAGCAGTTATGAATATAAGAAATCTAAACTCTATGAAGAAAGAGACAGAGAATGAACCTACACTAATTGTTTTATCTCTGCATATATAATATTTATGTTATTATATGACAGCATATCAGAAAGTTATTGATATTTTAGGGAAAGCATATTTGCTCTTTTTGTAGATTAGACTCAGGGTCTTCTGCAAAGCAGGCAAGCCTTTTGTTACTATGTCTCCAACCTCAAGTATTCTTGGTAGAAATATATAATACATTAACATCTGGATTATGGTTAATCCTAACCAAAAGTAATCATGCTATCCACAAACAGGATATCACTGTAATTTCTGATAGCCTATAAATTGTCAGGAATTAAATTATCTTGCTGTTGAATTAAATCAGCTCTCTTTGTCCCTCTCTCTCCTCTCTCTCCCTCTCCCTCTCCCTCTCCCTCTCCCTCTCCCTCTCCCTCTCCCTCTCCCTCTCCCTCTCCCTCTCCCTCTCCCTCTCCCTCTCCCTCTCCCTCTCCCTCTCCCTCTCTCTCTCTCTCTCTCTCTCTCTCTCTCTCTCTCTCTCCATGCGTTACCGCTATTGTGCACATGTGTGGTATTAGAGACCAAACTTAAGTTTCTGTCCTCAACTCTGATCTCTTTTGGATCAGGCTCAATTTATTTCCATTTCTACATAAGCCAACTGACCTTACGTGTAAACTTATGGTGATTCTACGAATTACCTCTGATCTACTCAAACAGGCATTGGTGTTAGAGATCCAGGAATGTAGTTAGATTAAACTAAAATAGTTATTTCATATAATGTTTGCTTGGGTTACCAGTGGTATTGGCTTATAAATATTTCTTGAATATTAAGTAATTTTTCAGAATATATAATCTGAATTTTTTAACTATACATCATAAAAAATTGCCCCTGATAGTTACATAGCAGATGCTAAATACTCACAATATTTTTATTTATTTCCACTCGAGTAAAAAAATATAAATTATAACCTCTATATGACGCATGTTTTAGAGTAAAACTGCATTTAACTTGAGTTAGGAAAAATGTATGCTGAATCACAATGAGGCAACAGAACACTGATTCTGTTGTTTCTATACAAATGTTCATTTATTGACACAGCCATCACCTCAGGAAGATGAAGGTGTGGCACTTTTGGAATGGATAAGGTTAATACACAATGGAGAGCAACAATGTGTCTATATTTGCCCTACCTTGTTTAAATGTAGAAATTTCCCATTCATTCCGTGCTTCCCTCTTCTGGATGCCTACTAATGACAATGCCAGAAGCATCTCCATTCTAGCGGGGCTCCACTAAACTCTCAATAGTGTTAATGGTGACTACTAATTGTGTCAATCAGTATTGAGCGGTGTCAAAGGAGTTAATACTAAGCCTACGGTATCCTCTAATGTTAAAGCTTCAAGTAATAACACTCTGCCCTTAAGTTTACAAGAAACCATGTTGTTCTTTCAAAGCTGCATAAAATACACCACAAAGATGCAAATGTATTTTTTCATTACTTAAGGGTGTTTTGCAGATTTATTTTTAATTATTGGATGTTTTTGTCACTTTTCCAGGTGTCTTTATACAACACTGATTGAAAAATTCAAGAGAATAAGATCCTTTCCTTTCAAGCTTAGATATTGTTAAATACATCTGTGAACATGGGATGTTTCCCAAGACATATAATTCCCAAGCAACAGCTTATTTCCTCATGTAACAATGAGTTTAAGAGTAGTGCAGAAACATCTAGGCTGATATCCCTGTTCACAGACATACAGGAAAACTGGCAAAACGCATATTCAATTGACACTGAGACATTATTTTAATATGTGATGCTTTTATTCTATATTTTAAACATCCAGAACTTAAGCTATTTAAAAATACTTAGATTTTATATATTATATATTATATATATATATATATATGTATATATATGCATATATGTATGTATTACTGTATTAATTGCCTTTATGTATGTCTACTGTATGCTTGGGCTGCAGAGAAGACAGAAGAGCACATTAGATTCCTTGGAATAACAGTTATATAAGGTTGTGAGCAACATGAAAATCTTCAGAACTGCACTCCAAATTTCTGCAAAATAAAGAGGTGCTCTTAATCACTCAGCCTATATTCTAGCCTCTGTTTAAACTGATTCAAATAACATTAGAATAAGTCCCATATTTTAACCTGAAAATCCCAATTGCTTTTAAAAGTTGTGAAGCAGATGAGGTGAGCTAATATACCACAGAAACCATACAATTGGAGTTAGAAGGGCCCATTGTTAATGCACTATTCTTGACTTTCCATAAAGTCTGAGCTTAAGTCTGAAGCACCCAAATACTATTAGATATATAATTTTTACCTTAAATTCATATTAATTGAAAGATTTAAGATTTGATACAACATGTTATCAGCATGAGATTGAAGGCAGAAAATATATTTTCACTTGTAAAATAGAAAAAAATAAAATTATGTTAGATAAGAATAATTTTTTTCTCTTTAATAATTACAAAATAGATAAACATGGTATGTAACTTATTCA
Source organism: Arvicanthis niloticus (assembly GCF_011762505.2). Classification (NCBI taxonomy): domain Eukaryota; kingdom Metazoa; phylum Chordata; class Mammalia; order Rodentia; family Muridae; genus Arvicanthis; species Arvicanthis niloticus. The sequence continues at coordinate 36,065,930 of NC_047660.1, forward strand.
ATATTTAACTTGTATTATCAAGTATACTCAGTGGTTAAGAGCAGCTTACTGATCTGACAGAGGACCTTTGTTTGTGTTCCATCACCCACATCAAGGGAATAACAAATGCATATATTCCAGATTCACAGCATTTAATGCCTCTGGCCTTTGAAAAAAACCTGTATTCATGCATTTATGGCCATAGTCACATACACATAGCACATATATAAAAATAAAATAAACTCTGTAAAGAATAGTAACTTATTAAATGAATTTAGCTCATGTATCATTAGGCATGGAGGTTACATATGAATTGATTCAAAACAATATAGAAATAATTCTCTTTTTTAATTTCTCAAATAACATTTGTAAAGAAAAACCTGCCTTTGTTTTTCAGAGTAAATCTGAGACTTCTGGCTGAACTTGATTTGAATGCAAATATCTGGAAACCTCAAAACTGTATGAATGGGAAGGAACTATTAAGTGTTTCAGGAATGTGTTTTTAGAAATGTATAAGAATTAAAATACATTTCCTCAGAATTATTATCACTAAGTGCTTGACACTATATAATTTCATTTTGTATGACCTCATATTAACAGCTAAAATATGCATATAAAGCAAATGTTGGCTTAAAAGTGACAGAAGGAAGACATTTCATATTATATTAGGAAAAGTGGTCCTAATAACATCCCGTGCGGTTAGTGTATATGCTCACAATTTATCATAATCCACTTCAAGATTCAATAAGATGACCATTTGTCTAAAAAGAAACGAAATATGAATTGAGTATAACTATGTACTCAAATTTCTGATAAAGCATACTTTTTAGCAAATAAATTTCAAGAACAGCTTAAAATTCCAATATCCTATTTTCGAATCTCATTAATAATGGTATAAATTCAAGAAATGATTTTTATGGTATTAGTTTAATCATTAGAAATGTGAAATACCAGGTCTAAGGAATCTCTAAATACTTTATGGATTGCTGCCTGTATGAGCAGTTGCTGAACTGTTAAGAGTGTATAGCACTCTCTTGACTCTTAATCTTGACTCTTAATCTCCTAATCTCCTGTTCCTCTCTTGCCTTCTTGCTTCTCCTCCGTCCCCTCGCCCCTTTCCCATCCCCTTCCTCTCGCTCCACATGCTCATGGCCAGCCTCTCTTTCTCTACTTTCTTTCCCTCTCTCTCTCTGCCTTTCTCTGCCTCTACTACCCTCTTAACTCACCTCCCCATGCCCTGAATAAACTCTATTCTATACTTTAAAGAAAAAAAGTTTATAGTAAATTGTACATAATCAAACTATCCTAGTTTATCAATTTATTGTTGGTCTAGCAGACTTTCCATTCATTTTGTTTGACACAATATTCTCCAGGAAGGGAGGAAAGCATTGGTTGATTGATGTGGAGTTCAAGTTTCTCAAGCCTGCACAAGTTCTGTACTCAAAGTAGAACTGCTCATGTTCCTTCTTCCCACTCCACTGACTTCAGTACTGCTGTACTTCCCTTTGACAACTTGCAAGAAAGCTTAACTTCTACATAGACTTCATTTCTTATTCTTTCTACTAGATTTCTCCTTTTCAATATGCTTTGATATATGGTCTATAGAGTAAAGTTTAGAATTCAAAAGCACCATTTCTACTTAGGGGCTCATAGCGTCTTTCATGTGGTATGATAATGAGACTTTGATTTTATTCAGTATGCAGCTCATACTAGCTTAGCCACTACATTTCTCATAATTTATTTTTGAAACCTACTATTGATATAAAGAAATAGTGCTGTAGTACCCTAAAATGATCTTGAAAGCTTAAAATAATTTGTCTGTGGTTAAATAAAAATAAGAGACATATGGGATAAATGAGTCTTCAATACAATTTTATGTGCGTAAAAGCATAGGATTATTCTCTTGGATCAGGAGTCTGCCAGAACTGAGTATATTAAACTGAACTAGATTTGTAAGATGTGTCTTGATTTATAAGTTTATTTATTCTTCTCCTAGAAAAGAGAGTAACAGATATCTCCAAACAAGATTAGAAGATTTTCTGTAGACTATGTGTGTCAAAATGAGTTTAAAAAATAAAAAAGAGCAAAACCTGAAGCCCTAGATGATAAACACAGATCTCCTTCTTTCTGTACATATGTGTATAAATACAAAAACGCAATGCACATATGGAAGAACATAGACTTGTACATTAGTTGCTTTGCGCTTGTTTGTGTTATATGAAAGGAGTACAAAAATATGAATTATGTTCTCATATCCAAGACTCACTTTAAAACATCTAAAATACAGTGGATTTTTTCCAGTCTTGCAGAGGTGCATGTATGTGTGTGTATATATATATAGGCCAGAAGTCAGCATTGGGTGTTATTCTGAAAGACCTGGCTATCTTCTTTTTTATTATATCTTCTTTTTTGTTTTATAAAGATAGAAATAGATAGAGATAGAGATAGAGATAGACATAGAGATAGATAGAGATAGAGATATGATATATGTGTATGATATATATATATGAATGATATGGTTATCTACTTTTAAAATAATTTTTATCTGTATTCTTTATGTTTATTGATGTTTTGTCTGCATGTGTTTGTATGAGAGTGTTGAATTCCCTGAACTGAGTCTCAGATACTTGTGAGCTGCCATGTGGAAACTGAATTGGGGTCCTCTGAAAACGTAGTCAGTGCTTCTAATAGCTGAGTCATCTCTTTAGTTGCTATGTTTTATTTATTGCTTGAGAATTTCCTCTAATGTGTTTTTCTTATGCTTCCTATCCACACTCTTCATCTTTAACTTCTTCCATCCCTCCCTAGATACTCAACCCAACTTCATGTCCGCTTGCATCAACTCACAGAGTTCAATAGTTACAGTTAATGCTTCTCATATGTTCATCGATGTGAGGCTGTCTACTGAAGCATGGGGGAAATACTAGGGACTACTTTCCTAAATAAAACGACTTCACTGCCAATTGCCACTACCTCCTGAGCTAGCAGCGGAACCTCATGACTCCTTTCTTCATGCATGTCATAAGTTTGGTTGACTGGACCTCAAACAGTTCTGTAGAAGTAACCAGGGCCACTGTACATGACGATCAAAGAAGAGGCAGAAATACTATAGTTGTAGAAGGATGGAGAGGACTAAAGTAACCATATCTTTAAATGAGTAACTGATCCAGTATTATTGAAGATCATGGATTCCAGAGAAAAATGATAGGCTATAGTGTCACTAGTAAATATGAATATTCATTCTTTCTCTCTCCTTTCCCATATTAATAATTATTGAAACCTCCTGTTGCTGGGATGACTGCTTCTTGTTTAAATAGAAAGTCATGACCCAATTAAATATCATGTAAGTGTTTTTGCTTCTATTTATTCACATATGTACACTCATCAGAAAGCAGTGGGGTTATAATTTAATAAAACTTTGAAAAAAAGTAGAGATTAAAAATTCCAAAATGACAGTAAACCTTTCAAGTTCAGTTAATTTTGTGACGTATCTGCCATAGCATTTCTGGCTGTAGTAAAACATATGTTAACTCCAGAATAAGACGTGAGAGATGCTGTATCTGTCACCTCAGTCTGCACTGGGGAGGAGTGTACAAGCTATTACCTGGAGAACAGTTGTTCCTGTCTCCTGTGCAGATCCATATTATTCTCACATTTGCATTCTTATAGAGAAGCAACAAATGTTACTTAAATCCCGCGAAGTGTGTTAATTACACAAAGCTCTGTGAAATTATGGGTGAGAGTGCCGAAAGGATTTCTTGAGCTGTATCGTGGGTCTCTTGAGCATATCTTGTCAGATTAATGTCTTTGTCAGTTATACGATAACCTTAAAATTGCTTTTTTTTCCCCACTAAGTGGTATTTCCCAAACCTCAGCGATATGGGAAATCCTACTCAATGCTAAGTAGCAGATGCATTTTTGTGATTGTTTATATAAATAATGTTGCTATCTTTAGAGAAACAAATTGAAATTCAATTTGAAATCTGAATTGGGTAAGTCTATCTTATCGGTTTATTTAATTCTGCATTTTTTCTCATTTTCTTTCTACAGAACTCGAAGGATAAAGCATGCAATAGGAAACAATCTCACATCATTTTATATGATTATAAAAAGAAAAAGAGTAACAGTTGAATATGTGCCTGGACTCTGGGTAGGATCATTGATGATAGCTCTAAGCATTCACAGCAGTAGAATGCTGTATTATTTTCCACCAAGTCTTTTTAGATTATATCCACCTCAAAACAACATTTGTGTGAGAATACAAAACAATTTATTTAATTTGTCCCTATGTAATTTTTAAAAAAGCAAAAGAATTGAATTAAAAAGCATAGAGAGTGAGGGGGGGATGTTTAACTTACACTGTTTTCTTCATGTTTAATCTTGTTGGTCCCTGTCTAGCACAGTGAATTCAAGAGGATTTTCCAGAATTTGAATGCTAGTTGAGATTCCAAAATTAGATTGCATGAGTTTGAATTCAAGCCATCGCTGCATCTCAGCCACTTGCCACTTGCTCGTTCTAATAATTTGGACAAATTGTTTAACAATTCTCCTTTTCTTGTATCATGTTTTAGATGATAATTCTACTTTCCTCATATGGTTGACGTGAGAAAGAGAAAGATTAAATATACACACAATGTTTAGACCAAGGCTTGGAACACTATTGAAACATTTGCAATCATTATTAGCAAGAATCTTGAAGCAGCAAGGAGAAATGGAAATGGTCTCCGAACTAAACTTAGTTCAATGCCTAAGACACTGTCAGAGAGGGAGTTCAATTCTTTATAGAAGAGAGCACTTCTATGCAATATATTGAAGCACAACCCCCTGTGGAGCCCATTCTCCACCCTCAGAGAGCAGCAATGTTTAGAAAGTCACCCTGTGACTGGAAAAACCTCACCCCATTGGAAATCTATATCACATGTCAGACCCATCAAAGAGACAAATCTAATCCTTTTTGCTCAAAAAATAGCTTGTAGCAATCTGATGTGCACAGTTTACTAATATTTGGAAGAATGGTTCATTTTGGCAATCAATGTCCTAGAGAAACTCAACACCTTAACTTTAACACTTTTTTTCTTTGAAGCCATAAAGAGGATTACTACAAAAGCAGATGCTCTGTAATTTTATGTATCAAGACACTGTTTTACTTGTCACGGAGTTTATCATTCTGGAAGTATACAGTACATAATTCTTAAAGATCATTCTTGAAATTTTAGATTTAAAAATAATTTTGGTAAAAATTAAAGTATCCTTTAAAAATCAAATGTGCCAAAAAGAAACATGCAAAGCAAAATAGGAGTTCCCATTATCCTCCCGTCCTTCTACATCCATCCTTTCATTTGAGGAGTGAGGTTGATTTCTATATTATTAATGTAGATGTGTAAAATACCTTATATCTTACCTTCTCTTATATATGCTCAAACATTAAGTGACTAGGAGAACAAAAACTTTAGCCTCCACAACCTACTACTATAGCATATAGTAGCAGCTATACGAATTTATAAAAGCAGGAGAGTTGAGGACAAGTTGGGTTGTATAGTATCTAACTTGTTGTTTTGAAAACTTTTGTCTGTTTAATACACAAAAGAATTTAAGTAACATTACTTTGTTTTTGTTTTGTTTGAGTCATATGATATTAATAACTAAATTTTTTACTTTGAAGAGTAGATATTACTGAAAAGCCAAAATGTTGATGCTTCAGCCTTACTTAGAAGGGGGAACAAAATAATCATGGGAAGTACAGGGAGGAAGGGACTTTGGAGGGAGAGAGGAGGACTAGGGGAAAAGGAGGGCTGGACCAAGTGTGAGAGGAAACAGGGAAGATATACAGAGGGTAAGGAAATTGTACAGAGGTGTGTAGCAGTGGATGATGGGGAACTGGAGGTAGCCACTGGAAAGTCCCAGATGCCAGGAAAGCAAAAGTCTCCCAGGACACCACAGGAATGACATTAGTTGAAATGGTCGAAAAAAACATTAGAAACCGTATCCAGAGATTAGGCATCGCCCCATGTTGAGAAATGGTGCCACCCACCCATCTCAAAAATTTTAACCTGGAATTGTTCTTGTGTAAAGGAAAGGGGGATAACATCTAAAATGTAAATAAATAAAATATCAAAGAAAAAAAAGAGTAATGCAGGGACAAAGAGTGGAGCAGAGACTGAAGGAAAGGCCAAAGACTGCCTCACCTGAGAATGCATCCCATATGCAGCAGCCAAACCCAGACACTATTGCTAATGCCAAGAGTGCTTGCTGACAGGAACCTGACAGAGCAGTTTCCTGAGAGGATCTGCCAGAACCTTACCAACACAGATGTAGATGCTAGCAGGCATCTGAGAACCTGACATTGAACCTTAATGGAGGAGTTAGGAGGACTAAAGGAACTGAAGGGTTTGCAACCCCATAGGAAGAACAACAATATCAACCAACCAGACCCCCCAGAGCTCCCAGGGACTAAACCACCAACCAGAGTACACATGGAGAGACCTATGGCTCCAGCTGCATATGCAGCAGATGGCCTTATCAATGTGAGGGGAGGCCCTTGGTCCTGTGAAGGTTATATGCCCCAGCATAGGGAAATTCTAGGCTGATGGGGCTCGAGTAGATGGGTGGGGGACCACCCTCATAAAAGCAGGGGGAGGGATGACTGATGGGGGGTTGTGAAGGGGAAACTGGGAATTTAAATGAATTTAAAATATAAATATATAAAATAACCAATTTTTAAAAATCATGCAGTGAATTAAACAAAGCCAGTGCAAGTCATTATAAGAGAACTGCAACTGGACAAAGTAGAAAATAAGTAACCATGTCTTGTCAAGCTCCAAATAGGACATCTACTAAATAGTCTCTACTCAACTATCTCAGAGGACATCATGGAAGAGGAATAGAGATTATAAAAGTAAGAAGACCTTTAAGATTGCTGCCAAATATTATCTTCTGGCCATGTCAAAGATGTTACAATCTTTATTTCTCAACAACTGCACTTGCCTAGAAATAAACTGTACAAAATAAGAACACTCAAAACACTCTGTCTTTCATCATGGGCAAGTGAAGAGTTTAAATCACACCACTCCCTTTTGATAAGCAGGGTATAGCGGAGAAGGAATGAGGGGTGGTTATGTTCAAAACGTGTTGTATTCTTGTATGAAATTATCAAAAATTATTTTTTGACAAGATACTATGATGAGGAAAGGGCTTTAATGTGAATAAGAATCATAGAAGTCCAAGAAAACAAAAGGCAGTGAGACTGGACTATTTAACTGTAAAGTAATACATAGGAAAACACTGGTTTTAGATTTACAGTGTTGAACTCATAGGGTAACAGCAATGTCATCCCATATGTTGGGATTGATTCAAGAATAAACTAGCATCTAGATCAATGACAAACAACTGTCCATCTTAATTCCAGAATAGGTAGAAATGATTTTATAGTCCTAGAGATGTAATGCAAGATTCCAAGCAAGAAAATTGATGAAATATTTTACGTACCTGAAGAGTGTATGAACCACAACAATGACCAGGCAATCAATGATGTAGCAGTGGTATTTTATTTGGGAGTCAGTAGCAACTGTATCCTTGATCTTAAGGGCTGCTCAATAGAAGAAAATTTACTCCTAGTAGTGTAAATCTAGCCAGTTACCTTGGCTAAAGAGGTTATAGACTATAGAGGATCACCTACACTACCAATATTTTATGCCAGTACAATTTCTAACTATATGAGGGCCAGGATTTCTACTTCAAGTTAATATCTTCTACATAGGACAGGTAAGAGGCACCTTTGAAAACTCAACAACATGGCTATTCTCTGAGAAGTTCTACCAGCACCTGACTGAGACATATGCAAATACTTAAACCTAACTATTGAACTCAGTTTGGAGACCCCAATGGAAGAGTTAGAGAGAGCATTTAAAGAGCTGAAGGGGATGACAACTCCCTAAGACAACCAACAGTGTCAACTAATCTGAACCCCAGGTAGTTCCGAGAGACTAAGCCACCAACTAAAAAGCATATAGGGTTGGCGCATGGCCCCTAGTACATAAGTAGCAGAGGACTGCCTTGTCTGGCCTCATTGGGAAAGGATATCCCTAATCCTGTAGAGAATTAATGACCCAGGGAAGGATGATGGAGGATGTGAGATTGGGGGTGGGGTGAGGGGCAGGCAGTGGGGGATAAACTCTCTCGAGGGAGGGGGATGTGGTAAAGAACTCTGAGAGAGGGTGACTGGAAGGGGGGAATTTTATTAATTTTATTTCTTAATCCTGTTTGAATTTACTAGAAAAGTATTAGTACACATGCTTTAGAAGTTTATATTTTCACCTCAAACTCATTTATATTATTTCAATTCCTTTGCCTTCATAAGATCATCTGAGATTTATAAGAATATGAAATGTAACAATACGTAAATCTGAAAATAGCAGATTGCTTGCTTTAAAATGAGATGTTTTCAATTAATCAATTTCCAGATTAGAATTAAAAATTGATTTAATTCATTGCTTTTAGTTGCTTTGTACTTTTTGTTTATAGGATTTTTAAATAAGTCTACAAAATGAATGATTTTAAATATATATCACTATAATAGACTTACCTTATGTTCAATTTTAATAAATTACATAACATTTTAAATATTTTATAATAAGACAGTACATCCATTCCTTGAACAATTTTCTTTATATGAGGTCATATTCCAGCTATTTCTAAGAAGTGCTGAAGAAATATATAGTAAAATTTCTAAAAATAAAAAAACTGCCAATAAATTTTAAATGCCCCTTTTTATGTTTTGGAATGTTGAATCATTAGACAGTACCAAATTTATAGATTTCCCATGCGACTTACAAATTTAATAGATTTTTTTTTAAGATTATGACTTTCAAATATGTTGAAATTTTTGTTAATACACACACACACACACACACACACACACAGGCTTTGCCTTTTCTTAGCAGTTAAAGAACATAATTATCTGTAGGTACAAATACTTTAAAATATATATTAAACTTTTATATAAAAAGTATGATACTATTCAAATTCAATTGATCAACTTTTTTCTACTTGAGCCTATTTAGATGTGTCAATCTGTTCAGATATAAAATTGAGCACTTATTAAGTTCCTTGTCTTTCATCAGAAATTATTTAATGAATTCCTGACTCTCAATACAACACCTTAATTTTAGGTCAACAAACACTACATTCCATTTCTTACCAGCCTCACTGACTGATATATTTGAAATCTATCATTTTATCCTATAAATAAAACACATAACAAATTATGCTAAACCTATAAGGTTAACAGTCTTTTGGTGGGAACTTACATGAAAATGAGCCATAAAAATGTAGAAGAAAATATGGATTTCACCTTGTGAGCAATGCCTGTTTAAATGATTTTCCTCCCTTTATTCTTCCCATTTTTGTACAAAATTAACAGTATATTTCTATCTTCCACACTAATGGTAAGTAAGGCAGCAAAAGATACACTTGCAATTTAGCTGTCCATCAAAACCGATGCCTACAAAGGTCATTGCAGTGCAGTATTTATTAAAATTCAACTTCACCCTGTGCTATTCATAAATCTTGATCTGCACTAATACCGTGAGCTGATATCTGTGATAGATAATGATTTGTTTTTCCATCTCTCTTCTGAAATCACTGTAAACGTGTGCATTCCAGCAAGGTAAGGTCATATTACACTCACAACCTTATTATAATTGACAGCTGCACCTTGGCTGCGACTCCAATTTATACAGATTTTTTTTTTCAATTTATAACAGGTTTTCTTTTCCATGTTTTTCACATCTATTAGGTAAATAGAATGTTCTTACAACCTTAAATCAATCAAAAGGCAGATAGATGCTGCGTTAACTAGTTCCCTACAAATAGCTTGGCAAATACCTCAGCCTCGGCAGCAAGTCTCAGTTCACCCTTGAGCAGGAACATTTCATCCTGTGTTACTGAAGAATGAGTAATATGTTTAACATCTGTATAATCAGAAAAAGTTATTTGATGTGTGCTCTTAATTGGTATCAAATGTTGCCTCCAGAGCTGTCACTGATCTCTTAAGGAGATTGGATTCTTATTTTTTGACAAAAGACATGTAAAAATGCCAGTGCTCATTTGCTTCTCAGATCAACTGAATAGTCACCAGAGTTTGTATTTGTCGATATGGATATGTATCAGTGGGCTTAGGAGCCAGTGCTTCAGTCTGTAGCTCCCCTGGTTTTCATGGACTGAGTGTGTCACTTCATTGTAACTTCTTACTCATGACAACATTTAAATTGCCTCACTTTTATACAAGTTAATTCACTTTAATTCTTTGTCAATTCCCCGATGTCCACTACAATACCAGATTCTTAAAATGACTCAGCATTTCACGTTGCTCAACAGAACAGTACACTTTGTGCCTCTGAATAAAACAAGAAAAATTTCTTGTTTGGGTCCTTTTTATTCATTAAGGAGCCTCTGAACTCCAGTTGGAACTGGTAGGACAAGGTATCTCCTGTGTCCTATATAAGACAACAGGTTCTTTATTCGGAGAACTTTGTTTCTATAATAATGTCCAGAAACTGATATTCAGTGATGAATATGATCCTATGTGAATCACTCTCCTAGAACTGCTAAAGAAACAGTGAACACTGCTATTAGATAAGCATACATGAAAGGGTGTTAGTGACTGGGAGAGGAACGACTGCCAAGGACCCTTGTACTAGGGGAAGGAAAGGGTGCTTAACTCTGTAAACAACACATGCGAGGAGGAGTATAGAGACAAAAATGAGTATCTGGGTGAGTGGATGAAACACTACTAAGAGGGGAAATCAAAGGAAGGGGGAATTCTGCTTAATCTAACTAATATGGGCATCTGTTGAACACATGACAGTGAAATTAGCCATCAACAAAGGAGAAAGATTATGAATAACACTGAATGGAACTGATAATGTTCACATTGACAGAATCAAGGTTTCTCACTTTACTGAACCCTGGTTTATAGGGTTCCTTGTACAAAAAAATTCATCTTACACAGAATGCATAAATACATAGAATAAAGATGGTAAGAACTCTGACTAAAGTTTGCCCATGCTGAATGTCTTTATCACTGTGTACATAGTTGATGTCTTGTATGTCTACATTCATTATTATTGTGTACTCTCTCTCTCTCCTCCTCGTGTGTGAGTGTGTGTGTGTGTGTGTATGCGTGTGTGTGTGTAAAAGATACACATACATTTCTGTATTCATGTGTGTATACATGGCCAGAGGAAACCATGTATTTTATTCCTTACATATTCTGTACATATTTTGTTTTCATTTTGTTTTGAGACAGAGTCTGTCTCTGTACTGGCACTCAACAAGAAGGAAGGTTATATGGATAACAAACCCCATGACTTTTTCTGCATCTGCTCTTCCCAAAGTGGAATTTAGAGGAAAAGCTAATCACCACACATTCTTTTGTGTGATTGAAGAAAAGTCTATTAGTAAATGTATTTTCTAGTTTTAGACAAATTGCAAAGCAAGGGTTCCAAATACATATGTAGCAGAGGATGGCCTTGTCTGACATCAATGGGAGGAGCGGCCCTTGGTCCTGTGGAGGTTTGATACCCCAGGGTAGAGGGGATGCTGGAGGAGTGGGATGGGAGAGGGTGGATAGGTGGGGGAGCACCCTCATAGAGGCAAAGGGGAGGGAGGAGAGGTAGGTTTTCGGATGGGGTCTTGTGAAGGGGAAACTGGTAAGTGGGATATCATTTGAGATGTAAATGAATGGAATGATTAATAAAAAGTAAATTAATTAAAAAAATATAAACAAGGGTTGTTGGTAAGGAAAACCACAATAAAGAAATTGTCTGAATCAGAATAACTTATATAAAAAACCTCTCTCCTATTTCTCTCTCTCTCTCTCTCTCTCTCTCTCTCTCTCTCTCTCTCTCTCTTTGTGTTTGCATAGACAGACTCACACACGTACACACTAAATAACTAACTTAATGAATGAATGAATAAAAAAGACTTGATTTTGTGAGACTTCTTTACATCACGGTGTGTATGCCAGTGACAGTAACATATTGCATTATTTCAGTTGCTTTTGTCTTGTTTTTTCTGCAAGCACTTTTCCTCCGATTGCTCTGCATTGTCCCCAGACCTAAACCAAATGTTTAAAGCAGTAGGTCACCCAAATATGAAATGAAACCTCAACATCCAGAAATAAAGTAAACATATTTTCCTTTTTATTGGATATTTTATTTATTTACATTTCAAATGTTATTCCCTTTCCCAGTTTCGTTTCCTGAAACTCCCTATCAAATCCCCCTCCCCCTGCTTCTATGATGGTGCTCTACCACCCATCCACCCACTCCCACCTCAAAACCCTAGCACTCCCCTACACTGGGGCTTTGAACACTCACTAGACCAAGGACCTCTCCTTCCATTGATGTCCAACAAGGCTATCCACTGCTACATAAGCTCTGGAGCCATGGGACCCTCCATGTGTACTATTTGATTAGTGGTTTAGTCCCTGGGAGCTCTGGACAGTATGATTGTTGATATTGCAAATTCCTTCAGTCCCTTCAGTCTTTTCTCTAACTCTACCATTTGGAACCCCATGCCTCTGCATTTGTCAGGTTTTGGAAGAGCCTGTGGGGAGACAGTTACATCAGGCTCCTGTCAGCAAGCACTTCTTGGCATACACAATAGTGCCTGGGTTTGGGGTCTGTATGTGGGATGGATCCCCAGGTGAGGCAGTCTCTGGATGACCTTACCTTCAGTCTATGCTTCATACCTTGTCTCTGTACTTCCTCCTTTGATAATTTGGTTTCCCCTTCTAAGGACTGAAGCATCCACATTTTGGTCTTCCTTCTTATTGAGCTTGATGTGGTCTGTATATTGTATCTTGGGTATTCTGAGCTTTGGGGTTAATATCCACTTATCAGTGAGTGCATACCAAGTGTGTTCTTTTGTAATTGTGTTACCTCACTCAAGATGATATTTTTCTAGTTTCATGCATTTGCCTCAGAATTTCATGAATTCATTGGTTTTAATAGCTGAGTAGTACTCCATTGTGTAAAAGTACCACATTTTCTGTATCCATTCCTCTGTTGAAGGCCATCTGGGTTCCTTCCAGCTTCCGGCTGTTATAAATAAGGCTGCATGTGTCCTAGTTATATGTTGGAGTATCTTCTGGGTATATGCCCAGGAGTAGTATAGCTGGGTTCTCAGGTACAACTATGTTGAATTTTCTGAGAAACTTCCAGACTAATTTCCAGAGTGGTTGTACCGTCTTGCAATCCCACCAACAATGGAGGAGGGTTCCCCTTTCTCCACATTCTTCCCAGCATCTGCTTTCACCTGAGTTGTTTCTCTTAGCCATTTTTACTGGTGTGAGGTGGAATCTCACAGTTGTTTTGATTTGCATTTCCCTGATGACTAACATATTTTCAAATAAATGATTTTACTTTTAGGTAAGAGACTGTTAAAAAATGAGAATAAGAGTTTGAAGAGGTAATAAAGGTTTACTAAACCAGAAAAAGAAAAAACGTATTTTATAATATGAGAATGGGGAAGAATATAGGTTCATCACTAGAGAAGCACGTTTTAATATTGAAATGCTTGTATGAAAAGTGCTAATTTGATTTCAAGGCATTGATTCTGAGTTCTAATGTCAGAGAATGTCTGATGTTCAAAATGAGAAACAGTGACAAACAAATGCTTTCCTATGTCTCCTTTTTTCTTCATGTTTATCTAGCTTTCTGAAGCCCTCAGAAACAATTTAAGGAATAGGGAAACAAAATGTTCTCCTGTGTTCAAAAATAGAGCCAAATTGGACCTTCTTTAGCTGTATTAATAATTAGGGCATCATTTGAAAATAAACAAGTATATATTTGACCTAATAATCCATAAGTGGAAAATAAAATTAGGATTCTGTGCTAGAACTCAGGCATTATTCATGCACAGTGATATATAACAAATTTTGCCATACATTACCAGCAGATTCTGAGTTTGGTTCTTTCTACTGGTCTAAGAATTCTGTACTCGAATTACAATTTTTTTGAATTTTTCATTTTATTGTTTTCTAAATATTTACTTCTCTAAACTTCAATTTATTATTTTGCCCTTTTGCTATCTTTTTTGATATACACTGTCATTTGTTCACAAATATCCTCTCTCCCTTCCCCTTTGGTTCACTGAGGGTCCCAATCAACTTCCAAAGCAAGGCTTGCTTCAGTGCTTCAAATATAGTTTGTCACCTGCATACAAGCCAGAAATGGAAAGGAACCAACATCTCCAGGGAGAACTGTTCTTCTATAAATACTGTAGTTCTGTAATCTATAAATAACTCAGCTTCCTTCTCTTCCAGTTCATATCACTCTGGTGTACATACTTTGCACGTGAGAAACATCACAATGTACCAGCAGATTTGAGCTCCAGTTTTTCACAGCAAACAGGAATTTAAGTGATGTTTTATTAGATAACAAGTCCTTCATCCATCAACTCTATTCATCTGTGGGTTACTCCCTCTTTGTATACCAGTACTTTCATAAAGTTTTTTGAATTAAACCAGTTGTGTTGCTTTTCTAAAGCAACACAAGCCAAGTCTTCTAAGTTATCATTCTCCAAATAGCTTTATTTTCCTTCCCTGTCCTCACTGCACTTGTTAACATTTCTAAAGAGCAATGTACATATATTGAGTACCTGAAATACAGAAAGTTATACTTCTTCCAAATGAATTTAGATATTATTATGCCTCCATAGGAAGCAAAAAGAAGTGACTGTTCTTAGCATACAAACTAACTTTCCCAGGTAACCATATGGATATTTCTATAAAGTAATGCACATGTAATAAAGTTCTATTTTGTTTTGTATATTATGTAAAAAAAAGTTACAATATATAAAATAATATCACATTTACATACCATAAGTTAATATTCCCTTCTGCCACTTTATATTTCTCATATGCATCTAGGAACAAGAGTATATTAATTTCACAATCTTATAATGAAAAATAAGTCTTGAATGGAATTTCTTTTATCCTCATAGAGAAAATTTTATTTTACATTTATTTGCTTCCATTCATATATTCCACCTTTGCTTATCATGGTTTCTACACTATGTAAAGTTACTTGATTTTGAATTGAGATTATTAATTTAAATCTAATATTGAAAGTGGATTTTTGCTCAAAAATTTAGAGTGAAAAATCAAAGCTCAGGAGAGAAATATAAGAGCCACTGACAAGTACATTGTTTTCTTGCCCTTTTTGACCACTGGCCATACAAATAAAAATGATATTGAATGAATACCAGTTTTAAAGTTAACTATACAATATGCTTATCCACAAATATATAGAAACAATACTATATATGTTTTAAGTGATAAGGAAATAGAAAATGTAATAAACCATCTTGAAATGTTAGTTATAAGCACTATAGATTTATAACTAAAAAGTTCACTTATTGCTTTTATACTATATTTTAAAATCACAAATTAATATTTAAGGAAACTGTTGTATAATGTACAGAAAGATGACCTCCATATTTTATTTCTTTACTGTTTCACTGATTTTCCTATTCTTCTTCAAATTCTTTAAGTATTTTTTGTTCCAATTCAGAAGCATTTCATCGCGTTTTCAGTGACCTCATATACTGCTGTGCCCTCTTTGATGGTCTGAATGAGGTAAGTAACATTCTGTACTCACACATCTTTCAATGATGGGCTATAATACAATGAAAGGCAAGATGTGGGCAATGTTGCATTTGACTGTGGCAAGAACTCTGTGTTAAAAGCTGAGACTGATCAATGCAGAGCCTATTAATTTTGATCCTAGTGTGATGATTGTTCCTCCTCCCCAGAGTTAAATTACTTTGAAACAGCACAAACCTACTCTGAGAGCTTCTTTACAAACCACACACACACAGAAAAATGTTCTGTTGCTAACGGCCCAGTTATCACAGAGTTACTCACACTGAATGGATGGGAATTTGGTTTTATAGTGTATATTTCCTGTTACAGGACCCCCCGAAAGTGCCCCATAATGGAAGTAAATATCAGCTTGGGTAATTCAAAGCTCTTAGGTGAGTGCTCTAGTAGAATTTGCCTTGGGACATTAAGGCCCATTGTGTTGATGGGTAGAACATTTGTAGGACCCCAAGGATACTCTTTCCCATTTCTAGAAAGATTTTTGGTTTTATTTTTCCATTTCAAATGGGAAGTCATAAGCAGAGTTTTTCAAATGACTAATATGTATTAAGAGCCAACAGTGGGCACACAGGACATGCACTGTGATTTTAAATGGATCTTGTTCTGTAGCTACTCACTGTCAAGTCACTTTTCCTGCAATATAAGATGCAATTACAGTCAGCTCTGAGACTTGGGAATGGTTAGTCTGGCCAAGGAGATCTACACTGTAGCCTGAAGTAGATGCTTATCAGGTACAATATGTCCATTTGATTTGGGAAATTTAAATAAAATTATCTGCTGACTACAGTAAAACCATCTGTTACATTAGTTACATCTTTAGGTTTTTTTTTTTTTTCCAAATGAGAAGCAATGATAAAATTCAGTGTCTACTCTTCTCATTGTTGTTTATTTTTACACTGTTTTTATGAACAGAGATGACAGTTTGGTGATAAATGATAAAAGACAAAATGTGTTTGTTTACAGGCTATAGTATATGGACTTTTAAGAGAGTACACAAATTATAAACTAAAACAGTATATAAATATTATTAAATAATATAAAAAAATCAATATAATAAAAATTACCCAAGTCTATGAGCTGTAACATAATTTATAATATTGCTTGAAGTAAGTAAAAAATTATAAGAAGAATTTTTAAGTTAAAAAGTTAAGGTAATAATCTTTAATGTAATGCAATTACTAAATTAATAAAAACATTTTCCCTCTCTCTGTGTGAAGGTGTGTTTGTATGTGTATTTTGTGGTGGTTATATGCAAACATATGTGCTTGTTTATCTATATGGAGACAAGCAGTCAATGCTGAGTGTCCTTTGTGTTTTTATTTCTTTGAAACAGGTTCTACCTGGAACACATTGATTCAGCATAATTTGTAAGCCAATGAACTCCTTTGATCCTCCTTTCTCTGTTTTCAGTGTTAAGCTTGTAAGAGCACAGCAGTATAGCCATACTTCCATATAGATTTTAGGCACTCAAACTCGTGTACACAATTTCATGGCAAGGAAGCACTTTAGCAACTGAGTCATCTCTCAAGCACAACACACTGTTGAGGCTATCTTTTTCCTTCTCCCTCAATCTCACTTTCTTCAATAGAATTGTGACTCGAGTTACTCATAAATGTACTCTTGACCTTAAGACTGGAAAAATTTGCAAATAAAAATATATGGAGCCCAAACCATTTTTACTTTTGTATTACATAATACATATGTATTGTAATATATATGACAGATTATGAAAACATTGCAGGTGAAACATTCACGAGGAAGCTCATGACATTCATGATATTTGTAATAGATTTTCATAGGATTTAATTTAAAACTTTCTTCAGGTAGACCAGTTGCCGGCCTTGTCAGGCAAAGGTGGGAGAGGAAGTCTTCAGTCCAGTGAAGGCTCGATGCCACAGTGTGGGGGAATTTGTGGGCGGGGAGGTAGAAGTGGGTGGTTGGCTGGGGTCATATCATTATATTAGTAGTAGGAGGGGGATGGAATAGGAGGTTTCTGGGTTGGGAGGAAATGGGGAAAGGGGATAGCATCTGAAATGTAAATAAAATATCCCATTAAAAAAAAAAAAAACTTTCTCCATGTGACTTATGTATGTGAAACAAGCTGTGAAATAAGCCTTTAGGTGGCAAATTAGAGTTTTAGTTTATAACCTGATATGATTACATAGAGCCCTTTGGTTGCCAATGGTGAGTGTTAATGTATTTTTTCCAAAAGGCAAATCTGTTAATGTGAACAAAGTGACATGAAAAGAATATCATTTGCTACAAAGTTCAGAAGGAATAGAGAGGTAAAAATTTTTACATAGGTCATCATAAAATTTTTTATAGAGCTGAACACTTGAATCTTTAGTAATTTATTTTCTCTGAAATTTATGTTGCACTTCATATTGCTGTTAGAAAAAAAATCTCATACCTAAAACACCTTCAATGAAAAGATTTAGCTTTAAAATAATCCATACTTAAACAAACAAAAAAAAACATGAAAAGCTGATTTAGATGTTCAACTTTTAAAAAAAAAAGTTACTTGTGTATATGGTCTTTTAACTTTTGATTCATTTTCTAGAGAGTAATTCTTTCCTTCCTGTTTTAAGCCCAGGAGAATCAATGTTACTTGCAGAAGGCACTACCCACTTCTTTTCCTCTCTAACTCTGGTGGCCCTGAGTGTGTAGCTTCTTCCAGATCGATATACCTTTCCCCAAATATCCAAATGCAATGGGACCTGATCAAACAGTTACCCAAATCTCCAAAAGTTTAAGCCAAAATAAATTTTTACTCCTTTTATCTTATTTAATGTGCCTCTCATACTAGTGAAAAATGTCTAACACGTTTAGCAATATGATATGTTGTACCAAAATAAGTATTTAAACACCTGGAAGTTCCTATAGTATAGATGAAAATAAGTTCTGATAATTTATAATACTCTAAGTTATATGAACAAAAATCATTCTATAATGTGATAATGTTTTAAAATGGAATATATTCATAATCATATTTAATCAATAGAATGCTTGAAGATAGAATATTTTAAATTAAATTTGTATTAGCTTTATTCATCTCTGTGTGTACATGGTACAAAATCAAAAGATAACTTTTCAGAATTGTCTTCTGACTTTCTACCATATGAGTGTCTTGGAACAAACTCAGATAGTCATGTTTAGTGGTCAGCACTGTAGAAAATGATTATCAATATTCTATATATATTAATTAATACTGGAAATTAATATGGCAGCAGTTATTTCTTAAGCAGCTGGCACTGCAAATAACCACACAGAGCCCTTTTACTATTTCAAAGCTTAGGCCTCAGCTGGGCAGAGTTACCTCATCTAAGTAAACTTGACTACAGAGCCCCATCCAGCCACATTGCTAGCTCTATCTTCCAAGCCAGAATCCAACTATCTCCTCTCCTCTCTCCTGGCAAAAGGCCTTCTTCTTTCTTCATCCTAGCACCCCTTTTGCCCCTCCCAGGAAGTCCCTCCTTCATCTCTGTACTGCCCAATCACTTTGGGAGCAATAATTGCACAACTAAAGTTGGTATATGTGAGAATTTGTTTGTATTAGGGTAACCAGATCTTTGGGTACAGGGATACATAGCAGCACCTGATCAATCCCAACACAACACTTTTACCCACTAAGTATAGACATATTTTTGGGCAGTTGTCAGCCATTTCTGCTCACTATATACAAAGGAACAAATATATACTTGAATGAAAAATTATTTGACACTTGAAAATCAAACTGGAAGTAATGTGCTTGATAATAGCACCCAAACAAAGCTGACAAAGCTACAGCATTTGAAGCCTCACTAGAGAGAAAAATCTATACCCATCTAGTAAAGGAAGAGAGTATCACCTGGAAAAAGTCAAATTTTATTAAACATAACAGGAAAAGTAATACAACACATTTTTATTACAGAAAACACATCCTGAAGTGTCATACAATGCAGTGTGGCTCAGACAGTAGTTGAGAAATGTTCACACTGGTTTCAGACTAAATATACATTTTAGATAATCATCTTATGTGATTATTGTCAATGTGTTCAGAATCATAAGCTCCTCTTGTCAACTTTGCTGCATTCTGTATTTACTTTACAAGCTCCATTGCAATATACTGAGAACAATTCTTCAGTCCTGCAGCAACTCAGTTAGTGTTGTCAACAAAAAATGGGAAATGCTCTATAAAAGTAAACCAGATGAAGTGGATCAATAGGGACTCTGGCAACGGAATGCCTCTCACATATGAGAAACACTGTTACATTGTAGGCTTTGCCTCTGATATTGTGCTATTGTGCTCTCTATAATACATGAGGAGAAGATGAACCGTCAGTCTGGTAAAATTCACTGCAGATATTTCAGAACTGTATAAAAAACCTTGGTGAGGCCATGGAATGATAACTCTTAAACATAATTAGTCATTAGCATGTCTTTCTGGAAAGTTTTCTCAAAGTTTTCCAACTGTTGTCTGAGCATCTACATTTGTGATTACATGTCAGGTCAGAAAGATCAGAGCATTCCAAGTCTATCTCTTGTCCTAGGTCATGCTCAGAATTTCTTGTTGATTTGCCAATCTACTCACAGAGATTCCCAAACTTCTTGTCACTAGTCTTAAAAACAAAAAAGAAAGAAAAAGGAAAAAAAAATTTATTTTAATTATACATGTGGTGGTTTAAAAAAAAATACCCCTCTATAGACCCATATTGTGCAGCATTATTATGAGGTGTAGCATTGTTGGAGAAACTGTATCACTGTGGGTACAGTCTTTAAGGTCTCATATGCAAAAGGTATGCTTTGCATAGCTCACACTCTCCTTCTGTAGCTGGATAATCAGGATATAGAACTCTCAGTTCCTACTCTAGCACCATGTCTGCCTACATGATACAATGCTTTTTGCCATGACAATAATGGACTAAGCTTCTGAAGCCATAAGGCAGCCCCCAATTAGTTTTTCTTTATAAGTGTTGCTTCAGTCATGGGGATGTTTCTTGGTGACAAAACCTTAATCAAGACAATATGTATGTCAGTATAGTGATGAGTGCAGGTGCCTGTGGAGGCAAGATGAGTGTGTTTTATTCTATGGAACAGGAGGTTGTGAGCTACCAGATATGGTTGATGAAAATCAAACTTTTGTCCTAAGGAGGTACAGTACATCCTCTCCTCTATATCTCTTAGTGTTTTATCATGAACACATAATCTCAGTATAATAAGGGACTTATTCAAAACACACAATATTCACCAATCGCCTTCTTCCTAGATAAACATTCTTAGATCTGTGAGAAGAGTACATGAGACAAACTACTGAGTCTGAACTTTATAAAATAAACTTTTATTTTTAAATTTTATAAAATATTTCCCTTTCATCAATTCATCACAATCTCCCCCAACTGTACAACCATAAAAATAAATTAAATTTAAATAAACCACTCACCTACCAAACTGCATGACCATAAAAAATAAATTAAATTTAAATAAACCACAACTCCCTTAAAAATGAAGTCCATTTTGTGTTGAACAAATACTCCTGACAGTGGGGTCTGCTCTGGAATATTGTTGCTATGTCCCTCTTCATTGAAGAAAAACAATTTCTCTCCCCTCAGCAGCTGTCAGCCAAATTTTGTTATTGCTGTTGTTGTTATTGATGATGATGTGTTGGTTTTTGTTGTTTAGTGATGGGAGTTTGTCTGTAATTCCCTTTCTCCATGCTTAGATTTTTTCTGGCATGAATTGTTCAGGTCTATGCATACTCTCACAGTCTCTGCGAGTTTATAAGTGCTATGTCCTGCTGAGTCTAGAAGATCCTCTTCCAATAGACTCTTCTATCACCTCTGATTGAGAATCTCTGCTCTTGGAAATAAAAACCTAATAGTAGTAACATGCATTGGAACCAGTGTTGGGAAATAGAAATATATATATATATATATATTTCATCCAGGGAATCAGGTAGGTTAACTGCAGAATTCCAGCTGTATGTCTTGACATCCAATTCCCCAGTCACTTCAGCTCTGCAGCAGGACACTTGCTGCAGTCTTCTTCCATATCTCATCTCCAGTTGTTCAAAAAGACCTTCCCCTCCAAATTTCCATATCTCCAGTCCATTGCTGAGTCCCTAAGAAGCAATACCTGGGAATACACAGGACACTTTGACAAGGGAAGCAAGTTGGATAACTGAAATCTTCAAATCTCTGTCAATTTCTATAATGTAATCTCAAAGTCTCATACCCATATCTACAGCAGACTTCCTTCTGTGACCTCTTTTCACTTTTAACCCCATTTCCAGGAGAGTAAGCAGATCATGGTGGAACATCTTACTTTTCAACTCCTGTGGACTTTTTACATGTCATCTCCATTTTTAAGTACCAGCTCCCAATACTCATAAAGACATTTTACCTGGAAACCCCAGTGGCCTCACATGTCAGAACCATAAAACTTTTTAACAGGTAATACACAGTTAACATGCATAAGAAACAGAGAGGATACAATAATCAAAGAACAAGACACCTACACAACAGAGGAAAGACCAGATATCAGCACCTACAATTGCAGTCTTCCAATCCCAGAAGCCCAGACATCAATGTAAACACAATCAATAACCCCCAGTATAATGTCTTCACAAAAGGCCAGCAACCCAATTGCAATGGGCACTGAATATTGCAAAATAGCAAATGCACAATAAAGAAAACTTCTTAAAACAAACTCTATGAATTTGACTGATGTCCTTAAAGAATTGAGTTGAATAAATCCCTTAAAGATACCTATGAAAATACACACAATGGAATGCAATGAATAAAATAGTTCAAGACATGAAAGTAGAAATAGAAGCAATAAAGAAAACTTCAAATGAGGGAAATCTGAAAAAGAAAATTTAGGCACTGAAACAGGAATGAACCACAGGAACAAGCTTCAGCAATACAATACAAGATGTGGAAGAGAAGATCTGAGACATTGAAAATAAGTTAGAATACATAGATACATCACTTACAGAAATTGTTAACTGTAAAAAGCTCTGGCACAAAACAACCATAAAATCTGGGACACTGTGAAAAGACCAAATCTAAAAATAGAAGGCATAGAAGACAGAGAAAAAATGTACAGGTAAAAGACTCAGAAAATAGTCTCAACAAAATTATAAAAGAAAATTTCCCTAACATAAAGAAGTAAATCAAATTTAAAAAAAATGCATATAAAACACCAAATAGAATACCATCAAAGGACGCCCAATTCACAGATAAAATAAAACAAAACAGTAAATGTACAAGTCAAAGAATATTAAAAGATTCAAGAGAAAATGTAAAGTGACATATAAAGGCAGAGCTATTAGAATTACAACAGACTTTTCCACAGAGACTCTAAATGCTAGAAGACCAGGACAAATCTGCTGCAGACTAAGAGATCACAGGAAAATATGAATTGTCATAGTTGGAGAAAATAAGATATTTCATGATAAAACCAAATTTAAGCAATACTAATCAACTGGTTCAGACCTACAGAATTCACTGGAAGAAAAACTCCAACCTAACAAGATTAACTACAACAATAAAAAAGATGAAATCCTCTCAGAGCAGCAAATAAAAAAACAGGAAACATGAACACACACACATACCTACGCACACATGCACACATACACACACATACCATTACTTCCACCACCACCATCACCAGTAACAACCATGGAATAGCAGAAATTAACAATCACTTTTCATTGGTATCTGCCAATATCAGTGATCTCAATTTTCCAATAAAAGGACACAGACTAACAACAGATGTATAAACAGTATCATACCTTCTTCTATATCCAAGAAACACACCTGACAATCAAAGAAAAACACCATCTCTTGGTAATAGGATGAAAAAAGATATTCCAAGAAAAAAAGCCTAAGAAGCAATCTGGCAAAATAAACTTCAAACCAAAATTAATCTGAAGAGATAGTGAAGGACACTACATATTTATCAAAGGAAAAATCCACCAAAAGTGCATTCCAATTTTTAGCATATAAACACCAAACAAAAGAGTACCAAGATGCAGAAAAGAAATACTACTACAGCTTAAATCACATAGTGACTCTTATATACTGAAAGTAGGAGACTTCAATACTTCAAATTCTTAGCAATAAACAGATCATCCAGGCAAAAACTAAACATGAACATGCTGGTGGTGACTGATGTCAAAAACCAGATGGACCTCACAGTTATTTACAGGACATTTCAACTAAACACAAAAGAATATTTCTTCTTCTCATCACCTTGTGGAACTTTCTCCAAAATTAACCACGTACTTCTACACAAAGCAAGTCTCAATAAATACAAGAAAATAGAAATATACGTAGATTTCTACATAGATTAAAGCCGGATATCGATAGCAACAGAAATTTTATGTTCATGGAAACTGAACAAATCACTACTGAGTGAAAACACAGGTCATTAAGAAAGAAACGAAAGACTTGCTGAAATTGAAAACTTAATACAAAGTATATCAAAACTTAATACAATAAAGGAGGCTCTAAAAGGTAAATTCATAACAAAGTGACTACATAGGAGAGAGAGTGACAGAGAAACAGAGAGAGACAGAGAAGGCAGAGAGACAGAGACAGAGAGACAGAAGACAGACAGACAGACAGAGACAGAAAGACAGAGGGAGACAGACAGAGAGAGAGAGAGAGAGAGAGAGAGAGAGAGAGAGAGAGAGAGAGAGAGAGGAGTTCTAGTACTAGTCCCTTATCATCACTCCTGCAAGCACTGGAACAAAAGGAAAAAAATCACACCGAAAGGAGTAGAGTGCAGTAAATAATCAAATTCGTGGATAAATCAATAACATTGAAACAAAATTTTAAGTTAAAGAAGCAGGAAAGAAAATAGTGATGCAAGAGAAAATGTGAAGTGATATATAAAGTAATAAGATTGGCCAATTTTTATCCCAATTAACTAAAACAGGTAGAGAGGAGACATAATAGAGACTGTAGAAATCTAGAGAATCGTAAGGACATACCTTAAGAATATGGACTCCACTAAGTTGGAAAACCTAAAGAAAGGGATCATTTTCTTGATATATACCACTTATCAAAGTTAAATCAAAATCAGATCAGCAATTTATACAGCATACCAAAACTTATGGGACACAATAAAGAATGCTATAAGAGGTAAATTAATAATACTAAGTGCCTACTTAAAAGAATAAAATCAGAGAAATCTCATACTTGT
The DNA here is from genome assembly GCF_011762505.2 of Arvicanthis niloticus. Classification (NCBI taxonomy): domain Eukaryota; kingdom Metazoa; phylum Chordata; class Mammalia; order Rodentia; family Muridae; genus Arvicanthis; species Arvicanthis niloticus. The sequence goes on from NC_047660.1 coordinate 36,090,759, forward strand.
ACCTTATCAACACTCCTGTAACCACTGAAACAAAAGGAAGAAAACAGAACCCAGGGCCATAGAAGCAGCCATTAAAAGTCTCCCAAACAAAAGAAAACAAAAGAAAAAGCCAAAATAAACAAACAAACAAACAAAAACCACTTGGGGACAGATGGTTCAAGGTCACAATTCTATCAAACTTTCAAAGAAGAGTTAATGTCAATCCTCTTCAAATTATTCCACAAAATAAAAACAGACAGAAATACTATGATTCTTAAATCACATAATATGTGCAGTCTTTTCCACCCATTCCCATGTTCCCTGAAATAATGACTCTGAGAATTTATAAATATGAATACATGCTTAGACTGCTAGCTTTGGTTCATTTCCATTAGCTCATAACTCAGTTACCCCACTTAAACTGCTCAAAGACATGCCACGTGGCTAGTTACCTCTCCTTCAGTTTCATGGGTCCAACTTCCTCAGAGTTTGTGAAGAATCCCTTCCATAATTGACTTTATCCCAGAAATCCAATGTCTTCTATTTCCCCAATCTTTCCCAAACTAATAGGCCAAAAGCATTTTATTGATAATAATACTTTCATACATTGCACAAGAGTGGGCAGTGGTGGTGCACGCCTTTAATCCCAGCACTTGGGAGGCAGAGGCAGGTGGATTTCTGAGTTCGAGGCCAGCCTGGTCTACAGAGTGAGTTCCAGGACAGCCAAGGCTATACAGAGAAACCGTGTCTCGAAAAACCAAAAATAAAAAATAAAAAATAAAAAATAAAAAATACATTGCACAAGAGATTCTCTCTACATTTCCCCTTGTAATCTAAGAATGCCTTTCTTTGATTTTTCTTTAAAAGAATATATAAAATTTTAATTGTTACTGAAAAAAATAAGTATGTGTATGCTGATGAGCAAAATCAAATTGTATGTGATCCAGATCCAGTGTACCATTGTGTTTCTCTTTATTTTTTAACACAGAATATATTTTCTTTTTAATCTCTTAACTCTTTCACGTTAACAATTTTCCAAGTATCTTACCAAATCTGTGGAGTTTGCAGCTTTCTCCTGCTGTTTCCACATGGTGTGTCTCCACATGCTCCTTTATCTGAGTGGTAATAGACTTTAGCTGTGTGAACCTGAATCATGGATGCCTAGCTCTCTCTAGCACACTTTTTGACATTTCTCTGGAACTGTTCTGTGTTTGGGAGAAGCTTCAGCTACTGCATCCTCAGGTTCTGATCCAAGAAGGTGTGTAGAGCAGTTTTGATATAGAGTTAGCTCATAGGGCTCCTCTTGCTACTCTCTGCCGCAGTTTTCTTGTAAAGGGGCAGTTTCTCTTAGAGCAGCCACACCTGAAAATTGCATTTGGCCTTGGTTCCTCCTATTAATCTAGGAACCTGGTCTGTTTCCAGAAAGTGCTTGTTCATGCCTTTCACCTGAAACTTTTCAGGATCTAAGATTGGTTCTTTCAGGTTTGTAATTTATGGCCAATGCTGGGCCCCATTTGTATCCTTGGTCTTTTCCAAGTTCCCAAAAATAAAAACTTTGAGAATTTTTATATATGAATAAATGCCTAGGCCAATAGCTTTGATTCATTTCCATTAGCTCAAAACTCAATTGTCCCATTTAAGCATGCCATGTAGCAAGTTATCTCTTCTTCAGTTTCATGCAGCCGTCTTCCTCTGTGTTTGGGTATAATCCCTTCCATGGCTGATCATATATCAGAAATACTCTTTCTGTATAAGAACTTCCACCTCTGTATTCCCTGCCTAATCTACTAGGCAAACACCATTTTATAGAAAGATGATGCTTCCATACATTATACAAGAGATTTTTGCTATACCATATAAAGACCCAACAAAGAGAATTATAAACTAACATATTTCACAAACATAAATAAAAATTCTTAATAGGCTTTCAAACTAAATTAATAACACATCAAAAATATTGTCCACCATGATCAAACAGGCTTCATTCAAGAGATGCAGGGATGGATCAACATATGTAATTTGAAAAACATAATCCATCAAATCTACAAAATGAAAGAAAAAACTCATGTCATTAGATGGAGAAAGGGCCTTTGATAAAATCCCAAGCCTCTTTACATTAAAGGTACTGGGGAACAAATGAATATGCCTTAAATGATAAAGACAAGTTATAACATGCCCATGCTAACAATACCATAAAAGGAAATAAAATCATTTTGGGGGGGGGGCCAGGCAGTGGTGGTGCACGCCTTTAATCCCAGGACTTGGCAGGCAGAGACAGGTGGATTTCTGAGTTTGAGGCCAGCCAGGTCTATAGAGTGAGTTCCAGGACAGCCAGGGCTACAGAGAGAAACCCTGTCTCAAAAAACCAAAAAAAAAAAAAAAAAAAAAAAAAAAAAAAGATTTTTTTTTTTTTGCTAAAATAATATATAAGGCAAGGATACTACACTTGTCACAACTGTAGTACTTGAACTTTTAGCTATAGAACTAAGACAACTAAAGGAGATTAAAAGAACTAAAACTAGAAAGGAAGAAGTCAAAGTAACATTATTAACAGCTGATATGATAATGTAAATAAGTAACCCTAAGTATTCCATAAGGGGACTCCTGCTAATAAACACTACCACCAAAGTAACTTTATACAAAATTTCTTAGAAAAATCAGTAGCCCTCCTATGAACAAATGGATTGATTAAAAAAATGAGATGTACAACAGCCTCAAATAAAATAGAATATCTAGAAGTAACTATAAGCAACTGAGAGACTTATATGATAAAATTTATATAAAATTGAAGAACAAAAGTCTAGATGAAAAGATCCCCATACTCATGGTACTGTAGGATTAACATAGTGGAAATAGCCGTCCTACCAAAAGCAATGTACAGATTCAATGAAATCCTGATCAAAATTCCAAAACAAGTCTTCAAAGAACTTAAAAGAACAATTTTCAACTTCACATGGAAGCACATACATGGATACAAGGAGAAAACAAACCAAAACAGTTTAGCTAAAACAATTCTGAATAATTAAAAGAATTGCTGGAGGTATTACTGTGCTTAATTTCAAATTGTTCTCCAAAGCAATAGTAAGAAAATCATCATGGTAATATCATAAAACAGACACATCTATGAATGGAGTCAAATTGAATATCAAGAGATAAATTCATATCCATAATTTACATATATGCCTGATTTTGGTAAATAAGCCAGAAGTATACAATGAAAAAAGCGACAGCATCTTTAGCAAATGGTGACGATTAAACTAGATAGATAAATGTAGATGAATCCAAATAGAACTGTACTTATCAAACTAAACAAAACTCATTTTCAAATGGATTGAAGACCTCAACATAAAACCAGATTCATCATCCCGAAGAGGAGAGAGTGGATAATAATGTTAAGTTCATTAGCATAGGAAAAGACTTTCTGAATTAAATACCATAAGCCCAGACACTTAGGTCAACAATTAATAATTGGGAAACTGAGAAGTATCTATAGGGTAAACAACAATGCCATTTGAAAAAAGTGGAACCCTCCAGAAGGGGAAAACATTTTTACCAACTGATAGAAAGCCAATATCTGAAAATATAAATAACTCATAAAACTATATTTTAAGAAAGTGAGCAACCCAAATAAAAAGTGGGGTTTCAGATATAAACAAAGAATTCTCAAAAGAAAGAAAGTATGAAGGAAGAAAAAAAAATGAAAGAAAAAACTAAAATAGCTGAGAGACAAAGAAATGTTTAACATTTTGAATCATCATGGAAATATAAATACAGATCCCTTCACTAAACATTATATAGTATTGCATGTTGCAATCTCTCTTTTACAATAAACCAGCCTTTCAACCTTAGTATTACAACACATACACACAAGCACACACACACACACACACACACATACACACACCACCTGAAGATGTTCAACAAGCTCTGGAAATCGTCAAATATTATTAAAATGCTGTAATTATCATATAAGAATTTTTAACTATAATTAATATTTTAAAAGTAATAATGTGCAAGAACAGATGAATACTACAAGCAAAGACAAATTCTGAAAAAAAAATTAAATGACAAATCCTTGTCATGAAAACTGATACCAAAAATTAAGGATTCTGCCCATGCCTGGGCCTGCTGCCTGGAGTAGACACTCACCTAGTCTGCTCCTGTGTGGACACCAGATCTCGAGACATCCTAGAGGGACCACTGAACCCAGTGCAGCAGGTAAAAACACTTACACACTGCCCTACCCTTGCCCCAGACCCATAACTGGGTGCAGGCAGCACTCAGGTCCCAGCAGACACCCAAACACCGCCCCTGCAGAATACCACTCCCCTTCCGCCCTTTACCTGGGCCTAGTGCCTGAAGCAGATACCTGCCTGGTCTGCTCCCTTGTGGACATCATATCCCAAGACATGCTTGAGGAACCACTGAACTCAGAGCAACTGGAGCTCAGGATTAAATGATCACAGAGACATCTGGACCCTGGAGAGTTCAGATACAAGCAAGAAAACTGGAAAGGCAGGCTCCAGTCAGAGACAGTGAGTGCAGGCAACACTAGAGTTAACCAGATAGCAAAAGGCAAGCGCAAGAATGTAAGCAAAAGAATCCAAAGTTACATGGCATCATCAGAACCCAGTTCTCCCACCATAGCAAGCCCTGAACACCCCATCACACCGGGAAAGCAGGATTCAGAATTAAAATCACTTCTCATGATGATGATAGAAGACTTTAAGCAGGATATAAATAACACTCACAAAGAATTTAAGGAGAACACAGGTAGACAGGTAGAAGTCCTTAAAGAGGAAACATAAAAATCCTTTAAAGAATTGCAAGAAAACACAACCAAACAGGTGAAGGAATTAAACAAAACCATCCAGGATCTAAAAATGGAGGTAGAAACAAAGAAATCACAAAAGAAGACTACCCTGGAGATATAAAACCTAGGAAAAAGTTCAGGAGTCATAACACAAGTATCACTAACAGAATACAAGAGATAGAAGAGAGAATCTCATGTGCAGAAGATACCATGGAAAACATTGACACAACAGTCAAAGAAATGCAAAATGCAAAAAGCTACTAACCCAAAACATCCAGGAAATCCAGGACACAATGAGAAGGCCAAACCTAAGGATAATAGGTATAGATGAGGTTGAAGACTCCCAAATTAAAGGACCAGTAAATATCTTCAACAAAATTATAGAGGAAAACGTCCGTAACCTAGAGAAACAGATGTCCATAAATATATAAGAAGCCTACAAAACTCCAAATAGCCTAGACCAGAAAAGAAATACTTCCCATACATAATAATCAAAACATCAAATGTACAAAACAAAGAAAAAATACTTAAAGCAGTAATGGAAAAAGGCAAATAACATATAAAGGCCGACCTATAAGAATTACACCAGACTTCTCAGCAGAGTCCATTGTTGGTGGGATTGCAAGCTGGTACAACCACTCTGGAAATCAGTCTGGAGGTTCCTCAGAAAATTGGACATACCATTACCTGAGGACCCAGCTATACCACTCCTGGGCATATACCCAGAAGATGCTCTAACATATAACAAAGACATATGCTCAACTATGTTCATAGCAGCCTTATTTATAATAGCCAGAAGTTGGAAAGAACCCAGATGTCCTTCAACAGAGGAATGGATACAAAAAATGTGGTACATTTGCACAATGGAATATTACTCAGCTATTAAAAATAATGAATCCGAGAAATTCTTAGGTAAATGGATGGAACTAGAAATTATCATCCTGAGTGAGTTAACCCAATCACAAAAGCACACAAATGGTATTTACTCACTAATAAACAGATAATAGCCCCAAAGCTTGAAATAGCCAAGACTCAACTCACAGACCACCTGAAGCTCATGAAGAAGGAAGACCAAGAGTGGATGACTCGCTCCTACTTGGAAGGAGTAACAAAAATACTCAAGGGAGCAAATATGGAAACAAAGTGTGGGACAGAAACTGAAGGAGGAGCCATCTGGAGACCATTCCACCTGGGTATCCATCCCAGGTACAATCACCAAAGGTAGACACTGATGTGGATGGCAGGAAGTGCATGCTGACAAAAGCCTGATATAGCTGTCTCCTTAGAGGTCTGCCAAAGGCTGACACATTCAGAGGCCGATGGTCACAGCTAACCAATGATCTGATCAAGGGTTTCCTAATGGAGAAGTTAGAAGACTGAAGGAGCAGAAAGGGTTTGTGACCCCATGAGGAGAGCAACAATACCAACCAACCAGAGCTCACCAGGGTCTAAACCACCAGCCTGGGAACATATTGGGAGGGACCTATGACTTCATCTGTACATGAAGGGGAGGACGGCCTTGTAGGGCATAGGTGGGAGAGGAGATTCTTGGTCCCATGAAGGATGAACACAGAGTGGGGGGGGGGGGGAATTCGAAGGTGGGGAGGTGGGAGTGAGGGGTAGGTGGGGGCACATCCTCATAGAATCATGGGGGGTTGGAATAGGAGGTTCCTGGGTGGTGGGGGGAAGGGAGTTAGGGGATAAAATCTGAAATGTAAATGTAATATCCAATAAAAATAAATTTAAAAAAATTAAGGATTCCTTGATAGTCTCATTTATAGTCAGGCTTTGGCATAGGAAAGAATCCCAGCTCAGGAGCAAGTAGTAGGAAAAATTTCAAAATTGAAAAATCAACCTAATAACCCTATTAAAAAATGGGGTAGAGAGCTAAACAAAGAATTCTCAACCCTCAGTTGAGGATGGCTGAGAAGCACCTAAAGAAATTGTCAACATCCTTAATCATCAGGAAAATGCAAACCAAAAAATTCCTGAGATTCCACCTCACATCAGTCAGAATGGCTAAGACCAAAAACTCAGGTGATAGCAGATGCTGGTGAGGATGTGGAGAAAGAGGAACACTCCTCCATTGTTGTTGAGATTGCAAGCAGGTACAACCACTCTGGAAATCAGTCTGGAGGTTCCTCAGAAAATTGGACATACCATTACCTGAGGACCCAGCTATACCACTCCTGGGCATATACCCAAAGTCACTCCAAAATATAACAAGGACACATGCTCCACTATGTTCACAGCAGCCTTATTTATAATAGCCAGAAGCTGGAAAGATCCCAGATGTCCTTCAACAGAGGAATGGATACAAAAAATGTGGTACATTTACACAATGGAGTATTACTTAGCTATTAAAAACAATGAATTCGAGAAATTCCTAGGCAAATGGATGAAACTAGAAAATATCATCCTAAATGAGGTAACCCAATCACAAAGGAACACACATGGTATGCACTCACTGATAATTGGATGTTAGCCCAAAAGCTCAGAACACCTAAAATACAATTCATAGACCACATGAAGCTCAAGAAATAGGGAGACCAAAGTGTGGATGAGTTGTCGGTCCTTCTTAGAAGAGGGAACAAAAATACCCACTGGAGGAAATACAGAGACAATGTATGGAGCATAGACTGAAGGAAAGGCCATCCAGAGACTGACCCACCTGGGGATCTATCCCATATACTGACACCAAACCCAGACACTATTGTGGATGCCAAGAAGTGTTTACTGACAGTAGCTGTTTTCTGAGAGGCTCTGCCAGAACCTGACAAATACATTGAGCACTGGGTCCCCAATGGAAGAGTTAGAGAAATAATTGAAGGAGCTGAAGGGGTTTGCAGCCCCATAGGAAGAACAACATTATCAAGCAACCAGACGCCCTAGAGCTCCTCTGGACTAAACAGCTAAACAAAGAATATACATGGAGTCACCCATAGACCCAGCCACATATGTAGCAGAGGATGTCCTTTTCAGACATCAGTGGGAGGAGAGGCCCTTGGTCCTGTAAAGGCTTGATGCCCCAGTGTAAGGGAATTTCAGAGCAGGGAGGTGGGAGTGGGTGGGTGGGGGAACACCCTCATATAAGTAGGGGGAGTGGGAAGGGATAGAGGGTTTCTGGAGGGAAAATGTAAATAAAAAATATCCAATAATAATAATAATAAATGATGTGATCCAGAGCAGGGCCAGTCAGTGCTGTCTAGCTGACATGTACTATCTTTTTTCCACTACAATCCTGAAGAACAGGTTTGACTACTTCATTTGAGTCATGAAAGGAATACTCTCAGAGATTTAAAATAAAAAATTTTTAAACCTGAGAAAAAGTCAGAAAAAATAGGAAAATGAACAAGAACAACACATATAATGAATACTAACCCTATCATATCAATAAACAGTCTACAGATAAGAGATGTGGGTAAACAAATAAAACTGAATACTGTCAGGATTAATAAAGACCATGTTCATATTCTCTGTAAGATAAATGTAAATAAAGTATAACAATATGTCATATTCTAGTGGAAAAAAGAAAATACCTTTAACTACATTAATTTCAGAAAGAATAGACTTCAAAACAACAAAATTCTTAGTGATGAGCAGAGGCATTGCCTAGTAGTTAAATTGTTAACACACTCTGAGATATAATACCCTTAGTGCATGCATACCCCTCATGTGCAGCACACATGAGAAAAACCGAATAGAAGTGCAATAAATAAGAGATGGTCCCCTATTCTAATTAGAAAGTGTTAACTTTGCTTGAGCATAGATGACCAAATTCAGCAAGTTTCCAATTAATAACAACATAGTTAAACTCTCCAGCACCACAAATCAAATAGATTAAAACTGGTATTTTTAAAATTTAAATTTTTTACTTGTTCACTTTACATCCCACAGTGGACACAGTAAATCTCATAGACAAAAAAAGAGAGAAATACCCTTCAATGGCTTCATACAGGAGACAAGTTCCTGAAGAGAACGCCAATGACTTAGACTCTAAGATCAACAACTGATAAATGGAATCCCATGAAACTGCAAAGCAAAGGAGACTATCAATATGACAAAATAGCAGCCTACAGATTGGAAAAGGATCTTTACTAACCCTACATCTGACAGAAGGCTAATTTTCAGAATTAACAAAGAACTCAGGAAGTTAGAAACCAAGAACCCAAATAACCCAACTGCACAAACCAGGCACAGAGCTAAACAGAGAATTCTCAGCAGAGGAATCTCTAATGGCTGAGAAGCACCCAGAGTTCCCAGATACTAAGTCACCAACCAAAGAGTACACATGGAGGGACCCATGGCTCCCGCTGCATCTGTCACAGAGGATGGTCTTATCTGGCATCAACGAGAGGGGAGGCCGATAATCCAGTGAAGGCTCAATGCCCCAGTGAGCAGAATGCCAGGGCAGTAAGGTTGGAATGGGTGGGTGTGGGAGCACCCTCATAGATGCAGGGAAAGGGGGAATGTGATAGGAGATTTGCAGAAGGGAAACCAGGAAAGAGGATAACATTTGAAATATAAAAAAATAAAATATTTAATTTAAAAAGAAAAAAAAAAAGTTCAACATCCCTAGTCATCAGGGAAATGCAAATCAAAATAACTCTGAGGTTCCATCTTACACTCATCAAAACCCATATCTTTATATTTTTATTTAATATTTATTATATTTATTTACATCTTTATTTATATTTACTTCAAAATTTTTATATATAAAATATATTATATATATGTATATATGGTAAAGGGTAATATCTTCAACAAATTGTGCTGGGTAAACAGGATGTCCATATGCATGTGGATATGTATGTTGAGTATATATATTTGTGTGTGTGTATGTGTATGTATGCATATTTGTTTTTATTTATATATAAACATATATGATATATAAATTTATAGATATATGGATATATAAAAATATGTGTGAATTAAAATATGTAATACATATATGTATATATTATAGGTGATATATATATATATATTTTTGGAACTAAATATAAATAAAGTTGTAAATTCAAAATATGTTAGATTCAAGGAAACAGGAGAAATTTATAAAACTGATCAATACTCTAAAGGCTTTGACCTGAAATGATAGGTGGGGAAGCAAATTAAGCCTAGAGTAGGAAGAAGTAAATAATAAAATTCTGAGCAGAAATCAATTGAATTGAAAACAGGAATTTAACAAGTAAATGAAATGGAAAGTCATGTGTTGGATGGATCAATAAAATCAACAAATCCTTACATAGGTTAACCAGATTATTAAGAGGGGAACACAAATCACCAATATCATAAATGGAGGACATTACAAATTCTATAGAAATGCAAGGATTGTAAAAAACTATATGTATAACACAGATGTGATAATTTAGAGAAATTGAACTAGTATTTTGAAATATACCATCAAGAATACAAATACCAGAATATGGTTGTGTTATTTTTTTTCCTTTGTTCCAGAAATTGTTTGATATTTTGCTAAGGCTGTATACTGTATACATAGGGTGCACTTTGTAAACTTCCATACAGAGTGTTTGCATTGTATTTGTGATATGTGAATTTTAGAATACCTTACCAAAGCAGTCATTGTGATTTCTAGGCATCACAGCTGGATATTAACTGTGTATATTTTAAATAAAAATAAATTTGAAACATGTTTCCATAGCTTTTAAAAGTTCGATAAATAGTAACTCTCCAACTTTCAAATGCTACACCAGTACAGGCTTGCTGGTGAGTTTTCCCTAAATATTAAAAAGAACCCAGGTCAATCACATTTTCTACATCTTGAAAACTAACTCCCAATTCTTTCTATGAAGGGAATGTTACTCTGAAACAAAAACTAGTCAATGATATTTTGGGGAAGAAAACTAAAACCCATACTGTTCACAGTAAAGCCGAGACATCCTCCTCGAACTACGAAAGTATTTTTTATGCAATATCTAATATTAATAAACAAACTAAACCAGTATTCTATTTATTCATAAGTGAAATTTGAAGTAAAATGTAATTCACAATATTTAATATGTTCTAAAGATTGAAGTGCCTGGTTAGAAGTAGAGATAGAAATGAACAAGGTATGTTTAAAAATGATAAAATTAAAATGATATCTGTTGTGTTTGAATCGTGGCTCACCATGACAAATCATACCAGGCTAGTACAGCTCCACAGGAGAGAGGTTTATTGTGGGAGTAAAGGGCAAAGGGGAGACGGAGATGAAGGGAGAAAGAGCAAAGGTCAGGAGGGTCTGACTTTTACTTGGGATGTGACATAACTGCTTGCAGGTAAAGGTGGGAGGTGGACCAGGTGGATGCTGGAAATGATTTCTGATTGCCATGGCAGCAGAAGTGCGGGTCCCTGTCACCCTATGGGTGATGTCACTGTCATCACTAGATTCAGAGATGGCCCAATATTGGGGCTGGTTGGTTCTTGACAGTAAAACTAGTTCCTGATGCCAACAATATCAAAGAAAAAATAAATAAATAAAAATTCCACATAGACATATCAGGTGAAAACTCTTTTCAAGTTGTTATACACAACCATTGCAATATTAATCAAGTTTGAAAATTTGTTTTGTCAGTATTTATCAAGCTCATTGTAAGGTATATAGAAAGGAGTAAATGATTAAATAAGCAACACATTATCAAAAAATTACAATGTTTGAGGAAAGATATTGCCTGACTACAACACTTTTCCTGAACCCAATGTATTCAGTGCAGGTAAAGAGAGTAAGTCAATTGAACAGTTAGACAAAATAGTGAGCCACAGAATATAAATGTACTTCATTGATCTGTGACAAAAAGCACAATTAAAGAGAGCCTAATGTGTCTCAACTGACCTGGACTCCTGAGATCCCTCAGACACTGAGCCACCAACCAGGCAGCACACACTAGCTGAGACAGCAGAGGACTGCCTGGTCTAGACTCAGTCAAAGATAATGCACCTAACACTAGAGAGACTAGAGGCCCCAGGGAGAGAGTGGAGTGGAGACATCCTCTTGGAGAAGGGGTGTGGGGCGTGGGGGTGGAATAGGAAGGGAAGTGGTCGGGGCAGACTGGAGGGGGACGACGTCTAAACTGTAAAATAGAATTAAAGAATAAGTTTGAAAATAATAAAAAAATGTAAAAATTAAAAAGAGTCTAATGTTAAGACCGTGTTTAAGCAACTGTACAGCCAAGTACCAAAAATGAATATATATATATATATATATATATATATATATATATATATATATAATTATTCCAGAAGTTAACCCTGAATGGATCAAAAAATTAAATACCAACCACAAAACTATAATGCTGCTAGAAGATAAGAGAAGAAAGCCTAGATGATTTTGAGTTTAACAATGATTTTTACTTTAGATAAATCAAAGGCATAATTTATAAAAATAATATTTGAAAAGCTCTTGTGAATTAAAAAGTTCTGCCCTGAGAAGTATAATAATGAGATGATAAAAGTGCATGCTACAGGTTTGACAAATACATTTGTAAAAATTATAGTAAAAAGGACCATTATCCAAAGTACACAAAGAACTCTTCAAAGATTGAAACAAACCGAAGGTGTCCTTCAGTAAATCAAATTATACATAAACGGATAAATGAAGATAATTATGTATCACCCAGCAAGCAGAACACTGAGATATAAGTCACTTTCCATTTAGATAAATACAGGTGGAAAACAAGGGAAATTATCAATGTATTAATGCTAAAATAAAGCAATGCAAAAAGGTCTACAAACTACCTGATTCAAATTATGAAAGTATTAAAAGAGAGATTGGTGGATATTAGAAAATAGCAGAAATGGTACAAAAAAATTGAAAATTCACAGACATTTTGCAGACATTCAGGCAATTAAGTATGATACCACATTTGTGGATGTATGGATAGCATGTTCATCAAATCACAGAGAGTTCATTATTCCAAGAATGTATATGAGCACCAAGTATAGATAAAGGGGACATCATCAACACTTTAATGAGTGTTAACCATTATAACAATACACATTAGAATTATGTATTATCATACATACTGGAAGAAGTTTGTGTATGGACATTGAGCATATGCATAAAAACTCTGCACTTTTACTTGACTTAACTAATAAAATTTATAATTTATAAAAAAAATAAAATTGAAATGTTACAGGGAGGGGGATAAAGTCTGGATTTAAAAAAAAATGATTAAAGAAAAATAAATAAATAAAAAGAAAATCATCATGGAATAATCCCCAGACTATTATAATAGTTTGAGAAAGAACTCTCAGGACCTCCAACATAGCCCTCACTATTCATTGTTGCTAGCCTACTAAGCAGGCTAAGACCTCTATACTAGTATTTACTGAGAAGGAGACAAGATTTTCTAAAACAATATGAAGAATATTTCACTGTAAATAAGGTTTAAAGTTCTATTGGGAGGGATAAATAGAGTGACACAAGTCTTAGATGATGAAGTATAGAGTTTCATGTACTCTGCCTTAGATCAACTTTTGTGGCAAGTTTCTCTAAAATTACCAATACTTAACTTCAATTGATGATGAAATATTTCATGTAGGATTTGGAGATGTTTTACTTATTAAGGAATCAAGTTTCTCCTGTGTAAATATACATAGCTATCTAAAATAATAACTTCTATTTTATGTTTTCCAATAAATGATACTCAAACATGCAATATGTATCTCTAAGTTCACTTTTACAACTTACTGGCATTAAAGAAAGTTGATTAAATTATAAATACTAGATGTTTATTCAGTGTTGTCCATCTGCACATGCATTTATATAATGAAGTGTTATTTTGTAGTAACTGAAAGTATATTTGTGTTAAATTTTATGCTACTGAATCATGTAAAATTATTTCATGTATGTATGTGTTGGTACCTGTTGTACAAGTAGGCACAGACTAAGATGAACATAAAATTAGAATTATTTTCAATAGTTTTTAAAATTCATATATTTTAAAGAAGTTTAATTTTAAATATATTAAGGAAATGTGGTTAAATTTGAATGTTAAAGTATATAATCGACAAATTTGATAAATAACAGAAACACTTTGTAAAATTATAATTATAAATAAAATATAATGGCAGCATAGTGTTAAATTTTAACTAAAAATAATAAGCTAAATATATGATTATCATATTAAATTAGGTACTTATAATTACTTGAAATGATAAGACCATAAAATGGCTATTAAAATCTACACTGTTTTTTCCTTGGAAATGGGGACTTTCCAAGGCTCTTGTTTATACAGGAAATCCTAGAAAGTGTTTCCCATGGCCTACTTAAGAAACAAAATTTTTAAAATGTAATGTTCCTAAAGAAAAGATTTAGGGTTCAGAAATAAACACCTCATTACGAAGCCCAAAGATATATAATCATCATACAATAATGAATCATTTAAAAAAAACAGTAATTTTTTTAATTACAGATTTTTTTTTGTTGATGGTGATTATTTGTGTGTCTCATGTATGCACATGTAGATTGAAAACAGAGGTTGATTTTTTCTTGTAGGAGGCTATTTCACTGAACCCAGAGTTGACCAGCTGACTATACTATTCAGTAACCTTCCTTTTTCTAGCTCCCTTGGGTTTTGATTAAGTCATGCATCATAAACCGAGCATTTAGTGGGTGTTCGGTGTTAAAACTACTGCCTACATACTAATGAATAGCTCATAATACCAACAATGTCATCTTCCCTGTATTCCAAGGAAAACTGGGTTAATTTAGGCAACCACTAATTTTAATTCTTCATTTGTTTGAATTTTTTTTGGTTGGTTTTTGTTTTATTGTTGGTGCTGTCTTGTTCTGTTGTTCTTGTTTGTTTTCCTTTATTTCTATGTAGGGTGGTTTGTTTTATGGCTGAAAATTTCTGCTCCTGTTTCTAGGAAAATTGTGAGTGTCTACACACATGCACATGTAGATGTATCATTTTTTCACTTGGACATCCAAAGTTTTCTATAAATAGTAATTCTGTATTAGAGCATGGAATCATCGAGACTTCCAGGAAGTCCACAATGCTTTGCCTTCTACTCGAGGATACCATTTTCCATAAGGGCATTGCAAATGTAATTTCTTGAATTGAAATTTAATCAACATTCTCCATTTCGAAGCCGAATATTGGCATTATCATTTGTCAGCAAAGTAGACTTGCATCCTGCCAGCCAAATTATTTCATGGTTGGTTAATTATATAGTGCTTTTCATCTCTGCATTTGGCTATCTTTGTCAGTGGCAATTACTAAACTAATGATAAACAGAGTGTTTTGCTTGATGCAGAACATCTCTTTAAAAACTTGTATGATGAATTCATATGAAATTACTCCCTATATTCTCAGTACTAGCTTTATGGTATATTCTTTATTGTTTTCTATTGGCACATTTAAAGTGACAGTATTTCAACTGCCTCTCTAAAGGTTTTGACACTAATCATGGGTAGATTGAACTGTGTCATTAGTTTGTTTCTCATTCAAACATCCTTAATTTACTCCTAATTCTGAGATAAGTGAAAAATATATTTAGG
Source organism: Arvicanthis niloticus (assembly GCF_011762505.2). Classification (NCBI taxonomy): domain Eukaryota; kingdom Metazoa; phylum Chordata; class Mammalia; order Rodentia; family Muridae; genus Arvicanthis; species Arvicanthis niloticus. The sequence goes on from NC_047660.1 coordinate 36,106,055, forward strand.
AATGTATGAACAGTAAAACTGATAATAAAGAACAGAATATTCACAACTATATTTTCCCTTTTAGTGAAAATGTGCCAATTAAGTTTATTACATCTCCAGCTCAACACTTTCAATGTTGATTATTCTTAATTTATGAATAATATCTTCACATCACATTATTGCTTGCTATGTTCTTTTCTGTGCAGTCTGGTAAGTTTGGTTGGTCACTATAAACTATAAATTATTTGGTGTATATGTTTTTTTAATTTTTTATTGGATATTTTATTTACATTTCAGATTCCATCCTATTTCCTCTTTCCCCTTTCTGGAAAACACCTATCCCATCCCCCCTCCTCCTTTTTGCTTTTATACAATTTTTTAATGTTAATCAAGGGCTTTATAAGTTTGGTAATGCTCAATAACAAGATGCCCATATAATCAGAAGTGTAATCCAATACCCAACCTAGATATATCAACTATCTTTGACTGGCAGAGACACATGAACAACCGCCTCCATGTTTTCTCTCTCTCTCCCTCTCCCCCTCTCTCTCCCTCTCCCCCTCCCCCTCCCCCTCTCCCTCTCCTCCTAGCTCGCCTCTCCTTACTCCTCCTCTTCCTCTCCTTACTTGTCCCACCTTAGCTCCTCCCACATATCACCCTTCCTGTTACAATAAAACTTTTCTCTCAAAATACAATTAGAGTACTGAGCAGATCCCAGGCAGGCAGCGGCAGCTCTGCTCCCAATCTCACAGAACCCAGAAGAAGCTGGCCTCCCAGGAGCCCTAATCCAGGCAATAACTTAGGTAAGGAGACTGCAACACCTGCCCCAAACAGGGAGTGAAAGACCCCAAAAGGTCACCAAGTCTGGACCTGCACGAACCCAAGGACACACGAGAGACCTTCTTGATGCAGTTGCAGAGGAGGTTTAATGACAAGGGCCCTTGGGCCGGAACATATCTCACGCAGGAGATAGAGGTTCCGACCTGAAACCCAGGAAACTTGGGATATTTATGGGTAGGGGTTGGGGAGAGCAGGGGGGAGGGAATTTGGCGCGGTTACATATGATTGGTTGCACTTTCGCGAGGCTACACATGATTGGATATTTCAAACATCAGCAACTTGCAGAACTGGAAGAACTTGCAGAACCTCGGACCTCCCAGAAAGGGAGGGAGAGAGAAGTAAACACCAGATAGCCCATTACTCACTTGGGCTTGTTTGGACTTGTCTGGGCACGCCCTTACATGCCTTTATTTTTGGTCACCCTGCCCCTGCTGGGACTTAATATTTTATTATGACTAAATTTAACAAATTGTTGGTGGTCTATGCTGACCATGAATTTTTTGTTATTGTTTCAACACTGCTTTCAAATTTTATTTTCACAGGAGTACCTGGGACCCACTAGGACTCAGGAAGTCACTCCTGGCCTGGAGCACTGGCTCCTTCTGGTCTGGGTCCAAACACTGAGCAGATCCTAGGTGGCAGCTCTGCCCCCAATCTCACAGAACCCAGCAGAAGCAGGGCTCCCAGGAGCTCTAACCTGGGCAGTATCTTTGGTGTATACATTTAACATGCACATACACACACATTTAAACAAATATACACATATGATGTATGTTATATATTCAGACCAATAATTATGGTAAAATATTCATAACAATGCTATTTTAAATCTTAAATAATGATTTTTATCACCTCAGCTTATTTTTTAAAAATTATTTTTTTTAATTTATGTATATAAGTTTTATGTATATCTGGGAACCACATGCATGCCTTATGCTCAAATAAGACAGGAAAAAACATTGGCTCTCCAGGGCTGAGTAAATTAGCTGCCACATAGGTGCTATAAATCAAACCCAGGTCCTCTGGAAGAGCACTGTAGGTGCTTAACCAGTAAGGTCATCTCTTCAGGCCTGACCATAACATATTTATAATTATTTCCTTGTCTCATGTATATTTCTGGGTAAATGTGCATGGATGAATAAAACAATTATTAAATACACTTTTATTATCAACATTAATAGTGATATTTCTGTTTGACATATAGAAGAGTTTTAATCCAGCAACACAGCTTCTCTGGTCACACCCAAAAACCTTCAAAGTCTGTAAGATCCAGCTGGAATGCATACATACCTTACACTTTTAAATCCTCTAGCTATAAAACAGATAGGCCCTTAGTGCACAGATTTAATTTCAAATAAAGATGTCTAAATGACAGGCAAGCAAATTGATGAATCAGAGAAAGATTTGACAGAGTGAGTCAGAGATAGAATATGCCAAATTCTCATGAAATCAAGCCAAGAAAGAGAAGATACTTAAGAGCACACAGGAAGTATTCAGTGTAATGGAGTTTATCTCAGTAGAGTTCAGTTTAGTAAGTGCAGTTCAGTGTAGTTGAGTTTATTCATGAGTTCAGAAATTCAGTGTAGGTATACAGAGTCAGTTGAAACCAGAGAACAAGAAGAAGCAAAAATGATTACATGAAATAGCCAGAGTTAGTAGTTTGAGGACAATTAGAGCAATTCAATAAGAAACCAGAAGAAGCCAGATTGAATCAATCAATTTGGAAAGTAATCTGAGCCAAAACACGTAATTTGAGCCAGCTAACCAAAGTTCAGGAATAGCTAGAAAGGATGAGCTTATTCAATAGTAACCTTCTTAGATGACAATTACATTTAGTGAATAAAAGCAACATTTTCATTAACATTACTGAATTTTTAAATGCTAAGTAAATATATTTGATCAAAAGTATGGAAGAAGCAAAGTAATGAAGTTCTGAGGTTAACATGAAATAGCAAATATTGCAACATGTTCATTGAGTTTACAGCATCTATGTGACATAGAAATGATCATTCATTGTTATTTAGACTTTAAAGTAATAACCTCTTATTTTCAAGCAAACACATGCAAGTCAAAGTGTCAAATTATATTTGGTAATATTAGTATTTGTTTTAAAGTACTAAACTTAATTTAATGTAAAATTTTACAATGTTATGTATTCTATTTTAATGTAATACTTACTAAGCCATATATGTGTAAATTGGTTTAGGGGATCAAAATAAAATAGAGTTCTACTTAGTAATTTTACATGAGATTCTTAGTTTAAAACTTAGACTACTTAATGTGTGTGTGTGTGTGTGTGTGTGTGTTTGTGTGTGTGTGTATTGCTATGTTTCTGTACATGTGTTATGATGACCACCACAGATCTAAAAAAAATCATCACATCCTATGGAGCTAGAAATGCAGGTAATGGTGAGTTACTTGATATTAGTACTAGGAATTGAAGAACTCTGATCTTTTGAAAAAGATGCACTCTTAACTGCTGTGCCACTTTCCCATCTAAGTAAAACTAAAAACTATATGGCTCTGATTTAGAAAACGTGATTAAATCAACATGTCTCAAACTATGGATAAAAATGTTTTGAAATGAGAAATAATTCTATAAGTTTTAATAATTATGGAATTCTAGAATTATGATTTCTAGATTTTAAAATCTTTCTAAAATAATTTGATATACTATTGTTAGTTTTAAGATAATATACTGATTCATACTTTCATTTTTAAAATCTAGTTTTGAATATTTAAAATCGAATGAAGAAAACTATATTAAGTAGAAAGTTGTTCAAAGAAGGGAAAAATAAATATTTATATAATCTTTTCCAGAATGCAAAGAAAACCAAATTTAATAACAATAACAAATTTGTAGGAAAGTCTTTAACTAATATAAGTATTTTTTTAAAATTAATGCACAATTGTAATACATGTTCAATATGATTTTAACAGTATTTTTATTTATTAGACTGATAAAAGTGAAGAGTCGATTAAATCTTTTTTTTTTTCATTTTTTATTGGATATTATTTTACATTTCAGGCTTTATCCACTTACCCCATTTCCGGAATCCCCTATCCCACTCCCACTTCTCCTGCTTCTATGAGGACGTGCTCCCACTTACCCACCCACCTACCCACACACCCCCACCTCTCCACCATTATATTCTCCCACACTGGGCCATCCAGCCTTCATAGGACAAAGGATCCCCTTTCCCAACTATGTCCAACAAGGCCAAACTCCACTACATATACAGCTGGAGCCATGGGTCTCTCCCTATTTGCTACCAGGCTGGTGGTTTAGACACTGGGACCTCTGGTTGGTTGGTATTGTTGCTCTCCTCATGGGGTCACAAACCCTTTCTGCTCCTTCAGTCTTCTCTTTAACTCCTCCATGAGGAACTCCATGATCAGATCAATGGTTAGCTGTGAGCATCCCCCTCTGTACATTCCAGGCTTTGGCAGACCTCTAAGAAGACAGCTATATTAGGCTCCTGCCAGCATTTACTTTCTGACATCCAAGTCAGGGTCTACCTTGGATGACTGCACATGGGATGGATACCCAGGTGGAACAGTCTCCAGACAGCCCCTTCTTCAGTTTCTGTCTCATACTTTGTCTCCATATTTGCTCCCATGAGTATTTTGTTACTCCTTCTAAGAAGGGCCAAAGTACCCACACTTTGGACTTCCTTCTTTATGAACTTCATGTGGTCTGTGAGTTGTGTCTTGGGTATTGTGAGCTTTTGGGCTAACATCCAATTATCAGTGAGAGCATATACCATGTGTGTTCTTTTGTGATTGGGTTACCTCACTCAGGATGATATTTTGTAGTTCCATCCATTTACCTAAGAATTTCTCGAATTCATTGTTTTTAATAGCTGAGTAATACTCCATTGTGTAAATGTGCCTTTCTGTAACCATTCCTCTGTTGAAGGACATCTGGGTTCTTTCCAGCTTATGGCTATTATAAATAAGGCTGCTATGAACATACTGGAGCATTGTCCTTGTTACATGCTGGAGCATCTTCTGGGTATATGCCCAGGAGTGGTATAGCTGGGTCCTCAGGTAATGATATGTCCAATTTTCTGAGGAACTGCCAGACTAATTTCTAGAGTGACTGTACCAACTTGCAATCCCACCAACAATGGAGGAGTGTTCCTCTTTCTCCACATCCTAGCCAGCATCTGCTATCACCTGAGTTTTTGATCTTAGCCATTCTGACTGGTGTGAGGTGACATCTCAGGGTTGTTTTGATTTGCATTTTCCTGATGACTAAGAATATTGAACATTTCTTTAGGTGCTTCTTGGTCATTCAAGTTTCCTTAGATGAGAATTCTTTGTTTAACTCTATACTCCATTTTTAATAGGGTTATTTGGTTGTCTGGAGTTTAATTTCTTGAGTTCTTTGTATAGATTAGATATTAGACCTATATGGGATGTAGGATTGGTAAAGATCTTTTCCAAATCAAAGACATCTGATACTAAGCATAATTAGAGTTTTACAATTAAGTCAATAGTGCCTTAGAAGTAAGCACATATCTGTATAAACCTAGAGATAAAAACTTTTAGCAGAACTAAGAAGGTGATCTCAAAAGAATCCTGATTTTCATGAATATTTAATGTTTAAAAATGTAGTAACTTAACTGGCAAAGAAAAGCTCATTTAATAAGTGCTATTAACATAATTCTTCATTTGTAAGGAACAAATAACCAATCTTTGCATTATCCAGGACATAGAAAAAGCATATGCAAAGAATATGAATATTATTGAAAAATGCAATAAGCAAATCAGAGGCTTTATTTACAAACTAGAAGCCTGGGGTTCTTGGATCACAAGATAAGGTACTACAAGTTGTTTATGTATTCAATATTTGCCAACAATTTCTGATATACATTGCTTCCAATAGAGTCCATAATCAAACTTTAGAAAAACTCAAAAACAGACAAAATTATAATAGACAAAATTCTTAATTATAATGACTCATCTTATTGCCTAGAAATAAAGCATAAAATAATGTATTATCTGGTAAGAAAATGAATGAAAGATTTAGCTTGAATATCCACCGATTAGATAAACAAAAATTCATACAATGAAAAAGGATGTCGTCCATACTCAAAAATCATTGAATTAAAATGAGATTAATTTGTTTTTAGACTTATAAAACATAATACATATACTCTTTATAGATTTATTAAAGAGTGTTATTTATTTCTTATTTAAAAGGTGAAAGTTTTAGACTAAGTGAAAACTACATTAAAACCCAATATGCTTTTTAATTTTTTTAAGTCAGGAATTAAAGAATTAGAAAATATTGTCTGTCTAAAAACCTGAACCAATACCAATTAAAATGAGTAAAGGTATTAATAACATTCTTCATGGAAGCAAGTTAAACAGTGTATAGAACATATAAACATGTTATTTATGTTCTATAAAAATATTGTTTGTAGGTAGTTCATTGTGGCTGTAGATTGCTTTTAGTAGTATAGTTATTTTCACTATATTAATATTACTAACCCATATTACTAGGATGTTTATTCAATTTTAATTTTATTTTTACTATGAATCAAAATTCTTTAATTTTATTTATTAGATTAAATGTTTTTGCTATTTTTCAATTTTATTTACTGAACAAAATTCAAGACAATGTGATACTTATTTCCCAGTCTGTAACGTTTTGTAATAAGAGCATTTGAAATTTCCTCTAAGCAGCTTTGAAATACACAGCCTATTATCAGCTAAATCTACCACAGGGTATAATATATCTCAAACATTTCTTCCTCTTACTGAGAATTTTGGATCTGTTGGCCATCATCTCTCAACTTCCCACTATTTCTAGCTTCTATGAATTTCATTCTTTATCATTCTTACAAGATCAAAAGTTTAGATTCCTTATATGTTAGAACATGATACATTCATCTGTACCTAGCTTATAATATTTTTTATGACTCCAGCTAAATTGCTACAAAGGATAATGAATTTAGACTTTGATTGTTTACTATGTCTTTATAAAATTTTATTTATACATTTATCTACACTTATATTATTTCATGTGTTGATTATTTACATAAAATTCAGGTTTCTCTTCTATATAGTTATGACATTTCCTCTGTATATGCATACACACTGTGATATGACTGCTAGATCATATGTTAATTATGATTTTTAGTTTAAGTAACACCAGAAACTCCAAAACCACTAAAAGAAAGATGGGAGAAAAATTTAATAACATTGAACTTGTCTTTAGATATGGTTCTCAAAGTGAAAAGGAAACACCTAGATATGCTTCAAAATAAAAAGCTTCTGTACAGCAACACTAAATAGCATGCACAAAGACAACACACAATTTAGAAGAAAATACTTGTAAGCCACACATTTACTGTGGGGAAGTACCCAGAATATATAGGAATGATAACAATTCTGTAGAAAACAAATGCCCCAATTGGAAAAGTGTTAGGGATTCTCTGTAAACAATTTCTAAGCCAAGATGTAAAACTGGCCAACAGAAATGATGTTCAGCATTAGCAATCTTTAGGATGATCAAAAGTAAAGCAATAATGGTATAACTTCTCACATTTTTCTGATTTATTTGAGAAAATCAAAATGACAAAAGGTTTTCTGTTTTTAAATGTCATCAAGAATGTTTTGATTCCTGTGGTGTTGTAACATAACGTAAAAGTAAGGATGATTATACTCCTACAGATTGTTTTGTCTATCCTAGTTCTTTTGTTTCCATTATGAATTTTTAGATATGTTCCTTAAGCTCTATGAAAAAAAAGTCTAGTTAATAGGTTAGTTCATTGAGTCTGTAGAGTGTTTTCGGTAGTATAGTCCTTTTCACTATGTTAATATTACTAACCTAAGTTACTGGATTGTTTATTCAGTTTCTGGTATCTTCTTCAATTTCATGTTAAATGTGTATTTAATATTTTGTTTTATAATACTTTATTTTTTATAATACTTTATTTTTATAGTGTTATATCAAGAAATTTTTTAGATTATTGTAAATATGGTTGTTTCTATCTAGGTATAAGTTTCCTAAGTAATGCTTATGGTTTTGGGTACTAATTTTGTGTTCTACTACTTGCTGAATGTGTTGATCATGTGCAAGAAGTATACTATGTGGTCTTCAGAGATTTTTATATATAGAATCAGATAATCAAATCACCTGTAAATAATAATACTTTTTCCATATTTTTCTATTTCTAACTCTTTCGTCTCCTTTTCATATATTGCTGGTCTACTTAAAACTTGGTGGTGAACAGTAATGTAGAGAGTGCACAACATTTTCTTGTTCCCCATATAGTGCTGATCAAACTGGGTAGTTACATATAGAATGAACCCAGACCCTTATCTTTCACTATGCACAAAATTCAACTTAAAAAGATCAAAGACTTCAACATATGATGACCTGATACCTTGAATCTGTTGGAAAAGAATGTATGTAGGAAAGGCACTATAATTTATAGGCACAAAAAATAGCTTCCTCAATAATTCCCCAGTAGCTCGGATATTAAGACTAACAATTGATAAATGAAGCCTCATTTGTATTCTATTACATTTACCAATAAAAATTAAAACAGAACTGTTTAGTAAATGACACCACCAATTAAGTGGAAGCAATATATAGAATGCTAAAAAAAATATATTTACCTGATTCAAGCCTATGCTTGATAAAATTAAATCTATTTTAGCCACTCAATTTACCACTTTTGAAACTTGCATTCATTATTATAAAATAATGACCTTGAATGAATTGATTCATATTTCCCTATAAAAGTTTCACATAATCACGGGAGAGAAGAGAAGAAGAGAGGAGAGAGAGGAGAGGAGAGGAGAGGAGAGGAGAGGAGAGGAGAGGAGAGGAGAGGAGAGGAGAGGAGAGGAGAGGAGAGGAGAGGAGAAAGAAGACAAAGAAAAATATGAATAAAATTTTCTGAAAGAAATCTGTCTGTATAGACTGACTAATTAGAATTTCAATACTATGGAGAGACTGTAATGTTGCAGGCATAGAGGCTAATTACCTTATGTTGGACTAAGCTCTAGCCCTGTGGAACAGACATTGCTTAATACACACACACACACACACACACACACACACACACACAAAACACATCAAAGTTAATATTTTCTGACAGTAGACAGAAAAATATTTTCAGACTTCTAATGACTTAGCAGGTAACTAGCTTCGATTAATTCAAAACAAAGAATACTATCAATTAGTATCTTAAGTCTGTAGAACATCTTCCCACATATCATTATATCTGCCTCTCTGGTGTACCCACCCCCCCCCACCCCCAATGCATTTTAAAGTTGACTTAACTTAAACCTTTCTCTGCTCTGTAAAAGTATAAAAAATAAAAACTAGGAAATGGCTTTCAGGTTGGGACATGTAATTTGAGGTAAGCTAAATTTCTGTTACCTGACTGTGGTCTCTCAGAATGATTCCAGAATAAAGTATCTCTTATTCACTTTTTAGATGAGAGCTGGGATATTTTTTTTTCCATCAAGTAAAGGAAGAAAGAAAAGACAGAAAGAAAGAAAAAAAAAACCAGGAAGTTTAGATTTAAAAATTGACTCAAAACAAAGTCCACTGTTTTCCTAATCTACTCAGAGTTTCTGTATACAAATAAGCCACTCTAATAAATCACTTGAGCATATCACAAAAAGAGCAAAGTCAAGTCAAATGAAGCCTACCAGAGTGCAATTGATCCTATCACAAGACTAGTTCCTGAGTCTGACTGATCCTCCTAACAATAATAAAATCTGAATCCATGGAACTTTTAAAATCACAAATTTGAATTGCCTTAGAGCAAAAATTTAACGTGCATATGACTCTATTTCTAATTGTCAAAAACTGACTCTTCTTTCTGGACCTTAATTTCCTTATTGTATCATGAATACAAAATTTACAAACTGTATATCTGGAAAGATTGAACTGAACTTCACAGACTTAGGCTCATGAGGAGCCATGGTTGATGTTTTAATAATTGTAGTCTGAGATTAATTTAAAGGCAAACTGAGATAGTGTTCTCTCTGTATCGTACAATTAGCCTACTTGAGCTTCCCAAGAACTGAGATTATAGTTTCATAAGGAACAATTATTGATATGTTGAGGAAACTTTAATAAATGGGTAAGTCAGAAACTAGAATATGAAAGCTCAGGCAAAAACTGACATACAGAAGAATTGCAAGAATGAAGACAAGTGAGAGAGAAAATTCTGTGTCAAGATTTTGTCAACATGATAAATGTTCTGAGCCTGGACTACCAAGACAGTTAAAGTTAATATACTTTCATGTTTCAACTGTAAAAATCAAGCCTTGTGAAAAATATCCGACCATCAATTGTTCTGTTAGGTTTTATGTTCAAGTGTAAATGTTTTATTATTTGAAAGTCTTTTCAACCAGATCTATTGAATCCTTTCCAAATATATTTACACAAGAAATTATGTTGTATTTTCTCTGAATGATTTCTCTGAATGACAAGCATACTCAAAGAGAAAAACAATTGAAGACATTAAACAGATGTTTCAAACATGTGTTTACCAAAATGTGTTTCAGTGGAAATACACAAAAATTTGAGACTCCTATTAAAGATTATTTCTTTTTATTTTGCTTTTCAGGATAAATTAGAACATGAACTAATCTATAATTATTATTACTGTTGTATTAAAGCAGGGAAAGGTTTAGGTTTGGGAGAGATATGAAGGGGTGGTTGAGTAAGGACATAGAGTAAGATATGATTATATTTCATTATATACATGTATGAAATTTTTAAAAAGAAAAAATGAAAGAAAATAAATTTAAGCAATAATTAATAATTCCTGATCCTACAAGCTTTTTGCTTAAGTACACTGATGCGATTTTAACTGTTATTTGTCCTGTACTAGATGGTTGTGATTGTCATTGCAATAACATAATTTGCTGAAGGTGTAGAAATAACTTTTGATGGTATTCCATCATCACAGGTTAAAATCTGAGTTGACCTTGAAACATCACAGATTACAAAATTACAAAATTCAAAGCTTCATTTAAAAAAAAAAATTCCAAACTTCTTTTTGTAATTACTAGTGAGCCCAAAATATACAAATTAAATTTAAAAATAGAAAAATTAATAACAGAGTGCCCCTGAAAGACTTTGCAAAACATTTACTGCAAACTCAGCTACCTTGGGTTACTCAGGCCAAAGCAACACTAATATATTGAGAACGCAAAATAAGCACTTTGGCTGAAATGTAGTAATTACACTCAAACAATTGGGAACCTGCCACCAGTTGTAAGGTAAAGATTCCAATAGAATATGCAATTGGTGTTTGCTCCCCACTGTGGCAAAGAGAGTGCTGATTCACTCATTGTCTGCCCTGTGAATTGGAGGAATGGCTGACAGACTAATGAAGCTGACTCAGGGATGATGTAGCCTCTAGTGACTGCCAATATCATTCTACCTTTAAAACAAGAACAAAACCAGCCTCACTTGACATGCTTTAAACTGTATTTATATTTAATGGAATCATCTAAAATTAACTGAAGAATGCATTCTAGCTGTGATCTTCTGCCCCATAAAAATTTTTCATTAGCAACACTTTGCCAACTAATTTCTGGTTTATATTTTAAAAACAGTGTAAGGAATAAATATTATTCACTAGTACATTTTTAAATTATTGTCATTTGCATCTGACCTTATTCAAATTGCACAGACTTTAGATTTTTGTCATCAATATAAAATATTATGTTAGTAAGAAAAATACATTTGATGACATATATCTGCATAGTTTATTGAGCTACACTTTTTTAAATTTGAGAAACCTTTTAACATTCATTTGGTAAATATTACAAGTTTTAAAGAGAGAGGTTTTGTTTAGATGTGCTGGTGGGGAGGTGTCTGTATCTCTGCCATTAAAAGATTTCTTTGAAGCTAAATTTCAGTAGGAATGAAGCCCTTCATCACTGTAATAAGGCAAAATAGGTCAGGACTGCATGGGGCAAACTAAAAGAAACCAATTTTCTAAATAGTTTCTCTAGCTGGAGGACAAACTAAAAAACAAACTGAAAAACAGTGCCTTTCTGGAAAGTTGCAATTGGTTGTAATAGAGTAAGGGAAAGGAAAAAATGGAAAGACTTTGCTGTCAAAATGGAAGGCAGCCTTTCAGCAACAATGAGAACATAAATTGCCTTCATGGCTTTCTTCTGCTATTTAACAGGTTGCTTCTGCCACCACCAGCTTAACATCAGAGATAAGAAGAACTAATGAGAAGGGTAATTGAAGACTATGTATATAACACATACACTAAGCTATACTTAGATGAACAAAAATATACAGCCAATTGTTTCTGTTATATAATGTTTTCATTAATTCTTTGAGAATGCATTCGATGTATTTTGATCATATCCACTTTCTTCTCCTCCCCTGTATCTCCTTCTAGATCCTCTTCCCAAATCTCCTTTTGTGTCTTAGTCAGATTTTTATTATTGTGATGAGGCCTCATGACTATGAAACTCTTTACAGAGGAAAAATTTCCTTGGGGCTTGCTTGGAATTAAGAATCCATTGTTATAATAGTGAGAAGCATGGCAGCACACAGGCAGACATGAGCATGGAGAGGTAGCTGAGAATTCCACAACTGGATCTGTAGGCATCAGGTAGACTGAGTGATCCACAGGGACTGGCTTGAGCTTCTGAAACGTCAAGGACTAGCATAGTGATACACATTCTCCAACAAAGGTCTCACCTACTCCAACATGGCCAGATATCCTAATCATTTCAAATACTGTCACTCTCTATCAGCCTCCTCTCTCTGAGGTGAGAAGCTTATTCAAACTACCAAGTTTTGTTGTTCTTTTCAGAGACCACCGCTGATGTAGAACTCCTTAGCTTGGGGAGTTAACTTATAAGCCCCTCCTCCTTCAAGTTAGAATGTTGATCCATTACACACCTTGTGCCCATCTTGTACACGCAAAAACAGCAGCTGTTGTGACCAAGGCCAGGAAGTGCAGAGGTTCCTCCATCTTGTATTCTTACAGAGACCATTCAGGTTTAAGTAGAATTTGTTCTTTCTATTCTTGGTGGAGAATCCCATGGTAAATTACCCAATTCTATTCTAGGAACACCAGTCAGGGTGAATCAGATAACGTAGTTTCTGTTTAACTTCCTGCTTATGTGACTCCCCCACCCCCACCCCAAAAGCTAACTGCTTATCTTCAGTTAAACTGCTTGTTTAGGAAAAACCTTTTTCTGCTTGCAGCTGCAAAGCTAGAAACCAGAATGTGGGTGTTTGTTTGTTTGTTTTTTATTTTGTTTTGTCTTTAAAATCCTCTTGCTCTAAATACTCAGAGCTATGCTGAGGTCCCAAATACCTTAGTATAGTCCCAGCAGTGTACCATGTAATTCCTACTGCCCTGCCTTAAGCTCCCAGTACCATTCTCATCCAGCTTCACACACACACACACACACACACACACACACACACACACACACACACACACACAAGCTTAATTTTGATATGCTTTAGTTCAATGGCTGGGCTCTTCTAAGCCTACCTTAGCTATTTCCTGCCCTTCTTTTTACTTCAAGTTTAGCACTGTAAATCTGCCCTCAGCTCAGTTGGTCTCAAATCTACTAACTGCTACCTGAGGCCCAGTCAGGGAAGCTGCCAATGGCCACTCCACCCTAGATCTCACATGGCTGGTGGCTCTTTTCTCCCTCCAAAGCATAGCAAAACTTTTCCTCCTCTTCTGCTTCTGCTAGCCTGCCTTTGGGAAAATTGGAAGTCCAACTCTTCCACTCAGTCATTGGCCATTACCATCTTTACTGAACAATCAAGAACCAATTAGAGAATAGGACCTTCAGGTTTCCTGTGCAGATTGCCAGAGTTTCAGAACTACTCCCGATACATCAGGCTAGATTAAAAGCTTTCAGTTGTCTATTAACTGTGTCAGAGTAGTCATCTCTGGTGGACTTCTAGTAGCACAGTGAGTTCATGAGCACAATTGTCTTGCCTTTTATGTTATAAGCTGCTTTGTCTGGTTTGGTTTTGAACTAGGATCAATCCAGGGTTTTCAGTAAGGTAGTCAAATGCTTTATCACTAAAATAAGGTCCAAAATCTCAGAATTAAATTTAGCAATGAGCAGACTTTTAGTATAATGATTATAAATCATAATATTATATATTCTTTAAGTAATTTAAGAATAATATGATTAAAACACTAATTATAAACTACTTCTTGGTTTTTTTTTGTTTGTTTGTTTGTTTTCATTGTGCTGGTTTGAATAGGAGTTACACCTTATGCTCATGTTCATTAACGTTTGGTCATTAGAGAGAGGGGAGCTATTTGGCAAATATCAGAAGTCATAGTCTTGTTTGCAGAAGTACGTTACTGTAGGTGGGCATTGAGCTTTTAAGTGTCAGTCATGGCCACTGTCTCTTTACTTTCTGTTGTCTACAAATATGGATATAGAACTCTCATCTCCTTAATTACTATTTCTGTTTAATTGTTGCCATGGTTTCCACTATGATGATAATCGACTAAACATCTGAAACTGAAAGCAACCCCCAATTAAATGCTTTGGTTTATGATTTGCCATGGTTATGGTGTCTCTTTATAGCAACAGAACACTGATTAATATATAAGTTGGCCCAATGAGAGGAGTGTGGCTGTAACAGGCCAGACTATGCTGCTTGTTGACAAAATGTAGTCTTTGAGAGATAGGGGTGTAGTTGAATGTGTTAAACAGGGACTAATTGTCAGATTTGTATAAGCATGAAGACAATGGTGCTGACAGAATGTAGATTATGAGAGCTTGGATCAAGAGGTATTAGAGGAAAAGAATATTAATAAATGCCTTAGAGGCTGTACTTAGGATATTTTGGAAAGAATGTGGCTGTTTTCTGCCTCACCCCTAATCTGAATTGAAGAGTTTAATATTAAAATGAACAGAATTGGCAGAAGAGATTTCAAGACAACCTAGTATTGATTGAATTGCTTGGTTATTAGTCACTATACTCTTATAGATTTATAATGAAAAGGAGCAAGCAAAGCAAGGAAAAAAATAGAAAATTTACAGTCTGAGGAGGAAGGAGAAGCAGGACGTATACTGGAGCTAAGTCTAGTGTTCAAGGAGATAAAAAGTTTAAAGAAAATTGAGAGGTGACCTTAGAAGAAGACAACATCCAGCTAAAATTCCATCCTTTGAAAAGAAATTAAAGAAAAGTTTAGAGTAGGACTTGGTAACACAAGCCTCTAACCAAGCATGAAGGAGGCAGCAGTAGACAGAGCTCTGATTTCAAGGATAGCTTGATCCATGGTGTTCCAGGACAGCAAAGCTCAAGAAATGAAGAAGACCATTGAAAACAGAAAGCTAGTGAAAATGTTTGAACAAGGTGGACATGATCTAGCCCCAGATAGCAGAGTCTAGATACAAGAAAGGGGTGGTGGAATCTCCTTCCATGGCTAAGGAAAGCTGCTGGGGCCTGACATGTGTAGGGGTGTTCAATATGTGATGTTGTGAAAGTGAAACCTGCTTTGCTTGTTCTACAGCTATTTGTGTTTATTGTCTTGCTGGTTCCTTGACTATTTGCATTTATTGTATTGCTACTTCCTCAACATAGAACTGACCTTAATACTTGTATGTAATTAAAATGGTATAAAAGCAAAAAGAAGAAGGGGGTATGGAATATGGGGTTTCTGGAGAAGGGAAAATGGGGAAAGGGGATGACATCTGAAGTGTAAATAAACAAAATATCTAAGAAAAAAGAAAAGAAAAAGGAAAGTGAAATCTGGATTTTACTGGGAGCTAGAATGTGTTTGAAATGCTAGAGTAATTGAATACTGGCCAAGGAGAAATGTTAACAGGGTTTGAAACCAGCCCAAGAGAGAAATATGTATTGCAGTCAACAAAGGTGCAAGGAATCGGAGATGTGAAGAACATCAGAAATTGGGATGCAGTATTTAGAGTTGCCCAGCTGAAGTTTGGTTTTGCTTTGGTGTAGTATTTTCTCACTATGCTCTATTTCTTCCCTTTGATTACACAGTCTGTGCCATTGTACATTGCAGTATCAGATTTGCTTTTTGATTTTAATTTTAAGGGTTTATAGTTAAGAGATTGTTAGAAGAGACTTTGAACTTCAGACTTATAAACAGTATTGAGATTGTGATAGACTATGAGGTTTTTTGAATATAGTCTATATGTGTTTTGCATTATGATATAGCTATAAGTCTGTGTGGGGGAAGCTAGGGAAATGTGGTGGTTTTAATAAAATTGGCCCAATAGGTTCAGAGAGTTGAGTGCTTGGTCAAGGAGTGAAGCTAATTGATACAGAATCAGAGGTGTGGCTTTTTTGGAGTAGGTGTAGCTTTGTTGGATCAAATATGTCACTGAGGGTAGATTTTTGAGGATTCAAGAAGCAAGTCGGGCACAGTAGCTCTTTCTCTTTTCCTACTGCCTCTGGACCAGGATATGGAACACAAAACTTGTCTAGCACCATATCTCCTATATGCTAAAATGGCCCCTGGTAGGGAAATAATCACCTAAACCTCTGATAGTATAAGCAAGCCTCAATTAAATATATAAATTTATAAATTATATATAAATTTATCAAGTTGTCATGGTTATCTTGTCTTTTCACATCAATAAAACACTGAATAAGATAGACATTTTTACTATCTATGTACATTTCAAATATTTATGAGCTTCCTACTGTCTGTTAACTGTACAAATAACAGGTTCTCTGACAGGGCAGAGTTCTAATACACTTTCTGTTGCTGGGAAAGATGCTGTGATCAAAATCAGTTTGGGATAAAAGGATTTTATTTCGCTTCAGTGTCACAGTCCATCACAAAGAGTAGTCTGATAGCACAACCTGAAGGACATATTATGGATGCTGACTGTAAGCCTGTTCCTCATGCTCAGACTACTTCAGCTTCTTATACTGTATCATATGTTCCCCAAATAACCCTCATAACCTCTCAGTTAGTTTTTAATACAACTAATGCATGTTTCCTAGTAACATCCATTGGGCTTATGTGCAAATGAACAACTCAGACTCATCACTTCTCTCCTGTGAGCCTTCCCTAGTATTCAACTCTGCATGATATCCAGGTTTTATAGCTCTATTTCACTGATTTCTGTGATTACCATTAATTTGAATGTCAGTTCCTTGATAATATTATTGTAGGCCCCTAATCACTTAGTTAGACTTAATCTACCAGTTTTAAAAACAGTATCTTCATTGTTCTGCTGAATTTGTTTTACTAAAATGAATTTTAATTAAACATGGCACCAATGGACACTTGTGCTAGCTCTCATGGTAAGTGAACTGATGCTTAAGTAATATATCTTGACCCAACTTTCCAGACCCTGAAACAGAATACCTTTAAATATTACCTGTAATTATTATGTTACATTAAATCTTTCTTGGCAATATTAATTATTTCCCCAACAAATAGTTTGTCTCTTTTCTTTTTCATATATTTTTTATTGGATATTTTATTTATTTACATTTCAAATGTTATCCCCTTTCCTGGTTTCCCCTCCAGAAACCCCCATATCTCATCCTCCCTCTCCCTGTTTCTATGGACTAACTATGGAATTCACCATTAGCTACATGTTTTCTTTTCCCTATAAAATAAAGTCAGATTTATCCTTCTAAACCTAGCTCTAATATTCTTCCCTGTCTGCTTGTTTTTCTGTTATCCACTACATCTATTCAATACAACATCTATGTGGTTTTAGAAGCCACCTTTTCCTTTGATATCTTATTGCATTCTGCTTTATCTAACTTTTAGTCTTCAATTTCCTTGAAACCTCCAACATATCCTATTGAGCTTTATATTTGTAGATGTAAATACGATAGTGTTGTACATGTGGTAAAAACTCAATAAAAGGAAATTACTGAATTAGTCAGTGAAAGAAAACATAAAAGAAGAAGGGAAAGATTCATGAGCTCATGCATATGTCAATATTAGGAGACTACTGATGGTTAGTAAGTAGCCAAATATGTGGGAATTCAATTAAATCAAACAACAAGGAAAGAAATTAAGCCAACCAGAGATGCTAATAGCTCAGTTTGCCCTGCACTATTACAGAACACACAGGCATAGACACACACACTACACACACATATATGATAGTATTATTTATTGCTTGAAAATATGGTAATTAACTTTTTATTTCTGTGATA
The DNA here is from genome assembly GCF_011762505.2 of Arvicanthis niloticus. Lineage (NCBI taxonomy): Eukaryota > Metazoa > Chordata > Mammalia > Rodentia > Muridae > Arvicanthis > Arvicanthis niloticus. Next base: position 36,124,032 of record NC_047660.1, read on the forward strand.
AATTACTTGAGTTGCACATACTTAAAAGAGAAAATATTTATTTTATCTCATTATTTTTGAGTTTGATAATAGTATTTTAAAAGTATATTATATTTGGTAAAAGCATGTGGTAAAAGTCAATACACCAAATTATCCAAGAATGGCAGAATATACTTTAATCACAGCATCCTGGAGACAGAAGCAGAGGAATCTCTATTAACCCAAGACTATACTGGATGACCCAGTAAGTTTCAGAATGGTCAGGACTACACAGTGAGATGGTATCTCAGCAGAAATAAATAATAAGTTTATTAACACACAAACTGTTAGAGTAGAACTTTTATTGCTGTACCTTGTTTAATAATATCAAAGCATTTTTACAAATTACAGAGTAGCCTTAGGATTCTGTCCTTGTTATTGCATAAAGTTTGTATGAAGGAATGCTTGCTTTCTCACTAATCTTATGAGACAATACGATAAAGTGGGAAATAGAAGGAGATAGGAGATAAGAACAAAAGCAAGTGTCTCCTTTGGGAAATGCCTGCACTGTGTGTCTCACCTCTATTCCACTACAGAGCAGCCAGCTTTCGTTCCTCCCTAGCTATGCTGTACAAGACTTCTGGAATGTTCACTTATTTTGCTTGTAGTATCTGTTAAAATATAGACTAGTAAGCATATTGCAGAGCTTTGATTTTGTGGGCATTTTTTTTTCTCCTCACAGAAAACAAAACCCTAAATAGAGTTCATATTCTTCTAAAAAGATTCTGAAATGAAACTAAATGTCAAGATCCAAAGGGGATGGGGGGAATCATCCTGAGCAATGTATATTCACCAAGAAACTCAGAGCCTTCTGGACTTCCTTATGTAAATGACCACATCCTATTAGTGAAAGCTAGTGTTGTCTGAATCATTTTATCACCTACTTCAGGAGCTCAAAGAGGGCGGTGTTTTAAGCAGATGGCACACCATGTCAAGAGAAAAGACAAGGGAAAACGTAATGTTAAATGTTACACAAGAATAAGCTTAACCTCAAAGATTAATGACTGTGCAGGTGAAAACCATTTAAGAATGAACAACATAATATTCAAAATGACCAAATTTAGTGGTCAGCTTTTAGAAGTACCCAGGTATGTGGATATTTCTTCATAAACCTTGAACTTCTTTGAACAGCATTTGAGATTTTGTTTTGTCAAGAAACTAATCATGAAGCTAAAAGTACTCTGAAAGCAAAGGGTGAGTAAGTCTATATCATCTCCATATTTCAAAGCATTGGTTTTCTTTCTCTCTGTTGACTTTAGTTAATCTTAGTCTTTCCATTCTCTGTCTCTCTCTGTCACTCTCTCTCTCTGTCCCTCTCTCTGTCACTCTCTCTGTCTCTGTCTCTCTCTCGCTCTCTCTCACTCGCTCTCATCTCTCTTAGCTTCTTTAAGATGGAGAAAGTTATAGTTTTGTTCTTAGAGGTGAATGCCTGATATGAGTCTTTGAATTGTCGCTATTTTAACTCTGCCAGGGACGACATAAGTAACTAACTATCTTAGATTGTTTACAACATGACAGTAAAAGAACAACACAACTATGTTAGAGGAGAGATGGGCGTCAACCTGAGGAAACAGATGGCTGCTAGCAGGATAGATTAACAATATATTTCTCTAATGTCTTTCTAAATTATAAGATTCATTAAAATAAAACCATGGTTTTATTATTATTCTGTAACTGCCTAGTACTTTGTCTTCAAAATTTCAGTCATACATCCAGATGGTTTTATTTATTTCACACTTTATATATTTTATAACATACGTTGCAGCACATAATCCGCAGTAGTTGCTAGGAATTCAATTCATTTATAAGTCTATGTGGACATTTTAAGTCATGATATACTTTTTGAGTTCCAACCTATTAGTAAGTGTTAGTATTTTGGCTAAACTCCACCTCCACAGTTACCTGGCAACAGCCAGGTAGGCCTGGCTCACTATAAAAGCGGCTGCTTGCCCCCTCTTCTCTCTCTTGATCTCTTGATCTCTTGCCTCTAGCTTCTCTCTGTCCCCTCATACCTCCTCCTTCCCTTCCCCCTCTCTCCACGTTGTCATGGCCTGCCTCTACTTCTCTTCTTCCTCTCCTCCTCTCTTCTTCCATTTTCTTCTTCTACTTCTCCTCTGCCTCCCACCTTTGCCCTATCTCCTGAATAAACACCCCTACACACACCCTGCTTAGAACTGTTTGGTCTTGTGTGGTCTGTTCTAAGCGTCATTCTAACTGTTGTAGAGTGAAAAATTATAAAGGCCATTTTATGAAATATGTGTAGATTTTTCGCCTTACAGAACGCGGAACTGAAAATAAGATTTCAGGCCTTCACATTCCAGGTGAAGGACACTTGCTGGATTACATTCATCAAGCCTCGCCCAAGGCAGGAAGACACATTCCTGACCACAGATAAAAGATGCTGCCACCTAGGTGGGGCTATAGCAGGAAGAAGCAAAGATAGTTAATCTGAAATAGTTGGTAAATGGCAGGATAGGACACAATGGCATGTTAAAAACCACATTTTTGAGAAGAATGAGTGTGCAGAGTGATTTCACATGACTCTATATCATTTGGGCTAGATTCCTCTGAAATGTTCCACTGTTATTGGTTACCCCTCCCTTGGTCTTCCCAGTGCTATGTTCAAAATTCATAAAACAACCATTCATGTGTAATCGCTCGAAAATGCAACCATTCATGTGTAAGCGCGTGAAAATGCCTTCCTTCCCCCACCCCATGCTATAAAAGACCCTTTAACCCACCACTCTAGGCCAAAACCTTGCTCTTGGAGCTAAAGAGCTTGTCGTTTTGACCGCCAGCTTACTTCCCTAATAAAGCCTCTGCTGATTGCATCCAGGTATGGTTTCTTGTGATCTTTGGGTGGTCGCGATTTCCAGAGGCTTGAGGAAGGGTCTCCCAAGTATGGGGGTCTTCACTGTAAGAGCATTTGGGACACTTTAGTATTGTGGTTTTTTTTTTTTTTTTTTTTTGGTGTTTCGAGACAGGGTTTCTCCTTGTAGTCCTGGCTGTCCTGGAACTCACTCTGTAGACCAGGCTGGCCTCGAACTCAGAAATCCACCTGCCTCTGCCTCCCAAGTGCTGGGATTAAAGGCATGCGCCACCACCGCCCGGCTTGGGACACTTTAGTAAACACTTAAAACACCACAAAAGACATGATGATTTTATTCTAAAGTGATTTATTTCACTGAAAGTATGATTACTAAGGCAGGAAAACTTCTGACACCACATGTTCTTGACTGAGATCTGAAAGTTTCCTCCTTATATCCCCACCTGCGTGTTACATAAGGATATAATTTGTTCTCTGTAATCTAGAACAATGGACGAGGACAGAAGAGGTGCTCAAATAAATTTAAGTAATTAAAGAAATATTTATCTTCTTTGTTAGAAAGGTTTGTTCTTGGTAAGCCCAAGCACGATTTTATTAATATTAAAACAGCAAATAAATCTCCATCAGAAAAGCTGTAAGGCTTGGTAGCTGCCCAGAGGAGACTGAGAAGAAAAAAAGAACAGGCTGTGCCCTTTGAGTTGCAATCTGTTGGAGGTAAGCTACCTGTGGGAGGGCAGCTACAAAGTAAAATGCCAGACATTCTAGAGAAGACATAAGTCAGCTCTGGTCAGCGAATGGGAGAAGATAGAAGTGAAAGGAAGTTACTCTTTGTTAAATCAGAATCCAGAAAAGTGGGCAGACTCTGCTGAAGCTCATGGCTACTTGGAAGGATGGCACTCAGGAACGGAAATTATGAGAAGGAAATATACACAGTTGTTCCTGATGATAGGCGGTAATCAAATCTAACAAAGCACTCCACTCTCTTATTTTAATTTCCTTCTATCTGTTCTTTCCTTTTCTCTTTCATGCTTCTACATTAGATGCTTTGTGATGAAGATTTTACATAAGAAGTAATGTGATAGATATTACATGTTTAGTTATATGTTTGGGATAGACTTCCTTTTTTCGTTACTAATTTAAATTTCGGAAGTACTAAAGAGGTTGTACCTTCTGTGTTAATCTTTGGATTGGTAAACGTTGTGGACACATTTGTCCACTTATAATTTGGTTTAGAAACATAAACATAAACAGAGTTTAAGATTCAGAAAAGTAAAGTTACTCAAAATGTAATTGCCAAAGACTTAAATAGTCAGGAAACTATATTCGTTATGTAAACGAGAGCACATGGTGGCTAACACATAAAGGAAGATTTGTCTCAGCGTATAAGGTAACTTCTTACAGAAAAAGTTCTTTTGACTTTCTCAGAATTGTTTCTGAGATGTTTGCTTCGGAGTCTTCATCCACGATTACATTCATAATACATTAAATGTTATTTCCCTGTTCTTTCTCTGTGAACAGTACCTCCAAACTTCTAGACTCATGATACCAGGGCCTTGCTTGCCCTGTCCAACAGTTCTATTGCTCATCTTTGGTCACTTAACACTTTTTCTGTCTCAGCTCTCTCAAACTTCATACATTTACAAGTTGACATAATAGTAACAGATTTTAGACCACTGGGCTATCACTTTTCAGAAAACAGAATTTCTGTGGTTTCCTTAAGTTGTATACGAAGGTTGTCATGGAGATACAAGGTCTATATATATATATATATTTAAACATATATATTCATGTCAATATTTCCCTTAGTGTCAGAAGAGAATTGACTTATATGATTTTATGATCAACATTTCAACATTTCTGCTTCTGTTTGTATCTGAATTTTTTAAATATATTGCATCATTCCACATATAAAATTTAGCAAGATATTAATACTGTCACATTTTGAGCACTACCAGATAGTATAATTTAAAATACATTATCCATTTTTCTTTTTTATTGAATATTTTATTTATTTACAAATGTTATTCCCCTTCCCAATTTCTCATCTACAAGTCACCTATCCCCCTCCTCCCTCCTCCTGCCTCTATGAGGGTGCTCCCCAACCAGCTCACATTATTCATTTCATTTACTCCTTGTGACCATGCTAAAAAATAGGTCCCATCATAATTCCTGTTATCCAACTGACTAATTTGAAATGCAGAAAGGATAAGTAAACTGACCAAACTTATACAAATAACTAAATGTCAAAACTGGTATTTGAACTAAGATAGTTAATGCTAATTCATCTCTTTAATGAATATGAAATATGATTTACACTACAGCACGCTATTAAAGTGGTAAATAATTTTTCCACTTTTAAAATGTTATTAAAAACCTAGCTAAATATTTAAATAATTAATTACTTCAATATGTGCTCAATGATGAAATAAATTTATGTAAATTTTCTGATGTCCACATTAATTCACATTATAATACTACTTTATCTACATGTTCTTCTTTCTATGAATTTTTTCATAGTTAATGTTTTAGTATCTTTAAATTAATAACCTCTTATTTTGTAAATATCACTATAAAATGTCTTTAATATCAAAATTCTAACACTTCTCTGCACTTTATATAACCCTTTGGGATTTTGTTTTGAACTATATAGCATTTCCATTATTAGCATAGCATTTTATGACAATTTGAAAAATGTCTATTTAACCATTATGAGAAAAATTGTATTATCTTGGTTAATTTTTGTTTCCCTCCAAATATAACACAGCAGTTCAATAAAATACTACAGAATGTAGTTTTTAACAAACTTCATGCATTCTTTATTTTAAAATATTCTATTCATTTTTATGGCTTTATTCACTCCTATGAAATTTATTATCCTTTATATCTTATTTTGATGGAATTTTATTAAGAGAATCAATATCTTTGTAACTAATCTTATTATGTATATATTTCAATGAGAGTTTTTATTTCTAATCCATTTTATAGCATTGTTTCCATGTCACAGGAAGACTCTCCTCAATGCAATATATCATCTGTTTATTTTTTCTGCCGTCCATGGTCTATTCTTTACTATATTACTATAAAATGAGTAATATGCATAACTATAGATGAGTAATGTTGCTTTATATTTGCTTTTTTCCCATATAGTACTTACATGCTAAACTACATTGATCTTAAAATATATGTATAAATTGAGATGGTAAATTACATTCTCTATGTCTTCACTCTTGAAATAAAGATAAACAAACATTTTAATTAGTTTTCATATCTTATGAAGTATCATTTAAGTATCCTATATAGACATTAAATATACATATAAACATACATGCTCTATTATAACAAGCGAGCTTTCTTACAGATTTCTTCCAATTTGACCCCCCATGTCTTGTTTTGGCATACTACTATTACATTTTGAGGAGATATTCTTTGAATAACCATAGGAATTTAAAGATATGACTTGATATGTCTTAGTACCTATTATAAAATGTATCATTCATGTAAATTTGTTTCTATATCTAGTAAACAGTATCCATTTCTCTATAATGACATAAGAAAATAGAAGCCCATGGTGCAGCACAACAGTGGAATATGTGACTGTTTTATTAGGGGCCCTGGGTTTAGTCCCCATTAGAGAAAGAATAGAAAAGAAAAATGGAAGGAAAGTAGGAACATAGGGTATGGTAAGACAAGAGGAAAAAAGAAAGTGAAAAACAAGACACAGGTTTTTAGCTTACATTCACTTTAGGGCAAGCCTCTGGGCTTTACTGTATGCCCCAAACTTTATGTTATATGTTGAGAACATAAGTACCAAGATTAGTATAATTTCTATGTTAAGTAATCAACATTTGCAGAAATTTTTTCCATCTAATATTGGAATCATGTGTGAAAGTTTCCCTCTCTCTCTCTCTCTCTCTCTCTCTCTCTCTCTCTCTCTCTCTCTCTCTCTCTTTCTGTGAGAACTAATGTATTAAGAATGTTGCTTTGGCATTTCCAGCTGCAAAATTTTTTGCAGACAATGAATCATTGTTTGGGCATATGACTGGAGGGTTAATGGTTTAACGTGGGAATGGATTTCTATCTTTGTTTCACGATATTTATTTCCACTCTATCTGGGATAGCTATCTTGAGGCTCCTGTGATTCATCCCTGGACAGGTTCTCAGCCAAAAGTGTATCAGTATCCCCAAGAGTTCACATTTTCACACCGCCTTATCTTCAGTTACCTTTTATCAACACTCTACACCATGATAGCAAAGTAAAAAAAAAAAAAAAAACATATTTGGGCCAAATAATGCTATTCACTTAGGTGAAGAAAAAAATTGCAAGAGAAGATGCTGTGTAAAGTAAAAAACTAAATTCAGGACAGGAAGACAGCACTCTTCCATATTATAGAAGAGAAACAATTAAAAAATTGTTAACTTTTGGTCTGTTTTCCAAAACCAAGGTTTTATTTACAAGACAAAGCAAGTTGTACCAGCATACTTGCGAAAAAATATGATTTTAATTTATAGTTACTAAGCTTAGGGGATTTAATTCGAACTTGGGTAATGAACAGCAGGACATGACATGGTCCCTGATCCAGAACAACTCCCACTGATAAGAATAAAAATTACACATCTGGATTACAATGAAGCTAGTAACAGAATGATTGGCAGCTGAGGTTCCAAAACTGAAGTAAGTTTATGTGCTGTGGGTTTTGCTGTTTTTCTTTTCTTTTTTGAGATCCATGATGATGCACACTCACACTGGTAAAGGTGAGTTATCTTAATGTTAACATTGTTATTCATTTAAGTAAACATTTAAATTTGCTTTTATTACATGGTCTGGGTAGAAACAGTACAAATCAAGCTGGCTTCACTACTATTAGTGACTTAATCTCATAGAATGAAGCCGAGAAATTACATGTAATAGTATCAGTGTAATCAAAAAAGGTAAATGTAGACTTAGAGCTAGTTATTTTTCTAGGCCAAATGATAGAATACATTTAAAAAATACATTATGGATCAGGGAGAAGGTTCCATTGTAAAAAAAATAGAAAAAAAAAAAAAAGGTTTCTGTCAAGCCAGGAGGCCTAAATTCCACTCTTTGCTGGAACTTATACTGTGGATAAAGAAAGAGCAAGTATTCCTCTGACCTTGATATGTCCACAATGGAAAATGCATACACACAGACACACACACACACACAGACACAGAGCCAGAGGGGGCAGGGGGGTAATGAGTAATGATTATACTAATACCACGTCTATGAGATGACTAGGCTATTGTCCATATTGAGACAATACTTTTCTCTCAATCAAAATTTCTCCCCCCTTTTCTGTTCACCTGTCTCTCTCTGTATGTGCATTTTATATTTTTTTTTATGTGTGCTTGGAAGGAGGAGTGAATATGCATGCATGTTACAGCTTGACTTGCCATCAGAAAAAAAACTTCTGATATGTTTTAGAGACAGGATTATTTTGGTGTTAGGCACTACTTAAGCCAGGTTACCTGGCTGGAGAGCACCGAAGTATTCTCTTGTCCACTTCTAGATGTGTAGTGTGCTAGCATTACAGACCTTCTTCTACACCTGGATTTACAGAGGTTCTAAAGATATGAGCTAAGTGCAAGTGATTCACCTTCACATATACCAAAGAAGTGGCTTCTTAAATCAGCAGAAGTCCTGGCCACCAAAGGCATTTTCATGGACTTAGTATGACATTTTTTTTTTTTAATTTTAATAAGCAATTTGACTGAGATGATGGCCAGTCTAACCTAATTTTTTTTATTTAGTTCGTATGAAAGAAGCCATAATCAGTTAAACATAAAATCATTTTAAAAAGTACTTTGAAATACTAAGCTCTAATTTATAACCATTTTAAAAATATTTATTGCGTTTTAAATTTTACATTGTATTGTGGCCTTTAGAGAGTTAGTATTATTGGCCCAATTTCCTGATAAACTAGAAGAGGACAGAGAGTGTAACCTGCAGAAACTTGTAGCTGACAAATGACAGAACTGGGATCCGGTGCCAACGTGTATAACATCCATTGTTTGACTTGCTGTCTATGTTATGCTGAGAAATGATGAGACAATTGTCTCTGTCTTCTAAATGGAGGAAAAGTTCACAAAATCAACGCGGATCTGGAGAGGATCTACCGATCTCTGTACATAGTCACAGAAGAGGAAGGAAATGGAGTGAGAAGCTTTCCTTTTCACAATCCAAAGTCGCCAACTGGCTTCCTGCTCCATCTCCATCACAGCCCATTTCACAATAAATCTCTGCTTCACCTCATCAGTGAAAATGACTCCAACTCTTAGGTCAGACACAGTTAGTTTTGGAGGAGCAATTTTCCAGTTATCACAGGCCCTGAGAGCTTGCAGGGTGTGTTCTCTTCATTTTCTTCTTCTCCTTTTTTTTTTTTTTTTTTTTTTTTTTTGTTGTTGTTGTTGTTTGTTTTCTTCCTTTTTTAAACCAAACTTTCAACATTTCTGAGATATTACAAATAATAAAAAAATAAACAAGAGATTTTGCTTATGTATCTCATGTTTTAAATCTGTGATTTTGTTTTATTATTATCTGAGTTTCTGGTTCTTAGCTTTTTTTGAAAAATGTCATACATGAGCATTCTATTTTCCATGAATATCATTGATATTCATCCACACATGTGCATGCACAAACACAAACACACATACATACACATGCAATGAGTCAATTTTGTGCTGGACATACATATTTTGAACTGACCAGTTGTGATTGGACAGCCTAATTATAACAGGACTTTTCCATGAAGATCGATTCTGCTCTCTTAACAGTCCTTATAAACTTATACCTCTTTATGTAGGAGTAGAACCTTGTAAGATGTATTCCATCCACATTGGAAGTCCACTGGTATCATAATTATTCAGGTCTTGCTTAGGTGACCATATTGTTAATATTTTGTGGGTACAATTCATTATCATATATCAAACTTATAGTAGAAGCTTCTTAACACATACCCCTTCTGAAATGTTCCCTAATACTTAGAAATAGAGATTATATAATGTTTATATCAATTAGGCATGAGCTCCCCATGGTTAGCTCTTTTCTGAGTTTTGACCATTTCTCTGATGGTCTCTGTGTATTGAAAGGTAAAGCTTCTTTAATGATGGGTAAGAGATAAATATAATCTGCTCAGTACATATAATGTTATTTGTATGTATGGTATTTTGTCTGACCATTTGACACCAAACAACTGATTGATGAGCAGGTCCCTGGGGAAGACTACTTCTCCAACTCCCTGCTTTTCTCAATTATACTTTTTTTTTTTTTAAGTTAGCTTACAAAGTAGCATGTTTCCTTATGTTATTTTCGTGAAACTTTATTTTGGCAAATATCCTCCAGCCCTTCTCTCCTGCTCCCTGCCTCACCTTTGGAGTTGTACCTTTTAATTTTCTTTACCACTCATTCAACTTTATATCATTTATATTCAACAGAATCCTGTACCACCAAAGCATTTATTGTAGCATCTTACAGATTCTATTTTGTTTATTATGTTTCCTATGTTGAGTTACACTTATATGTACGTATTTAACAAGTTAGGCAAGGATCTATGTATGAGAAACAGCTAACCACATTTGCTTTTTTCTTTTATCTTTTCACTTTGTATTACTTCACTTAATGCTATGATTTACAGTGCTGTTGTATTTCCTGTAAAGGTCATCTCAGATTCTGGTTTCTTAAGTGCTGTTTCCCACTAGTAGCCAACTCTTCAGTGATCAGTGCTTGGAGATTTTCTATTTACCTGTGAGGAAATGAAACCAAATGCTCACCCACTCTATTTACAAAAATAAAATTAGCAACAGGTTAATGTTTTAAACATAAGACCATGGCATGTTAAACTACTGAAGGAAAACATTGCTAAAAGGAATTATATAATGCTCATTTTAGTTTTTTTTCTCGTTGTATATTGTTTGCAATTTTAAACATGAGATGCTACAAATGCAGGCAATAAAAGTAAAAGTGAGAAAATTCAGTTAAGTAAAAAGATACAAATCAAATTCACTGTTAAGAGACAATCTACAGAAAGATTAGAAATATTGCTGTCATATATCAGATAAGAAATCAAAACCAAATATAGAAACTCAAACATGTCAATAGTGCAAGAACAAACCAATCTAGATCATAGACCCAGATAAACATTTCTAAAGGAAGATATGCAAAGGAAAAAATGTGTGGGAAGATATACTGAATATATCTATCTATCTATCTATCTATCTATCTATCTATCTATCTCATTAAGAAAATGCAACGTACAGTCATAATGAGAATGACTATTATCATAAATCTGAAAAGTTACTTTTGATGAGAACATAGATGAAGATAGTTGCTGGAAATAAAAAACCTACAGCCTACATGGAAAACAGTACTGAGATTGTGTTAGAAGAAGATTAAAGATGGAAAGGAAAGGAAAGGAAAGGAAAGGAAAGGAAAGGAAAGGAAAGGAAAGGAAAGGAAAGGAAAGGAAAGGAAGACAACCACTACAGGGTTGGACAGCTTGATTCTGTATATTTGCAATGTAGACAGGAGACCATGTGGCAAGGAGGCATCTGCCCCTCCCCGCCATGAAGACTGCAACACCATTTACAGTATTGATGGTATTAACCTAAACATCAATAGCTAAGTGGACAAAGAAGCTTTACTATTTATACATAATGGCATGTTACTAAGGCTTAGAAAGAAGCCTTACATTTCTAAACATTAATAGAATTGGGAAATACTATGCTAAACAAAATAAAACAGGTAGAAAAAAAGACAAATACATATAATATACAAATGAAATCTAATACAATTGGGAGCATAGATGCACAGAGTAGAATGGTAGTTTTCAGAGGGTCTTAGAGAGAAAAAGAATAGAGAGAATGATGGCCAAGGAGCAGGAAACCTTGGCTAACAAGGAGGAATGTGTATCTACAACATAGTATTTTTATTGATTATACTGGAATTTCCATTGACTCACTTTCCAGTCTTTTCATATCTACCCCTTACCATTGTGACATCCCCCCTCTGAAAAAACAAAACAAAACAAAAATACAAATACAAATAAAAACACAGAAAAACAAAAACACAAGTCCAATTTGTGTTATCTACATACTCACTAGAGCCTGGTTATACTTTTAGCAACCTGCTCCTTACATAGAACAGAATCCTTCCCTTCCTGAACCCCTGATAGAAAACATCGAGCTACTCCAACATCCCCATCATACTTTTAAAGAGTTCTTTCTTTGGTGGGTAACTGGTTCACTGATATTTGGGGGGGGTGGTATATGGTTGGGATGGGGCTTTTAGAGAAGCCTTCTATGTACCAGTCTCTCAACTATGCATCTGCAGTCATCTATACCACAACAAAAGTGGCTTTCTTACTTTTCACAGTCAGTGGGAGCAAAGATCATGGACCTCCACACAGGCTTTAGTGACAGCACAGACCCCAAGCATGGCTTTCAACTGCAGTAGGACCCAGACAAAAACCTTGGAGACAGCCTAAGTTGTGGAGATAATATGGCCTTAAAGGTGAAGCACTGTCTATGGATGTCCATATGGCCCTTTGTGGTAAAACAGGCCACAGACATCAATACTACTGGCTATGCAGAGTTTTTCTTTTATAATACTTTTACAGTCTGCTTTATATAGTCCATAATAATGTATTGTATATTTAAAATTGGTTATAATAGTAAATTTCAAGTACTAAAACCACAAATATTGAATGTTTGAAGTAATAAATATGCTAATTAACATGATTCATTTATTTTTCTATGCACTCATGTACTCATATTCTGTCCTCCATATAAGTGTGTGTGTGTGTGTATGAGTGTGTGTGTATGAGTGGGTGTATGAGTATGTGTATGTGTGTATAGTATTAATCTATAAATGTGTATATATATAAAACTACAATTTATAGGTTTATAATTAACATGTTTTTTCATTTAAGATCATTTTGATGATAATTTAGGAGATACTAGTTTTTAAAAATATAGAATGTAGTAGCAAATACTATTAAGACTTTCAACTCTTAATTAATTTTATTTCAAAAGTTCAGACATCTTTTGCTGGAAAAGGCCCAGAATATCTACATTGGTATTATGCTAAAATCTAAATGATTTTTAAAGCAGCACATTTTTAAAATTGAATAATCCAAACATGTTTAATAAATGTTATCTATTATTACTTGTTTCAAAATAACTTTGCATATAAGGTTTATGAGGGGTCTTTTATAATTAAAAATGTTAATTATAAGATGGGAGGATTCAGTGAAAAATTATTTGTCTAATTAACCTGCTTACTTCTATTTCACCTTAATTTAATTGTCTGTTCATCCTGTCTTTTTAACATTTTGCCTTATATTAAATGTTTTCTATTTATTTAATAATAATGCAATAGATTCCAAAGATTAAAGAAACAGTTCAAAATTGGAAAAAGTTTAATCCTATAATTTAAACTATTGATGTCATTCAAAAGTTGGTATAAAATGAAATATTAATACTTGACAATATATTTAAATTAGCCATGACAGTGTGATAAAATAATCTAAAAGCTGTTAATCTAAATAAATATGCTTTAATCATCAAGTGGCATTTAATTAACCTGCAATAAATGGTTTATTAAATTTAAATTAGATCATTATATAAGACTTTATTTAAACTATGCATGGATGTTCTATTTTCTACTTTTCAGATATCTGAAGTATTTCAGACTTACTCCAACAAAGTTTGAAATGATTTTTAAGTTTAAACTTCTCATAGAGTCTTAAACTTTCCATAGTTCATCACAACTTCAAATATATGAATTATGGACAACCAATCAAAACTAAAAGCAATAGAAAATTTTAAAAAATCAGCCTGAAGCTTATGTTCAAACCTGATCAGTGTTTTGATCAATAGGACCAAATTAAGCATTCTTCACTACATTAATAATGAACTCCAATACCATTTTGTTGCTTCTGTTGTTTTTGTGCTTCCATTCTACTGTTTTTTCTTCCCCTTACTGAGCTATTACAATTTCCAGATCCTTTGGGAAAACTGTGTCTTCAATGGCCTGCTTTCCAAATACTGGGGTTAAGTGCAAAATGTAATCATATGATCCATGCATATACACAGACACACACACATATACCTACACACTTATATACACACAGACACACACACACAGACACACACAAACTCTTTTTCTGCAATAAAACACACACATACTGGTGTGCATTATAACATACAGGTAAGCTTCCCTTTCCCAACCCATCTTTTCTGTTTTCTGAGCCTTCTGGACTAAAAAAAGCTGCTCCATGCAGCCTGCTTTCCAGGGAGTCTTCCATTTCCTGCTGCCTGTCCTCCACCTCCATCAGACTGCTGAACCATAAAGGTTAGCTTTCGTTCCTCCACATAACTTTCCTTTTCACTGAGCCCTCTTGTCCAAGCCTGCTATCCCAGGGTGACCTCCATTCTCCCATCACCTCTTGCCCATCTTCATCAGACACTTGAACCATACAGATAAGCTTCTTTTTGCCTACTCATCTTCCCAGCTTTCTAAATCCTCTGGGTCAAGCTAACCTGCCCTGAGGAGCCTGCTATCCCAGGGAGACCTCCAATCTCCCTCTGTCATTCCATCCAGCTTTATTGAACCTGAGGCTACTAAAACATACAGACCTGTAGGTCCAGAACCTACAGCCACCAGGACCACCCAGGGAAGAGAATAGAAACAAAGGGTGAAAGCATTACCAAGAAAATACAGAGAATGGAAGAGAAAACTAAGTAGTAGAAAACAAAATAGAAGAAATTGATCTACTAGTCAAAGAAAATGTTAAATATAAAAAAACTCCTGATACAAAACATTCAGAAAATCTGGGATATCATGAAAAGACCTAACCTAAGAATAATAGGAATAGAAGAAGGTGAAGAGTCACAGCACCAAGGGTCAGAAATTGTTCTCAACAAATCATAAATGAAAACATTCCAAACCAAGAAAAAAATTACTATAAACATACAAAATCATATAGAATACCAATTAGTCTGGACCAGAAAAGAAAATCACCTACCCTCAAAACACAAAATCTATAGAACAAAGTAAGAATATTAAAAGCAGTTGGATTTAAAAAATGCTAGGTAACATACAAAGGCAGACCTATCAGAATTACAGCTGACTCCTCAACAGAGACTATAAAAGCTAGAGTCTGGTTCTGGACAGAAGTCCTACAACCTTTAAAAAAAAAAACCACAGGCTTTTTAAAACCTAGACTACTATACCCAGTAAAACTCTCAAACACTACAGATAGAGAAAACAAGATATTTCAAAACAAATTCAAATTCAAACAGCATCTATCCACAAATCCAACCTTACAGAAAATACTAGAAGAAAAACTCCAACCCAAGAAGTGTAGAGTGAAAAATTATAAAGGCCATTTTATGAAATATGTGTAAATTTTTCACCTTAGACCTTGGGCAGAAAAGCACCTGCCAGCAGGTTTGGGTCCATCTAATTAGTTACAGAGGAGGGGGAGTTATAGGACAAAGGCCTGTTAAGAACATCCAGAAACTGACTGGCCAAGAGAGGAACTACACCCTGCCCCCATGGTACTACTAGTGTTCAAAAAAAAAAAAAAAAAAATGTAAAACAACCAATCCTGTGCACCCACTCGAAAGTTCGCTTTTTCCCCACCCCGCCCATATAAGCGCTAGACCACTGTGCCACGAGGTCAGTCCCTCTATCCCCTATGTGAGATATGGGGATATGGGCTGGCCCAGAGCTCTGATTTAATAAACCACCTCATGTGCTTTACAGCAAGACGGTCTCTCGTGTGTCCTTTGGGTGCGTGCTATCCTGTGACGTAAGTGGACCTCCTTTCTGGGAGTTATAAAAACTTCACAGTATTCGTGCAGAAACAGATATGTTGATCAATGGAATCAAATTGAATACCTGCAGATAAACCCACACACCTATAGATACTTAATTTTTAATGATGAACCCCACCCCCCAAAAATACAACAGAAAAATGAAAGCATCTACAAAAAATGGTGCTATACTAACTAGATGTTTAAATATAGAAGAATGAAAATATATCTATATTTATCACCCTGCATAAAACTCAAGTAAAAGTGGATTAAGGACTTCAACATAAAACCAGATACACTAAATCTCATGGGAAAAAAATGGGAAATAACCTTGAATGCATTGGTACTAGAGACAAGTTCCTGAACAGAACATCAATAGCTCAGGTTCTAAGATCAACAACAGACAAAAGGGACTTCATGAAAATGAAAATCTTCTGTAAGGCAAAGGACACTGTCAATAGGACAAAATAGCAACCTACAGATTGGGAAAAGATCATCATGAACCCTACATCAGATACGGGGCTAATATCCAAAATATATTAAGACCTCAAGAAGTTAGACTCCAGAAAATCAAATAACCCAATTTTAAAATGGAGTACAGAGCTAAACAGAGAATTCAGAGGAATCTTGAATGGTTTAGAAGCACTTAAAGAAATGTTCAAAGTCTTTGGTCACCAGGGAAATGCAAATCAAAACAACTATAAGGTTCTATCTTATACCCATCAGAATGACTAAAACCAAAACTCAAGAGAGCACATGGTTGCAAGGATATGGAACAAGTGGAATGTTGATTGCTGGTGGGAGTGCAACTTGTCCAACCACTCTGGAAATCAATTTGGCAGTTTCTCAGAAATGGGAAATAGATCCTTAAGATCTAGCTATACACTCTTGGGAATATACACAAATGCTGCTCCAACATTCCACAAAGACACTTGCCCAGCTATATTCATAGCAGCTTTATTCGTAATAGCCAGAAACTGGAAACAACCTAGATGTCCCTCAACTGAAGAACAGGTAATGTGTGGTACATTTACACAATGGAATCCTATTCAGCTGTTAAAATCTAAGACATGAATTTGCAAGCAAATGGATGGACCTTGAGAATATCATCCTGAGTGAGATAATCCTGTCCCAAAAAGATATGTATGGTATGTATTTACTTGTAAGTGGATATTAGCTGTAAAATACAGATAGCATGTTGCACTCCACAGACACCAAAAGCTAACCAAGACGGAAGGCCAAACAGATGAAGCTTGGATCTCTTAGTAGGGACAATTAGTAGTCATAAGAGGCAGATGGAGGGAAAGAACTGGAGGGAGTGGGGATTCTGAGGGGGATGGGCGATTCAGGATCAGGTGTGAAGGAGGATGGGAGATATGGTTAGATGGCCTTGAAAATGAATAGAAATATGGAACTGATGCAGGTGAGAATGTGGGGGCATCTTCAGGACCAGACAGAGTACTTGGATAAGGAAGCTGCCCAAGAATCAATGGGGGTGACCTTAGCTGTGACTCACTACACCGGGGATATGGAACCTGTAAAGGCTACCACCAGGCAGGATCCCCAGTGGAACAAGAGAGACACCAACTTACCCACAAAACTTTCAACCCCAAATTTATCCTGGGTACAAGAAATGCAGACACATGGGTGGAAGTGAGGGACTGGCCAAACAATAACTGGCCCAACTTCAGATCCATCCCATGGACAAGCACCAATCCCTGACACTATTAATGATACCCTGATTAATGGTAGATACAGGCACCTACCATCAAGCAGTAGACTGAGCTTGAGGATTCTTATAGAAGAATAAAAGGAAAGTTTGTGGGTCCTGAAGGGGATAGGAACTCCACAGGAAGACCAACAGAGTCAGTCAATTCACCTGGATTCTTAGGGCTCTCATTGTCAAAACCACCAACCAATAAACACCCATGGGCTGGATCTAGGCCCTTCTGCTCATAAGTAGCAGATGTGAAGCTTGGTCTTCATGTGGGTCTTGAGCAACTGGAACAGAAGCTATCCCAAAAGCTGTTGCCTACAAGTGGGATAAGTACTACTAGCTGGGTTGCCTTGTCTGGCTGGTCTCAGTGCTAGATAAAGTACCCAGCAGGGACTTGAAGTGCCAAGGTCAGGTGGGGGGAATGCCCAGGGAACCCCACCTACTCAGAGAAGAAGGGGAAGTAGGGTAAGGATTGTGGGAGGAAATGAATGGTTGGGGGCAAGGAACATAATGTAAAGTGAGTAAGTGAAAACATGAAATTGAATTAACACACACACACACACACACACACACACACACACACACACACACACACACACATTTCTCCTCTCAAACCAAACAGGGGCAATAGCAATATTTGTAATGTATTTGGAATTTCTTGACAACCTGACTAACATCTCAAAAGATAGTTTCTAAATGTTTCTTGGTGTTTTTTTTTTTTTTTTTTTTTTTTTTTTTTTTTTTTTTTTTTTTTTTTACTTTTTGTAGGGAGCAGACAAGATGGAAATTTTTATATATGCATTTGACATATCATGATAAAGCAGAATATATTGTGTGACAGCAATTGTTCATATTTCAGTTGATCAGAACCAGTAAGCAAGATGGGAACCAGTGGCTTGATATCACTTTCAAAGACTCACTCTTAGTTATGTGCTATCATCAGCAATAATTACTTTAAAGATATTTCTTCTAGTAAGTGAAATTATAATATAATTATATCCCTGTTTTCTTGTCATTCCTCAATACTAAACAAAGAAATTAAACAAGTAAACTAAGCAATTAAGAAATACTGAGAGTGGAAAAAAATAGTCTTTCCCAGGGAAGAGCACGATAATTGGTGATCCAATACCAAATTATCATCCCTGAAAATGGACATGTAAATGTAACTTTTATTCACCTGATATAATTGTTGTCACAGAGGTTTACTGCTAAATAAGCTCACCCTTTCTAGTTCTTTCTGAAATCTGGTTGGCTGGTTCAACTCAGCTGTTCTGGCTCAAATTCATATTCCAGCTGATTGATTCAATCTTGCTTCTTTCAGCTTCTCACTGAGTTACTCTGCCTGGCCTCAAACTAACTCAGGCAATTTGTTCTTATCTTCTTCATTCTTCTTATTCTCTGGCTTCAACTGACTCTGCTGACCTGCACTAAACTGTATGAACTCACAGGCAAATTCATTTCCACTGTACTGCACTTGATATACTGACTCTCAACTGAACAACGTGACTGAATGAACTGCCTTCATTCTCTCTGTGATGCTCTTAAATAGCTATTCTCCTGAGATAGGCATATTCTATCTCTAGCTCATTCTATCAAATCTTTTTTTGATTCACCACTTTGTCTACCACTTTGACATTAGATGTCACTTTTTTAATTGGATATTTTCTTTATTTACATTTCAAATGTTATGCCTTCTCCAGGTTTCCCCTCCAGAAACCCTCTATCCCATCTCCCCTCCTCCTGCCTCTATGAGGGTGTTCCCCCCATTCACTTCCTATCCTGGTATTCCCCTACTCTGGGGCATCAAACTCCCATGGGACCAAGGGCCACTCCTCTCACTGTTGTCCAACAAGGACATCCTCTCCCATATATGCAGCCAGAGCTATGGGTCCCTCCATGTGTACTCTCTGGTTGGTGGTCCAGTAAAATATAGCCACTACTGTCTACAAACTAAATATACCTTAATAGGGTATAATAAGGGTGTATCTGTATTCCAGCCAGATGCATTACAGTATATCAGTATATAGTATGCCATTCCTAAGATTTTGGATGTGATCCCTTGACAGAGCATCCATGGTTCTGGACTACATGGTTCTCTACATTTTCTACATTTCTGTTTAAGCTAAAAATTGTACCCAGTTTAACTTTTACAGAAATATATTATCAATCCTGTAAACTTAGTCTGAATATCCTGAAATTTAATACTCTGTCCTTATGATGATCTATTGATGAGATCCTTATTCAATAATTACAGTCCTGATCACCTGTCCTTTAGCATATAATCCTTCACATCAAGATTTTTAATCTGCCAGTCTAATGAATGATTTGTACTTTTTCAGCCAGTTTGTTCAGCTGTTCTCATGCCTTGGGGGGAGGGAGGAGATGTCAGCTGTCTTCATCTTCCTATGTCTCTACTTTCCTTGAGTTATGCCTTTCATGTGGAAGTTTTGCTTACTCAGATCAATTTTAATGGAACCCATAGTCTTTCATCACCTATGGAAATATAGACATTATTACACCCCCAGCAAAACACATTCTCTGACACACACACACACACGTTTATCTAATTCATCTAGTGTCCTTTAGCTAATCTTATTTCTCCTTTCTCTTCATGAAGGTACAACCAGAGTTTTATGAATTCACACATAAACTAGACATTTAGGCACTCCTGTTTCCTACTTAAATACAGAAGAAAGAAATCACAGGAGGGGAAAGGGAGGGAGGAACCTGGGTGGGAAAGGAAACAGGGAGGGGAAGACAGGAACATGATCTGGTATTGGGAGAGAAGGGAGTATGGTGGCAGGGGGAGGGGGAAGCACTGAATCCCTGAAGGCCAACAGAAAGAATCAACACAGGCAACCTTGGGAGGTAGGAGGTGAGAAGACCCTCTAGAATGTACAAGAGACTTGGAGGTAAGAGACTATCAGGATTCAAAGGGGGGGGGACCTAAGATGAAATGCCCTACCGTGGAGAGAGGGAAATTGTAGAGTAAAAAGTAAAAAGACAGGGCATCAAGTGGAGGGATGGAGTTGCCATCCCACAGTCAAAAACTCTGACCCAGAATTGTTCCTGTCTGAAAGAACTAAAGAAACAAAAAGGGAGAAGAACCTGAGGAAAAGGAAGTAAAGTGACAGACTCAGCTCAGGGGGAAGGACCCAAAGCCTGACACTATTACTGATACTATGGTGTGCTTACAAATAGGGGCCTAGCATGACTGCCGTCCGAAAGACCCAACAAGCAGCAGAAAGAGTCAGATGCAGATATTTACACTCAACCAGTGGACAGAAGCTGGTGGTTGAATTAGGGAAAAGCTGGAAGAAGCTGAGGAGAAGGGTGAGGAGCAATCTCAACTAACCTGCACCCCAGGCATCTCTCATACACTGAGACACCAACCAAGCAGCATACACTAGCTGATATGAGGCCTTTATTACAGCAGAGGAAAGCCAGGTCTGGACTCAGTCAGAGAAGATGTACTTAACCTTCAAGAGACTTGCAGCTTCAGGGAGTAGAGTGGTCTGGTGGGGTGGGTAGGGTGGGGATATCCTCTTGGAGATGTGGCAGGGAGGAGGTGTGGGGTGTGGAACAGTCGAAGGATGGACCAGAAGAAGGAAAAGTCTGGACTAAAGAATAATAAATAAATAAATAAATAAATAAATAAATAAATAAATAAATAAGAATAATAAATAAATAAATGAATAATCATATTACATAAGATGTCAATATCCAGTGTTAGTTAAAATAGAGCACAGTTTGCTTGAGACTGAAGGCAAATTAATCTGCTTCCCATTGTTGTAGTAGATCTCTTTTCCTTAGGTTTCTGGCTATATCTGCCACATTAGGATTAATCATTCTATTTGCCCTGCTAGTCCCACACCTTTAATTTGTCTTACAGCTTGCTTTACTTGGTATAATGGTCCAATCCTAACAAACTGTGTAGATTCCTTCTGAAGTGATCAAGGTGAATTCTGAAATTCTCATGAGATTATAGTTATATCATCTCCTCTGTCGTCTAAATCTTCAATTTAAAAATACCATTTAATTTTAATTCTTATTTTGGTCTCTGTTCATTAATTACAGTTTATCAAAAATCCTGTCTTAGAGTACTTGTAAATTCTCCCATTCTTTCAAGTATGGTTGCTTTGCCTTTGGCATATGGAAGCAGCAAAAGCTGAGCAGTACTGTCTCCCACCTTAAAAATGCATGTTTTCTTCCAGTGAGCAATAATCTCCATCTCCCCCTTGAATTCTTCATCTATAATTCCTGAATTAATAATAAAATCCTTGAGATATTAGAATAGTTCTCCATAAAACCATTCCTACTGTCTTTGAAAACAGTGGTCCACAAACTCCAGTGGGCATTGTACTCCAAAAATTCCATTTTTGGTAAGTAATGTGATATTTCTACTTATGGCTAATTCTAGAGTACCACTTCCGGAACATGTATAGATCTCCAGTACTGTTTGTACGAGCTACTCCATTGCTGACAGAAAATATCTGACTTAGACCCCCCCGGAGTTCCCAGGGACTGGACCACCAACCAAAGTTTACACATGGAGGGACCCATGGCTCTGGCTGCATGTGTGGCAGAGGACGTCTTCGTTGAACATCAGTGGAAGGAGAGGCCCTTGGGTCTGAGGGACTTTGTTGTCTCAGTGTAGGGGAACACCAAGGCAGGAAGACAGGAGTGGGTGGGTGAGTGGTGGAGAGGCAGTGTGTGTGTGTGTGTGGGGGGGATGGGATAGGGAGTTCCCAAGGGGAGATCTGGAAAGGGGATAACATTTGAAATGTAAATAAACTAAATATTCAATAAAAGAAAAAAAAGAAAATGTCTGGCTCATGTTGTTTGTTTCTGGAGTATGAAATAACCACCTTTAGGAGTTTCCCTTATTGGCAGGATTATTTCACAAGTAGTCTCCCACCAGTTATTGATTAACTGGCATATCTCTTGCTTATCATCATTCATTTAGTCCAATACCTACTCTTAGCACATCTTCTACAAATCCTGGCTGAAGTCTTTTAGAGAAGTCTCTAGTAATGCCTTGTCTAAAATCCCATTGCAAATGACCTTGTCTCCTACAGTCAAAAAGTGCACATAGTGATATACAGGATTATTGGACATTGCTTGTCCCATTACATAGTCATTATGGTTAATATCAACAGTAGTTTTAATCCATTCATCCATGAGTGCTGATTGAGCATTTAAAGGTCTAAGAATTATTTTTACATTCCGCAATTGAATTTTTGAAAGCTAAAGCATCCAACAATACCTGTCTTGCATCTGGATTTGATACTGCCATGTT
The DNA here is from genome assembly GCF_011762505.2 of Arvicanthis niloticus. NCBI lineage: Eukaryota > Metazoa > Chordata > Mammalia > Rodentia > Muridae > Arvicanthis > Arvicanthis niloticus. Next base: position 36,146,727 of record NC_047660.1, read on the forward strand.
TACAGAGGTTGTTAATTTCTGTATAAAATCAGTAAAAGTCTCTATGGGGCTTTGCATGATCATTGTGAATGATGTAGACCTTTTTCTTTGTTTCTCCATCTTATCCTGGGCTCTTAAAACTACTAAAGTACATTATATAATAATAGTTTTATCAAATATATTGTATAATAAAAGTATCATCTACTGTCTTAAATCAGCAAATTGTCCTTCACGTAACAATCAGTCTTTCACAAAATTAACACCTTTAGATCTTTTACAACTTTTCATAATTACAGCTTATTCTCTCTACCATGTAAGCCATTGTAACTAAGAAGCAGCTTCCAGTTCAACTACTGGAAATATTTCCAGTCTTGGGTGACAATCCTGTTTTTGGTAGCCCAGTAACTTATCTCAAATAGGGTGATTGCATTCCAAAAGTTACTACTGATTCTTTAAAATGTTTAAGATCTTGTATTTTAAGAGCACTGCAGGCTATCTGTTCATTTTGTGAATTTTCAAATTTTTTTTGCATTTGTTCCCAGGTAACTGGGAAAGCTAATTGGGGTGGACTCCTTCCCTCAATTTCATTAACAGGTAGCAGCATGGATTCAACAGGCTATCTATCTTGATTCTCAGTTATGTTAGGTATCATAGGTTCACAATGAAACATATGTGGTTCTCTTAATTCTTCTGTCTTTTTTCTCTCAAGCCTTGGTAACATCATAGCTACTTTTTTTTGTTGTTGTTGTTCTACAGATATTTTTTTCAAAGTTTTTTGAGAGAAAATACATAAAGATTGCAATTGTGACCATTGCAGCAAACCTTTTCCTATTCTTAATTGCAATCTTTCTATATTTCTACAGTACTTACAAGAAACATTATGCAGACTAAGTACATTGTATTTATGTATCTAGAAAGATATATTTACATATACAAAACTTATCTAGGTATATAATGACAATAATGAACAATAGACAAATTTGCAAATGAAAAAGGAAAGAGTTTGAAGGAGAAAAGTGAAAGAGAAAACTATGCATTTATGAGACTATAATCTCAAAAAGTAAATAATTTTTTAAAAAAATTAACAAGTTGCTTAAGTCTTGTCAAAACAATAACTTTACCTCTTGATTTTGAATTCTATCTTCTCTACTGGAGAAGTTCAGAATAGCTGTGGCATTTGTACGTGTGTGTGTGTGTGTGTGTATGTGTGTGTGTAAGGTATTCTTGAGTTCACTCTATATAATCAATAATTTTTATAAAAAAATTATCCATAATACCATCTTGAGTCCTTTCTACAGTCACTTATACTGAGGAGATTGTAGAAGACTGTGTATAGTTTGATTCTAGGAGAGTTTAGGGCACAAGAAATGATTTTCGTGTTGTAAATTTATGCATGATAATTGTAACATGAAATATAATTAATAAAAATTTAATTTTAACATTAAAATATGTTTCTTGTTAACATCCCAAGATAACATTGTTATTTTATTTTTCCATGTTTACTGGTTCTGTAGCTATGCATATGTAGTTGAAAGAAATCTGCTTAACTTTTGCATTTATTTCTCCATACCTTCAGTTCTATTGGTATTAGTTTTTATGTTTACATTATGATGGTTCATGCATAAGCAAGTAAGAATATATGGCATAGTTTAAATGTCAACTTAAGTGCAAGTATATTGCCTGGCCTGGGATTAATCCTTAAAGACACACATAAAGAAAAAGCCTCTATACTTCTTTCTTTTAAAAAAAACAAAAACAAAAACAAAAGACATGTAGGATTTTTAAGTGTTCTTCATGTGTTAACAATTATAGATTATAGATTAGATTTCTCTATCTTTGATTATTTTATTTTCTGCAAAGTCTGTCTCTTCTGGTAATTTAGAAATTTTTATACTATTAGCTAGTTATGAGTTTGTATGATGCATTTTTATATGAGTTCACACATAGCTTGTGTTCATATTTGAAGTGAACTTCTTGTAGACATCTTAGAATTTACCTCATTTTAAAATCGGTGTAGCCAGCTTCTTTGTCTTGATTTTTGGCATATATGAGGAAAACCAAACACAAAATAAGTTCAACTATTCCATACCCTGTACACCACGTACTTTACTCGTGCACCCACTCATATCCAACTTCCAGAGACATTTAACTCATTTTAGTAGTTTTAAATTCTCGTAAATATTATGTAGCAGATAGTGTCTGAGACAATGTTTTTTCTTTGTGTTTACACTAGTAAAAAAAGTTGATTATTAAAAACTTTTATTGCAATAATGATCTTATTCTCACTGCTTTAAAATAATTATATCCAGAAAGAATACATGTCTTTTACAAAATTAGGTTACAAATAGACAAAAAAAAAACCAACATGAACATATTTACTATTGAGTATTATATATAATCAAGCAACAACACTCTGATTAGAGGCTTTCCAGAGTACACAGAGCCTGTCTTCACTGCTTTCAGAAGATTTTTTTTTTTTTTGTCAGCAAAAAGGCATTGGTCTGTCAATAAAAATCAACTGAAATTGAGTTTAGTTTAAACAATATAGCAACTGAGTAAAAAAATAAGAGGTCAGATTTGAAATATTTCCTAGTGGAACAATGTTGTCAGGACCCAGGCTCTACCTGACCCTCCTTACTGAATTCCTTACAATAAAAATCTATTCAGAACACATAGATATTGAATTCCAAAAAATGAATTCTGGAAACCTCTTACATGAACACATTGTTGTATGAGCCAAGATTGGTAGCTGAAAATCAATAAACTGTTGGAGACACACAAAGTTGGCCTATTTACATTTTCCTGATCAAATAATCATTGACATTCAAAACACTAAAATCTTATAGTTTCCTTTATTTATATTATAATAATGAGATTTCTTATATTGCTACTTATAAGCCCCTTCTATTACATTCTCTTATTAGATAATAATGATCTTGGGATTTGGGCTTTATTATAATTACCAACCTTGGTGAAGAAATCAAGGATACCAAATAATTTTTTTGCTTATTCTCAACTCAGGGATAAAGTCACAAATAAGACATGGATATAAACATTTTCTACAACTGGCTGAGTTGCTGAGAAGAGAAATGTCTTTGAGCTGACATGTTCTCCATAATAACTGAAGGATGAGCATGAGGATTCAAATAGCTGACATTCAGTAACCATTTGATGAAGGCAAAAAGAGATTATCATTGTTATTGCTATTACCATATTCATGAGTGCATTGGAACTCTATATCTGCAAGTAACAATCACTTGATTGACTGAAAAGCTTTGGATTCTGTTTTTCTTTTTCAACAAATACCTGGTTCCTCTTCCTGTCCACTGATGAGTTTCAGAGTCTTTTTAAACTTTATCATACATTTGGTTTAGATATGATCCTCTAAATATTCTTCTCCCCCAGTATTGAGTGTGACTCCATCACTAGTTCTCCTAAGAGCTGGTGTCTATTATTACTACTCATCTCAAATGTCATTTCCATTGTGAAATTTTAATTTTATTTTTAAATCCGAGTCAGACACTCTATTCTTATAGCTCTTGCCCATATACATTTTAGTATAAATATTGCATTGTAATTTTCTATTTACTCCTAGATTTCAACACTATAGTGAAAACATTTTTAAAGCCTATAGTTTACTCAGGTTTATATTTCTGATGTGGGGGAGGATACTAAAAACATGATATTTTGTTACATGATATGATGTTTGATCCATCGTAAAATTGTTGTCATATATGTGTGTGTGAATATATATATATATATATATATATATATATATATATATATCTTCAGCTTTTGGAACATGCAGAAACACTTTGCAAATTTAAGTTTCATCTACCTCCTGATGACATACCAATATCCTTGGTATTGTTTTTGTTTTCATGTATGTACCACCAAGGTAAGCATAGCACCCATATTATTTTTCAAAATATTGAATCAAAAATTACTATCCTTGATTTTTGTCTATTTTATATAGTTTTGTTTTCTGTTTCAAGAATTGTAACTTTTTTCTTTTTTATTCAGATGTTGCCCAAAATGCTGTGATTTAGTATATATGTAAAATGGTACTTGAGAGAGAGAGATTTAAAATTTCCAAAATATCTTCCCAGATTAAGGGCACATCCTCCAAGCTGTGACACATTTTGAAAACTTCTGTAATCTTGGGTGACTGTACCTCACAGCTGATCTCAAGTCAGCTCTGAGGTTTTACATGATTCAAACTGAACTCAATGCACATCCATAGGAAGTCAGCTTCATACTATGTTTATTGACTTGAAGTTGGGAAAGAACTGCTTTTCACATGTGTTATTTATTCAAGAAAGTGACATACACTATCAACAATATTATAATAGGCCTATATTCATTTTTGCGAATACAGGAATTCAGTAGGATTTTTTTTGTAATATCTAAAATTTTGCTGTTATTTACCATGAAATAATCTAAATCTTAGGCTAGAACAAAGAAGTAGGCTTCAGACATGAAAATGACTTTGGGCTAGAACAGGGAAGTAGGCTCAGATATTTTGGTCATCCTGACAAGCCCTTAGAAACAGTGATCATGGGAGTGATCATGGAACTTCATTTAATGTCTTGCTTGTTCTTTAACTATTTGTGTTTATTGTCTTGCTTGTTCCTTGACAATTTGTATCTATTTATTGCTAATCCCTCAACCTAGAACTGACCTTAATACTTGCATGTAATTAAAATGGCATAAAGGCAAAAAGGAGGAGGGGGGATGAGATGGAGGATTTCTAGGGAGGGGAAATGGGAAAAGAGGATGACATCTGAAGTGTAAATAAATAAAATATCCAATAAAAAAAAGAAAAAAAGAAAGAGAAAAAATTAAAGTACACAGATTCTCCTTTATATATTCTTAGTGTGTCATCAACATGTTATAAGAGAAACTAGATATAGATATAATCATCTAAATTTCTTAATGTTGTTTGCTGTTTCAACTGGAGGACAACATGTAGAAGAATGCAAATCAATCCATTCTTATCTCCTTGTACAAAGCTGAAGTCCAAATGGATAAAGGAGCTTCACATAAAACTAGATACACTGAAACTAATAGAAGAGAAGGCGGGGGAGAGCCTTGAAAACCTGGGCACAGGGGAAAAATTCCTGAACAGAACACCAATAGCTTATGCTGTAAGATCAAGAATTGACAAATGGTATTGTTCAATCAGAGGTGTAACCCACTACCCAACCTAGATATATCAACTATCTTTGACTGGTGGAGATACATGAACATCTGCTTCCCTGTCTCCCCCCTCTATCTCTCTTTCATCACCTAGCTTCTCCTCTCCTTCTTCTTCTCCTCTTCTTACTCCTTTTCTTCCTCTCAGTACTCCTCCCACCTTAGCTCCTCCTACACATCACCCTTCCTGTTAAAAGGAAACTTTTCTCTCAAAATACAATTAGAGCATAATTATGCCTATTTGTACCAGTGAGGTACAAGATAGTCCTAATACCCAGTCCATCCTTTTGTTGACTAACCAGCACCTCTGTCATCTATCCTAACTAAAACACTTAGTTCTGAACCTGGCTTTTTCCTTGGCTTTAGGATGAATGTGATTGAACAATACCAAACTTATAAAGCCTATGATTAACATTTCTTAAAAAAATGTATAAATGCAAAAAGGAAAAGGGGGCATGGGATAGGGGTTTTCTAAGGGGGGGGAATGGGGAAACGGGATGGTATCTGAAGTGTAAATGAAAGATCTAATAAAAAAAAAAGGAAAAAAAAAAAGAATTGACAAATGGGACCTCATAAAATTGCAGTTTCTGTAAGGCAAAGGACACTGTCAATAAGACAAAATGGCAACCAACAGATTGAGAAAAGATCTTTACTAATCCCACTTATGATAGAGGGCTAATATCCAATATATACAAAGAACTCAAGAAATTAGACTCCAGACAACCAAATAACCCTGTTAAAAATGGGGTACAGAGCTAAATAAAGAATTCCCAACTGAGGAAACTCGAGCACCTAAAGAAATGTTCAGCATCCTTAGTCATCAGGGAAATGCAAATCAGAACAACCCTGAGATTTCACCTCACACCAGTCAGAATGGCTAAGATCAAAAACTCAGGTGATAGCAGATATTGGCAAGGATGCGGAGAAAGAGGAGCACTCCTCTATTGTTAGTGGGATTGCAAAAAAAAAATTAATTTTAAGAAAAATTTAAGAAGTTCAGCATTACATGCTGGAATTTAATATTATCCTAGGAACAGTACATTCTTCAACTTCAAAAAAGAATGCCTATAGCTAATATGATATCAATATTAATATGATGAAAGACTGAGCTCATTCTTTGATATATCGACACTAAACTATCAGGTACAGATAAATCTTTTTCTTCAAGCACAGAAAGATCTGGACATTGAGATAGTGTGATTTTTAAAAAGTTCAGGTTGAGAAGCCAAAAAAGGTTTATTATTTGATGACAATATTTTTGTCTACTAATCAGATAAAAAGATTATAGCTTACAAGCTTATTCCTAAAAATTAAATTATTTTCCAATTTAATGGCATAAAACTGGACCAAATAATTTATATGATCTACAAAAAACAGCAGTAATATGAAATTTTAAAATAATCCAAAAATGCATTAAAGCAACACAGTGGAAACAAACAAAATCAATAAGGATTAATAAATTTGCTCTGTTTACAAGTTTCAATCCTGAACAGTTTCTGATTTTGCTTATGGTAATTTACAAATTCAAAGCAATCCCAGCAAAATTTTAATATACTCCATTAAATAATTAACAACATAAATTTAAAATGTATTTGAAAATTAAAAGAGCCCAGGGTGGTTAAAACAATTTTTCTAAGAAGCAACACATTGGGAATTCAGTTCCAAGTTAATTTAAAACAAGGATAATTTAGACATCAAAATGAGTATATCAGAAGTTTTAGCTGTGTAGAACTATACTAAGAGACATACTCACATAGAGTCAAAAGGTGTTTCTTTTTAAAGGAAGAATGAGAAAGACAGGAAAACCAGTTAGAGCAAATATAAAACAACTCTCTCATATATTGTTTCTGAGCCCAACCATTGGTCCCAAAGCTGATATGAGTAGTTGTTCAATGATGTCACTCATTCCTTGGTATTTCCAGGTTTCCATTGTTTTCTTAAAAGTGTCTCCCTTCTTTCCAAGCCATCACCACACACATGGGCTGCTCCCCCCATTTCCCTGCAGAACTTTATATCATCTGTTACTTAACAATTTATCATAGTTATTTCTTGTTGTACCTGACATTCAGGGGAATAGTTATTTTTACCTTTTAAATTTTCACCAAGGTATTTTATTTGTTTCTTTGCCTGTTTCCTTACTTGCCTCTTACAAGTTTCTGTGGCCCGGCCTCACCTGAATCTTACTGTTGTTATTCCAGGATAGCCTTGAACTTTAGATCTTTTTGACTTGAGTTCCAGGCACATTGGTGTGTACTGTCACAGGTGGAACTGTCACTTTTTCTATAGATATAATTCAATAGCAGTCATTTCCCTGATACATAACAAATATTTATTAATATGCATTAAATCTATCTACATGGCAAAATAAAACTTAGAAATATTTTTCAGTCTTATTTTTCTGCTTCTTTTTCTATTTCATTTTTCCTAATATTAAGCTGATTCCCAAATCTGTGATCATTGTTTTGAAGGAAAGGATCTGTAAAGATAGAAATGTGATATACCATAAAAGTGTCTCTCAGAAATATAGAAACATCAGCAGGTATTGTGAAACATCCTCTTCAGAATAATTAGGAAAAAAACAAACTAACAAACAAAATTATGGGCCTAGTGCCATGGTTAAAATGATCAAATAAATTCTTGTGCAAGTTTGGCAAGTTACATTCTATCACAAAGCAGCTAAAGAAAATTGATTCCTTAAAGTTGCTCTCTGCAGGCAAACACACACACACACACACACACACACACACACACACACACACAGACACACAGACACACAGACACACAGACACACGCCACAGACACCACAAACACCATCCACAGCCACTGTCAACATCACTCATTCCTATATTAAGAAAGTAAATAAAATTGGGTTTAGAAACCTGAAACCTCAAAAGGATGAGAAGGAAATTGCTACCCAAATAAAAAATTGTAGAGGTTAAGGAAAGAGACTGAAATAGTGTTAGCTACAAGCCACAAAGAAGTCTGAAGGATAATCATCATTCTGGAACACCAAGCAGGATGGCTGTGTGGAGCATCTACTCCTCATTCTGACAGAGACTCTGAAATTCCAAGAGGACCAGAGAAACACAAACTGTAGTAGATACAACATATAAAGTACCATGTTGAGCTATTTTACAAATATTTATGAACACTTCACCTGAGATAAATAGCTTTTCGTCAATCCTTTGAAATAAGCCACTGGCCTAAGATGATATAAGTTCTTTAGTGTACAAAGTCCTGAAACAGTTTTATCTTTCTACCAGAGTATCAGGATAAAGCCTTAAAAGAGAAAACAAGTCAGACTTTAGGTAACAAACTTACTTTGCACATGTGATGTCGTGATATACTTCAAGTTAGAACAAGGTTAGATACATCTTTACTTCAGGATGATACAATAACTGAACACTTTGGTAAAGCATGTCCCAAGATTATTTGTGAGTTTGAGAAGAATTTCATAACTCATCTAATGTTTCATAATTCTAGACGGTAAAATTAATTCTATTTATTATTCTTCTAGTATACATATAGCAGTTGTTCTTTTTAATCACAGGGTAACAGGAGACATGAACGGGAGGTTTGCATAAACTGTAAGATCCTCCTAGAACCTCCTAGATAGCACAACAGTTAAAAGCACCATCCTGGTCTTTCAGAGAACTCAATTCTTATTCCCAGCACCTCAGGTGCCTGCAATTCCAGCTTTGGAAGATCTGACATCCTTTTCTAAATTCTATGGACACTTGTCCTTATACCTGGACATAACCCTTCCAGGTTCAGCATGACCTTGATGGAGACAGAGTAATATGATTTCTGTGCTGAAACAGGGCTAGAAGGTGTGGACCTCCACAAGTGTAGATGGCTGCCATAGGCATAAGGCTTGTTTGTATAATAATGTGCATATTTTTAGTTCTTCCTTTAAGGAATATCCTCTTTTGTGTTAATGAGTCTATGAAAATCAGACAGCAGGTGTTTAGGAGGGTAAGGTCTTACCAAAATGGTAAATACGAGGACCTTTGGGACAGTCCTTACAGCTGTGGAAAAGGACTCTAAAACTATAAATTCGAAAGATATATAATTTCTCAACTATGCAAAATATAAGGATGCAATATGAATTACAAGGGGCTTCACAAATCTGAAAGAACAGAAGTAACTACACTATGAGCCAGTTTGTCAGAAAAATACACAGACAGTCAGATACAAAAGCAGGCAGGGTCCTGAGTCAAAGGTCAGCCAGGAACACAGTAAGTCCAGGCTTTGGTGCAATAGAAATGGTAATTTCCAGACAATTCCCAACCAGCTAGCTTGTCCTCTGTACTTAACAGAGGCAGGCATATCTCTGAATTCTTCAAGAGTGTTTAAAGAAAAATGTGTGCTTTCTGTCTCCGAAGAATTAAGAAGATGGGGGTTCCAGGATGCTTTTTCAAAGGACAACCAAAAGGAATCCCGGAGAAAAATGATTGGATTTATACATAAAATAAAAGACTCTGCTTATGATTTGCATGAAATGAGCTATCTAGAGAATTTTTTTTTGAATAGCTTGGAGAACTATCTCAGGCAGAACATAGGGAGAGAGGGGGCTGTCTAGAGATCTCTAGAAAAAGTAAATCAGAAAGAAAATAGAACAAAGAGAAAACAGGCTGGAAAGCTATCTCCAGTAACACATAGGCCGCCAACTTGGACCCACAACTTGACTCCCAAGTACCCCTTCTCTCAGAACCCCTCTCCAAGTCAAGGCTGGTCCCTGGCATAACCCCACATAAAAACATGTACGTACATACATTAAAAATAAACTTTAAAGTGATTTATGATATACCTAGTGAATGTTCTACATACTTGGTTGACAAAGTTAAATAGGCATTGAATTAATACAGAAAATCATTTTTTATCTTTTTGATATTTTTTATGTATGATTTAGGAAAGTTTAGAGACTTTAACCTAGGTTATATACACTTTTTCATCCATCGCTGTTTTTTTCTCTGGCTCTGCCTCTTTCCCTCTGTCATTTGTTTCTTCCTGACATGCCTCTGTTTTGTTGTTTGTTTGTTTGATCATTTGGGTCATACTAGTTTTAGCCTCATTGTGTAATAGAAGTGGGTAATGAACTCCTGATATTTTGCCTTCACCTCCCAAGGATGTGGTTAAAGGCATGTGACCATCACACTCACTTGAGAAATGTATGTGTATATTCTTTTCCTGTCCTGGAGTCAATGAATGCATGGCTGTCTATCATCATGGCACTGAGTTGATAGTATCAAATGGCCTAAAAGGGAGAAATGACTGGTTAGAGGGTTTGAAAACTGTAGGGAACAAGCAATCATTGTAGTAGAAACTTAGTGGTGACTATCCTTGAAAGACTTTAGAGGGGTTGAAAGTGGTCAACAGAGTGTATAGTAGTTTCATAGTTAATTCTAACAATACTTGCCATTAATTCTGCCCCGCTTCTTAGAGCATATTACTAAACTCAATATTCAAGTATAGAAGCAGTGGAGTTATTTAAACAATATTTGGAAATATTTCATATCAGAATGACAAAAAGTGAAAGTAAATTATAAAGAGAGAGAGAGAGAGAGAGAGAGAGAGAGAGAGAGAGAGAGAGAGTCTGAAATGACCATCAAGATATCTCAATGGGTAAAATGTTTTTTCAGAAAAGATTAATAACTTGAGTTTAATCAAGGGAGGCGATGTAATGATAGAAGGAGAGAAGTGACTCCCTGAAGTTGTCCCATGACATAATCACACACACACACACACACACACACACACACTCACACACACACAGTGTGCATGGAACCACTTGCACATATCATGCTTAAAGATAAATAATACTAAGTCAAAATTTTAAATGGACAAATTGAAAAGTATATATGTGCTTGTCTGGTGTAGCTGTTTATTTATATAATACGGCAGCAACAACAGTTAGTCAGGAGACCACACTTTCCCTTTGATGCACTTAGGTAAGGTGCATGCTCATGCCCATTTTGCTGGAATTTCTATATCCTTCACAAGTCCTGCTGCTTGGACAATATGGTCTCCTTTGTATGTAGCCAACTCTATTTGGCAAGCAGTATCTCCAGCCATCTGTAATTGATGCATAGCTGGTTTTGTTAATCACTCCCAACGGCATTTACCACATTTTTTTCATTTTCAATTAATTGGTCCCAGGTCATTTCATCTTGCTGGGAGTTGCACTTACAGGTAGCTAATACAGCTAAGGAGACTGACATAAGCTGCTGGGTACCTGGCCAGTGAGAACATTCCAAGAATGATCATGGTCTATTAAAGAGTGTTGTGCTGAGCTAAAATGAAATTTCAAAGCATGGACTTGCTTACATTGTCAAACCAGCACAGAGAGAAAAAAAAAATGCTGCTGTATCTCTCCTATATTCACAGGTCTCTGTATTCCTGACCCCAGATAACCACCCTCCTTGTCAACATTCTGACTGTAATTGAATCTGAGGAATGTGATAGAGAACAAGACAGTGTATTAGTTTGGCTCACACATCATTACACCAGAAGTTTCTAGGTCTGTTTCAGATTTTTGCTATTGGTCTTTGACTTTCAGAGTGACATGGTTCTTAAGGGTGTGATTCTTTGCTTTCCTTGTAGACCTTGATAACATTATGTATTAAGGATCAGATTATAAATTTTGTGGAAAAGTAAGATGTGAGAACATGAAAGGACGCAAAACAAAATTTCATGCCTTTCATGTTATGGCAAAATTTTGGACATGGCGTTGGCTCTTTGAGGCAATAGAATTTTCATAGTGATAAAATGATTTTAAAGTGCTATTTTATCATTGTTTATATTTAATTATTATTTATGTTAAAAAGTGGAATGTCTAAGTTGTCATCATTAATAATTGAAGGGCTGAGGTGAATTACCAGCTCTCATATCCCAAACTATATCACATCATTTTGCACATATATAACATGTTAATTGTTTTAGTCTTTAAAAATTCCATATAATATATATTTTGATTTTTCTACTCCCCTAAGCCGACCCAGATCCTACCCTCCACACTCACACACACAAGCAAACAATCAAACAAGACCAAAAATATGAAGTCTAATTTAATACTCCTTAGCAAGGGAATTACCCTAGAGTGTGATTTACATACTCAGTGTCACTAAAGTGAGAAAATACCTGTTTATTTCTCTTCTCACCATTATCACTTGCAATCAGCATCTTGTCCAGGGTTGGGACTTTGTGTCACTTCTTTTTATCTCCTTCTTGATGAGACTGTCTGACTGTAGCTTGTACAGGTCTTGTGCCAGCTGTCACAGTTGGTGTGACTATCTGTCCTAATCTGCCAAAGATCTCTAGTGAAAACTGAAAAGTGTCCGTGATTCAAAAAAAATTTTTTGGGAGGAAACAAAAGTCTAATGCTCTCATCTTCCTTATTTCATATTTTTTCATTTATTTCTTTTTGTAGTTATATGAACTTTTAATATTTCCATTTACCTAGAGTTAACTTAGATAAAGAAAAAATGAGCATAACAATTGTGTGTATGTGTGTTTTACTACATTATTGGAAACAGCATTTTTTTTCTGATATTAAGTTCCTGGTTGCAACTTCCCCTTCTACTATTCCTCCCTGGTCCTGTATACCTCAAATCTCAAAGATTACCACCTTTCTCAACTCACTCAAATCCACCCATCTCTTTTTCTTATAAGAATATATAATATATAAGAAAATAATATAAGATAAAATAAAAACTACCATATCAGATATGGACAGAACAAACATGCAAAAGGTAAGGAATCCAAGAAAAAGCATACAAAACAAATAGATATGCAGAGACACATTTGTTCACACACTCAGGAATGCCAAAAATGCAATAAACTGGAGGCCATAATATATACACAAAACATTCTTCCTGCCTACTTTTCTGAAGGGTTCCCTTATTTGTGAGGGGAGAGATTGGATCAAGATATTTCTTTTAAGGTCTATATGACATTTGCCCAAGATCTTCTGGCTTTTAGAGTCTCTTTTGAAAAGTCTAGAGTGATTCTGATAGGTCTGTCTTTATATGTTACTTCAACTTTTTCCTTACTGCTTTTAATATTTTTTCTTTGTTCTGTGCATTTGGTAGTTTGATCATGATGTGATGGGAAGAATTCCTTTTCTGGTCTGCAGAATTTCTTATTCAAGTTCTCAATTTTCATCTCCAGTTGTTTTTTTGGTTGTTGTTGTTTTCTTTATTGTTTCTATTTCTACTTTCAGGTCTTGAATTGTTTGTTTTATTTATTTATTTCCACTAATATTTGTTTTAGATTTATTTAAAGGATTATTCATTTTTAATAACCTTTATCATACTCATAAAGGCTATGCTAAAGTCTTCGTTATATGTTTTATCTACATTGCATTTCTTATGTCTTACTGTGGTAGTTGCTAAGTTCTAGTAGACATACTTTCCTCACAATTACTATTTTGTTTTTTCACTTGTATCTAGGCACCTGGGTTTGGGACGATCGTAAATCTAGGTGCTGATATCTTGTCTTTTCATTGTTGGTTATGTGTTCTGTGTCTGGATTTGTTGCCCTTTCTGGTCTTTAGGAGGGTATGGTGGCTGTAGGATGCCTTGTCAAAATTTCTTGTGTGATTCTGCTCGGTGCAACCACTGAGAGTGCTAAGAAAATGTGTTTCTAGGTATTGACAGCTAACAGTTAAAAACATGGATGGCTGGAGGAGGGATGCTGAGGGGGGATGCTCCACATGGGGGAGAAAAGTGAACTGTGCTTAGTTCACTGGAAATACAGTCAGAGGGTAGGAGAGGCCACGATAGGTAATTTACTATGGAGCTTTAGATAAGACTGGATATGGAGGAATGGTGAGAGAGCAAATATGTGAAGCTCCCTTATTTGCAAGATTGTTCTACATCTCTGGCAGATATGATTAGTAGATTCCCAGGCATCGCTTGCTAGAGGTGGGGGCTCGAATGAATTGGGGGAGGAGCTGGAGATGATCTGCAAGATCTACTGGAAATGGAGTGGGAGGCCAGAGTAGGTAGAATACTCCAGTGTTAGTGGTAAAACTGGCAGGTTGATTTTGGAGAAAAGAAAGGAGATAGGAATATCTTCTACATTTAGGCTCCCTGCATCCCTAACAAGGATATCTTCCTGGCTTCTAGGGACTTTCCTCTACAGTTGGGGCCAGGGATAAAGTGATGAGTATCAGGGAAGGATATTTGGAAGAGAAGGTTTCTGTGATCCACAGGAGATGGAGCAAAGGGAGAAGAGGGTCTGCATCAGGTGTTCTCCAGGGACTGGGTGGATGTGGATAAGATGAGTAGAAAGAGGTGAAATTCTGAAGTTAGCTATGTGCATCCCTAGCCTAAGTAGGGTGACTGGAATTTGTGTAGAGTTTACCTTTTCTTACCTATAATGTGTTTTTTGACCATGTTTGATTGCTACTATCCATTTGAATAACTCAGGGCCTATTTGTCATGTAGTCAGTTGTAACTATTGCCATTCTTTTGATAACAATGTGACACATTTCACTGTGCCAGCAGATTCTGTGTAAACTCTAACAATTGTCCCAATCCAGTCTTATCCCACACTTGTGTCAGTTCAAAAGAAATGTGCCAAATTAGAAAATAGCAGACAGACACTTTTACTTTAGTGATAAAGTTTTTCAATTAGTTGTTGAATAGAATATGCAGGTATTGATCATTAATAATTCTGCAAAAAAAAAATTGTAGAATTTAATTCATTTCTAAATTCAGGCCATATAAGGAGATACTAACAATATGAGAATATGTTATTTTAAAGGCATAAGTTTAGTAGTGTGTGAAATAAATAAAATGTTATTTTTTAGTTATTTTAATGAAAATAAACATGGTTAACCTGTTTCCCTCAGGTTGCTCATGGCCTCTATTGACTTGTAGTTAAGGAGTTTTGATCCCTCATGGGAGATCTAGTGAAATCAGATCTGCTAACATTCCTTTGTGAAGGGAAGCAAGAAACAAGAAGTTCACAAAAATCAGAAGATTTCTGGGGTTTAAAACACTCAAGACCCCTACTGCAGGTGCTAGAGAGTCAATTCAGTGGTTGAGAACACCCATTTATCTTTTAAAGGACCAGATTAAATTCCAAAAACCCAAACAGCTGTTTAAAACTCTCTGTAATTCTAGTTTCAGAGGATTCGATGTCATCTTTAGAACTTTTTTGACACCAGTTGAGCACATGGTACACATATATACATGGCAGCAAGACACTTATACATATAATAAAATGAAAAAAATATAAAATAAAAAAACCCGATAGCAGCTACTTCTCAAGATTACAACGAAAGTAAATGATCAACTAAGCAAAAATCTACTGGTGCAGCTTTCCTATATGTTCTTACAGCTTTTGAGTTGGTTGATTCTGAAAATAACTCCACTAAACTTCTTAGCTGGTTAAACTGGC
This sequence comes from Arvicanthis niloticus, assembly GCF_011762505.2. Classification (NCBI taxonomy): domain Eukaryota; kingdom Metazoa; phylum Chordata; class Mammalia; order Rodentia; family Muridae; genus Arvicanthis; species Arvicanthis niloticus. The sequence continues at coordinate 36,162,309 of NC_047660.1, forward strand.
CTCGAAGAGAGTGCTACTAATTTTGTTCTGTAGTTGCTTTCTTTATCTGGGGTAAATAGAAAATGTTTTAGTCTGACAAGGAAAAGTCATGCAATACAAACAAAAAGATCAGAAGTTACTAAAAATGACAACTGTTTTCCTGGAAATTGAAATATATACCATCCTACTCTTTAAAAATATTATTTTTAAAAAATTGTGTTCAAGTATTGGTTTTTTTTAAAAGCATAAAAAGAAAGTGTTATATTTTGTAAAGCAAAATGATAAATACTTATAAAGTAATAAGAAATTTTTGCAATCTTTATGTAGTCATTGATTAAATATTGTTTGAAGATCTGATATGTGTCAGACACTCTGCAATCTGCTGAGGGTGCAGAAGTAAGGGGATAGGCACACTGAGATCTCTGCATGCTAAGACCTTTGACAAGACTGGACAGAAACTGAATTGTATTCTTTCTTCTGGCCAGGAAGAAACATTTGTTTTTCACATGTACCATACACTTCCACATTGCTATTGTATATTCTGCAAGAATGTCTGCAGTGGACTTGTAAACTGTGTTCACAAACCTGCTTGTATAGACTGTACATTCAAACCCTGTCTTACTTTCCTCCTGGTGACCTTTGCAAAACAGCTCTGTGAGCGGATATGTGATAATTTATGCTTTCAAACTTCCGTGTCAAAAATAACTCAGTTCTCTAGAGAGGAAAGGAAACCTCACCAGGAGCAACTTGCCTTTTAATCTTCATCAAGGGGAACTCTGAAACAACTTGAGATTTTTTTAGTGCCAGTCTTTCCCTGTATTAATATAGTATTTCATAGAGTTTCTGCACTAACTATCTTTGGGTCTTCTCATAAGAGCCCTATAACAGTCATAAATACTCCTCCAGAGAGCAAGATAGAATCTGAAAGGCCTGTAATAGCTATCATAAATGAATAATAAAATGTTGAAAAGACAAGCCACCATGAAAATGGCAAATGAATATGATGACGTGTGTACTATACATGAAGTAATTATTTTAGTGCCATATTTACTGAAATTCTGCAGAGCTTCTTGTGGAGTCTGCAAAATTTAGCAAAGCTTGAACATTTTGTAAAATTGAATGCATTTAAAAAGGTTATTCAGTACTATAAATCTTAGAAAGTTTTTCTTTATGAATCTTTTCAAATTAGATCAAGAAAATAAATCTCATTGCAATTTCTCCAGTTTCTTTGTTTTCCATAGACTTTACTGCTGATTTTTATTGTTTATATATTTCCCACATATGTGTCTTATCTTTTTCCATCTCATGCTACTATTTTTCTTGTCTGGTTGCTGTGGAATTGTTTGATAGATGTTACAAGGAGGTATCTAAACGTCTTCAGTTTTTCCTGAGTCCTGAGATGGAAACTAACTGGAAGGGACATTCTTGCTGTATTAAAAGTGAATCAGATAGAGTCATTCCAAGAGCAGAGAGTCTCTTTATTTTACTCATGCTCTTGTAGTAATTCTAATACCTGAGAAGTCATGTTGTCCAAAAAGTGCACTTTTACATACTTTCATGATAAGTTCAACATCATGTCAGCAAATGAGCTTTACAAACTGGTCACTGAAGGCAATATAAACTTTGATAGTAAAGGAAAGAAAGTGTCACTTTCACTGTCACAGGAACATCCAGGTCCTTAACATATTTCAGGATGCCTTTCATATGGCTCTTTTATGTCCGTTTCAGCACAATTTTAATGTTATCATGTTCAACAGCTTTCTCCAGATCAGATCTATAGTTGAGGTGTGGAGGAAGCACATCGAGCTTCTCCTTCAGTTCATGTATGGTTTTTCCAAGGCCACAGAAGCAATAAAGGGCACATGAATGATGTTCTGGAAGACCAGTAATCATCATACTACAACATCCCAGAAAGGCCATTCATAGTCTTTTGGGAGACAGTTGAAAATCTCTTCACAACATTAAAGTTGTAATGGATGATATCAACTAAAAGAGAATCAGTTTTACATTCTAACATCAGCACTATTTCATTGTATTGTTCCTTCAACAGGAACAGGAACTGTTTTGATTACAACACTGATCTTCCAATAATTGAAAATGTGGCTGAAATGTATAAATGATGCTGGGGATATCCATTTTAACAACCTGGAAAGCAATCTACAGATCACGTTCATAAAATGAGCACATTTGTTTATTTAGATTTTCACCATAAAAATCATGTTTCAAGTAGGAGCATATATTCAAGGTTTACAAAATGATGTTTGACTTATGTAAATGATGTTATAATCACAATAACTGATACAATATTCCTATATTAATTGTATGTTAGAGTCTCTAGATTTGATCATCTATAAGTTGAAGCCATCACTCTTTTAAAACATCCCCCTCTGAACACCTGAAAGACTTTCCATATGAGCATAAAAAAGAAACCCTATGCCAAAGAATGCAGTCTTGTGCTATCATAAGAACTATTAGTGAAACTGGTGCAAAAGCACAGCAACAGAAAAAGAATCATGACTGTGTGAGTATGAGATTACAAAGTATATGCATTAAGAAATTTATAAACAACAGTACTGTACCTGAATTTCAAAGAAATCAAGGAAAAGAAATGAAACTAATATTACATTTGAACTTGGTTAAAGAGGCAATTTTCAAAACCCTTGTGAAATTTAAGTAAGACATATTTTATGCAGCAGTAACTTGTAACATTCTCTACCTAAATAGATTTTTAACTAATATTAGGGAAAAAAAAAACCCTACTAGTCTTTCAAAGGCATCACTGAACAAACAATTGTTTTGCACTCATATTCGCATATTCATATTGACTGATATCTGCCAGTTCTACAACCAGAACTGTAGTGTATTAAGATTTTATGTTTCTGACTTACAGTCACAAAGTTTTTAATATGGGTAAGTCTTTTGTTTAAACCAGCAATTTGCTATGGGTATAGTATTGTTTGTGGAGAAATAATATTTTTTGTTTGTTTCTTTTGCATTAACAACAAAAACCATGCTACAAAACGCAGATTTTAAAGATAGTATGCTTTAGGGGGTGGTCCTTATAGGCAGTTTTTTAATTCAGAAAACATTATACCAACAAAAATGGTCTTTGGCTTATTAAAGTCTGAAGTCATCAGGCTTTGCTTTTCATTTAGGTTGGTAGTCCATTACAGGTGCTCTCTTATCTGAATGCTTGCAAGAACACTCTAGTTTCTAATCTGTTCTATCATACAATCTAGAATAACATTGCTGGTACTCAAGTTCCATCATGTAAATATACTATTTATCTTTCTTCCAACAAGCCCACCTTTTTTTTAGCCTATTAAAAATTACACAGCAGTCCAAATAACTGTACAATTTTTGCAGTAGACATAAATGCACTTGGGTCTACACACTGTAGTATGTCTACTGCACTTTTCCAATACTGCAATTTACACCAAACAAAATTCCAGTCATTATAATTTTGTTGCTAGTAGCCAGGGATGAGACAGTCTCAAGGAGAAAAATAAACTTCCTTGAGATGCTGTGTGTGTGTGTGTGTGTGTGTGTGTGTGTGCATTTGACTAATTTCTGTAATCTGTTTTCTTAGTAAGAATGTATTGTGTTAGTACATGCTTGATTAGCCTAGCCAAATTGTCATCAGAGGATGTCATCCAGTAACTGATGAGAACACATTCACAGATACTCAGCCAAACAATAGGTGGACAAAGGGGAATCCTGGAGAAGAGGAGAAGGAAGGATTATAGGAATCAGAGGGTTCCAGGACAGCAGGAGAACACTTCCAACAAAATCAACAAAATTATAGAGGATCATAGAAACTGAATCAATAAACATAGACCCTATATCAGTCTGAGCTGGGTCCTTTGCATATACCTTAAGATTGTTCAGATTAGTGTTCTTTTGAGACTTCTAACAGTTAGAATGTAGTTTTTCTCTGACTGTTTTGACCATGATTGGGATATTTTTTCCTGGGTTGCTGTATCATGTTGTGATATGAGGGTTTGTGACTAGTATTTTTATATCTTGCTAGGCCATGGTTGATAAATATTCCTGGATGTCCTGCTCCTTTTATTGGGGGTGGAGCACAGAGGAGAGGCTGATCTGGGGAAGACAGAATGTGGGAGAGGGACTGGGAGAATTGGGAAATGAAACTGGTGTCTAGATGTAATGTATGAAAGAAGAATAAAAGTTAAAAAAATGATGTAATTTAAAAAATTACTTTTTTACACTGCTTTATTATTTTCTTAATGTACCAAGATACTTCTGATATTTTTGTTCAAAAATATTACTTTTGAATTCTGTCTATAATAGAAGCAGAAAAATGATTAAATTTTAAATCTGAAACTTGCCACACAACTCATTGTTTAGTTTACTCATGACTTGTGGTAAGAGAACAAGATGCTTATTTTTGTTAATGATGTCATGATGTAAATAATTTAGCCTTTTAGTAATTCTCTTTATAAAATAAATGTCAAACTATATGTATACTCTACTAAAATGACTTTAATAAAACAGCTTAAAAGCAATTATCAAATTACTTTATAAGGTGTACATATGCTCATGCTCAATTTTGTTTTGACTTTTTATTCATTCTTTAAGAACTTCAAACAATTTATTTTGATCATAGCAATTCCTTATTACATCCTCCTACAAGGTCCTTCCAGATCCAACCCAATGTCATCACTTCCATTTTCCTCGCTCTCTCTCTCTCGCGCTCTGTCTCTCTCTCTCTCTCTCGCGCCCTCTATATATATATATATATATATATATATATATATATATATATATCATATATATATACACACATATATACATATATACATGCATATATGAACATATGTCTATTCACAACTTAGGATATATATATATATATGTGTGTATATATATATATGTATGTATCTCACACACACATTCACAACCTGAGTCCACTTAGTACTACTAATATGGATATGTTTTTAAGACTAGCCATTGACTATTAGATAAACAATAAATAGGCTTATGCATGTGAAAAATAGTTCTTCTTCTCTGTAGGTCTATAGCTAGTTTCCCATTTAGCAGCTCATTATCCTCTTAGGTCACATCTAGTTGCAATTCCTAGCCCTATGTCTGAATTCCTTGGTGTTTTTTGCAAGGATTTACATGCATATCCTGGGAAACAGCCAGGAACAACAACAATGTACATATTGTTTGGGGTGAGACACCTCATGAGCTTCCATAATAACACTCCAAAGGAGATTATTCTCTGTTTTTTAGTCTATGTCCCTCTGGGACAGCATTATCAGCCCAAATGATGTAATATGTATGTGTGTTTAAATTTCCTCTTCCTTCTCTCTTTCTTAGTATTGTTCTTCCTTAAGTTACACCACTTCAGTCTATCCCTCTTTTTCCATCCGCCTATATAGTGCCTGTCCTGCTATTATTCCCCTCTTGAGAATTTGTTCTCCTATCCTACTACATTTTACTTTCCTGGCTTCTATATTTACTCACATCTAAAGCTTTGCAGCTAGAAACCACGAGTAAAAGACGAAAAAAGACATTTGTATTTCTTGATGTGTTTTTTTTCGCTCCCATTATATTTTCTTATTTAATCCATTTACTGTCAAAATACAGGATTTTATGTTTATCAGTCTTACAAATGACTAGTATGCAATTGCCTATATATAATACAGAGTTATTATCCAGTCACAAGTTTAAAGATATTAAGGTGGCTTATATCTCCTAGCTACTCTATATAGAATTGCACTGTACATGGCTGATCATGATTCTTTGAAAAAGTATGTCAGCTTTGGGCAAATGTCAAGCACTGATAAAGCTGAGTCATATGGTAGATCTGTTTTTTAGATATTGAGAATTCTCCACCCTGAATTCCAGTGTGCTACATCAGTTTCTAATCCCAACAGTTGTTAATGAAGGTTTCCTGACCTTTCCTTCACATCCCTAAGACTATAGAATAGTGCTGAAGTGATTATCCCCAAATTAGTATCAAACAATGCTTTGATACTAATTAATTGGAGTGGGGATATTTATTTATTTTTATTTTTCTCACTTTGATTGTCAGCTTTTAATCACTCAGGACAATTATTACCAACCTACCTGTATATCAAAGTATATTTTAAATAAATAAAACTATTTTAATGGTATTAATTTGTTCATTAAGTTCATTTGTACATTTATTTTTAATATCCTGTCAAAATACTAGATTCAGGTTACTATGCCATATGATTGATTATTTTCTTTTCAAGATCATGGTTATAATATATGAGAACCTGCTTCAGGTGGACATCAAACTCATCAGAAGGCCAGGTGAGTGAGCCCCTGCCATCTGAACCTTTGCCAACCTTCCTTTGACTAAATTTTCAAAGATCCATTTTATATCTCTGATTATCCCACATCATTTTCTGGTCCAGTGGCCAGGCCCCTGCCCCCAATTCTAGCAGTCTCCAGCTGCGCAGGTGCTGACTATACCAGGCAGGAGAACAGAGACCCTCTACTGTACAACTGGATAAGCAAGTTGCTAGTAGTAAAGTCCCCAAGTTGGTCAGAGCCTCCCTTGTTGATGGGAAGTTGACCAGGCCACCAGAAATCCAGGACACAAAGCCCAGAAGACCAAAAAGTAAAAAAAAAAAAAAAAAAAAAAAAAACCAAGAAATTGTAATCATCAAACAAAGACAGACTCATAAAACTGCACCTAGAACTAATATCCCTAAAACAGATGCCTAAATGTCAGTATAAGAACAAAATCAAAATAGCCAAGGTGATAAGGTGCTACTGAAGCCCGACTATACTATGACAACATGACCTGAATATTTTAATGCAGCTGAAGCACAAGAAAATAACCTTACAACCAACTTTATGAAGACGATAGAGCTGTTCAAAGAAGAAAGGGGAGGGGATCCCTTAAAGAAATCAAGAAAAAAGGCTAGACAAAACATTGAAGGAAATCAATAAATCCCTTAAACAATGCCAAGAAAGCCAAGCCAAAAAAGCAAAACGGCAAAAAAAAAAGACAAAATGACAACAAAAAAACAAAACAAACAAAGAAATCAACAAAATCAATGCTGCCACCACCAACAAAAACACCACAAACAGAGAATAGTAGCAATAAAAAAAAAAATCTAGGGAAGTAAATAGCAACTGAGCATTCATGCATCACAAACAGAATAGAAGAGATGGAATAAAGAATCTTATTCATTAAATATATAACAAAGGAAACAGATTCATTAGACAAAGAACATGTTCAATTCAAAAGTTCTTGACTCAAAACATCTAGAAATCTGAGACCCTATGAAAAGACTAAACCTAAGGGTAATATGAATAGAAGAAGCAAAACATTTCCAGGTAAAAGGCCCAGAAAGTGTTTTCAAAAATATTATAGAAGAAAATTTATCTAGCCTATAAATGTACATGAAACTTACAGAACACTAAATAGGTTAGACCAGATAATAAATTCACCCACCACATAAATATAAAAACACTAAATGTAAAGAACAAAGAATATTTAAAGCTGTAAGTGAAAAAGGCCTAGTAACATATAAAGACAGATCTATTAGAATTACAACCAACTTCTCAACAGAGACTCTCAAAGCTAGAAGAGCTTGAATACTTCAAGAAACCACAGGTGCCAGTCCAGACTTAAAATTTCAGTCACTATAGATGGAGAAAACAAGACATTTATAAGAAAGCCAAACTTAAACACTATCTATTCATGAATCTGTCACTACAGAAGAAACTAGAAGGAAACTCCAATCCAAGGGCGCTAAACACACTCAAGCAAATAAAGGAAATAATAACTCCACATTAGCAAAACCAATAGAAGGAAAGCACACACACACACACACACACACACACACGCTTGCATGCTCCCATACATTACCACCAATAAGTAATAAAAGAAATTTCCAATAATTTGTCATTAATCTTTCAATATCAATGGACTCAATTCCCCAATAAAAAGACACAGGTTAACAGAATGGATGTGAAAACAGGATTCATTCTGCTGAATTCAAGAAATAGACATCTTTTGAATACAAGAAATAGATATCAAAGAAAACACATCAAAAATATCATCCAACATGATCAAGAAGACTTCATCCCAGAGCTGTAGAGATGGTTCAAAGTACAAAAATAAGTCAATGTAATCCATAATATAAATAAACTGAAAGAAATAAAAAAACAAAAAATTAAAACAAACAACAATAACAATAAAATGCACATGAGCATCTCATTAAGTGCTGAAAAGGCCTTTGAGAAAATGTAGCACCCCTACTGGATAAAATTCTTGGGAAAATCGGGGATACAAGGCACATACCTAATCACAGTAAAGGCAATATACAGAAAGCCTATAGCCAACATCAAATGAAATGGAAAGAAACGTAAAGAAACATCACTTAAAGGCTGGAAAGATGGCTCGGCAGTTAAGAGCATTGCTTGCTGTTTCAGGGGTCCTAAATTCAATTTTTGGCAACCATATGGTAGCTAACAACCATCTGTAATGGGATCCAATGCTCTCTTTTTGTGTATAGCTACAGTGTACTCATATATATAAAATACATAAACAAATATTTTAAAAAATTGTGCCCAGTGCCATTTCCACAGGCCTTTAATTGTAGCATTGCAGAGGCAAAGGTAGGTGGATCTCTGAGTTTGAAGCATCTCTGAGTTTGAGGCAAACATTGTCCACAGAACAAATTCTAGGACAGCCTGCCACTACCACTACCACCAAAACAAGAAAGAAATAGAAAGAAAGAAAGAAAGAAAGAAAGAAAGAAAGAAAGAAAGAAAGAAAGGAAGGAAGGAAGGAAGGAAGGAAGGAAGGAAGGAAGGAAGGAAGGAAAATTAAAAAAAGAGAAACCCCACTAAATCAGTGACAAGACAAAGCCACCCACTCTCCTTCTCTTTCTATCCAATGGAGTGCTAGAGAGGTAGAGCAATTAGACAACTAAAGGCAAACAAGTGCATACAAATTGAAAAGAAAGAAATCAAAGTATCATTATTTGCAGATGATATGGTAGTATATAAAAACAACACCAAAATCTACCAGGGAACTCCTACTGCTAATAAACACCTTGAGTGAAGTGACTGTATATAAAATTAACTCAAAAAAGAAAAATCAGTAGATTTCTGTCTTAGTTAGGGTTTTATTGCTGTAAACAGACACTATGACAAAGGCAAGTCTTATAAAAGATAACATTTAACTGGGTCTGGCTTAGGTTCAGAGGTTCAGTCCAGTATTGTCAAGGCAGGACCATGATTGTAAACTCTGCGGTAAAGCAATCATAGTAAAAACAACAGGTTATTAGCTGACAAACAGACAGGATGATCAATGAAATTAAATCAACATGTCAAAGAGAAATTCACACCCCTATGGACACCTGTTTTTTTGATAATGAAGTCAGAAATATACAAAGGGAAAAAAAAGAAAGAAAGAAAGCCTCTTCCACAAATGGTGCTAGTCTAACTGCAAGTCCACATGTAGATGAATGCAAAGAGATCCATATTCATCACCTGTATAAAACTCAAGTCCAAGTGGATCAAATACCACAATATACACCCAGAAACACTGAACCTAATTGAAGAGAAATTGAAGAATAATCTTCAATGTATTTTTATAGGAGACAACGACCTGAAGGAAACACCAATCATTCAGGCACTAAGATCAAGAATTAATAAATCGGACCTCATAAAACTGAAAAGCTTTTGTAAGGCCATGAACACTGTCAAAATGACAGCACTGCAGCCTACAGAATGGATAAAGATCTTCATCAATCTAACATCTGACAGAGGGCTGACATCCAAACTATATAAAGTATTTAAGAAACTAGATATCAACAAACAAAATAATCCAATTAAAAAATGAGGTCCAGATGCAAACAGAGAATTATCAATAGAGGAATTTTAATGGCTGGGAAGTACTTAAATAAATGTTTAACATCCTTAGCCATCAGGGAAATGCAAATCAAAATGACTCTAAGATTCCATCTTACACCTGTCACAATGGCTAAGATCAAAGACACAAGTTGACAGCTCATGCTGGCAAGGATGTGAAGCAGGGTATAGACTCCTCCATTGCTGGTGGGAGTACAATTTTATCTTGTACAGCCACTTTGGAAATCAATATGGCAGTTTCTCAGAAAATGGGGGATTGATCTATTTCAAGACCATTCCTGGTCATATACCCAAAGGATACACCATACCACAAGGCCACTTACTCAACTATGTTCACAGCAGTTTTATCTTTAATAGCTAGAAATTGGAAACAAACAGATGCCTTGTAAAAGAACTGATTTTTTAAAAATATGGTGCATTTACTCAATGAAATATTATGTGGCTATTAAAAAAATGACATCATGTAATTTGCAGGCAAATGCTTCAGACTAGAAAAGATCATCCTGAGTGAGCTAACCCAGACCCAGAAAGACACTAATGCTATGCACTTGCTTAAAAGTGGGTATCAACCATCAAGTAATGGATAACCATAATCCAAAGAGGCGAAGTAACAAAAAGGGATCAGGAGGCACCCATGAATCTCAGGGGAAAAGGGGAAACAGAATAGACATCATGGGTTGAAGGGGAGTCTGGATGTGACAGGTTTGGGTTATGAAGATGGAAACAAGAGAGATCAAGTTGGGGAGAACAGAAGGGGGGAATACTGAAAGTAATAACTGAAATGAAAAGGCACCTCTGGGGCAAGCTAGAAACCTGGGGCAATGGAAAGTTTGAAGAATCTATGAGGATGACCCTAGCTAAGACTCTTAGCAATAGGGAATTTGGAGGTTGAACTAGCCATCTTCTGTAGCCAGGCAGTGAAGGGACTGGAATACCAACCCAGTCACAAAACCTTTGATTTACAATTTTTCTATCTACAAGATGTGCTGGCACAAATTGGAGAAATTTACAATTGCAGTAATTGTAGAATGGCCAACCAACAACTGTCCAGCCTGAGAACCATGCCATGAGATGATTCACATTCATAATACTGCCTGAAGGACCTGTAGCCAGAGACATGATGGCCTAGAAATGCAGGATGGAAACAAACATGAGTGGTCAAGTTTGATTATGTTTGGCTAAAGAAATGATTCTTAATGATATTCTACCATACTCATAGATTGGTGTCAGATAAAATTGTTATCAGAGAGCCGCCACCCAGAAATTGATGAAAAAAGATGCAGAGATCCACAATGAAGCATTAGGCAGAGCTTGGAAAATACTTCGGGAGAGAAGGAAAAGGATAGTAGGAGCCAGAGTGGTCAAGGAGACCACAAGAAAACCCAAAGAATCAACTAACCTGAGCCCATGAGGATTCACAGAGACTCAACCACCAACCAGGGAGTCTGAATGGGACTGACCTAGGTCCTCTACACATATGTTGTAGTTGTGTAGCTTGATTTTCTTGTGGGACTTTTATCAGTGGAAACAGGAACTCTCTTTGACTTTTATCTGCCTTTGAGACCCTCTCCTTCTACTGGGTTGTCTTGTCTTGCCTTGATAGAAGAGAAGGTATCTAGTCTTACTGCACTTGATATGCTATAATTGGTTGATACTTATAGGAAGTAGACCTTTTCCTAAAGAGAACTGGAGGAGTAAATGAGAGAGGGCAGGGAGGAAAGAGGGGAGATGAGGGGAAGGAAAGGGACTGGGAAGAGAAGAGGGAGCGGGAGACTACAGTCAGGAGGCTAATTAAATAAATAAAACTATGAAAAGCCAGATAAATTCATTTTATTAGGTTTTGCAATAAAAATATCAATTTATTTTTGATGCAACATTCACATAAACTGTCAAAATATATCCAATAATGTGTATTGTTTCTGAGGCACATTTAAAAGCATATGTTGGTATATTATTGAAAATACTCATGGTATGTTCTACAAAGGAGAAAGTAGTAAATGTTTTTTGCAAGAATTACACTTTCTTAGCTGGGCAGCGGTGGTGCATGCCTTTAATCCCACCAAAAAGGAGGCAGAGGAAAGAGGATCCCTGAGTTTGAGGACAGCCTAGTTTACAGAGCATGTTCAAGGACAACCATAGCTACACAGGGAAGCCCTGTCTTGAAAATCCAAAAGCAGAGCAAACAAAACAAAACCTCCGTCTTCTCAGTTTTATTCAATCAATTCTGTATTCATAATTATGTGAAAATTTACATGTAAGGTTGTTTCCTTAAATACATATTTATATTGTCTTATATTGTCATCAGTAGCAGCAGATTTATGGATGATTCGAAGAATAAAAGCTGTTACATTATTATTTTTAAAAAATATGTACTTAGAAAGTCACTGTTTACAAAATCTCATGTATTCTTTGGTGTTGTCTAACTTCACAAACACTATTAACATCATGCTTTAATTTGCCTCCCTAGAAATTTGTTTATGTACTATAGCATAACCATTGTATTATAATTACCTGTATTATAAATATAAGTTGCTCATTCATAATAGATAGTGAATTTCCTGAGGTCAGAGAAATTAATCAGATTTATTTTGTTTTTCTAGAGCTGAACAAATTGTTATTCTATAACCATATTTTTCAAAAGAAAAATAAATGTTCCTGTAAGAAAAGTGAATGATATTTACTTCATAAAAATACAAATGCCTAAGAAAATAAATTGTTAAAACCTTGCATGCCAATTAAAGTAGTATTAAATTCCACCTTTTCTTTTTAACATTGTCCCATTGTTAATCAAAATAAAGAAGAATATATTTGATCTTTGCTCTTTTTAAAATATTTGTTGCCATGACAATATGAATCATGATGCCATGGCAGGGGCTAAGTGTGGATGACAATTCAGTATAATTTACAGAGACCATTTCCTGCATCTCTCCACTCCCTTTTGCATAGCCAGAATTGACTATGGTACATTTAAGCAAAGATTAGTTGATGCCTGGGGGTGAATATGCTCAGATATTAGGCTTGCGGTAATAATACACTTGACAGTACTTGGCAAGCCATGGATTTGAAAGTGTCATCGTTTCACTCATTGCTCCAACAAGAATTGATTTTGTTGAAAACTGTATCACAGAGGAAGTCTGTTGCCCATTACCATTCATCACACATCCTATGTTGTGCAGTCTGTTGTCTTTGTCCTTCAGTCAGGGGCTACCTCACTTCAGTGAGATCACTTGTTTTTGCTATCTGCTACAAGCAACATCTACTATAAAATATTTTACGACTACATTAAAATTAAACATTACTTTACACTGCCAATTGTAACTGCAGAAGAATCTTAATCTAAATGAATACACTGTTAATGTCAGGATTCCAGGGACCTTTCCCTGTATTAGAGATACATTAGAGAGGCTACAATCTTCAGTTGTGATCCTGAATTTACAGCACCCGTGCAACAACACTTACTTATAAGCTTAAGAATACCTGTCTACATCACACTATATCTTCATATCAATTTTTTATGGTTTTATTTGGGGGAGCACATGTGTGTGCTACAGCAGAAATGTTGTAGTCGGGGAATGGGGTGGATTAAAAAACACCTTTCAAAAATGGGTTCTCTCCTTCCACTATGTGTTCCGGGGTCAAATGGGAATCATCAGGTTTGCACACTAAGTGTCTTTACCCACCTTCATCTTATTAGCATCTCATTAGAATTGTATTTCTGAATAGTTGTAGTCTCTGAGTAATGCTACGACAAAATGCATGAGTCACTGTATTTTACGAAGAAAGATTTAATTAAGTTCACAAACTGAAGGTAGAAAAATGCAAAAATAAGACAGTTATTTTTGCTGATGGATTCAAGCTACACTGCCACATGTAATTTCAGGGTAAGAGGGTGCACAAAAAGACAAAAACACGGGCTTCATTTTAATATGTGTATTTTTTGTGTGTGTGTGTGTGTGTGTGTGTGTGTGTGTATGTGTATGTGTGTGTGTGTGTGTTTTCCACCATACAGGTTCCTGGGATCAAAATCATGTTGTCAGACTTAGTGTCAAGTACTTTTAACCTCTGAGCCCTCTCATCAACCCCGTGTTTTCTTTTGTTGATACTGTAAAGTAGAAGTCAAAATATCTGCATACTTATTTTAATTTGTGGCAATAATATTTATATATCATGTTACCCAAAACAGTTAATTTGTCTTTTTTTTTAAAAATGTGGATCCTAGACATTTTAAACATTAATGTTACTTGAAGCATTTATATTGATTTAGGCTGGATAAGAGACCATCCTGCCAGAAGAACAATATAAGGGTTTTTGCCTGTTTTGTCTGAATATTATTTTTGTATGTGTGTGTGTATGTGAGTGTGTGCATGTATTTGTGTGTGTGTGTTAAAGACAGACAGAGAGAGAGCAAGCAGGATGGAGGGAAGGAAAGAGGGAGGGAGGGAAGAAGAGGAAATGTGAGAGGGAGGAAGAAAGAGAGAGAGAGAGAGAAAGAGAGAGAGAGAGAGAGAGAGAGAGAGAGAGAGAGAGAGAGAGAGAGAGAGAGAGACCAGTGCACAAGAGACTATCACTGGGCGTTCCTTAGGCATTGTCTGCATTTTTTCCGATGTCTTTTACTGTCTCAGAGCTCATCCAGTAAGTTAGTCTGGCTGGACAGCATGCCCTGCGATTGATCCATCTACCTCTGCCATCTCAGTGCTGGGATTAGAATCATGCTCCACAACACCTGGCTTTCCCCACTGGATTCTAGGGGTTGAATTGAGGTCCTCCTTCTTACAAGGAAAATGTTTTCCTCTCTGAGCCTTCTATACAGCACCAAACATTATTCTTTATTAAGTGAAAAATTTTAAAATCTGTATATGAAACACTCTTTATTTTAATCAGTTGTTGCATGGACAAATATACTAGTTGTCTACAAAACCAAGAATTCTTGCCAAGATGAAGTTATTGATAAGCATGTATGTTTAAAATGTGTCATTTATTTATCATCTCTTCCCACGCACACATAACATTTTAAATGTTAAATGATATCAACTCTCGTGATAATATGACCAATGTATGAGATCATCTAAGTTTCTGACAACCTTCTAATTCACTGAAAGTAGTCATTTCTCTATTTTGGAATGGTGCTGTTTTTCTATTTTTCCCACTGTACATTTTATTTATTCAGCAAGCAGTCACATAAGGGGACTCATCCTGTGTGACTGTATCACCAGGATGCCTTGTTCACTGGCTTCTAATTTGGTATTGATAATAAGGATACTGTTAGAAAATTAGAAGTAGAAAGAGTTGGATACTGTATCTTTCTATTCTGTTTGTATCAGTCTTAACTGTGATTTAACCTTGACTGTGTTTTTCTGCTTAAAACTGTAATTGCTGAAAAGCAACCTCTCTTTTCTACCTACAGTTCTCTCTGTGGGCTCTGGGCCAGGCCAGGGCTGGTTGACCCTTCTCCTGTTGCTACTCCATCATTTTTTTTTTCTCCCTTACCCTTGGCTACCAATTGTAAAATATCTCTGTATTAAATTCTCTTCAGTCTCCCATTTGAATACACTATCTGTTTTCTGTCAGCTCTGTGATTGACAAAGAGAAGTTCCCTGGCTTTCTATGTTCATTATTTCTGTAGTGTATTCTCCTAAGTACTTGCTGTGTTGGGGGATAATTTGGAGGCAATTAATTGAAAGTATAAGAGTTTGAAATTTGTAACAAATTTTAAAGGTATCTCAAAAATTCTATATTCAATTTTCTTTAGCTTCCTAAAACAGTCCTGCAGCTTCTTTTGATTATCTTTGTAGGGAGAAAGTATATTTTCTTTCCTCAAGCCTAGATTCTCAAAGATAGTTTGACTGGCCAAGTTGGCAATACCTTGAGTTTTTTGTTGTGGTTTCAGCATAATGATTTTGAACATACATACTCACACAGCTTTCTGGCTTCATAATCTTAAGTTTCAAAAACAATGTACCAAATCACATTCTTAATTGTATGAATGCATTTGTGAATGATCACATGTGTGGTGTATGTATGTGTGTGTATGTGCAAATATGGAGCCCAAAGGTTATGTCAATTTTTAATTTTTCCACCTTACATATTGACACATTACACAGTTTCTCACCAGTAATCAAATGCACTGATTCTGCTGATCTATTATCTGTCCCTACCCATCCTGTGCTACAATTACAGATGGACCGCCATGACCACCTGACATTCACATGAACAATGAGGACTCAAACTCTGAACATCATGTTTTTATACGAAGCACTTTACCGGAAGAGCCATATCTTTTGTGCATGATCACATATTTTTAATTTGATGTCTAAAATATTGATCCCATGTTCAAATGTGTCTGCAAAAGAATTTATTTTATGCATGGAAATCCTATTTTAAAGTCTTAGCCTTACATTGTTTAATCAAATAAAGCCAGTAATGTGAACATCCTTAAGACACCTGACATTCATAATGTTCAACTAAAAATGTATGAATATTCTTACAACACCTGATATTTTTAATGTCCAATTAAAAATGAATGCAGTTTTTATTTTTTATTATTTTCTTTTTCCTAATACTCATGTTTCTATCAATATTTATACAAAATTATAATATATTTAAAAGGTATTTCCTGAGCACACCAGCATAGTTCACAGAAGTCACATATTAAATGAGACTTCACTGATTTTCTCTGCAAAATAAATTTTATTCTATTTTTTACTTATATCTCAAAATAATTATGAGAAACCAAACACAGCTTAAATCTTTAAACAAACCACCATTAAATATTATAAAGTGAAAGTTTTTACCAATCTACCTAATCTTTAATGAAAACAAAATGTGGATTCCTTGTTTTAGCTTTTTGAATCTATAAATAACTATTACCTGGTACTACAAAAGTTTAATTCCTTGTCATTTTTTATAAATATCTTCTTAGATCCAAATATTGAGTGGTATAAATTATTTATGAGCAAAAAAATCTTTGTCATATCGTTGTTGCTTAGTTTTTAAAATTTCTAATTATTGCAGCCTAAACTAAGCTGGGAAGGAGGGGCTTGAAGTGTTAGATATAGGGACACTGTCACACCAGCAATACTCTAAGCAAAATGGAAAGGTTTTCATCACAATAATGGTGTTGAGAGGAACTTAAACTAGGAAAGAGCATCGGCTGTTTCTCCATCGAACAACAAATCAGCAGGCCAGAGAATAAGTGCAGAAGTGAAGATGATTCACTCCTGAGGGAGACCAAAAGAATGGTAGACCATTCTATGGACTTTAATTTGGAAATCAAAGGCTAGCCAGGGGCATTAGGATGGAAAAAGTGCTTGGCATTAAAAGTGGAAGAGGGATCATTACATTTCGTCCTTCTTCATTCAACAAAAGGCCACAGAGAATTCTTTTAGAAAGTCTCATTCAGGTTTCAGTGAAGAAAGTAAAGGATGAAGGCATATCATAAGAAAGCAAATGCTTTCAGAGTACAAGTGGGTTGACAAAATTGGTTCATTCTCTTCAGAACAAATAAAATGCATATTTAATTCACTCACAAGCATTCGTGGCAATGGATTAAAAACAATGTTTTCTATAATTTTAGGAGAAAAAAGAAAAAGAAAAAATTAAAAGTAGAAGATGCTTTAAAACAACCCTGTTTAGAAAATTTTAAAGCATAAACAGTAAAAAACATAAACAATAATAATAAGTATTAAAAAGCAAAAGATCCCACACACTTTCTGGTTTGTTTGTTTTTTGTTTTTTCTTTGTTTGTTTTTTGGGTTTTGTTTTCTTTTTGTCATTATCTTCTGTAAATTTTTGGTAGTGATGTTTAGTAATTAGATTGTGTCCCTATTTGCTTTTCTGGGGCTTTCATCAGAACTAAGTGCTTTCTTCCTCTGAAAGCCATCCATCTCTCAGTTTCAAGAACATCATTCTTATTCTGTGCTTGTAAGTAGCTTTTTAATGACCTTGACAACTTCATGTTGAAATCTCTAAGCCTTGTTGTTTGACTCTTGACCCTTCCTTTTCTATGTTCTATACTTATAGATGCTGATGACCCTTAACCTTGTTTCTTGAAACATTTTACACTATATTTTTAAGGCTTACTCTTTTGTTTCATATACATGTCAGAAGTAACATCCCCAGAGTGGATATAAAAACTCCTCTTTGTGCACAGCATCCCAAATATGTTTCTTAAACTTTTAATGATGCAATCACTCACACAGCTTCACATTAAAAACTCTTGTAGGCGTTCTTCAGTCATCCATCACCTCTACTTGCTTCTCTTCAGAAGATGAGCGCATTTGTTGCTGTTGCTATTGTTGTTTTTGTAGAGGGAATGGAGACAGAGATCTTCTTGTTGTTGTTTTCTGCCAGAATAATTCTAATTGTCTCCTTGTCTTTATTTTCAGTTCTACTATGAGTATTCAGGCTACTTTTTTTTTGAAATATTGCCATGATCTCTTATTGGTATTCTCATTTCTATTCCTGTACTCTACCGTCTCAAATGACAGCAATCTATAAAACACAGTGTAACTGGGGCATCTCTTTTACTAAAACTATAAATTAGACACAGCCAAACCTCATAAACCTCTCCTGTTGACATCTTATGGCACTTTGAATAAATTCCATACCCTTCATATGGCCTACATTATCTAACCCCTTTAGGGATGATAGAGGCACTGAGTAAGTAAAGTCCAGAATATATATTTTTTGACTTGGGCATAGCCTATTGAGAACCCCAAGACCAACTGATTCATGGAAGATTGCCAAAGATTTACCCATGTGAGTCAAGCTCAAGAGAAATAGTAAAACTTTTTAGGGAGTTCAAGAATGAGTGTAGGTAAGTAGTATGCTCATATACTAGGAACTTTGGTATCCTCCCTAATGTTTACAGCAGAAGGCTGTGTGACTATAGAAACCTCCTGCCAAGATTAAATCACCCTAGTAAACACTCAGAGGTTCCAAGTTGTGATGGTTCTGTTGCAGAAGCCAACCTGATCCCAGTTACCATGTACCAAAAGTTCACTTCGAGGTATGAAATCAGAGGTCCTGCATGAAAACTATCTATTTGGTTTTTTATTAGGTGTTTTGGGTCATTGTAGAAATTGTGAGGCTTCTGTCTTTCCTTTCATTCTTTTGCTTCCTGACCATGATGCAGGAAATTTGTTCTGTCGTCATAGGCATGAAGTAATATGTCCACCAAATCTTGGACTTGATCCTGCAAAGTTAGGAGCTAAGAGATTGGCATTATTTATGCTGCAAATTCATGCTTTCTACTAAACGTCACATCTTATATTCAATGGCATGTATTTTATTCCCCATCTATTCATCTGGCTTGTAGTCTATTCACCAAACCAATTAAACTTTTCCAATTTCTTCAGAGAATCCTTTTATTATTCAAATGATATTTGGATATTTGTTTATATGTTTTTATTTCATTTTTCAGTGTATTTTAGGACAACAGAAATTATCTTTTGCTAAGAATCAAGTTCATACTTGTGTTTATTTACAAAACTGAGTGACAGGCTATTTTTATATATAATAATTCTACAACAGTCAATTTTTGGTATGTATCTGAAATTTGACATAATATTGCATGCTACTCTGAATACCAAAAGGTTTTTAATTGTGTTATACACACTGTACCTACATTTTTATATGCTGATCTAAATTTATATACAAGTACAGAGTTAATAGCTCCTACTACTTAGTGCCCATCTTAATACTCAGGACTCCTTGTCAACAATTTCTGGTTATACAGTTTGTACTCATGTTCAGTGTTTGGGTTAAAATGCATAATAAAGACCTAATAAATATAACAAGCTGATTTCTTTAATTCCTCCTATGTCACTGCCAATTTGGTAGCAAAATGTATACTCTAATTTCATTGACATTTTAGACAAAAAATAAATTCAAAGCATTTCCTTCAAGCAAATCAAAGGAAGGCACATGGTTTCTATTTTTACATTGCTTTTAATCATAATTTTAAGCCATCCACAACAGTTCAAACATTCTATGTGCTCTTTCCTCTGGGGAACTTGCAAGATTTGCAACTGAGATAATCAATCAATGCTCACCTCTGCTAAACTGTACATAAATATTATTTCAAAAGAAAATTCCTCGGTGGCAGTCCTTTATGGAATATAACTTCATAAGTAAATAATAGGTTATTCCATTATATGTTTTATTCCATCATGCTAATTTGGAAACTCTTAATTCTCTTACATTTCTTTCATATAATAAAACAAATGATACCAATGTGTGAAAATCAACCTCGTAATAATTATGCTTTTCATGAGTTTACAGTATTGACTTCATGGGAGTTTATGTTCAAATTAATCTATTTATTTTACAATATTTATAGACTGGAATTGGAATAAAATTTTGCATAAGCTTTACTGTTTTCTTTTACCATATAAAGACCTAACAACAGAGAGTGAAATAAATGCAGTATTAAAAGAAAAGAGCTAACCACATTTTGAACCATCCCCAACACCTAAACTCTTTTACAGGTTCCAGCATAGTCTATTATTGAGGAGAGATAGAGATAGAGATAGAGATGAGAGAGAGAGAGAGAGAGAGAGAGAGAGAGAGAGAGAGAGAGAGAGACAGAGACAGAGACAGAGACAGAGACAGAGACAGAGACAGAGAGAGAATATTATAAAACCAGCCTTGATAGTCATATGGACATTTATTTTTCCAGCAGTAGAAATGCTTTCCCTAGTGATATTTCATGTTGTTTTTATTATCTAATAGAGATATAAGCCCTACTTTCCTCTCAAAATATGACTCCATGTCATAAAAGCATTACTATAGAGTATTGATACACAAATGTAAAGAAACATAGAAATAGAAAATTACTTTATTTAGTTCTTACTAATAAATTACTGAACAGTATCATGACTAGATTACACTATTATTATTTTGAAAATAATTTCTTTAGAAATTTCTGTCAATGCTATGGAAATGTTCTGCTACTAGGTTATTATTATTCTAACTGTTCTCCAAGAAAATTCATAGTTGTTTCCACATTTTCTCTGATGGGTTTTACAGTTTGATAAACTTGGTGAGCTTTTAATTGTTTATTTATGCACATAGCTTTGTTTGTTAATATCTGAATCCTTTTGTAATATATAAAATAGAGTTTAGTCTCTGTTTTGTATTGTTTTCCCCTGAAGTTTACATTCTTAATGTCTTGTACAGTTTTCTTTATATTCAATTATCTCTGGGTGATGAGGCTTGAAACTGAAATATTATATGGAGCAGTAATTTGATGTCTAAGTTAAAGTTTATTTCCATTTGCAATGTATAGGCATGCATTTTTTGCCAAGAGTCTGTAAGCAATATTAATTTAGGACAAGTTTAAACCACTTTAATAGTATACACTTTTGTAGAATGTCAAGTAAATTTTGTGGAAGAGACTATCTCCAGAGCTATGAGGTAATTCTTTGGAGTCCCAACACATTAGGAGAATGGATTATTATATTTTTTTGTTTATTTATTGGTTTTCTATTGTTTCCAGTTTCCTCTTAGTCCAAGTCAGCTTAATTCAGTAGAATATTTAAGTTAATAAATGGCTTCTGGGCAAAGCCAGATTTAGAATTCATTTATTTTTCTGAATTTCTTTTCCTTGTGAAAATTCTTTATTGTCTTATTCTATGTATTCTTAAGAAAAAATTAATAATGTGTTTTTTCCTGATGTCAGTACTCTTCTTACAAAGATCTGGCTCTCCAACCTTCTAACCTGTTTTTCCAGAAATAGAAAATAAGAAATAAACCTTTATTTGGACAGCCAATTTTATGACAACTCAATTAAGTGTTAAAATATTCTCATGTTTAGAAGGAATGTTAAATATTATATTCTCAAACACAAACTATGTAATAGAAATTTTTACATTTAAAAATGATTGTTATTTTTATTATAAGTACTAGAACATCTAATTAGTAAATATCTTAGAAATTGATTTACACCATCTTTCTATTAAGTCATTAAGTAATTTAAGTAATTAAATCATTCATTTTCAACATGTCAAGAATGCTAGTAAGCATACAATTTATGAACAAAATAAAACTTTAAATTTAAACCATTCTTTTATTCTAAGTTAACCACATAGTAAGTGTACTTAGTAAACTAAATTCTTGACAACTGAGAGAATCTTCCAGGAGGAGTTCTAATTTTTAAACACTATCTAATATTTTTCTTTAAAATTGAGTTTAGAATGATCTGATGATTAACTAACATTCCTTTCATGCTCTTTTACACAGAGGCTTTGATAGACATTACTATGAGCTGCAGAACACGCAGCAAATTAGATGCAAACAAGAATACACTTCTCTTAAAGGTGAAGACTTGGCAAGGCAAAGGAAGGATGGGGGTCTACCTTTCACATGATACTTGGCTGCTGAAAAACCTTCCTTCATGGATTTCTATACACTTCACAGGCTGTTTTGGCCTCATCATTTTAGTAAAATAGTCAAGATACAATTTTTATATTGCTACATGATCACTTGTCATTTAAGATACTTCTATATTTAGTGACCCTGTTTTTCTTTGTACACTACATTTAAAAATACTGAAATGTTCTAACTTTTCTCTTTATTTAATCAGTAATGAAATAATTTCTCTAGTCCCAACTATATATAATGAACAAAATATTTCACTTACAATTTAGTAAAGTAGACTAAATTTAAGAATTATCTTTTGAGGAAAAAATACAATTAAATGTTATGAATAAAAATAAAATAAATGAATTGATATTTATGAAGTCCAAAATTAACCCATTTTTAGTCTCAGTCTCAGAGTGAAAGGTATTATAAAGCAATTTTAAGAATATTAATTGTATTTTCAGGTGTCCTTATTTTAATGAACTAATATTTAAACATTATTGTTCTATATGTATAACTAGTAGAATTTGCTTCCTTTCATGTAAACAGCTTGAATTAAATGTGAAAATAGTTTCTTTTTAGTCTGAAAATTACTACAAATTTAGTGAGTTATAAATTCAACATTTACAAAAGTCCATTAGTGTCCAATATTGATGTTATCAACAACCTCTGGCTCTTTTTTGTCTACTAGGAGTAAACAGAAACATTGGAGAAGAATGTGCAACAAGGAATGTTAGTTACCTTTAATAACTGAAGATATGCCAAGTGAGGCTGGTGCATGCCTTTAATCCCAAAGACAATAGCAGAAGGAGAAAGATATCTGAATTGAGGCCAGCCTGGTTTATAGAGTGAGTTCCAGGACAGCCATAACTGCACAGAAAAATTTTGTCTTAGAAAACACAAAACAAAAACAAAATCAAAAACAAAACCAACAGCAGCAACAACAAAGAATGTTAGAAGCAAATAAATATTGAGTAATGAATTGTATCCTCTGTCCTGGGACCAAGGAATAATATTTACTAACAAATCTGTGAGCTTAGAAGTGAAATGTATATTGTAGGTGAGATTGTAGCTAGCTAGCACTTTGATTTCAGCCAAATAAAACAGTTCATTAGAAGAACCTGTGAAATTCATGACCCTTGGAAATGATATTTTGAGATTTAAGTATTACATACCCTCTTCAAACACTCAGGAGTCTTCAAGGAAAATTTTGAAGCCATGTTGTAAAGAATCAGAAGTGATTGATAGCATCAACAAAACTATGTTTCCTAGACAGGCTATTCCAGTTACATGTATGAACTCATAATGATTTTGACAGAAGGTACAAGATTTGCGAAAGCTACAACCACACAAAATTGCAAACAAGGCAAAGACAGGTAGGAAATCACATCATTAGCTGATGGCGTTTGATAGCTACTGGGAGAGTGGGAGGTTGGCAGATTTTTATAATGTCAACCAACATGCCATGACTAACTAGGCAAAAACTAACTAGGCAAAGCAACATAAACTGGAGATGAGAGATAAAAGGAGAAGGAGAAGGAAGAAGGAAGAAGGAAGAAGGAAGAAGGAGGAGAAAAAGGAGGAGGAAGAGGAGGAGGAAGAGGAGGAGGTGGAAGAAAAGAAGCAGTAAGAGGTCATCAAAAATGATTTGTGTAGGAAGAAATGGGAAGGCAACGTGGTGTGTTTATGGGAGGATTTAGAAGAGATAGGTGAATATGCTAAAAATGCATTGTGTGAAAATCTCTCAAAATTAATAAAAATATTAAGTAAAGAAATTAATAGGTAATAAGTGACCAATGTTTGAATCTACAGAAATTTAGGGAATTTGTTATAGAGTGACATAAATGTTAACATAATTTTATAAGTGGTTTTGCTCATTGCTTATCAGTGCTTAATAAATTAAAGTGGATGCATTAGTTTTTAGAAGTTTATTTCATATCAACCTCAACTGCAAAACTTATTTTTCCCTTTTTATTGGATATTATATTTACATTTAAGATTTTATCCCCTTTCCCCATTCCCCCACCCACCCAGGAACCCCCTATTCCATTCCCCCTCCTCATGCTTCTATAAGGACATGCCCCCACCTATCCCACCACTCCCACCTCCCCACCCTCAAATTAACCCACACTAGGTGTCCATCCTTCATGGGACCAAGGATCTATGTTTTTTAAAATTAGATGATTTTTCTATTATTGTTTCCAAAATAATTGAATTGTTACTATCGAAGAATAATTTAGTAAGAAACCAGAGAAGAAAATGTAGAGTACAGTGTAAAATTGGTATAATGTAATGCTTCCTCTCTGACCTTATATTTTATTAGGAGATATTAGGTATATACGCAAGAATTGGACAGCCCCAAATTGGGCCTCCTAAATTTATATTTTGATATACTAATACAAGTGAAAATAAAGAAAATCCTTATGATTAATGTAATGTAAGAGAAATTGAACATCCTGTCTCCATATTGTCAGCATATTCATCTTGGAAGAGCTAAAGCATACAGTTTAAATACAAAGGATAGTTAAAAAGTAGATTGAAGAGGATAAGAGTCTGCATTTCTTTTTCTCGTTCTGTGATAAAATAAACTTATTAAAAACCACTGAAGGGAGAGAAGGTCTAATTATAACTCTTGGTTCCCCACTACAGTCTATTTTTGAGAGGAAATAAGGGAATCAGTTGTTCCAATCATCTTTCACATTATTCTAGAGCCATGCAGGCAATACATGCATTCTGTTGTTCAGTTCAACTAATCCATTCTTACACATTCAAGGTTTCTCTGCCTAGGGAATGGTGCTGTCTACAGTAGGCATATCTCCTACATCAATTAACTTAATTAAAAATGTATCATGTACCATATATAGGACAGGTAAATACATAAATAATACATATACATACATATTCAGAAAACTAATACCCAGGTGATTCTAACTTCAGTCAAGTTGAAAACTGACATTAAATATTACAGCAAACATAAGTCGGGGGATTACTTTTATAGCAATAAAAAAAACATACTTATTTAGAATCCATCAGATAGCATGCTAAGTTTCTGGAAAGAGCTTAAAAGTTAAATTAAATGTTATTCCATTTATTAATGCATAACTTTTCTTTAGGGAAACCTTTTGTTGTTGTTGTTTTGTTATTGGTTTTATTTTGTTTTGTTTTGGTTTTTTTATTGTATTATTGTTTGTTTCTGTTTGTTTGTTTTGAGTAATAAGAAAAATGCCCCCAAAAGGTACAAACAGTGTATGCATATATTAGGAAGAAAAATGAGAACTATGTTTAAGTAAAAATGAAGTCCTTGAAAAAAGACAGCAGAATTAAATGAATTTGAAAACAGTATGTATAAAAACATCAGGGAGCCAGTTCTTCGTAAAATGTCAAATGGACTATTCTGAAGAAATTTAAAAAAAAAAAAAAAAAGCCCATTTTAACATGTAAAATATATGACAGAAAAAAAAGAGAAAAATGACATAGTATAAAACATAAAGAGAAAACATGAGTCCAGACATGTAGAAATGAAGTTGCCTGATTCAATTTAGAATTTATTGATCCCAAAGTTTGAAAACAGGCTAGCAAGATGAATAAGAAGGTAAAAAAAAAATAAAAAATGATCTAATGTCAATCATGACTGCTTGTGCTTGATCACCAGAGCCCACATGGTAGAAGGAGAGATTCAACTCTCCTTAGTTTCTCTTTAGCCAGCACATGCCAATAAAGACATGTAAAGGGGAAATGAGGAAAAAAAGTGAATATAAAGCAAGACACACTCATGATCTGTTTTTGTTGTCAAGTGATTGCTCTAGAAGAGCGGTTGTCAACCTTCCTAATGCTGTGACTCTTTAATACAGCAAGTCATGTTGTGGTGTCCCCAAGGCATAAAAGTTATTTTTGTTGATACTTCATAACTATAATTTTGTTGTTTTATGAATTTTAATGTAAATATTTGATATTTATGATTGTCTCAGGTTACCCTGTGACAGAATCATTTGACCCCCAGAGAAGTCGTAACTCAAAAGTTGACAATCGCTGTCCAGAAGCTCACTAGAGAAAGATCAGAAGAAATCCACACAGAATTAGAGTGACCAGTCAGTAATGTGGGTTTCTGCCAGGAGCTTCATATAATTTGTCTTGTTAATAGTCTTCATCAGGAGTCAACATTAAAAGAAATAAAGAAGCAAAAAATATATGAGATAAATGAAAATGAATTATAGTATAACATTGTATTTATCTAGAGAAAAGTAAAGAACTTTCATAGGACTTTGTAGAAAATTATGTCTGTCTCATGGGTTCTTTAAAAATGAAACAAGAGGAAAAGCAAGCTGTATTTTGAGTTTGATTCATAGAAATTTTTGGTGTTTAATAATAAACCTCATACATGGTTGCCTAATTGGTAGCTCACAATTATGACTGATGCTTACATTCAGAAATCACAATTACATGAAAATAGGAGGCACAAGTTAGTTGTATGGTTATAGAAAGGAAAAATTATATCGCATTCAATGAGTTGCTGGAAAGCTTACTTATTTTATTCAAATGTATATATAAGATTTCGGGGAGGGCAATGACACTATCTCTGTAATTTTTAACCTGTCATCACTGGTTTGTATGAAAATGAACTCTCTGATTTGAACAATAATCAAAAATTTGCTTTAGAGATTGAAGCTAACAATAACTGATTTAATTTAAAAAAAAAAACCTCAGGAGATGACAGATTAGACACTGACTGTTAAAGAATTAATCAAATAGAAAATACATCAGAAGAAGTTGTTCAAAATAAAGCACAGAGAGATCATTTTTAAAAAATGGAAGTTATTATAGGTATATAAAACAAAGTAAGATAATTTTAGAAACTTTAAAGAAGACTACTAGAATCTTCTCTGTTTACCAGAAGTAAACAGAGAATGATGTTTTTACTCTAGTAAATGATGTTTACTCTAGTGATGACAGGCAGATGGTAAAAGTGGTTTAATAAAATTCAGTGAAAATATTCTAAAAATGAAAAAAAATACCACCATATTAACTAAAGCCCATATTTATTCTAATTTAATGATCTAATAAAGACAAAAGCAGGAAAATAAAACCCAATTATCAAATATAACACAAAAGCATATTAAACTTGATAACACAAAAGAAAAAATACATTATACAATGATGGTCATATAGTTTGGTTATGTTAAATGAGGTAGCTGGCTGACAACTGCTTTCTCAACAAACAAAATAAAACTTAAATTTTCATGAATGTTTCAATACAGTGGCAAATTATATGGTGCAAACTCTTGGAAAAATGCTGAGATTAACACAGAGTTGACTTAGCAGATAGACTGGTTAGATGATTGATTCTTGGAGAAACCTATGGGATAGATATGGCATGAAAGATGTTGGACTGGTTAATATCTTAGTCTAAAGTGGAGTCTGTGTGTTAAAAAATAGGTTATACACTATGAACAATGGTCAAAGGTACAATGATCACCTGTTAAGTATCTTAAAATTATCTCTCTTTTTCTGGACTATTCCCCAAACCTTAAATGATATATGTGTCATTACATGTATCCATTGAGTAACAATCTTAGAAAGAGTAGTCACAGAAACAAAATATGGTAGTAGATTTTAATAGATATTTTAAATAAATCTGAGTGCTATCCTATTGAGTCATTTATTCACAATGAATATATGAAGCATATAGCTTAGAATAATTAGATCCAGATTATTTAGGAAGGTAGTCATAATACTATTAAAAAAACATGTTTTAAATTTAATAATAACTTTTAAAACTAAGATTTTAACTTAAAAGAATCCACAGTCTTTGACATTTCATAAATACATGATTGATAATGCACAGATAAAAATAATACATTTTGTTAAACAATAATAATATTAAATGTTAAATGTTAAACAATTACATTAGATATTAAATAAATAAATTATGTTGAACATTATCAAAATATTAAATTAAAAATTGTGGCTTTTGTACAGTAGAATCGTTAGTAAAATGGATTAGTATCTTATACAACTCAGTAATTGTCACATGTGAATGAATCTCATTGACAACTCAAAAAAAAAAATACAGAAATTCTGAGCTTTCTGGGACAAGAAGTTGAAGTGACTGACAAATACTTTGTAGAGCAACACCATGTGATTTGTAATAATACTGAAAATATTTGAATATTCTTTAAAAATTAATGTGAAATATTTAATGTCTCATGAAAAGAGAAATATTCAAATGTCATTTATGTAACATTATTAGGATAGATTAAATATGTAAAACTGCAGTATGTTTCCAAACTGGGACTCTCATATTGAATACTTTGTGTCAGTAATTGTGGCTGGGAACTCTGAGGGTTCCTCATGCTTGGCTGTTCCTCCAGGGGGATGTTAGGCATGGCTGCTGTGGCTCCACGGTTCCTCACTCCTCACGGCTCAGGCCCAATAACACAAGAAAGCCCATGGGTTTTTACAGGCTTTATTGTCATGGCGGATGTAGATGGATCTGGATGCACCCCCCTGAAACCCAGGGCAGACCTGAGTTAAATAGGGAGGGAGAGAGAGGGGAGGGGCTGGGGAAAGAATGCTTAATTTGCTCCTCCCTCTGGTCTTCAGATACCTCATTAGTATGTAAATCTCTCTAGGGCCTGAAGCCTGTTCCTTATGACTGTTGGTCATAGACCTCTCTGTGGGAGTGGTTGTTGGAGGGCTGAAGCTAAATGAAAAGAACCAGGGCCTGGGAGCAGAGTTGTACTCCTGCCATCCAATAATGGTCTGGGGTTCCAAGCTCATGCTCGACCAAGCACCCAGCTGCTTCTCACAGCTCACCGCCCCACAACTTTGTTTCTACACGTGGCGACTTTGAAGAGCAATTCTTCCTAGCAGTATTTTCATATTATTTTCAATCATTCGAGTTTTAAAGAAATAAACTAATTAATTGGTTCTGAGATTCATGGAGTGTTGCGAACCATACCGAAACTGTAGCTACCCTCAGTAGGTCTTGGCTCACCTGAGAAACCCACATCTATTGAACATACAGACACCCAAAACTGAATAATTCCTGTGTTTCTGAAATGGCCTGACGAGTTGTCACATTAGAAGATACATATTATTAAACTAGCTATTTAAGTCACAGCCCTAATACTTGGATTTCTTTATCATTTTATAGTCTGTCTTATACTATTGTCAAGCAGTAAAGTGTTCCTTACGTGAGACTGGGCAGAACACACAAAATTGCTGTTTACCATAATTTACTGCTTATTGAAAAATTAATTTAAAATTGTGTAATATTGTTAAATGATTACTCTGCACTGATACTATAAATAAAAAGCCATGTAACATTGTATCACCTTTAATGTAAACTTCTGTGCTTTGAGATAAAATTAGCTGATTTTGTTAGTCTACAAGTTTTTGTGTATTTTTATGATGTGGGAACTTAAGAAAAAGCCACATCTGCAAGGTTTCATGTTTCAGAGCAGTGGGTGTAATTTTAGAATATACGGCTAAAGTGAATGCCTGAACAAAGGTTGAATTTCAAAGTGAATAATGGATCAAAAGCAGGTTTGAAACCAAATAACAGATTAAACACAGGGCTTGTTTTCAAAAAATATCATATGAGTGGCTGGAGAGTAAGCTGTCAGATTTTCTCTAAGGTTTCAGATGCATAATCATTGCTTGTTTTGCTTTTTTTTTCTTTCTTTCTTTCTTTTTTCTTCTCTGGCTTGTAGTTAGCTTGATTCCAGTAATATCACAGATAATGTGCATAGTTGCATTTGAAAACATCAAAAATAAATCCTCTATTGAATATATTTTTAGTGTTTTGAGCATTTTGTGCAATGTATTTTAACCATATTCACGCCAACACTTCAACCTAACCCCTCTCAGGGCCAGCTCCCCCAGTGTCTTGTCTTATCATTTTTTTTTTTTATTTTAATAACTTACCACCCCAATTTGTGTAGCTCATATACTTACTCTTGGTTGTTGGTCAATCCACTGCAGTGTGTCTGACACATTAGGAGCTGTACCCTTAGAGAAACCCGACTCTCCCCTCCATAAGTCATCAATTGACCAAAGTACATTATTTATAGGGACTTAAAATCTTCCCATTATACGTTAAATTGTTTACTGGCCTGAGCAGATCTCTTGTAGGCATTCATTGTTGCTGTGAGTTCAGGAATTGATTGTTTCTATAATTCTCAGAAGACAATGCTTTTTCTCATTTTCTTCCCACCCCCGGCATGTACCATCTTGCTGTACCACTTCCATGATGGTTCCTGAGCCTTGGGAAGGAGGTGTGATATAGATGTCCTGTGTGGAATCAAGCCCTCCATTGACATTTATTCTCTTTATTTTGATCAGTTGTGAGTTTCTGTGTTCACTATCATCTATTACCCAAAGACACTTCTCTGATGAAGTCTGAGAGCAGAACTACTCTACGTTTAGAGATACAAATTTAAAAGATAGTTTTGTACTATGTCAATTTAGTAGAACAACATTAGTAATCTCATCTTTGGGGCCTTTGAGCTTCCCAGTCGTGAGTTGTTGGCCAAGGCTCCAGTGCTAAGTGTGTGATCCCTCCTCCTGTGTTTTTATAAAAACCTAATTTTAAAAATACCTGCTAACTTCTTTAACATTCATGCCAGTATTGGACCCATGGGCCTATATTGTCATTCTGGTCATTATTATAGTTCACAGTGTTTGTAGCTGGATAATACTTTTGATGATTTATTTCCCACAAATAGGCTACATAGCAACTCCAAGTATTATGAGAACTAGGTAGGAGGCAGGAAAGTTCCTGGTTAGTACAAAATCGAGTTTTCCAGGTCTTGGTCTTTACGTATGTGGTATCTTTGGTAACAAAATCTTACAATCATGTCCCAATAGACAACTAAGAGCAATGACATTAGGCTATAAGGCTTTGATGGTCTCTGGGACAACCCTACCCAACAACTCAAGGGTTGTATCTTATAGTTCATTCTAGGCAATTTAGTTCGAAACCGGTGCCTATTGACATGATTGTAATCCTCCAATTAAATACTTTTATGTAAAGTAAGAGGTACTTTTATGTAAAGTAGGAGGTACATAAAGGATAAAAGTTCTAAAGATAATTGAGGCAGAAGGTAGAAAGAAATAAACTTAAAACTGTATATTTCATATTATATATGCATCACTTAACTATGAGAAAAATATAGCTTTGAGTAATGGTACTCAGTACGGTAAATGCATCCTCGGAAAACATTGTATGCAGTTAAGAGTACTGGTCCTTTTTACACCATAAACATATATATTTGCCTATTAAAACGACTTTTATTTTTTTGAAAATGAAATCTATTACTGACTACAGAAGAAGTGAAAGTGTTTGGTTACAAAATTCTAGTGGACTTTTGACATTCTTTGTGAGCATATAAGCAGCAATGTAAAAGAATCAGAATTCTAACCTCTTTGAAGTAAAATTTATTATCTTATAGATTGAATACCATAGTGCTGAAGTAAAGGAAACAAAATAAAACAAAATATAAAACAATCATTTTAAACTTTAATGTAGAAAATAAAAAAACAAATTGTATGTCATATATTATCTTTGCTTGATATATTCCTGACCACATATTTTTGTATGGAAAAAAATAATGAGAATGTAAACTCTATAAACTCAGTGTGGAGTTAGTTCCTTTTTGTGCCATGTAACCAGATGCAGAATCAGGAAGATATGGCCAATTTCTTTCTTGTACTCAGGCCAATCAGGGAAAAAAGGACACATTACCAGAATTAACGTACTGTATGACTTTGTGAATGCCCCTGCAAGCTGTCAGTCTTCTTGCCAGTACTACAGCAGTAGCATTAACCAACAGGAGTATGGACCTATTTCAAGCCCAGGTGTCGAGTAATTTGAAATGCATGAGTTCCTTGTTGTGAAACAATCATTTCCTCTGAGGCTCATATTGTCCTCAGCACTTCATGAACTATGCTCACAGTGAATATACATTTACTTGCTTTCCTACATGCAAATTTCCAAGAACACTCTGATATTGCTGTCTCCTGCTCTCTCTACAGGTTCTGGCAGTCAGGATCTATAGGAAAGCAGAAAGACAAGTGCACTGAATTTGAACTGCACTTAAATATTGTACAA
The DNA here is from genome assembly GCF_011762505.2 of Arvicanthis niloticus. Classification (NCBI taxonomy): domain Eukaryota; kingdom Metazoa; phylum Chordata; class Mammalia; order Rodentia; family Muridae; genus Arvicanthis; species Arvicanthis niloticus. The sequence continues at coordinate 36,194,644 of NC_047660.1, forward strand.
TTATTACATCCCTTGAAACAATATGTGCCCAGAGATAGAGCATACAATTGAGCTTTCGATAAGGAATATTTACATAAAAATCAACTAAAGTCTTTCAAACTATAAACACAAAGATAACTGCTGAGTTGTATACTTGAATGTCTTTCTTACTTTGCCAATTACATTATTGCCTCCTTTCCTCATGCACAGGAAAAACAATGACAGTTATGACCACAGCTTCCATGCAATTCATTCATATTTATCTGGAAACAAGGCTTGTAAAATAATTCCTCCTTTATGTAGTATCTGTTAGTAGACTCCAGAACTCTCTTCTGGATGAGTTAAAAAAAATATGTGTGTGTATATATATATATGTATACATATATACATATAGACATATATATATATATAATGTATATATTTACATACATACATATATACATGTATACATATAATACACACATGTATATGTATGTATATATATATATATATATATACCCCAAATGATAGGCTCATAGTCATTCCCTGTTATTCTGCCAGTATAAAGAAAAAGACATTTGGAGACTTAAATATTTAAGTTATTTTTAGCATTGTTATCATCAGCAGTGACAAATATATTAGGGAGATGAAAATTGACCATTCACAGTTGATTTGAAAATAGTATTTTCCTATTTTATACCAAGCAACTTCTATTTGGAAAAACAAAAAGCAACCAAATAAATGTGACAAGTTGAAAACTACTATAGCCTCAGTAATATTTCTACCACTGTCCAGGTGCATTTATTCATTATAGGTTCACAGGTCACCTAAGTATAGTTAGTCTCTCTCTCTCTCTCTCTCTCTCTCTCTCTCTCTCTCTCTCTCTCTCTGTGTGTGTGTGTGTGTGTACAGAGAGAGACAGAGAGACAGAGAATCAGAGAAACAAACAGTAATTATTAGTGTACTGAGATTGAATCAAGACCTTCTTTCCTTTTAAACAAGACCTCTACAGTAAGCTACCTTGACTTACTTTTCTATGTGTACTATGGAAATATTAATATATTAGAATAAATAAACTCTATATCACAATCCTAATGTGACAATAAAACTTGTTAATATTCTCAATATAACAAGACTAATGACAGAAATATAAATTATCATGAAATGGGAACATTATAATTAAATAGCAATGTCTTTAATTCAGTGACATGTATATTTACAATATAGAGAGAAAATTAATATAATTGTTATTAGAGAAACTGAGGTTACCTTTTTCTTTTGGGTTCTTAGTCTCATTAATGGAACAGTTTAAAAATATCCTGAGAAGAAAGCTTCAGAACAATTTTATCAGCATTTTGATATAACGTAGAGAATGGTTGACTGCTACAATAATGGAAGGGTAAGAGATTGTGAATTTGAAAGAGAGAAAGAGGGGATTCATGGGAAGGGTTAGAGGGAGGAAAGGAAGAGGAAAAAAAGACAATTATAATGTAAAAAATGACGACTCACTATTAAAAAAAATAGTAGTACAGGCATGCTAAAAGTATACATAGTTTTCATGAGGAAAGGAACATGGAGGAAAACTCATGTCTTTAACAGTAGTCCTGGAAATCAGAGAAAAATGAGAAAGTCAAAACATTTGAGAAAGCATTTTTAACAGTGCCAAGGCAGAAGATCAGCAGAGGTTCACAAGCCACCTAAGTGTAGGTAGGCTCTTGTATCTCTTGGCAAAGGATTGCATCAGGGATACATTATTAGAAACAAAAATAGAGATGGTTTGTTAGGAAAATGCTAGGGTGGTGAGGCGGGAGTGGGTGGGGGAACACCCTCATAGAAGCAGGGGGAGGCAGGAAAGGAAATGGAGTTTTTGGAGGGGAAACCAAACCGAGAAGGAGGATAACATTTGAAACGTAAATAAATAAAATAACCAATTTTAATAAAAGAAGAAAAAAAGAGAAGACTACTCCCAAAATAGGAAGAAACAACAGAGCCTGAGAAAGACCCAGGAAACAATGATATTTTACAGGACATTTGCATATCATATGCCTTTGCCAACTTTACATGCAGCTCTAGCTTTCTCCATGCATTCTCTGGTCCTAACAAGATTTTCAAGTAAGGAATGACTTGCAATCTTGTTCTGGAAATTGTGTCTTTCATATGTTAATTTTGATGTGAAAATCCAGGCACCATTTTCAGGCTACAAGGGTTCTACTGTAAAGATATCTTTTATCATGATTTAGTAATTTTATTGAGAAAGGCCAACCATAAAATGTATGAAGGTTTTTGCAAATATAAGAATAGTATAAAATATTTAAAATGATCCATGAACCACATACATTTAATGCTCTCTGATGCTGTTCATTTAAATATTTGACTGAAAAACAACTTGAAAAAAATGCCCTATGACTTCCAGTAAGTTGTTTTAAAAACTACGTGGAACACATTTCTGTATGCATAGGTATATAAATAAAATATGCCCAAAAGCTTTTTTGGATAGCTGTATGCTAAAAATGTGGCCATGAGATGAGACTCTGGAGTGAATATTTTTATGGTTTAGGTATAAGCGCTATACCTTAATTATAGAAACAGGAATAATGCTGGGCTCATGAATTTCCTAAACATTTTTCCTGGAACACTATTCACCAGTTTGAAAGAAACAGATGTGTGTTAAAAGGTACACAGTTCTATGAAAGTATGGCACTAACAGGCTTTTCTGTGACAATTAAGATCATTTCCAAACAAGGAACAACAAGCAGTGTATGCACAAGGATAAAAGAAATTCAGAGGCGTAGCTTCCAATTTCTAGATTCCCCTGTTAGGAAGGGGCTTGTGTGCTTCTGACTGGAGTTAGACACAAAAGGGAAAACAAAAGATACTAAATATACATACAGATTCCTAATGGAATATATGAGTCCATCCCAAACTAGAACGATGTATGAAAGGCTACAATTGATAAAAGATTATTCCCTCTAAGCAGATTTTAGGTCTTTCCATGATTTGTTTAGACCAAGATTATAGACTTTCTATCCCATGTAACTATCTTTACTCTTTAAAATTCGCTGTTAATTCAAATAAACTTGACTCAGTCCATCTTACCCAGCTACATCATCTGTTGATTTCCTTCCCATGCACTTCCCAATACCAATAGCAACTTATTCTTTTTTCCATTGATCATTAGTGTGTGTGCGTGTGTTTGTGTTTGTGTGTGTGTACACAGACACATGCACAAATACAACCTGCTGTGTTTGTTTATTTTTGTGTGTGTATATATGTTTTCAATATTGATCGTTCTTTTTTTTGGCCAGCTAATAGAGGGTTCATTTCTGGAACAAACTATTTCAACATCTCCCAGAAGTGTGTGTCTGTTGGGGGGGGGGGGGGGGGGAAGCATGGGGGGGGCGGTGTGCTGTGAGAAGCAGCTGGGTGCTTGGTAGAACAAGAGCTCAGAATCCTGGAACCTTTATTGGATGGCAGGAGTTCAGCTCTGCTCCCAGGCCCTGGTTCTTTTCATTTAGCTTCAGTCCTTTAACACCTCCCACAGAGAAATCAGTCTTGAGGAACAGGCCTCAGGCCCTAGAGAGATTTACATACTAATGAGGTACCTGGAGGCCAGAGGGTGGAGTCAATTAAGCATTCTTCCCCAGCCCCTCCCCTTCCCTATTTAACTCAGGTCTGCCCTGGGTTTTGGCGGGGAAGGGGGTGCATCCAGATCCGCCATGACATTAAAGCCTGTAAAAACCCATGGACTTTCTCATGTCATTGGGACCGCACCATGAAGAACCGTGGAGCCACAGCAGCCAGGCCTAACTTCCCCCCTGGAGGAACTCAGAGCATTCCCAGACAACTACCCACATCTTGGCAAGAGGAACCCTGAGTTCTCCAGCCACTATTATCCAGTTGCTTCTCACAGCCCACCGCCCCAAGTGTGTGTGTGTGTGTGTGTGTGTGTGTGTGTGATTGTGTACCAGTTCACATGTGCACTTGTGTCTGGTGCCCACAGAGCCCAGAAAAGAGATATGAATACCCTGGAGCTAGACTAATAGGAGATAGTAAGTATTCTTACTCTGATGTGGATATTGGGAACTGAACTGAGTCCACTGAAAAAGCATCAAGCACTCTTAATGACTAAGTTGTCTTCCTAATCTCTTTATTTTACCTAAATAAGAATTTATTTTAAATTATACTCTGTAAAAAGTTTAAAATTCATAAGAATTGGATACTGAGGATAGAGAAAGTTGCTTTTTAAAAATTAACATTTCAGTAATATTAAACATATGGTAGCAAATTCTGCAAATGATATTGTGATGCTATTCCTGCTTGTCACCTTGACTACATCTGGAATGAACTACAGTCCAGAAATGGAGGGTACACCTGTAATCCAGTTCTTGAGACTGGAAGATACAGGCTTCTGACCTGGATCTTGACATGAAGATATTTAAGCAAAGTGGCCATAAAGAGTTTAGGCCCAGGCAAGGTAGTAGATCCCTTTAATCCCAAGAAACTGTGGCAAACAGGTTTCTGAGTTCAAGTCCAGCCTGGGACAAAGCAAGTACCAGATCCAGCTGTGCTGGTGCACACCTTTACACACCTTTAATCTGGGCTACACCTCCTACTGGAGTCCTACATAAGGACACTGAAAAGAAAGAAGACTCATTCTTCTTTCCCTGCTTGCTCTTACTCGCCAGCACATCTGTTGGAACTACTTCTTCAGGATTCCAGCTTACACAGAAGCCCAGCTGAAACAGCTAGGCTTGTGTGTTAGGAGCCATGCTGCGTTTGCTGAAGTAGCTATACGCTCGCCATTATAAGATGGCGCTGGCTTCCTGTTCCTGGTTCTTCTTGGCCTTGGTGTCTGCAGCTGTGCGCACTCGTAGGCGCGAATTTTCCTGCTGATAGTACTATCAGTGGATATGTAAATGAGACCCCAGTCTGTAAGCCAATGAGGACAGATCATGTCTCTTTGATAGTATATAAGTCAGTACATTCTGGGGCTTGGGGTCCTTCCTTTGTTCTCCATCTTGCATCCTTCTAACTAAAAGAGCTGTAACAATAAACGACGCTGTCAGAAGAATCTTGAGTGTGACGTGCTCCTTATCAGCGAGGTAGCGTGTCGCACTTGTGGACTGAGTAACTTCTAGATTTTTGAACTTCTCATTCAGTTGCTCATTGTTGGGTGAGTTGGACTTTAAGTCATCACAATAAATTCCCTTAATATATAGAGACATTCCATAAATTCTATGACTCTAGAGAACCCTGATAATACAGATAGATTTATTAATTTGTTAAATGAGAAAATTCTATTTGTACAAAACCTCTAAGTTCTTTTTTGTTTGTTTGTTTCCTTCCAGCATACAATCTTTTCTTGTGGGTATCATCATATTTTGTAAGAAATCCTCCTCCATGTTGCATAATTAAACAAGTTCAAGTTCACCAGCCAATTCTGAAGAGACAATTCTGGGTTTCTGGGTTTCTGTCTTTAAGAGATTATCTGTAATAGTCTACCTCACCTGGACCCAGTAAGAAGAGGGTTAGGGCAGACTCACAATTCATCACTATAATTGCTGTCACTCTTCTGTCACCTCCTTGTCAATTAGCTGTTCAACAGGGAATTAGCCATCTGTTGCATAAAAATACACAAAGAAGAAATATCTGTAACCTAGGATTATCTCTAATCAATTCATAACAAATGCTAACAGAAAAAACAGTATTTGATATAACAAGATGAAAATACACCTGCTTAAATGTTACTCCAAGAATTCCCTGTGGTTTACCTGCAAAGTGCTCCTAGCTTCCATCTCAGATTATCATCATAAAGAAAATAACATAATATGAAGTGGGAAAGATGATAAAAATCACTCATATAATTGGAATTCAAAGTCACTAGACTACATTATCTATTCACAAATACTACAAAATCTCAAACGTTTCTTAATGGACTAAGTTTGCTGCCATCCAGACTGAATACTCTAATGCTCCTTTTGGTCTTACATTGTGATTATATGAAATTCTAGGATAAACAAAAGTAAATCTAAAAGTAGGGTTCAAGTTTTACCACCAAGAAAACTACTGTTTCACGGTAAGATATTTAATATCTTGGACAACAAAGACTGATAATCATACATGATTTTATTCCACAACAATTAAAAGGTATAAAACACACAGGTTTTTGAACTAATATATTGTCAACTATTTATTATAAAGGAAAAATGCATGATTTTGAAAAATTTATAGATATTTAATTTTGCTATACTATATAAATACTAATACAACAATAGGTATACATGCCATCAGGTTAAAGAGATGAGGTATTAATTTGTCAGATGTTCTAATAAGTGATAAGTAGATATTTAAACTTTTCTTAAATATGGTAGACTAGAAAGAAAATGTTGGTTTCCAGAGAGAAAGATGGAGTTAGGTCTCTATTTTCCTTCTATCAAAAAATCTATTAGCTTATAAGTTAATATAAAAATTAAAAGGGAAGACAACCAATATTTTAAATGCATTTAATAAGGATTGTAGTGGTGATTAGCTTTCAGTAAGTATAACTGCCATTTATAACACATGTTTTGGAACACAGTTTTGGACTTTCCAATTCTTGAACAGTTCCCTCCACTTCTTTAGGATACTGCCAATGCCAGACAGAGTCATAGCAGGAGAATATAAGACAGCAAATTGCCTTACTTCATGAGCCAGTAAGCAAATTGAAAAAAAAAAAAAGAACTTGTGGAGTTCCCACTCTAGTGCCCATTTCAACATGGAAAATGTATTTTGTCCAACTATAACAGTCCCTGTAGTCTCAACGCTTCCAATATTTATTTTTTTAAATCCAAATCTGAAGGCCCTATAGTATTTATCTGTGGATTTCTGTAAAACACTATATATATAAAACACTATATATATATATATATATATATATATATATATATATATATATATAACAAATTTTCAAGATGATAACAGAGTAATCACAAACTAAAGACAACTATTGTAGAAGGGACTAGTATACAATATAAAGGAATGGTGACCCAAGACTAGAACCCACCAAGGGAACAATGCCTACTACATAGGGCATGGGTTGGGGAAAAAATGAGCTCCCTAAAGTTTAATCAACCTTGCCTTAATGATCATGTTGATTGCACCCTACCTAGCAATGCTTCCAGGCTGGCTTGGTTTGCTAGACACAGCTTATCCTGGTGAGCAGTTCATGTTGCTAACACTTCTACATCCAGGATGTCTCCACCGCAGCCGCAACCTTACTTCTACAACACCGCATGCTGTCCATTTAGGGACAGCTTGCAGGAACCCTGAAAGACTGCACTTGCCTGCTTCCTAGGCTTTCATTTGAAAACTCAGTGGAAGCCCTTATGATACCATAATTCTTGGATTCTCCATGCCAACAAAACCAGCATCACCTGGAGCATGCCAGTGTTTGCTACCGGCAGGAGCTGTACCTGGGCCCATTTGAACAACAGCTGCAGCAGCTCAGTATACAACAGTTGAATGATGGAAAATAAATTCCAGTGAAAGAATTCCTGAAGCAGATCTGGGTGGGCTAGATACGATAGACCCTCTCCTCAAAAGACTGCCTGGGTAACTTTTTAAAACAACTTTATGAATTCAAATTTCTCATTAGCCCATGTGACTATGGATATCTTGCAGGTATATGTCATGTCTTGCAGGCACCTTTATAATTTTCCCAGTGCAAAGAATTAGACTTCTCATCAGCACAAGCAACCATACTCACATTATATTTAGCTTTAGAATGTTTCTTTTAATCCCAACCGTCAAGTGTTCCAACTATTTCTCATTATATTTCTATTGCCATATGAAAATATTAGTCAATATTCTTTAATTAAAGAAATGACCATTTTGACTAATGCATTTGGAGAAGTCGGTCTATGGCTGCTAGATCCTAGTACATTGAGCCTGCGGAAAGGTATGACATGGTGGGAATGTATGACAAATCCAAACTACTCAAATAAAAAGAAAGGCATAAAGGAAGAGGAAAAAGAATTACCCTGGCCCTGGAAATCTCTTCTAGGTCATGTCAGTTAATGAGTTGAGCAGTTTCCAAACAGCCACACTTATTGAAGGTTCTACTGTTCCCCCAGAAGCAGCACCCTAGAGACAAAGCCATTCATACCTGTCTTTGGGTCGGTTTTCAGATGAAAGCGATAGCAGAAGTAAAATTAAAGCCCACAGCAATGATTTCACATTTGCTTAACAAGTGGGATTAAACTCAAATATAATTCAAATGTAAAAAATACTTTGGCAATTCTGTGTCTATATTTATACATGTAGAGTAAGTTAATTAAATATTAATGTACTTATAATTACAAATACTGATAGTGGAAAGTTAAGAACTTAGTATAACTTGAATGCTCTTAGCCAAAAAAGAATTTGTTAAGAAAATTAAAAACCACAAAACACTTCTTAATTTCTTTTTTCAGTTTTTACTTTTTGAGGTATCTAGAAAGATGTCCAAGAACTTAAGAAAAAACCCAAGTTCCATTCACAGAAGAACCCATGTGGTGCAGACCACAAACACTGTACCTGTAATTTCAGGAGCTCTGACACCTTCCTCTGGCCTCTGCAATACTGCACTGATATTCACAAGTACTCAGAGCCACAGACACATATGCATATATAAGGAAATAAAAATGAAATATTTTTTGAGCTTTTGTCATAAACTAGTATATTTTCAGAATTCAGAAATACATGCATAATGAAACTTGGAAATAATTTAATTATGTTAACATAAAAAATACTCAGGAAATATGTTAACTAGATTTTATTATAACCTCTAATGTTCTGAAATAAATAAAACATGTGAAAACCTTTTCCCCTCTAAATTCTTTTCTTCTTATGATATATTTGAATATGGTCACCAATAAAAAAAAAATCAGATGTTGAGAAAGGGGTTTTGTTCATTTCTTGGCTCCCCAAACACTGTAATTTCCTGTTTCTCATTTTGCAGCTAAGCCCTTTCCTTATAAACACACTTCATTGGCTTCTTTATCTCCTGAGTGAAGGTTCTTACAGTTTCAAATTGCGGAAACTCTGTAAATTGGCTTATGTGAAGGAAGGAATTTACGGAATCATGTAATTAACAAGCAAACTCAACCAAATATCTCTGAAGTTATTGTCCTTTTCTCATACAGATGGAAAAGAATAGGAAAGGAATTCAAACACAAACCAGAAGGTACACTGGGTGGTTGGAGACTTCTCTTTAAGCCTTGCTGTAGTCATGTCAGTTTTGCCATCATTGATGTTGATGTTTTCAATAAATTAGAAAGAAGATTTTAATAATTTGTCAAATATTTTACTAACAACTGCCTTCCTCCCCCTACCCAAATTTTGGACTTAGCTGCACTTTAGTAGCTTGAGTTTGTAAACACTTTAATTGAGTTATGAGGAAAAATTATTTGGCTTCATTCAATACTACATCTATAGCATTTAAGCTCAGGCACCAAAACACGTTAAAACCAAATTTAGTAACTGAGATTGTAATTCAAATTCTGTGGGTGTAGTCACTAAGTTGATGTAAAACTTCTTTAGCCATGTGAAATTAGTTTCTCTATCTAGACAGCACATAGCAATAGAACTGTTCCCATGGTAATGTTTAAGACATGCTCATTGCCCACTTTCATTCAGTTCTGGCTGGTGACTTTACAAAGGAAGTCTTGTAACATAGTCATCCTGCATAACAGACATTTGATAACCTATCACATAGCAGCTCCTTGTGGTCCTTCCTTCAACATTGACCAAGTGCCTTTGATCCCTTCTGTTTACAAGTATGTTGTTTGTGTGGTATGAGTAGGAACATGCCTCATTCCTTGTGAAATTTGCTCATTTTACTTAATATAATGCCTTCAAAGGCATTGCTGCCTATCCCACATGACAAGAATGTTCTATTGTATACATGTATAAAAAGATATTTATTAATTCATTCATCTATTGATAAATATGTATGTTATTTCTACTTCCTATTTATAAATATTGATCCTAATCTAATATTAAGCATAATCTATGGAATTCCTCATTTCTTATAAAACTGTATAACCATCTTAACTATGATTTTAGAGGGGAAGTTATCACTTTCATTGAATATTTTTTCTCTCTTAGAACACTGCAAATGAATGTTCTTACATTTATTGTGATTATCTTGAGAACAGTATATTCTTGGATATTTTTTAATCCAGTTAGATGTATTGAATTTTGGTTGAGAACCTTAATTTACCTAATGATCGAGAATTTTAAACTTTCTTTTGAAAATCGTAAGTCAAAAATGATAATAAAATCTCTGGGTAAGTATGGAAAATAGCTGTCTATTACACATTTTAAAATATTTAATTTAATTTAAAGTAACTTGACATGTTCTAATGTCTAATAGGTTTATTAGCTTGGCAACGTTGTGTTAAATAGAGTGAATAATTCATTTCTATACTCTTAATTACTTTAAAAATGAGAGTTATCTTCATTCAATAAACAATGAGAAATGGATGATTTCATCATATTTGGATTTTTAATTTATTTGATTTTTAAGGCTGATAATCCCTGATTGTAAGTGAAATCTTTTAAGTGCATAAATACTACTATAATATTTAAGAAAAATTCTTTAAATGTGTTATAAAAATTGGAGCACTATTTATAAAAATAAAGAAGGAATGTTATACTATAATCTTAATAAAAAAGGAAGTAAAATTGACATTTTCACAAACTGTAAAAGAATTCTTCATCTTAATGCTTTTCTACTTGGAAACTATCCTCAGTGACAGTGGAATTCTCAGTATGACAATGACCATAGTTAGAAAAGACATTAATCAGGACCAGTCTATAAGTCTAGGGAGACTACAGAAAGCACAGGGAGAAAGGACAGTGGCTTAGGATTCATAAATATGTATACACACAGACACACACATACACACAGAGAGACACACAGACACACATGCGCACACACACACACATCTAAGAAGGACTGGAAAGACAAAACTAACAGAAATAATTGACTGAAAAGGTTAGTTTTGGATCCTTATCTGAGACTTTCATATCTGGATGGCAATACAAGAAAGCTGTGTCTTTATGAGATGTAGTGTGTAATAATGGCTGTTCACATGTAGCTGACTGGGAAGCAGAGACTGTGGACTGGAAGAAGGGCTAGCTCTAAACTTTAAGACTTATCCTTTTGCCCAACCAGAACTCATTTTATAAATACTTGCTAGACTTTAAAATGGCAGCACAATCAGCGACCTAGTGTTCTAGGTCAGCCTAGAAGTGAGAAAGGACAGTTTAGATTGAGATCATGGCCATGATATTCTAGTTCAGTGGTTCTCAAAATTTCTAATGTTACACACTCTTTATACAGTGTCATATGTTGTAGTGACCCACAATGATAAAAATATTTTTGTTGCTATTTTATAACTGTAATTTTGCTAGTTATGAATCTTAATGTAAATATCTGTGTTTTCTTAGGGGACCCCTGAAAAAAGGTCATTTGACATCCCTAAAGGGGTGGCAACCCACAGGTTGAGAAGCTTTGTTTCAGTTCGAGTTGTACTGGCCATCAGTTCCCACATTAGGCCATAGATTCCCACCAGCATTGCCACAAATGCAATAGTATGTTAATTATAATTTTCCCCATGTATTGCTTTTTACTTTTAACTCTGACCTTACTTTTCTGTGATTAGCCTTCTCTGTTTTAAAAAGCACTTTATTGTATCAAACATATGGTGTGTGGTGGGATGAATGTCAGGTCAGAGCATGGTATGTATGCATGTGCAGCAGATCAGAGAACAACTTTGTCAAGTCAGGTCTTTTCTTCCACTTTTACCTGGGTTCAACCTGCATTTCCTCATTTCCTGCAGATTGTCAAGATTGACAGCAAGCAGCTTTTATCCACTAAGCCATCTTGCTGGACTTGTATTTAGCCTTCTTTTGTAAAACATTTTAACTCTCTATTTATAGAAAAGCAGAGTTAGTGAGATATGCCTTAAGTCCTGACATAAGTCTAAGTATGCCTCTCTTTGGTGAGGGCTTGGAGTAGGAAATTCACTTGAAATGCTTTCTTCACTTCATGGTATGATCTTTATCAGCACTCCCTCCATATGCACAAGGAAGTCTTTCAATATCTTCTGCTCCAGGGAAGCCTCTGTCTGCCAGGAAAAACTCTGGACGCAGCCGCTGGCAAGGTGACTTTTTTGGCTATACACAGTGACAAACCAACTGGTCCTGGATGTGTGACTTCTGTGTGCATCATCACCCCCGAATACTTCTGAACTGCCAGTTTGCTCAGGCACAGCAAACACTGAGAGGCGGGCCAGCTAGACTTTCCATAGTTTGGTTGCATAGCAAGGTCGGTACCAGCCATAATTTACTCAGACACCACATGATCATTTGAAAAGATGAGCTAAATGATGAAAATAAGTTTACTATAATTTAGAAAGCACCAAAAAAATATTCACAGGGATACCATTGATGTTTAGTACTTAAAATTGTCATAAATTATTTCTAAATAGAAAATTCCCACTAACTTAATTCTACTCCCCTTCTTTTCAATGAATAATCAAAATAAAGTTTGAAGTTTCAAATAAATAAGATGAAGATTACCAAAAAAAAATGGAATAGCAAAAATTAGTGGAACTGAGAAAGATAAGCAATGTTTATGGGAATATGTACGATAAAATATTGAAGATAAAAAATAAGAGGGTGGTATTAAAGGGCATGATAAAGGAGAAAAGTCAAAGAAATGAGTGCATTGGCAGAGAAAAGAAGATAGTACATGTTTTAGAATGGAATGTATCCCTGAAACTTTATGTTTCCCTAATGGACAGTCTGAGGACATCTTGAATGAGTCACCATTTAGTTTTGTAGAAATTTCTCCTTAATGATTTTCCATATTAATAGTCACAAAGCTTTGCTTATTAAAAGCTTCACTTATAATAAGAACCATTTGTACAATACTGTAACAGTTAAGCATAACGTAGCAGGAATGTTGTCAGTGAGTGAGGTATTGTTTGATGGAGAATCACTTCATGGACTTCATGGGCATCCTGGCTTTGGCTAAGTGTCAGTTGAATAGTGGAGCTTTTAACTCCACAGTGGGGGATTACACATGTGACTGAATTGTTTTCTCTGCAATACTTCCAGTCTCTCACTAGCTGTACAGATAGTGCTTTGTAGACAATGTAAAGTACACTATGTCATACAACTGACTTCTTCAGTGATATCATTTATTTTCATTATTAAAAGATGTAATACAGTACTACTTTTCTTTTTTCTCAAAGTTCTCCAGAGACATTGTTTCTGCTCCATGTTAATTTAATTCAAGAACAAATACAATATGAAGGTATATAATCCATATACTCATGAGGTTATGCTTCTTAATTTTTATCTTAATTTTTCCTCAGTTGATATTAGAAAGTTTCCTAGTATTGTATGTAAAGAGATTTTAAGCACAGAAGAAAAGCTTCCTCCAATTTAAAGCATATTATATATTACACATTAATTTTCATTACACAGAGATTTTCATTGGTCTGAGAGACTACTAATTAAAGCTATATTTATAAAGTATAAATTTGCTTAGGTTTCAAATTTCTGAGCAACAGTACATTGTGTTTTTACTTGAAATTATTCAGGAATTTGCCATTTTTTTCTTAGCTTTTAACATGAAAAACTAATTTTTATCACTAAATTTGGCAATAGAACAATAGAACCAAAATTTGAGGAATCTACTGAAGAAACGGACCACATTCTTGAGAATAGTGGCAAGCTGATGATCTGAGGTGTAATTCCCAAAATTCTAATCTTTTTATGGATGGTAATTGCTACCATCTAGCAAAGCAATATATCTGGTGGTATTAAACACAGTATGGCATAGAGAGACTGGAGAAAGAAAGGAAATGAGAGAAGTAATGTCATTATATTTTAATCAAAAATGAAAAATAATACAAAAGTATTATATATCCCAAATAAGTAGAGTGAAAATAGAAGAGAAGGAGGAGGAGGAGGAGGAGGAGGAGGAGGAGGAGGAGGAGGAGGAGGAGGAGGAAGGAGAAGGAGAAGGAGAAGGGGAAGGAAGGAGAAGGAGGAGGAGGAGGAGGAGGAGGAGGAAGAAGAAGAAGAAGAGGAGGAGAAGGAGGAGGAGGAGGAGGAGGAGGAGGAGGAGGAGAAGGAAGGAGAAGGAGAAGGAGAAGGAGAAGGAGAAGGAGACGGAGAAGGAGAAGGAGAAGGAGAAGGAGAAGGAGAAGGAGAAGGAGAAGGAGAAGGAGAAGGAGAAGGAGAAGGAGAAGGAGAAGGAGAAGGAGAAGGAGAAGGAGATGGAGAAGGAGAAGGAGAAGGAGAAGGAGAAGGAGAAGGGGAAGGAAGGAGAAGGAGGAGGAGGAGGAAGAGGAGGAGGAGGAAGAAGAAGAAGAAGAAGAAGAAGAAGAAGAAGAAGAAGAAGAAGAAGAAGAAGAAGAAGAAGAAGAAGAAGAAGAGGAGGAGGAGGAGGAGGAGGAGGAGGAGGAGGAGGAGGAGGAGGAGGAGGAGGAGGAGGAAGAGGAGGAGGAGGAGGAAGAGGAGGAGGAGGAGAAGGAGGAGGAGAAGGAAGGAGAAGGAGAAGGAGGAGGAGGAGAAGGAGAAGGAGAAGGAGAAGGAGAAGGAGAAGGAGAAGGAGAAGGAGAAGGAGAAGGAGAAGGAGAAGGAAGGAGAAGGAAGAAGAAGGAGGAGGAGGAGGAGGAGGAGAAGAAGAAGAAGAAGAAGAAGAAGAAGAAGAAGAAGAAGAAGAAGAAGAAGAAGAAGAAGAAGAAGAAGAAGAAGAAGAAGAAGAAGCAGCTTTGAAGTTCAGATGAAGTTATAAGCTTCTGAGTTAGCCCAACTTTGGAAGTTCTTTTTTTCTTTTATTATGTAATTCTTTTTAATTATTAGATATTATATTTACATTTCAGATTTTATCCCCTTACCCCATTCCCACCACCACCCAGGAACCTCCTATCCCTTTCCCCCTCCTCCTGCTTCTATGAGGATGTGCCCCACCTATCCCCCCACTCTCACCTCCTCACCCTCGAATCCCCCTCACACACTTGTTGTTCAGTCTTCATGGGACCAAGGCTCTCATCTCCCAGCTATGCCCGACAAGGCCATCCTCCCCTACATGTACAGATGGAGTCATGGGTCCCTCACTATGTGCTCCCAGGCTGGTGGTTTAGACCCTGGGAGCTCTGGTTGGGTGGTATTGTTGCTCTCCTCATGGGACCACAAACCCTTTCAACTCCTTCAGTCTTCTCTCTAACTTCTCCATTGGGAACCCTTGGTCAGATCAGTGGTTAGCTGCGAGCATCAGCCTCTGAATATGTCAGACTCTGGCAGACTTCTAAGAAGACAGCTATGTCAGGCTCTTGTCAGCATGCATTGAAGGTGCTTTTGATAGAGATCTAACATCATCCACTAGACTTTTACAAACTCTCATGAAGAAGAAACATAGAATCCTTTGCAACATTTAAAAATATACAGAGAAAAGATATTCACCGACATTCCTTGCTTCTCAGACCTCTGCATTCTGGCCACAAAGATGAACCATTACATTTTAATTTTAGTTTGTATTTATTTCAATTTAACATTTATTATGGATTTTGAATGTCAGCATTCTTATCCTACAGCTGTTTTTCTCAATTTATATCATAACCAGCTATTTAGTAACCACATAAAAATTATACCTGGCTAGCTACTTTTTATGACAAAGTATATTATAATGTTGGTAACTTCTGTGAGTATAAATCTATTGCCATACTTCAACAATAAAATGTTCTTTTTGGTCACAGTAAACATATTTTACAGAACTGCTGATGGTTACACTGACCACCAGCAGAAAGTGGGGTAGTAAAGAAGATAAGCGGGAAATACTTTCTCTGGTTGGAATTTTTAATGTTATTTTCTATATAAGAGGTAAAAGAATAAAGAATTTTTTAGGTAAACAAATTTAATTGAAGAAAAAATATCTGAAATCGGAGCTTAAGAAAAGGAACCAAGAATGTAATTAATTAATCAAATACTCTTTGGAACAAAATAATAGAATAGTATAGAATAGTATAACGTTAGGGAGGTGAGAACTGTTATTTTATTTTATTTATTTATTTTTTTTGGTCACCAAGAAAACACAAGCAATGTCAGATCTCTCACTGGAGATAGCGACATAGGACAAATTTATTAAATAATTGTTATATTTAAAATTTTTATAGGTCTCAATAAAACATGATTTTTTTTGAAACATGATATTTTGACATACATTTGGCAATATCTTCTTTGTCCGTTTGTCGCCTAGGCTCTCTCTTCCCAGAAATGACTCTGTCATTCTCTGAAAAGAATTGATCTTTATCTCTACTTATAGGTTTATAGGTAATTGAGTATGTTAGATACAAGCCTTATGAAAAATAACAATTATTGGATAAACATTTTCAGGAAAAAATTTTTTCCTTAAAAGTGTTGAGGGAGGGAAAGACAGCTTCTTCCACTAGCATTGGAATTGAGGGTGTATAGGTTCCGGCTCCTTGATTATCTTTCTAACTTCTGAATCCCTGTGGAAGGATGACTATACTCCCTATCAGTCATGGACTTTGTTAAAAAATGCTTAGTGAGCTGACGATAGAATTGAGGTTTTAGCATTCCAAACAATGAGGTTGAGACATGTTCCTAATCTTAACCACTCTGCTTCATGGCTCTATAAAGCTTACACTTAAAAAAACCCTTCAAAGACTATTGTGGATTCATATGTAGATAGCATGTATGTGTATGTGTGTGTGTGTATTCTATGTAGTTTTCACAGATACTATGTGTGCTACTCCCTTAGTTATGTACAAAATTATCTGATAAGTACTGTATTTTTATATGCTACCATTTGTTATTTGTTTTAATTCATAGTCACCAATATTCTTTCATTGAATTTCCTGAGATTACCGGCAATTCAATTTATCTAAAACTAATTTCTTGACTGAAACTTCTTGTATAAAAATTTAAAATAAAATAGAATAATAGAATATCAAGTATGGGTTTTTCTTTCTTTCTTTGTTTTTGTTTTTGTTTTTTGAGACTGGGTTTCTATGTGTAGCCCTGGCTGTCCTGGAACTCACTCTGTAGACCAGGCTGGCCTCGAACTCAGAAATCTGCCTGCCTCTGCCTCCCAAGTGTTGGGATTAAAGGCATGTGCCACCACTGCCCAGCAAAGGTGAAATCTTAAGTTACTAGTATTTTAAACTCTATCATTTATCTATCTATCTATCTATCTATCTATCTATCTATCTATTATCTATCTACCTATCTATCTATCATCTGTCTGTATCTATTTATCTACCTATCTATTATCTATCTACCTATCTATCATCTATCTTTATCTTTCTATCATCTATCTCTACCTATTCTTCAATTATCTAACTATCATCTATCATCTATCTACCTCATACTTTGTCTTTATAACAGTGTTAGTTCTGCTTCAATACAACATTCCATGTCATAACTTTCTAGGCTACATAAAATTTGTGTACTGCAATTCAGTCTCCTCAGTTACAAAGTTGTATACTTAGCACTAAACATTGTGTCTATTATGTCTGAGCTCAGTCTCACATATTCACCTTATCTGTCTGTTTCTTGAGACTAGCCCTGGTGCCCTTTAGTGTACGAATCACTGTTTCAATAGTAGAGGTGACTCCACTCAAATCACATTTCAATGTAAGCATTTTAACGATAGAATCCTGCACAGATATTCATCCCAGTATATAAGAATTCAGAATACATGCTTAGAAGTGCAGAGATGGGCAATAACTGGAAGCCACTGTATTGCCCACAGGTTTTATTTAGTTCTTGGAACCAAAGAGCTAAATTCTACTCTGTCATACAAGCACTTAGTCACTTCCACAGAACACAGCTGAAGCGCATGGGGGCAGAAGGAGACACAACATAATTCTTTCTCTTTCCCTGTGCCATTTGAACTTAACCTGTGATCCACAGGTCTACAGCTGAGGGAACAGACTGACAAAATTCAATACTCAATGGATCAGAACACAATGTGGAGTGGAAAATGAGGAGGCAGATGTGCTGAAGAAAATGGAGACTGTTTGGCTTGAGTACATTTGACAACATTACTTTCATTATTAGAAAACTTTTGACTTTCTCCATCATTATGACATTGATTAATCAGCCTTTAAAACAAAAAATAAAACTAATTCTCTGCCATGAGACATAATGAGTTTTCTTGACCTAAATATAACACCTTTCTTTTCTTTGGTATAAAGAATTAGGTTTCAATATTTTATTTTTCTGTGATATTGCATTGTTGCATTTGTATTGTTTTTAAATCCTTAATGAGAAAGTAAATCATGCATATGTAACCTCAGTTATCACTGAACTAATAGTTTTCTGAGAGTAAACCATGTTACAAAGATACTTTTATTTCTGGGAAATCAAAGTAAAAGGAATGATGAGAAAAGAAATGTTTATGTCAGAAGAGAGGATCTATTAAACTTAAGAGAAAACTAGGAATGGTTTCTTTAGATGGAACAGAAGACACAGCTTAGAACTTTGCAAAGTATTTTTCAATTTTTAAATGTTTATTAGACACTAAATTTGATATTTTTATATATTAGATTCCTTACCTTTTAATTCCTTTGCAAACACTTAAAGGGCACTGTAGTTTTATTTATGCAGGCAAATACAATTGTTTACATTTCAAATGAATGATTATCTTATATCCCAACATCTAGTTCCTTTCTGAGTATAGAAAATGAAGAATTTAAAATGTTATGGGTAGATAATATTATACAATAAAGTTTTTTCTTTTAAGTTAGTACTTTTACTATTTTCTATCTATGTATCTTAGGCTCTCCTGACTTAGCAAGAACTTTAGTAAACTGCTTCATTTTTTTTTCTGGTTCTGAATTTTCAATAATAAATCACAAGCAGAGATGTGCTGTGTAGCTATGAAAAGGAAGGGCTTTGGGCAGCTTTGGCTGGTGGTAAATGATGATTCCGGGCTGGCTAGAGCTAGAGACTACTCTAAAGCCTGTAGCAGTGAACTCTCTAAAGTGTTTGCATATTTGATATTGACACAGTCAGCTGTCCTGTGTCTTGGAAGATTGATGGCTGCTCCATACTCTTCGATAAACATTGTTTTCTATAGCATTGGGATGTATAGTGATCACTGTCTCATTGAGAGACATTAAAAAATCAACAAGAATCAAGCAACTAGCTCTTCATCAAAAGAGTCATATGAATAACTCCTTGCACATAATAGAGACATACTGTGCAGGCTTGGATCAGTGCGTTAAAGGCTCCCTCAGTATGCATTGACACAGTGGACCATAGCATTTCTGAAAGAACCATTATAGTCCATCATGTCAATGGGCTGTGCACGAGGACTCCCTTAGTATGCATTGACACGATACACCATCACGGCCTCAGAACATATGATTATGATTTCAGTGGATGAACCATAATGGGTGCATTAAGACTTCAGTGAAATTTCAATGGAAGCATCTCATACAGTTCTCATGAGATCATAATGACTCAGATAGCTTTGTTATTTCCTCAATAGAAGCTGAGTGAGAGAAGAGGAGGGAGATGCAAACATCAGATTGTGCTCTTTGAAATTTGGATGTTTATAAAGCCTCTATGCAAAAGCATATTATTTCCTGAAAACAATAAACAATTAGAGATGAATTTACAGACAGGTTTACAAAAGAATAATGATGAAGGTTAGCCACCATAGGAAGAATCCAGCAAGCATTAAGGCTTTTCTTCTGGGTCAGGTTCTGTAATCTCCACAAGTATCGTGTCGTTTTTATATACTATTAACCCCAAACCTGACATTCATATTATGATGTTCCCTTCATCAAAGATGAGACCACACAGGCTCCCATCTACAAAAGAAACTGATTTAGTCAAAATTAATCATACTAGATTCTTAATTTTTCTAAAATTCACAAAAGTCTTCTTTAGATGCAACTTTCAGCAACTTCTACATAAAAGGAAAAAGCAGTAACTAAGTAGAAGGGAGCTCACAAACCATATCTAATTCTCATGTCTCTCTCTATGAGAATTGCTCAGGATAAAAGTTCAAACACAATGCTCTAAATAATTTTAATATTTAGCAACTTGTTTCTTTGTTAGGATATAAACTTTAGCCTACATATGCTTTGAAGGTACATTACATCCCAGAAAAGAAACAAAAATAATCTTGATCTCAATAGAGTAATAAAGATTTATGTTTCTCCCTTAGAAGTCATATATTTTATTGAATTTAACAAGAAATTGGTATTCATTTCAGTGTAGAGTCAGTAGCAATAAGCTTTCACATGTGTTAAATATCACGATGGTGTGTAACATTTTCTGCCAGAACGTCACTTTATTTGGTACAGAAAAGGTTCTGGAAACATTTTACACTGGGAAGCATTATTATTTTATTTGCCTCATATTGCTACAGCGGAGACCTTGAACCAGGCAATGATCCATGTCATTTTACTGAGCATGTCGCATTAGAGCAGCAGACTAACTCACAGACAATGATAAACACTTGGGGCACTTGTAAGCAGCCTTCACTTTAATGTCCAAACAACCACACATGACATTATATATTAATATCGCAACACCACTAGTAACGTTTTTTTTGTAATAAAAGACTCATTTTACCCAGAAAACAAATCACATGGAAATGTCATAATGTTCTCATGGAAAAAAACATCCTGTATATGATTACAGGTATATATTGAGTGTGTCCAAAAGAAAAGTAATATACTCTTGTGTTGTCACAGTTGGTTTAAATGGAAAAGGAAGGGCTTTTGAAAACTAAAACTCAAGAAATATAGCGAATGTATGTTACTTTGTGTGTTTGATCTGTATGGGGCTTAAATCTAAGGAAGCTGAGCAGGTAAATGAAAGGTACATTCATTGGAACTATATCACTAGAGGGGAAATTGTAGCATATATATGTATGTATATATATGTATATACGTATATATGTATATATATGCTACATACAGAAGGTATATAAATGTATATATATATATACCTTGATTATATATCTTTAGAAAATGCAAAGAACATGAACTGTACTGAAAGAACAGTTGTATCTATAGGAGTGAGAACACTATGCCCAAGGTTATAATTGTTGTTCTATGATCATTGGGATTTTCATCAGGTATTGCTGTGTTTCGTTCCAGTAATTCAACCAAGGGCTTCAGATCTTTACCAAGGAGGAGAATGTCATTGTTCTCTTTTTACTATCGCAGGGATATTGTGATGTTTCAAGATATGATGTCTGTTAAGTGCGTGCTTAAAAAGCAAGAGATTTATAAACATTGATCTTAGAGAAGAAAACATAGGCTCTTGACAGTTGCAAGAAAATGTGATGGCAGCTCTTCCTATTTTCAAAGTGCTACCCAATATATATTTTACAGTCAGAAAATAGGAAGCTTGTATTTTTAAAGAAATATGCATGCATAAAAGAAAAAAATAAATTCTAAAATATTATAAGCACTTAACCTCTCTGTTTAGCTATGCTTACTTATGTGAGATGTATGTGCTAGTATTATGAAATTATTTCTCAATGCTCATGCATTTATAATTGTATGTTCTTAAATGCATGCACATAAAATATACATATAATGTAGAGAGAGAAATCTATGTATACACATAACATACATTAAATATTATTTCTGAACGTGAGGATACATGGAGGGCAAGATTATTTTATGCCATTTTGATATTGACAATTTTAGAATTTCATACTCTTTGATGGGTAGGGAAACAACTCATCTTATAAATTTATATATCTAGCTCAACATTAAAATATTCACTATTATAGCAAATGTTAAGTGTGAAATCCATGATAAGTCCTATAATCATTTCTTTTTTGTATGAATTTTTGTTTAATAATTTCACCATGACTTCTAATAAGCCAGAAATGTCCCCCTAAATGAAATGCAAGGTAACATTTTCATCAAGGTTTTGGGAAGGGCATCCTGTGCCTGTGAGCTGTGGTAAGTTTAGACAGCTAAATGCTCTAGGCCTAAGCTGACTGTTCTCAAAATCTGGGTTTTATTTTGCTTTGGTTTTGTTTCTTTAGTTAAGATCCCTAACAGCAAAAATTCATTTTTACTTTGATTTAGTAATTAGAGTGTTGTCTGATGAACAAAATTCTTCATTCATAGAGAATCAAAATCTTAATATTGCAAACTGGTCAAGGTACCATTTAAGAAAAGTAGCATCCAGCCTATGTGTTCTATTCTCTTAATGACTTTCACCTGTATAAACTCTTATTTCTTAAAAAAAAAATTACTAATTCATTGAAAATATTATGTTTAGATGCCAATGGCTCCCAGAAATAACCTCACAACTCCCGTGTCAAGATTCACAATTTTCTTCTTTTTTAAAAAAAGCCATCAGGTAAATTTGTCTTGTCAATCTTGCTGGGTGGCCTTTCCTTGGACTGGCTTACTCTTGAGTGTGGGCATTTTCTGGAGTGTGATAGAATTAACCGGGGCAGTCATATCATTGAAGAAAATTGACTCTCTCCAGAACTGTCAATTTTTCCTCAGCTGTTGGTAGAATTTCATGCCTACATGCTCTGTCCATGATGGGATTTCATCTGGCTTAAACCAGCACAGATCTTGTGCATGCAGTCACAACTGTTGTAACTTCATATGTATAGTTAGTTACATTGTTGTTTCCAGAAAACATAGTTTCCTTGAAGTTATCCTTCCATGAAGATTCTTGAACCTTGTGGGAAAGGGTATAATGCACATGCCTCACTTGTGGGCTGAAAACTCTTGACACATTGATCAGTTGAGGGTCTCTTTACTAATTACTACAACTGAAAAAAATTTCTGTGGTAAGTGTTATGCAAAGCACTGAAAGGAATTTCTGGGTTCGACTCTACTTTAATTCCCATCTTATATTTCTCTTTTCGCATATTCTACTGATTTAAGTATCTTTAGAGGGGTCATACAATTGATTCTCTGTATTCTATATAGGTCATAAACTTGATGATTTTATTTACTGAAGGTCTTTAAAGTTTCCTAGGACCCTCAGGAAAATCAAAGCACTGCATCATACTTTTATGTCAACATTGAAACTGATAACAATGATAATATCCAAAAATTTACATAGATTATTTTAGTTGTGAAGTAAGGCAAGGAAAATATTTGCCAACAGCTGAAAATGCAGAGGCCTATGAACTGGAAGCAAGAAGAGGGGCTGAACAGTTTTTAAAAACAACACCATTAATATCTCTAACATGAGCACTGGAGTTTACATTTACAGTCCCCACTAAGTCATCACTCCAAGTTCCAATAGTACTCAGACAAAAAAAAAAAAAAAAAAAAAAAAAAAAAGTATGGTCAAAATAAAAACAAAAAATTAAAACATTCCAGGTATGATGATACATTTAGTCAAATCCAGTCCTATATTAGTGACTCTCTATTTTTAATTGACACATATTTAATTTATTTTGGTGTTTAATCCCTCATTAAAGAAAATGTATGCAATAATAAAAATTTTACTTTAATATATATGACATGTAAATAAATGTATTTATTAATTAATTATGTTTCTCACCTTAAGTAAAGCCATATATATACATATATATGTATATGAATATGTATAATGTATATGTAAAAACTTCAGGTCTTCTAACCTTATTATTTGTGATTATTGGATTTTCTGCATCAACTGATTTGTAAAGTGCTTCAATCATAATTGACAGAATCATTAATCTATTTACAATTTCAAGTTGAAACTTCTGGCTCTATCTATATATCCATTTCTTGAATATTACTTATACATAACATATTATTTGATATGTGACTCAGACTTGAAATAAAAAATATGATCCATTTTCAAACTTTGAGTAAGTTTTTGTAACGTACAGGTAACCACTAAATACCTTTTATTTTGGAAAATTATTCTTTAAGTTTTATATTAAATTTTGATGAGCATAATAAAATAAAACACTTTGGATTAAAAAAAAATAAAAGAAACAGGCTGTTTTCATTTCCCTTCCCCAGAGGTGTGGGGATTTCCAAAAATTAAAGGGCAAGTAAAAGTAAAGGAACCGATTTGCTTATATACAAGTTCTCAGAAGTTTAGAATGGTTAATGCATCACCAAGTCAGTTCTCTGAGCCAACTGAATTGCCTGCCTTCCTGTTCTCAGGCAGGTCACGGGAGTCAGGTAGGTGTCTAAGAATCTGCAATTAACTTTTTCAGAACACTGGGTCACTGTCTAGCCCATTGCAGCAGCAATTTGCTAAATGATGCTCTAGTGATCAGAAAGAACAAGTATAGTACCCTGTGTGCTAGCTTATTCCCAGGAAATCATTAGCATGTGGAAGAATCCAGCTGATTAGAGGCCCATTTATCTCTCAATGTACTAGTCATGGCTTAACACATATGGTAACGTAAATGGCTCAAAGTTCAAGTCAAATAAATACAGTGGAGTATTCAAAGTAAGCAGCCAGGAACAAGATAGGAAAGTATAGAATTGATTTTTTTTTTGTTAAGTCATAGTATTCTATTCAAGTTATTAGGTATTCAATTGTCTATTATGTGGAGCTATAAGTTTAACCACTGCCCATACTGTAATGCATAACTGAACAAAGTATATAGCTGTATCCCAAGTTCTTAAAGATTTTAAATTCAGCAGGACTTACAATATTCAGAAATAGTCCCACACAGTATAGGGCTAATCAAAGAGATTGAATATGGCAGTAAACTTCCAAAATTGACAGGTAGCATTTATGAAGTAAATTCTTTTGTTCTGTTTTCTTGTATTCCATGTTTGAATCATCCTATTCCATTATTTTTAGAATATGTGTAGCTAAGTTGGTAAAGTCTCTTGAAATGACCAGTTATCAGAAAACTAGACGTGCAGAGATTGCTTTACCATATGTGTAGCACTTGAAAGTCTCCTTGAATATTCCAAAAATTCTATCTACGACTCTACAAGCTGTATTCATCAAAACTGGAAATGTTGATTTTTTTAATAGAAAAAATTAAAAATTTATTTTATCTTTAACAACTCATATGAATTAGCTAACATAATCTGTGAGCTTGAAAATGTCAATTATTTAAATTCTACTATTTGTTATGAGAGAGAAAATGGTGATCACTAAATAGAGGTGATGAGAGGGTCCAATAATTTTACTACAAAGCTTAAGGACAACCCACTTGTCTCAGTGATGCAATGTTTCTTTTCTGATCCTTCAAAAATATTGGTTCTCAATCTGTGTGTAGCAACCCCTTTGGGAGTTTCATAGCAGGTAATTACAATATGTAACTGTAACAAAATTACAATTACAAAATAGCAATAATATAATTTTATGGTTGGGGATTATGGTCTCAGCATTGGGAAGGTTGAGAACTACTACTCTAAACCATTCGTTTCAAAACAGGATTTATGACAATCTGCCTTGAAAAACAAAGCCAACAAGAAAGAAACGAAGTTTGGGGCCATGTTTCACTTTTTTCTTTCTATAACTGACAATGACATTTAAATTTCAAATATGAAATAAGCAATTTTGTTATGGGTAAATGTGGAAACATTTGTTTCTTCCAAATAGTGATATAACACTATTTATGAATTTAAATACTCAGGTGATCTGCAACACTTTTGATCAAATAAATACAGTAGATTAAGGGGTTGAACACTGTACAACTTAAAGGTGTTAAATATTGAAGAGAATAAAAAAGAAACAAGCAAAAATGCAGCTACATCAATACAATAATCACAAACAAAGTTGTAGTTGCAACAAATAATTTTCTCTGTGTGTCAGTCTCTCTCTCTCCCCTTTGTGTGTGTGTGTGTGTGTGTGTGTGTGTGTGTGTGTGTGCATATGTGTGTCTTTGACTTTTTCCCTACTTGAGTTTTAGGACAAGTCCTCAAGGACAGGGCTATAGACTACTCTATGGGATTTGGTAATAAGTAACTCCTGCAATACTAATGTTATAAGGTCTGATGCTACAAATTTAGCATGGGTTTAGAAAAGATTCCACAACCTCAAAAGTATATTCAGGTCTAGAAAAAGTTGTAACTAAAAGAACAAGTTACATTTTTTCCCCTTCATTATTAAAACAGAGAACTTACTGTATTTGGGAAACATTCTAGTTTTTAGTAGGCCAGTGCAAAAGTTAGTTTAAAAACACTAAGAAATTGACAGTGTTCCCAAGGAAAATTTCAACCACATACATGTTTAAAGTATCGTCATAAGACAGAAGTAGTGGCAGTTTTATAATTTGGAAATGTTTCTTATACACAGACAGAAGAGAATCAGATGGAACTGAAGTAAGACTGCCTACCATTGTAAAAAGGGCATCAATAAGGTATGTGTCAAAGGGATATATACTAAATAGCACTCTTCCACTTGTGATGGTCACTGATGACGGTGACAGCAATGACCATGACAGTCATATGGTCATGATGAATGCATTTCTCATGATGAATGCTACCTTGGTGGAATATAAACAGAAATAAGCAAAAGGAGAAAAATACTTAACACGGTAAGTGCTAGAAGACACTTTCGGTTTCATTGATTGTCCAGTTGTGTAATGGAAAAGTCCCAATGGAGAAAACAATGGCTTGCTACAGGGACACCTGGCATACCCGGCAGAAATATAGACAAAAGACACGGGCATCTATTGCTCAGAGTTAAACAAGCAGGATAGTAATGCCACCACCTCCTGTCCAAAAGTCACACTGGGTGTCATTAGGCATCCTGAAAAGGGGTTTGCAACCAACCAATACTTTGCAGCACTGCAAGGGAATCCCAGCTCCAGTGCCCATAGTCTGCTGTAGTAAGCAGCAAGCACTGGCCAGCCTTCCTCTCCTGGGTAGCAAGTGCTTGCACTGTTGGCACACTGTGATCACTTTGACCTAAGTAGTTACTTGCTTGACTAGCTCTTAAAACTTCCTGGTGTCTTGGGATGATAACTCTTGCCATCTGGCACATTAAACTGGGAAGTTCATAGATGTTCAGGACCTGTGACGGAGAGATTGCCTTTCTCTGCACCGGCATTAAAATGATGAGGGTCAGTTTTCCCCCCTATGGAAAAATTTTGAACACATAAAGTGAAATAAAACATAAGGCTTAATGCTTATTTAACATTATGAGGGGAAATAGACAAAAATGTATTAACAATAAATAGGAAGCAAAAGCAGCTGGCAGTAGATGAGCATGACCCGATAAATAAAAGGAAAAATGTCAAAGGTTAGGACAAAGTTGAAATGTAACCTATCATTTTGAACTGGACACCCTGGTGGGTTTGTTCACATAAACACTGTTAGAAGCTATCCAGGGCATTCTAGGATGACTCACACTCATTAGGTGCCAGTAACTTTTCTCTCATATTTATGACAACCCAAATTGTGTTCAGACATTGTGAAAAGTTCCCAGGGGGCAATGTTGTCCCTGGTTGAGTCTCACTGGATTAGATGAAAAACAAAATAAAACAAACAAAACAGAAAAGTGGGGGAGGGGGAAAAATTAAACAAAAAATAGAGCAAGAGGCTTTGACAACACAATTGCAAATTGCTCACTTTCTGCCTGGCGCTGTGATGAACTGATTAAATGCATTATTTCACTTAATGCTTTTTTGAGCGATCTACCATTACTATTATGTTTACTCTAAAAAACCACTCTTGTAATTTAAGTAATTTTCAAATGGTGATGGATTTCTCTGATGCAGTTTTCTGACAGTTTACTATCTGACTAGCAGGTAACAGTTTGTTACTGGTGGTAGCGGGATGGGGCCATCATGGGTCTCTAACATCAGAAGAGTGGCCTCTCTGAACATTCCTTTCTCACAATCAAAAAAGATGTTTAAAAAAATTGATTTGTTTTAGAGTTTGTTTACTTTAAGAATAAAAAGCTGAAAGAGTTAGATGCAGATATTGACACCCAAACAATGGACAGCAGCTGCTGACTCCTATGGTTGAATTAGGGAAAGTCTGGAAGTAGCTAAGGAGGAGGGCGACCCGTAGTAGGACCAGCAGTCTCAACTAATCTGGACTCTTGGTATCTCTCAGATACTGAGCCACCAACTAGGCAGAATAAACTAGCTGATATGCGGCCCATGACACATATACAGCAGAGGTCTGCCTGGTTGTGCCCCAGTGAGAGAAAATGCACCTAAGCCTCATGAGACTTGAGGAGGGAGTATGGAGGTCTGGAGGTGGGGGATGGGAGGAGGTATGGGATGTGCAACAGTCAGAGCGTGGACCGAGATAGGGATAAAATCTGGACTGTAAAAAATAATTAAAGACTAAATTAAAAAAAAAAAAAAAGAAAAGAAACGTCAAAACCAGCTCATCAGTTTCTCTAAAGTACATTTTATTAAACAATACTCATAATAGCTAATGGAATATTTCTTTGGGGGCCTACTAGGGCAGTGGTTCTCAATCTTTATACTGTGACCCTTTAATACAGTTTCTCTCCCCACCCCCAACATAGGTTATTTTGTTGCTATTTCATAAGTGTAGTTTTGCTACTGTTACAAATAGTAATGAAAATATTTGATTTTTCTGATGGTCATAAAGGACCCCTGTGAAAGGGTTATTATACCCCACTAAGGGGTAGTGACCCACAGTTTGAGAACTAATACTAGGGGCGTGGCAGCATCCGTAAGATCACCAATAAGACATACAAGAATACTCACTTCTGCAAAGTCTCTAAAAATGCATATATTTTAAAATCTTACTAAAGTTCTCCAGAGATGTTTACTAAATTAACATAACCAACCAGACTATCCAACAGTGCGATAATCCTATACCAACCTTTCAGAAAATAAGATACTCATTCATAAAAGTCATGTGGTGCACTCTGCATGAAGGTAGAAACCTGCAGATTTGAACTTTGCTGCTCAATAATAGAACCAACCTTACTTTATTTTCAGACCGTATTAGCAGAATTGATTTAAGTACCTGTTCATCACATACTGAAACTGAGAATCAAGCATAATTATCATAGAAAAGCTATAATTTGGGGTAATATGCAGGCACACTGCGTATATATTAAAATAATCTGCAGCACATAGTATCAGAAAATTAATAGACAGAGGACACAAAGAGAATTATGCATACCTAGGTATGTTTATATGATGTATTTTATATAAAAAAACTTACAGGAAAAAGTTATTGGAATGTGTAATTGCATATTTTTTAAAATAAGCCACTAATTAAGGTAGAATTGTGTGCAACGCTATTTCATGCACAAAATAAATAAAATGTTCCATGTTTTTATTTATTATGAGTGAAAATACAATCTTGTTTATCTTCATAACATATTAGTCTAAAATTTTAGATCTTGGCTGGACATTTTCTCCTGCAGAAAAATAGTATGTATTGTTGATTCTTTCAAAATTTTGTTAGGTAGCTTAAGCGGGGCAAGAGACATTTGAGTACCTTTAGCATAGACAAGTTGTATATTATGAGTTAGGTTCTGTGGACATGAATGGGAAAGTAGGGTTTTGGTCAGAGTAGCAGCATGTTTGCTGAGTTCATTCCAGTGACACTGGGAGAACAGGAGGGATGGAGCCTTAAGTGCAGCATGTCTGATTCCCTAGTTTTGTATGATCTTTTATTAAACCCCTTTTACAGTGAATGAAAATGTTTTATCACGAGTAAGAAATGATAACTTTTAGAAGCTTTTGACAAAAATTGTGAAATCAATAGGCTTAATTTGATCAAGACTAATCAGTGACGGATATGATAGGAATAACATTGAACCAGGGATCTGAGTGGGGTAGTTGGGAGAGAGGACCTGTAGAGACCATTTGGAGAGGTTAGGTATGGGCAACTGTTGAGGGATGGAGCTACTCACCCTTCTCAAAACTTTTAACCCATAATTATTTCTGTCTAAAGGAAATACAGGGACAAAAAGTAGAGCAGAGACTGAAGGAAAGGCCATCCAGAGACTGCTCCACCTGGGAAATTCATCCCATACGCACTCACCAAACCCAGACACTATTACTGATGCCAAGAAGTGCTTGCTAACAGGAGCCTCATATAGCTGTTTCCTGAAAGGCTCTA
The DNA here is from genome assembly GCF_011762505.2 of Arvicanthis niloticus. Lineage (NCBI taxonomy): Eukaryota > Metazoa > Chordata > Mammalia > Rodentia > Muridae > Arvicanthis > Arvicanthis niloticus. The sequence continues at coordinate 36,224,643 of NC_047660.1, forward strand.
CCAGAGCCTTACAGGTACAGATGCAGATGCTTACAGAGAACCATAGGACTGATCACTGGGACCCCAATGGAGGAGTTAGGGAAAAGACTGTAGGAGCTGAAGGGGTTTCCAACCCCATAGAAAGAAAAACAATATCAACCAACCAGACCCCCCTCAATCTCCCAGGAATTAAGCCACCAACCAAGGAGTCCACATGGAGGGACCCATGGCTCCAGCTGCATATATAGCAGAGGATGGCCTTATCTGCCATCAATAGGAGGGGAGGTTCTTGGTGTTGTGATGCCTTGATGCCCTAGTGTAGGGGAATGCTAGGGCAGTGAGGCATGAGTAGGTGGGTGGGTAGGAGAGCACCTTCATAGTAGCAGGGGTGAATGAAAACCTGTTTGCGGAGGGGAAACCAGGAAGGGGCATAACATTTGAAATGTAAATAAACAAAATAACCAATAGAGACAAAGTGTGGGACAGAAACTGAAGGAGGGGCAGTTCAGAGACTGCTCCACCTGGGTATCCCATGTGCAGTCACCAAAGATAGATGCTGATGTTGATGTCAGGAAGTACATGCTGATATAGCTGTCTCTTTAAAGGTTTGCCAGAGTCTGACATATTTAGAGGCAGATGCTCATAGCTAACCATTGAGCTGATCAAGGGGTCCCCAATGGAGGAGTTAGAGAGAAGACTGAAGAAGCTGAAAGGGTTTGTGGCCCCATAAAGAAAGCAACAACACCAACCAACCAGAGCTCCTCAGGTTCTAAACCACCAGCCTGGGAACATATAGGGATGAACCCATGGCTCCAGCTGTATATGTAGGGGAGGATGGCCTTGTTGGGCATAGGTAGGAGAGGAGATCCTTGGTCCCATGAAGGCTAGTGTGGGGGTGTTAGAGGGTGGGGAGGTGGGAGTGGAGGAGTAGGTGAGGGCACATCCTCATGGAAGCAGGAGTAGGGGGGATGGGATGGGGGCTCTTGGGTGGGGGAGGGAATGGAGTAAGGGGATAAAATCTGAAATGTAAATAAAATATCCAATAAAAAATTTAAAAATTAAAAAAAAATAAAAAGGCGATATGATGGGCTAAGACAGTAGAGGAGCTCATGAGAAGAACGAGGAGAAATTTTGAATAAGTTCTGTATTGGAATTAAGGTTGGATGAAATGCTACAATTAAGTGCCCAGCATGAATGCCAACTCACATAAGTGTATGCTTTAAAAAATAACCTGAGAAACTCTTATTATTTTAATTTAAAATACTTAGAAAGGTAAGTTTTAACTTAGATTCCTTAAAAGTTCATGATGTTGAAATTAGTGTGGCATAATTACAGACAGGCTAAAATACTTAACCAGTTGAGCAACTAGGCAAAATGGATAAAGCATATTATACTTACCTAAATAACATCTTTAAACCAAAGGAAATAGGTAAAAGGAGGAAGAAACAACCTACCAAATAAGAAGATAGAGTCACACACTATACATCTGGGATGTTATCACTGAAAATAGACAGAACAAAAGCACCTCAATAACAAGAAATTACCTGAATCCTAAGAATAAGTGAAAGATCCAACCTGACTCCTTGAGAGAAGATACAAAGGAACAACTAACTAATGAGTAAAACGAATAAGTGTACAATGTCTATAGTAATGAGTATTATGTAAATTAAAACCACAGTGTATATAGTTGTAGTGTCAAGAGCCTAAAGTCCCAAAGGATTAAAGGCTAACTTAAGTATCACTTAGGCCAGGACTTCAAGATGTACCTCAACAACATAGAAAAAATAACCCTGTTTTATAAAGCAAGCAAATAACAATAAACATAGTAATCCAATGGTCCAGCAATCCCATTTCAGGATATGTATGTACCCTAAGGACTTAGAAAAAGTGTCAGATGGGCAATTGTACTCCTGCACTTATTGTTGTATACAGTGGCCAAAGTAAATAATTAACCCAAGTGTCATCCAGTGACATGTTAAGTCCTGGTTTATATACATCATGGAATACTGTTTGGGGAAAATGGCAATAATGTTACTGAGACAATATCAATAAACATGAAGAGCATGAAAATAGGAAAAATAAGTTAAGTAAAGAAACAGAGGCTCCACAGGTTCTCACATGTGGACCTCAAAGCTTACAGAGGAGAGAAGAATGGTATTTGAGAACAATGGAGAAGTAGTGGCTAAATATTAAAAAAAAAAAAAAAAAAAAAAAAAAGACAAGTAGATAGATAGAAAGAAGCTGTCATAATTATTTAACATGATAGGTATTAATTAACTTTGATTATTATACAATATCTACATTTTTACCTTAACAATATTTTGTTGCATAAGTAACAAAAGCAATAAATTACCGTTGGGTACCTTGAAAAATATTCGTGAAATATCCCTTTTCTTAGAAGATTGAACTGAGAGCAAAAGTAACAGCTGACTGAAAACAGCAAAGATAGAGTGCATTAGTAAGGATGTGAGAGACTGAATTCATTAGAGGTCGTTTGAAAAACTTTGTGTTTAGACACATGATCATCTGAATATTGAAGTAGACAAATATCTGAAGCATGTCACAAAGGATGGGAAGTAAACATTTTATATTTCATAGGGTGGTACAATGTCAGATTGGATGGCCAAATTCATGACTAATTTAGAAATGAACTAAAGTTATGAGGTCTTGAAAGTGATTCTTGCTACAAAGGACAGTTAATAATAAAACTAAAATTAAAGGTTACACAGAACAAATTGGGCTTGGCAAATGTTCACCCTGAGGAGGTAAAACAAACCACAAGCCTAGTTTCAAAACTTGGGGAATACCACTGTCTGATGTAACAAAGAAATTGCTTAATGAATTTTTGATTCCAAAGTCTAGAGAAAGAATGCTGTTTTAAACCTGAGAAGATACACATAATAAAAAATGTGAGTGAGGTAAGAAATGGAGAAGGTAGAGTTAGAGAATTATCTTGCATGTATTATAGTTTGAAAACCAATTTGCTTCATTAATCTCTAAGGTAAATGAGGATGTATAGGAAAATATTTATGAAGGTTCACACGTCAAATGGCTACCCTGCTGTCTATACAGGCAGAGATTTCTGAAGGGAGAAGCATCTACTTCATCCACTTCATGAATCAACCTCAAATTCTCACTTTCATGTTATAAGTGTTCACAGGATATTCAGAGACAAAGTTTGCTGTACTGTTAAAGTTTAAGACGTCTTTAATTCTTGAAAGTTTTTAAACTTTGGAACGCTAAGTCTTCTGTGATTTGTGGCCTTTGTTTCCTTTCTTTCTTTCTTTCTTTCTTTCTTTCTTTCTTTCTTTCTTTCTTTCTTTCTTTCTTTCTTTCTTTTTGTGATTCAATCCTGTTTATTCTTCAGTCTCTCTTCCTAGTCCAAGTTCCCAGGTCTTGAGTTTCTAGTCCCTAGTTCCTAGTCCCTAGTGCTTCCAAGTTCCAAGTTTCCAGTTCCAAGTTCTAATGCCTAATGTCTAAATCCAAGTTCTTCCTCCAAGTAGCAAGTGCCTAATACCTAATAATTTCTTCTGTCTGCCTCTCTCGCCTTTTATATGTCTCACTTTTAAGCCATGCCTCTAAGTCACGCCCTTAAGTCATGCCCTTAGGTCTTATCTCTAAATCACACCTTAATTCTCACCCTTAAGCTCTAAATCACACCTTTAAGTCTCACACATCCAACGGAAAATCCTGGGTATCTAAAACAATATGTTATCAGAGTGTGCTCAGCTGTTGTAGGCTATTGTAAACAAGTCTCTTGTCAGGGTATATGGCTCAAGATGGCTGCAAGGATGATAGCTGCCTTCTGCCGGCTCCCCACACAGTACCACTCTAAACATGGATATCATTATATGGTATGGCACTATGGCATCAATAGGCAATAGGCCATGTTCAGCTTCTTGGAAATCATATAAACTATATACTAGGTATGCCATTGTGGTGGCTAAAATAGGCATGCCCCCATAAACTCAAGTGTTTGAATGTTTCACCCATGGACAGTGGCACTATTAGGAGGAATGGCCTTACTGGAGTAGGTGTGGCCTTGTTGGAGTAAGTGTGTCACTGTGCAGGCAGGGTTTGAAGTCACCTATGCCAAGCTCTGCCCATTGTGGAAGATGGTCTTCTGCTACCTTTGGATCAAGATATATAACTCTCAACTTCTTCTTTAGTAAAGTGTCTGTCTGGCCACTGGCTGCCATGCTCACTGTCCTGATGATAATGGACTGAACCTCTCAAACTGTAAGCCAGCCCCAATTAAAGAATTTCTGCGATTATGGTGTCTCTTTGATTTGTGGCATTTCTTTATGTGATTCTTGTTAAATATTTAAAAATATAGTCAATCAACACTTGACAAAGATTCCTAGAGAACACAGTTCAGAAAATGTGGAATCTTTTTATGTTGTTGAGAAAGCTAGATGTATACATGTAAGAGAATGAAATTCTTTAGACCAAACAGAAATATTAAGTAGAATGAGGGAGCAGGGAAGCTTACATCTAAGATAGAAACATAAAATTTCTAGAGGATAGAAATTGGCTTTGGGAACATTTTATGAACAATGTGACCCCACCCAAAAAAAGACAGAAGAGCAAAAATAGAGAATTGAACATGAATAAATAAAAGTGTTTTAGTTTGGCTTGGTTTGGTTTTATTTGTTTGTTTCAACAGAATGAAATAGCAGGATACAAATGGTGGGAGACACTTTTACAAACTCCATATATGACAATGGAGAGTAACGATCCAGGCTTTATGAGCAATTTCTACAACAAACTACCAGCAAAATAAGTCACACGGTTGAAAATGAGCAAGCACATTAAACAGTCACTGCTACAAAACAGACATGAAAATTAGCAGTGTATTTTGTGAAGTGCTTATAAGAAACGGATGAAAATCATTGTGAGATTATCAACTCACTGCTGAGACTCATAATTTCCACATTTCAAAACATATGTAATAATTTTTAAAACTAAATATAAAACAATATTTTATAAAAATAGCTATTTTGTTTGATAATATCTTTTAAATATGATATGTCAAGTAGCTGCACCTATCATACAGTTTTTTATAATTAAGGGAGTACCTCCAAACTACCTGGGAATCTCACTAATTCATGAATTGCTTAGATTTTTATTTTTAACTTGTAGCATTACTTTAAAAATATCCATAATAAAGATGTTCTTATCTTTCCAGAAATAGAAAAAAAAAAGGATAGTAGTATAAAATGATTAGAATGGAGACAGAAAGCTAAACTTCCTCACTGTTTGATTACAATTGTTTTGTTTTCTTTCCCTGTCTTCCATGTGAAATACTAATTTTAATTTTTTTTCTAAGAAATTGTAAGCCATCTTTCAAAGATGTTTAGTGGCCAAGACATACTGGACTATACCCCAAAATAGTACAGGACACACCTGAATATATTATGATGATATTTCTAGGAATGAGTAAATGAACATTTGAATTTCACAGCATGAAAAATTGCTTTTGTTCTTTATGGAGCTCTTCGTGTCATTCTCCCTTTGTCAAAAAGCAATTTAAAGAATTCAAGGGGGCTTTGTGCAGAAAAGCTTGCTCCTTTATTATGTTCTAGCAGCTTGGGATACAGATAAAGCTTTCTTTGCAGAAGGCTGTGTGGCTGTGACATGGGTGGATGCAGAGCAAACAGAAAGGGCTAAATACAGATGAAATCGTTGGGAACAGTTTGCACAGGGTTAGGACCACAGACTTAAAGTTCTATTTCTACTATTTCTTTCTATGAGGGAGTATTCAGATTTGAAGTCAGCTCTTCATTTGTCTTCTTTGCTGTTTGGAAGTGGACAGGCACACAGGCTTTCTTTTATGTCTTAAGCCCTGCTTAATGATTTTTCAATGGCTGAACAAAGAGCAGCTTTGCTTTAATTCCTTTAGTTAAGACCTTTTTGTCTCTTACCATAACAAATAAAAAGCCTTATAACAAATTAACTGGAACAAATCCACTCCAGTTACTTTATTTTCTGCTTAATCACAAGGTAGTAGGTGAACTCAACAATACACCTGAAAACTTTGGGGGAACTTACACAGTTTTTTTTAAGACAACAGATCTTTTCCACCAATTATTTCTCCCATTCAACTTTTTTATATGCTTCTTTTCAGACACAGAATCAAGTTACCAGATCAGCACCCAGTTTCACAAGTAATGGAACATGGACCTATTTAAAAAAATGACATTTTATAATTTAATCATGCTAACAAATGGTTAAATATACCTACATTTTACTGTAGCAATAATTCATTGAATATAAAAGTCATTTTTCTTTTATTATCTTAGAATCCTTAAATAATTGTAACTCATGAAGGTATATAAGATCCTTTGAATACTGAACATCATTGTGGGAGATACCTAGAGAATGTACCATGAACTGATTTTCTATTTCATAGTATCGCATGCTTTTAATGTTATCAAGAATAAGATCACAACAGCAGAAGACAGAGAAAAATATATTCTGAAGGACTTGATTTATGAAACATATTACTTCCCCTGGGTTATAAGACATTGAAATCACTTGAAGAAATGCTGATTGAATTATCATAACAGTTCTTAAACTAAATTTAAGAGGAACTCAGATTGTCTAATAATTTTTTAAAAATGTATAAAAATCATTAAATGTAATAAATGGATCTCTTGTTCAAATTTTTCATGTAATTTAATAACAAATATTCTTTTACCTGAAGGGGATTAAAATATATTTAAACATTTTGCGGTGTCTCTAAAATAGCAGTTTTTTATAATTAAGGGAGTACCTCCAAACAACCTGAGAATCTCACTAATTCATGAATTGCTTAGATTTATAATTTTAAAATTTAATTAAAAATATATAGTGCACTACAGATTAGTTGACATCTCTTCAGTGACACAAGAGTTCAATATTTTGGATGGAGAAGTTCATTTGATCATTACTAACTTAATAATGAGTACAGTTCTGTGGTACATGTGCACATACGAAATGGGAAAAGAGAGAAAAGTGAAAAATATACATTGGCATTTGTCACCTTCCTTTAATTCACAATACTCTGTACAAAGATTTATTATTCCATCTAAATACATTACAATTATTTTTGTTTGTTAAAGATTAAAAATTAGTGTTTTATAACTTTTAATTATTTATTTATAAAATAGTAAATATTATTAAAATATAATTTCATAATTTCTTACCTGTTTTCTTCCAGCCTTTCTCAGACATCTCAATCTACTCTATCTATCTATCTATCTATCTATCTATCTATCTATCTATCTATCATCTATTTATCTATCTATCATCTATCTATCTAAATTTTTCTATGGTACTTTTAAAATTGTGCTTAAGTCCTGTTTTTCTTACATTGACATATCTTATCTCGCTGAGCTGTGGAATCTGTTTCTTTCAAATTACAATGGGAAGAATAAAATTCTGAGATTCTGTATAAATGGACTTCATTTTTCTTGTATATTCACTTGGAGTAAAAGGACTCTGAAACATCAGGAACTTCTATGCAATGCAAACATTCCAAGCCTTGTTTTCAATTTACTGGGTAAGAGAAGGTAGATATTTGCTAAGGATTTTGTTGATGAATCCATGAAATATCCACACACTATACTTGCTTTCTCATCTAAATCAGGCTGTGTTGTTTTCCAACCAAAGTACTCTGAGACACATATTATGTGCCTACTTGATCTTCCATATAAATCTGCTTCCTAGGTTCTATGTGGAGTCTCTTTCCACTGATTATAGTTCATCTTCTTGCTGCTGAGTAACTTCTCCTTCGGTCACTCATTCCTCTTCTTATGCTGTTAGTGTAAACTTCTTTGTTCAATGTTGATGCTTTCCCAATGTAATAAAAATAATATTTGATATTTTAATATTTGATAATTTAGATAATATTTGATATTTTAAATGATGTATAGTCATCATTTCAATCCTTTACATAAATTATCTTATTTCATCTGTGTGATATTTTTTAATGAAGATGAAAATTTTATTGCCATGTTATAAGAAATCCAAATAAAATAGAGTATTAGAAGACATCTTCTGAATACTATTCATTCAAGTGCAGCACAGTACTTACTTTGGGTAAGCGATATGAAAGCTTTGCCATCACGTTATACTACACTCTTTAAAATTTCTGGTGGAAGTGAGGTGAGATTTGGATGTAGAAGTAAAGGAGCATCATAGGGGTGCACGGCCCCTCAGCAATTACCTTGTCAAATCCTGACATACTGAATTGACTTCCAGGGACAGTTGTCACTTCAACAACAAAGGAATATGTTTAACATCTTCTGTGACTGTCTGACACCTACCAGACAAAGTGTTTTCCTACCTCTTTCCCATCATTGAATTTTAAAATAATTCATCTCAATCAAATTATTTTCAAATTTTTATATTTCTGTTATCTAAGTCTTAGAAATTACAACTCCAAGTACTTCCCAGGTGACATTAAGACTTCTTAACTCTCATTCTACCACTGAATTTTCCCCCAGTTTTAGACACACTATCCACACTTCTATGTTTTGCAATGATACATTATAACCTCTTAATCTATGCTTTCAGTGGCAAATCAGGTCCTTGCCACAATTACTTTACTTTCAGAAAACTATTTTTTTTTTAAATTTTTGACTTAAACAAATCATATTCATCATTCAAGCAACATATGCTCAAGAGCATTGTCAGGTTCATCCTATGACATCTGTATTTCCCTTTGTCACTCTGTATTGAAGTACCACTGTAAGTTATGCTTATAAAATCTAAGCTTCATTTTAGTTTTCTACATAAAAGGCTATCATTCCCACAAAACTAAACTGACCATGTCATTTCTTCACATGTGATTTACAAATACAGATTACAAAAAATAGAGAGGCAGATAAGGTATAAAAAATTTAATTGTCTTGGGTGTTGGGGTTTGGAAACCCTACAAGGGACAGAACAATGATTATGAAAAATCTCTGAGGAATTCTGCAAATACAGAAGTCGTGCTAACTCTTGCTTTTTGTTATTTACTTTACTTTATTTTTTTATTTATTTGCATTTCAAATGTTGTCCCCCTTCCCAGTCTCCCCTATGCAATCCCCACACCCCCTATCCTTTGTCTCTAAGTGGGCACTCTACCACCCACCACTCTAGCACTCCCTTCACTGTCTCTCCTCATCCCATCCCCCTACCTTTTGTCTCGAAGAGGGTGTTCTTCCACCCACCCACCCACCCACTCACCCACTGTAGTATCCTCCTACTAACTCTTAATATGTGTGGATTTTCGTAGAGAACTGAATTGTTTTCTAAGGTAGATGATCAGACTATCTAAGGTAGATCCACAAGACAGGTTCTAAAATGACTAAGAGTCAGAATTGAAAAGTATCTGGACATTAATAAGACAATTAATTTGATTGTGGGCTATAATTTTTTTCCTGCGATAAGTTCAGTAAACTCCATAGGCATAATCACTGGAATGTGAATATTATGTGAAGATAAAGAAGTACTGTTGTTGAGTTTAAAGCATAGGTGAGGACATTGACCTGCTTTTCCACTTTTCCTATGTCTGTGCCTGTAAAATCAGAGTCAGTGCAAATTTTTTTGTAGTTATGTTGGAAGAATATAATAATTTCAATTATGTGGGAAATATACTAACACAGAGAATTTTGGTGGTAGTCTTTAATTATAGAATATCAGTTCCTAGGCATAATTTTCATAAAACAAAAACAGTGAACTGAATATGTCAGAATTTACTTTGGAGAATGTCCTGAAACTTGATAAAAAGGGGGACTAAAAATAACTCTATCATTTATGAAATCATATACATATAAATAATAATTTAAATATTATGTACCAATTATTTATAAATTTCACGAGGTTTTTTTTTTTTATTTCTATTTTCAAGGTGAGATAATCCAATGTGAAAAAATATTTTCCAAGGATATAATATCTGGCAAAGAATGTAAGAATACTGATGATTCTTTGCCTTAGGAGTCAAACATGGTACACATATCTGGAATCTTAGCACTAAGAAGAAGCTGAGACAGAGGATTTTATGTTCAAGGAAACTTGAGCATCATAGCAAGACCATGCCACAAACAAACAAACCTGAAATAAATGAATAAAAGAAAGAATGAATGAAAGAAAGAAACCAAGAGCAGTAAAAATATTTCTTCTTTCAAATGTTTGTCCAGTTTCTTATAATTTAAATTCTCACAGTCACATAAATGATTAATAATTTATGCATTTTAAGTTATAAATAACAAAGTATATTACACTAACTTCCATTCGTAAATATGGCAAATACAGGAAGGTTGTATCAACAATAAAGCTAAGCCACAAATATTATTTTCCTGAAAAACACAAACCACTATTAGTGGGATAGATTCTTCACTTAGTTACATGAAAATATATAGGTATATAGTGACATATTTAAAGGTACTGTGGTATAACTGTTTGTGTTCTCACTGATTTGTGAATGTGTATCTCTCACCTTCCCCTAGTCCTTTCAACTATATATCAAGGTTAAAAATTTGATGGTTCTGGTACTTCAGTAATCTTTATTTCTTTTAAAATTATAAAATATAAATTTCTATGCTGTCACAAACAATATTTCACTTTAAACCTTACATAATTCATGAACTTTAAATGTTATTGTGACCTCTAAAATAATGTATTTGACATTAAAATTCCCCTTTCATTTGACCAATAATGGGTGGGAAATGCTGCTATTTTTAAACTACCTTAAAAGTAGAAAAGATTTAGTAAATATATATGACTGATAGCTGATGAATTTGCTGATGAAGTTGTGATAAAACCAGGCCTAGAACTGAAAATTTTTTGACAAAAAATATATATATATACAGTCTATGTAAAATCTCACCAAGTTGCAAGCATTTCTCACATGAAAGCTACCATAGTGAAGCACAGGAAGGATTCCAGGCTTAAAGGAGAAATAAGTGTTTATTACTGACTCAATTGGGCCCACGTCCTGTAACTCACAAGGATGATGATCTGTGACTTAAACTAGTCCTTTACAACCTTTATTATTGGATATAATGTAAATTATAACTGGTGTGGTGATTGCTTCATATTTGATTACAGGTTGTATTATGTGAAAGCATTGAAATAGGTGCTAAATGATGATTCAAAGGGATGCTAGTAAAGCATTTAGGATAATCGAAAAGATACAACTTAGAATATCATTAAATTTCTTCTTTGTTTTCCAATGATGCTGGGAACACATTTTAAAATCCTGTAAGGAAAGATAACTGCTTCAGTTATGTGGTTTTGTTTGCCCATCCCTCAGAATAATTATACAAAATCCAAGTATGATAAATCTGGAAGTGGACACTATTCTAAAAGGCACTGTGTTAGTAACAAGGGTCAGGCAGCCAGAAACACATCTAGTGCCTCAGGCAACATCTTCTTCAAACATTATTAACTATTAATATGCCCAAATACTTCCCTCTGTGAAAAACTATATTGATATTTATAAGAAGAAAAGGAGAGGGATTTCACAGATTCTGCACTGTAATGTTTGAGTGTTGTTACTCCCGATGCTGAAGTTTAGAATTTTAAAACAGTGTCTCCCTCCATACAGTACACCAGCCAGTAATTCACTGTGTGGCCCTAGTTGGCCTTAAACTCATGGCAGTGTTCCACCATAGTGTTGGGATTAGAACTGTGAACCATCACAGTGCATTGAATTTTTTTCCCTTTTGAAGTTTTAATGTCTTTTATAGACATAAAACAGAATACAACTTAACACATCAAACAGTGTGTCCATGTAAATAATTGTGTTCCAAGAAGATAGTAATCAATCAGTCTTTAAAAGGCTGAGAGATGAACACGAAGGAAACTGAGAACAAGAAGATGTAAAAACATCATTCTTGTCTCCAGAACATTTTACCCAGCTCTGTCTTCACTCACATACACAATTAGAGGCTACGATTATCTTTCAGGGATTATTTTTATTATTACTGTTTCTTTCTGTTTTAAGCATTCTGTTTGTAGGACTTTTTTAAATTCACGTTTGTGACTTTTGTATTACAGATCTAACAAAACGCTTATCTTTAGATTTACAGAAAGGACATGGTGTAGGTTGGTTTTTGTTTGCCAGTTTGTCTTTTTTTTTCCAATTTAACACAAGCCATGCACTTGTGCAGAGCAATCACAAATGAGGAATACTTCCATTAGAGTGCCTATAAGCAATCCATGTAAAGCAAACCAATGAGCAGCTCTTCTCCATGGTCTCTAAATCCAGGTTTCACCTTGAGTTTCTGCCCTGATTTGGACTGTGATATGCTGAAATTTTTAAGGTTAAATTTTCTTCTGGCCATGATGATTTGTCACAGCAGGAAAAAAAAATAAACCAGGACAGCCATGATTTGTCTTCCTAATGAAAATTATCTTTTTTAAATAAAAAAAAAAAAACCCACCAATTTTCTTTGTGTGTGTGTGCATATGGGTGGATGTTGTATATGTGTGTGCTGGCTTTCATTAGAAGTAAAGCTTCTGTGTACTCACAAAATACCAAGATTTGTGACACCATTGAGACTGTGTCATCAAGCTAACCTGCTATGAGATACAGACTTCATATTGTTCATTGTCATGTGCTGATTGACGCTCTTCAGTGCCTGGCTCACAGATGCTCTAAAAATGACACTTTTATTGAATTTGTGAATGAGGACATTGAAACTCAGCAAAGAAACCACTTACTCAAGATCTTGTAAGCAATTTTGAAAAGACCCAGGAGCAGGCCCTGGACTTTGGAATAATAGTCTATTATGGTTTTCTACAAATATTAACAGGCTCAGATAAATCTTACCATGGTAAAGTAACTGTTGTGGTACTTTTCAAAAGAAATTATTTTCTCCCTGTAAAGTATAAGTGTATACTAAGATGAAAGTCTAATTAGATTACAAAACTTTCAGTGGTGGAGTGGGACCTTGGGGTAGCTAGTAGAAAGTCCCAGATGCCAGGGACCCAAGAGGTTTCCAGGACTCAACAGGGAGAATTTTAGTCTAAATACTCAACAAAGGGAAAATAGAACCTGTAGAGGCCATATCCAGTGGATAGGCAGGGCCCCCAATTGAGAGATCGGACATGTCACCCACCCACCTCAAAAATATTAATCCAGAGTTCCTCCTGTCAAAAGGAAATGCAGGAACAAAGAGTGGAGCAGAAACTGAAGGAAAGGCCATTCAGAAACTGCCCCACCTAGAGATCCATCCCATCTGCTGACACTAAATTCAGACACTATTGCTGATGCCAAGAAATGCTAACTGACAGGAGCACCTGTATAGCTGTCCCCTGAGAGGCTCTGCCAGAGACTGACAAATACAGAAGTAATGGACGGAGTCAAACATTGGATTAAGAAAAAGGACTAATATGGAGGAGTTAGACTGAAGGACTGAAGGAGCTAAAGGGGTTAGCAATCTTACAGGAAGAACAAAATATCAACTAAAGCTCCCATGGACTAAACCCACCAACCAAAGAGTATACAGGAGGTACTCATAGCTCCAGCTGGATATGTAGCAAAAGATTGCCTTATCTGCCATCATCGAGATGGGAGCCCCTTGGTCCTATGGAGACTTGATGCCCCAGGATAGGTGAACACTAGGCTGCTGAGGCAGGAGTGGGTGGAAGGGTGGGTAAGAACCCTCATAGAAGGAGGGGAAAGGCCAGAGGATATAGGGAGCTTGTGGATGGAAAACCAGAAGGGATAACATTTAAAATGTAAATAAATAAAATAACCAATAAAAAAGAAAAAAAGTTTAATTTTTAACACTTAGGCATTCTAGTTCTCTAAATACTACTATAGTAAATGTGATATAATCATGGACGAGTATGAATTATAAGACAAACATTATTCCTCTATATTACTTTTGTGCTCACCAAAGTAAAATTATTTCATCTTCAGACATCAATAACTATTTGTTCTAGAGTTTTCATGCTAATAGCCGTATAAGGAGTGAAATTCTCCTTTAAAGTACTAATTTAATTGAAATTTTAGTTTAAAGGGCATAAAAATGTATCTGCTCCTATCAGGTAGCAACTAGCACACATGCAAATGATTCGGTTTGGATCTATCCTTCAATGCTACAGAAGTAACTGAATGTAGAATCTTTTAATTATGGTCTCTGGTAAATATATATATATATATATATATATATATATATATATATATATATTGACTAAAAGGATTGTATTTTTGTGAAAAAAAAGATTTTTTTAAAAATGACTCACTCTTTAAAAGAAAGTCATGGGTAGTATGAGTCTAGCAATATAAATACCTTTGGCCATTCTTCTGAAGAGTTGCTGATATAAGACAAAGCAGCCAGTACTGTAGCTTTATTGATGTTGCCCTGAGGATACATAGTCAGAGAGTGTTTTGGAAAAATTACCCCAATGGCATGCCTTGATTACACTTTATCTTGAATTGAATACTATAAATTACTGTTAGCTAAAAGTATGTGACTGTTCCTCGATATGCTAATTTATTATAGTCAGATCCATGTACTTGCCAAAATAAAGTACAATTATTTTGTTCAAATTATTGTCTTATTACAAAGAGAACTTCTCATTTGTTCAGGCATCTGTGATTAAATCTATAATATGATGCAAAAGTGTATTTCTTAGAAATAAATTATCTATTTACCAAAATCATGTAGACGAAATGAAATATATTGATATTAGCATTATCAAAATGTTTGAAGAGAAACATGCTTACTTTAACAAAAAAATGAGTTGTACTGCCGGTCACAAGGGAAGTGCCTTTTGAAGTATATAACATACTCTACAGACTCTGTTCTTTATAATTAAACTGAAATTGTTAAATGTTTAAAGAAAAATAAAAAAAAAAAATCTTCCAGTAGATATCTGTTATTTCTCCATGAGACAAAATGATTTAAAGTAATTATTACATGCTATCCATAAACCTGGTTAGGCCAGTAGGATATAATAACACAATGAAATGAAATTTTAAGTAAAGGGTCTGTGAGTGAGTTCTATAAATCTTTATGTGGGTGTACATTGGCTAGATAGAGTGACTGCTACCTGAAATAGAGTAGACTTGAGATAATTCTAGTCTTACTTTTTCATTATTTTTCCTACTGTAGATTGTGTAAAATGAATTATTCCTTTTTCAGTTTGCATTGAATCAGAATGTGTTTATTTTCCATTAGCCACAGTCAGGTTATCTTCGGTGTCCTGGTCACATTTTTATACCTCCCTCATGTACTTTGTGGAATCTGTCACCGACTTTAAGTTCTTTGCAATGGTTCTTACACAGAGTATCACAGTTTCATTTTATAAAATTGTTTTTTCCCTGAACACTGTTTCTCAGTCTGGAGCCCATATTGAACCTTAATTTACATATATCCAATATTCAGAGTGAGATAAGCAAGGATTTCCAAAAATAAAAAAAAAAAAAACTTTTAAGATTTTGTACGTTTACAACTTGTCTTTGTAGAAACATTTATTTGTCTTCCTTGTCCCATTTCACATCAGAAAAGCTGCTCATGTCATAGTCACAAGCCCTTGTGTTGATGGCACATGTGTAGCATCCCTGGTATTCCTTCTCCACAGCTGAATAGAATACTCTCTAGGAAGAATGTATGAGCACACTAGAACATATACTTGTGGTGAGTTTATTACACATCACAGACTACTTGCTCTACATTTTTAGCTTTAAACTATATCTGGGCTCTTATTGTATATTGAAACCATTTTGATGGATCCCACTGTAAGAACATCAACGTGGAACAATCGCAGCAAGACAGTTTCTTGAATCCAATATTCTTGGCTGAAATGCCTTATCAAAACAAACAAAATACTGTACTATGTTACAGTGAATCTCTAACCCAAATAGGACTGGTCAAAGAAAACACAACTCAGTAATTAAGAATATAAGCTGCATGCCTAGATTGGGCAGATTCACCACTACACTACTCTATTTCCCAGCTATGAGATCCCTTATAACCTGCAGGTTTTCCAGGCCATGTGCTTGTCCTTCCATCTCCTGCTTCTCCATCATCTTCCTTCTTTGTTGTCCTCCTCCAACTTCTTTGTTGTCTTCCTCCCCAGTCTCTCCCTCTCTCTCTCTCACCAACCTTTATGTCTCCACTTCCCCTTCCACTGCCCAATCACTGTCTCTAGCCTTTATTTTACAAATTAAGTTGGGCAAAAGTTTTACTAGAATTCACCCATACCCATTCACACCTCCTCTGCAGCCTCTCCCAGGAAAGTGGAATTAGCATCAAAATACAAAGCCCTAGGCTATCCTCAACAGTAGTATTTTATGGCAGCATCCCATTGTTTGATATAAATTTTTGTAGAAAAGACAATGCCTCTTGTCTACAGTGGGTTAACTAGTAGCTGCATGTGATTTCTAAACTTCGGGAAGATTAAATTTACCATTGAGGCAACAAACTTTTGCTTTCCAAAAGATTGAATTAATTTAAATATATGAAACCATGTGTAGTTAGTGACCAGGGACCAGGACAAAAGTCTAAGGTCTGGGATAAATTATAGTTTTTTTTTCTTTTACTTGAAATTAATTAATACATTTATTTGCTGACAAACAGGATCAGAATCAATAATAAAGAGTCTCTTCACCCTAGGGTGTTAGTAGACATAAAATGAATAATTGTTCCTGCTCATTTTCACATCTTTATAGTCAATCTGGATTATATAGCAACTTGGGTTATATTTCACTTGCAACATTTAGAAGTCTGATAAAATTCTTTTAATCATCCATCTTCCCACTAATTATCACATTCCTGTAGTGATCTTTATTCATTGATATGTATATTGAGCTTCTATAAATGCAAATACCAGGATAGAATATGTGACATATTTTAGCCTCTTGATGCATTTTTTCTTATTTGAACATTATTGTTTCCATGTCTAAGAAGTGAGACACATTCTTTCCTTTTTGTATTCTTTGTTTCTACTTTAGATTTAATGTTAACTTTCTACGCTTCCACCTAAATTTAATAGAAAGAAAAGGCACTGTGCAGTTTTTAATTCATTTGAAATACAGTGACTGCAGCTTTAAAATTTAGGTATGAATAATTATGAGAGATCACCCAAGCCAATTACAATAATGCAGATTAAATAAAAGAAATGTGTAAAATAAACATTGGATGTTGTTGAGTGTGTGATGAAAGGACAATCTCAGTATATGTGGATAAGAATATAAACTGATGTTACTAATACAGATAAGAATGTAGAAGCTACTGTTGAAATTAAAACCACTGAAAAATTATCCAATAATTACTTTTGTGTGTTGTTTCCAACAGAGATAAAACAAATATAATTTCATAAACACATTCGGACTCATGATTAGTCCAAGACACTATTTTGTCAGGATAGATAAGATACACAGACAACCTGAAAAGGGAAACATGACAACTGTATTGCTCTATGTATCCATATGTGTTCACATAGAATGAAATACAGTCTTTACAAATGGAATTCTGAATGCATTACAGTTTTTACAAATGGAGTTATGCTGTTACAACATGAAGAAACCAAAGGTATATTAAATGAAATGTGTCAAACACAGAAAGGAAAATATAACATGCCCTCATTTATAAGTACAATCAAATAATTTAAAAACGAAATATACAGAGACAGAGTCACAATATATAGGCAAAGGTGCAAACCATTAGTTCTGTCGAATGAAAGTCTGGAACAATGACATGCCACATATAGACTACAACTGTTTAAAAGGGACACAGATTTGCCACCTCTCATTTACTAAACTCTTAAGACAATAAACGAGTTAATTTGATCCACAATAGTAAGCACATTACTATCAACATGTACTGCAAAACATACCATAAAATTCATCAAATAAAATAGTAAAATTCACTTTAATTATCTTTTCGAATTACATGGAAATAATGAGGACTTGAGTTGGGATGACAACAATAGCATACATTATCTGTCTGACTTTGTGTGTGTTGCTGCATGAAGTGCAGAAAATTGTCTTGGATTCCTGTAATAGAATAACAATTATAAGATTAATTTGTACTTAGTGCTTCCAGGAAGTTTCCCATCTTTTCCTCTTAACCATTGCACTCGTTTGAAGGAGTGTGTACCTTAGTGGTGGCCAAATGAGAGACATGAAAAAATACACCTCACTGAGTTCTAAACACACATTAGACAAGCAAAGCGATATAATTTATTTCTTATTCTTCTCCCTCCAGATATGCCATTAGTTATATAAGTAGCTGTGCCAACAGCAGGACTGTCTGCTTGACTTCCTAGCCAAATTAATTTAAGCAAATTGCGTAAATTTTCTTTGTGTTACCTTCATAACTGCAGTGAAAACAATAAAGGTAGCCCTTCTGTTAAGATATTATGATAATCAAACTAGATAATGCATCTAAAATGACCAGGACATCTAACACAATACACATTTTTAATAATCACCTTCTATCATGTCATCACCATCATCATTATCATCATCACCACCACCATAACCATCATCATCACTTCCATCATCATCATTATCATCATCACCACCACCATAACCATCACCATCACTGCCATCATCATCATCATCATCATCATCATCATCATCATCATCATCATCATCATCAAAGTGTTTGTAGTACTTCTAAATCTTCCTTTTCATGGGGATGATAATCAGGCAATGAATAGAATTTTTTATTTAAATTTTAAGTTATATAGGTGAATCTTGACGATATTATTTAGAAAAAACAATAATAATCCTTTAGTTCAGAGGATTTGGACTTTAAAGCAAAACAAATTCAGTATCACATAGAAACTTTGTACATAGTATTGCTCCTTTGATGCTAAAACTTACCATATTTAAAAAATAAAGTTCTATCCTTGATTACAGGATTACTCTTCATTACACGAGAAAAGTGTCCAAAGGGTATGACATATGAAGCCATTTTACAAGAACATTACTTTTTATCACTCTTCTACCAAACTGGGCTATGTCTATTCAATGAATTTTGAGGCTATCATACTTACTTGATCAATAGTTCAGGTGACTGTCCACATTGTTTTCTGTTTCTTGCTTCTGTAGAAGTAGAGTAGCCACTTATCAACTGTAATAATGTTTCCCAACAGAAAAAAAAATGTTATAAACTACGGAAGGATCTATAGATGACACAAAGGTTCATTTCCTGCTAAACTGAAAGTACCTTCCTTACATCTACGCTATGTCTGCAATGCTGTTTGGATATGCAAAGTTGGCAACGTGCAGTCATTACAGTCAGATCCTGCACTTTAGGGGGAATCTGTGCCTCTTTGTGTCTCCCTCAAATGACCACATTATATATTTTGCAAATGCATTATCTTTTCTTTTCACATTCTGCTCTCAGCCAAGTAGAGATCTAATGATGTTTTCAAGGGTCAGCTTTAATGTCAACTCCTCTTTGAAGATCTTGCCAAAACCCATTGGCTTTGATCCATAGACTGGATGTCTCTCTCCATCCTTTGTAAGTCTATTGCATTTAATTCCAGTGATTAGGCTAATATAGGATATTGAGCACATTTTATTACAGGGTGGTTATTTACACGCCTGTCTCCCATCTCAGACTAGGAGAACTGTGTTTTAAAAAGTGTTTTATTTGCTTATGTGTTTGTTTTAATTAGCAGATAGTCTGTAGTGTGGTTTGGGTACACAGCTTGGGGTAAAGTAACTATTCTATAAATTTCACTTGAACTAAACAAAATATAATCTTACCATACTGATATTTTCATTAAACCCCTTCACAATAAAATTAAAAGTCATAACTACATGAATATATTTTTAGAAAATACTAAATTATTATTTTGCTATTTGATGATAATTTGGGGTTTCAAATAGTATTCTGTGCTAAATTAAAGAACAGAAAATTATTGAAGAAAAAATGAATGTTTTTAAGTTATAATATATGATAATTGTTAACTTCATATATTTCTCTTTTTATGTAGGTAAGTGTTCAGATAGTTACTCATAAACACAAAAGTTTGCAAACATTCATGGACTTACTATATTTCCAAAAGCTCAATTTGAAATAAAATTTTATGACTTGGTGCATAGAACAATAAACTGATTCTACCTGTGACTAAAGCCAATGATTTAATTTTGGTTACATATATAGGAAATATCTAGCTATTATATATATATATATATATATATATATATATATATATATATATATATAGGAAATATCTGTGGCTAAAATGATGCCACAGCACAGAGTTTTCATTACACTGATTATTAGTTCTACACATAAATTATTAGGTTCGACACTTAATAGTAATGTAAAGTAATTAGTTTCAATTTGAATGCTCACATTGAATGAGCATTAAACTAAAATTCTAATCAATAAACTAAAACTTTTTTTTCTTTCAAAAATCACACCAAAGATTTTGCCTCATCCTTTTCTGAACAACAGGACGCCAATCTGAAGACTAAAGATTTTGAAATGTTAATTGGAATGAACAGACACATTTTAGAAAATCAGCTGCCTAATGATCTTGGCTGGGCTGCTCTCCAATTAGTGCTGGGTCACCAATTAATTCTTTCGCAGGTGCCCAAGCATCCTGGATACCAATACTGGGCTGAATCCTCCTGAACCTTGCACTCAGAGCTCCAGCCGAACTAATGACTTTGCCCTTGGTCAAACTCCAACAGTAGCTTTCTTGGTAAAATGGAAATATCCTTTTTGGTATTCTAAGAATGATGAAAATCATAGTAAATCAAAACAGTGTCAAAGCACTTTCTTGCTATTTGTGTTCCAACAGTTTTCACTGCGATGCTGGTCTCTCTCCATGGTCATGCTGTGTTTTCACATCTATAAGCTTTGCCTCAACTTATGTTGGCTTTTTGTCCCATAATTAACTTACTCTTCCAGCTCTCCTTCATGATTTTTGTAGTCTGTTTAAATTTCATAGTTTTCTTATGTTACATAATTATTCAAGCAGTACCTTTAATAATAAGCAAGAGCCTATCTCTCAAACTACCCAGCCCTAAAAATAACATTTCTAGGAGCTAGAGAGATGGATATATTTTGAAAGCACTAACTCCTGTTCCAGAGGAACCAGTTACCTATGCCCTGGTACCCACATGGAAGTTCCAATGTTCAGGAAAACAGGAACCATCTTCAGTCCTTCTTGGGTGCCTGATATGTATGTAACTCAAGTATACATTCAGGCAAACACTTAAATACATGAAATAATAAAATCCCATTAAAAATTTTTCAATAACATTTTGGCTGTAACAGCTACAAGTTTTCTACGTGTTTGTATGTACAATGTGCTTTGTGTATACATGTTCACCTATGTTCCTGTTTTTCTTGTTTGCTATGGTGAAATTCTCAGAATAGAAAAGCATGGGTGAAGAGAGGGTTGTTGTATTTTATTTGTGATAAACCATCATCCAACTAACCAAGGAAAGAGGGACAGACACTGATGCAGAGATGACTTGGCAATAATGATTTCTGGTTTGCCTCCAGGTTCAAGTTCAGCTACTGTCTTATATAACTGAAGTCTAAACGCCCAGGAGTGTCGTCAATCACTACTACAGTGGGCAAGGTCATTTTTCAATCAAAAAAAAAAAAAAATTAATGCCTCACTGACATACCAGTGCTCAGTCTAATTCTGGAACTTCCTCTATTGAGCAACACTCTTTGAAATTACTATTATTTATTTTTGAGTTTATGAGAATTGACAAAAACGGGTCAGTACACAAGTGCATGGACATACCAAATGTGTAAGTGTGCATGCAACTGTGCTATACGTGTGTATGCTTGACTGATTTGGGGATTTATATCTATAATGTGCTTAGATAATTTTCTACCTCACTCCTTTTGAGTCTCTTCTTAGTCAGACCTTGAGCTTGCCAATGCATTTAATGCATTTAATTGTGCCAGCCAAATTTGCTCTGAAAATTTCTCTCTCTCCACTGTCTGAGGTTGGAACTACAGAGACTATTCCACTCCCACGCTATCTCACATGGTTTCTTGATAAACAAACTCTGGTTTTCTTGCCTTTTTAGCAAGTGTTTTAATTTCTGTGTAATCTCCCCAACCCTCCCTATATAGTTTTAGAGACGAGTGTTATTGTTTCTATCTGTCCTTCTTGTTATTCATTCCTTTATAATGTACGGCTATTTACAATTTCTCACTAATGTATAAATCTTTTCAGATATAAGCAAGAAATACTACTATATTTAGGAAACACATCCCAGCTAATCTCCTCAGAGTTGTATCCTGTAAATTTCATGTTACTTCCTTGTCACTTATTTCCTTGTTCTCCTAAGTTTTCATGAACATGGAAGTTAAGTTAGTCATTGTATGCATGCTACCTTTGACACCTACTTGCCAATTAATTTATGAAAATATAACATAAACCTCAACTTGGCCTCAACTTCTTTATGAATAAAATTAAGATAAAAATATGGACCCTACAAAAGGTATCATCTACAACTACTTTTTAAATTATTCTGTCTCTTTTACATCTGTTGAAATGTGAATGATTGTGACTTGTCTTGCTGATGCACCCCAAATGAGATAGCCATGTGACTAATTGCCCAAAGACAGCCACCTTTTGAAATAAACAGCAATATAACTCGTAAATTTATTGGACAACATGACTAAAACAGAATGGATAAACCATAAAATATAGTTATCTACTAGACCCCTTCTCTGATCAAAAAATATTTCACACTTCAGGAATCCCCTTCTCCTTGACTAGCCAATGCTAATCTTTCTATATAAGTAATGCCAAGCTAAATATCACGGCATAGTAGCCAAGCATTTTTCTACTGCTATCATTTATAATTTTAAATACTACATTAAACACAAATAATAGATATTAATATATTTATATTATTTTAACTTATTTTTAGTGTATTTATATGAGTGACTTGGCTGCATGTAGATAAAATATGTACAATTTGCATGTCTTGTATCCACTGAGACCAAAAGAGAGCATCTGATCCTTTTGAACTGAAATTACAGACATTTGTGAGCTACCATGTGAATGTTGGGAACCATGAGGTGATCCAATGAAGATCAAATTTAATAAACTAAAATAGTGGGAAAACCAAGACATCCTACAGGTTGCTGAACTATTTTTATGGTTTAACTGACACATCTATTCCTATTGTCTCAATGAATTTATGAATGACATTCTTACTTATTTTAGATGAAGTAGGAAATCTACCCTTATAAACCCACAACAGCAATATAGTATAAACAAACACTTACTTCTCTCAGTGATTTGGTGTTGTCAAAACATTTCTTAGAGAGACACAACACACCCAAACATATACTCAACCGAGATAAGGAATCCATGGTGAAGCATGGATATAGATACCACCAAATTATAATGTGGTAAGCTAATGAATTTTAATACGGTTACTTATAGGAGTATGGCCAAGGGTTACTTATAGGACCAAAAATAAATTAGCTGTCACAAAATTGATACATGGATGACATCTCATAATATATGAGAAATCTAGAGCTCACTGTACAGCCTGCAAGAAGTTAAAAAAGTTGGGATATGTCTTAGTGACTCTGATTTAAACCTTTTCCAGGAAGCTCAGCTGGTTTCTGGTTCTTTCATGCAGAGTCTGAAGATTTTTTATTCTAGAAGTCTTTGTAGATCACCTTTCTTCCATATGAGAGGGACTTTTAGTCTTCCTTACTCATTCTGTCAGTGAAGGGGGTCTTGTTAATCTCATCAGTTTCAGGGACTTCCTGAATGTATTTTGAGTTGTTTACCTGGTTGCTTACTGAGCTTCTTGCAGGATGAAATCTTTTAATATCAGAGGATAGTTACACAACATTCAGGCACTCTCTCTCTCTCTCTCTCTGTGTGTGTGTGTGTGTGTGTGTGTGTGTGTGTGTGATATTTATATATAGTCTACAAGGAGACAAGAGAAAAAGAAAGAGGTTGGGAGGTGAGAGGCTATTCTTGGGGAACCAGTTCTCATTTGATGCCTTGTTGAACCTGGTGTGTCTGATGCATTGCAGCAAGTTCCAGATTAGCTGACCCAAGAGTTTACAGTAGACTTTGTTGTCTACCCTTCCAACTAGCAGAGATGATGCTGGAATTATAAATGTTTGTGAAGGCATACAACACTTTGTTATTGTAAATTCCAAGAATGAAACTCATATCATTAGGCTTATGGGATAAATATATCAACTGAGTCATACCCTGTATACATCTAATTTAAATATGAAATGAAGATTGATGAAATTCCTATCAGGATATATGTATAGAGGTGGATTTTTAACACAAAAATATTGTGATAGATAGAACAGACTTTAGCCTCCTGCAGTCTGAGGCCTGCGGGTAAGTGCACCCAGGAGCCCCCCAGACACATTCTGGGGGATCCATAGAACACATAGCCAGCGCTAGCACGCTCCTTCTGCTGCTCGCCCCCCCTCCGGTCTGAGGCCTGCAGGGTCTGAGTCCCAGACCAGACCTCTACCAGGTCTGCAGTTGTGTGGACCCCGGATTCCACCTGAGACATACTGGAAGGTCCGCTCAACCCAGAGCCACAGAGGAACAACTGAACTCAGAGTGTCAGACAACATACCCTGAGATATCCAAGAGGAGACACTGCACCCAGAACAGCAGACATCTAGCTGGACTGCTACCTTGGAGGCACCATATCCTGAGGCATCCTAGAGATACCACTGTAATCAGGGCAGCTGGAAAAAACCACAAAGACATCTGGACTCCTAGAAGACCAAACAAAAGCGAGACAACTGGAAAGACAGGCTTCAATCAGAGACAGAAGTACAGGTAGCACTAGAATTAACCAGATGGCAAAAGGCAGGCGCAAGAACGTAAGCAACAGAAACCAAAGTTACATGGCATCATCAGAACCCAGTTCCCCCATCATAGCAAGCCCTGAACACCCCATCACACCAGAAAAGCAGGATTCAGAATTAAAATCACTTCTCATGATGATGATAGAGGACTTTAAGAAAGACATAAATAACACTCTCAAAGAACAGATAGAAACCCTTAGAGAGGAAACACAAAAATC
Organism: Arvicanthis niloticus; assembly: GCF_011762505.2. NCBI lineage: Eukaryota > Metazoa > Chordata > Mammalia > Rodentia > Muridae > Arvicanthis > Arvicanthis niloticus. Next base: position 36,249,634 of record NC_047660.1, read on the forward strand.
CCTTAAGGAATTACAAGAAAATGCAACCAAACGGGAGAAGGAATTAAACAAAACCATGCAGGATCTAAAAACGGAAGTAGAAACAATAAAGAAATCACAAAGGGAGAACACCCTGGAGATAGAAAACTTAAAAAAACGATCAGGAGTCATAGATACAAGTATTACCAACAGAATACAAGAGATGGAAGAGAGAATCTCATGTGCAGAAGATACCATGGAAAACATTGACACAACTGTCAAAGAAAATGCAAAATACAAAAAGCTACTAACCCAAAATATACAAGAAATCCAAGACACAATGAGAAGGCCAAACCTAAGGATAATAGGAATAGATGAGGGGGAAGACTCCCAACTTAAAGGACCAGTAAATATTCTCAACAAAATTATAGAGGAAAACTTCCCTAACCTAAAGAAAGAGAT